>NC_064012.1:14931500-15547000 GCF_932276165.1 Plutella xylostella
GCCACTCGCTTCTTTCTTGTCCTGTTATCAACTCACTATAAGCTCTTCGTATTTTCGTACTTACAGACTTATTTATATATGTGTACATGTTTATGATACCTACCTCTCAGCATCTTTAGATGAATGTCACACACACAAACACACAATATGTTTACATATTCAGACATTTTGATTACCCTATGGTGCGTGATTGTTAAATGAACTTGATATATTGAAATAAATAAATATTTTAGGAATTATATCACTGTTTGATTTTGTCTCTTTAGACTAGTTCCCTGAATAAGGTTTTAGGGTAGAAGATCTACATTGAAGAATACGACATCGGTATATAAGAGAAAATAGTGTAATAATGTAAGGTCTGGCCCAGCAGTGAACGATCACAGGTTGTTGCTGATGAGAAGACAAACAATCACATACCGTCTCGAAAAATATATTTCATAAGTTATTTTTGAATTTTAAATGCAAAATATTTTGAAACAAATAGAACAAATTTTGTTTTGCTGTACCTCTTCCTATACTTTGTAAAATATGAATGAGATGGTTCATTGACAGAATGCTTATGCCTGATAAATATAATTATTTTTCCTTGAAAACGAACCAATGACTAATATTATAATGTATGGATGACGGCTTTCATAGGACTCATGCTATATTTGACAAAGTAGAGTAAAGTACCTATGTACATAAAAATACATTCAGGTAGGTATTAATGATCTCTCTAAGAAGACCAAGTTATTTTGATAATTATACGCTAATCTAATTTGGGTGGAAACACTAGAGGACAAACAACTATTCTATAACAGATATTTTAAGATGAATTTCGACCACATACTTTGGCAGCCCTAACAACAAATTAATATCTTCGACCGAATTTACAAAAACCCTAAAACATCTCCCATACCTACATATAACTTAAGACTTTTCCTATGTGAAAAAATACCACAGAGTTCAATTTTAACAAGATAACGTCCATATTTTAATCGGGAGAGCTTATTTAGTAAGTGCATAATATGCGTTTTCAACAAAATATTAGTGTATGGATTGTGATGTACCGATAAATAATCGGCACGTTACTTAATTTCTAGGATTTAGTCAGAACCTGCGTATGTTTCCATAGAACTCAAGACAATACGTAGCTATACATCAATATCTAAGAATTAATAATACAGGTCTGGTATAGTATGTATAGTATATAAATTTATGCGATGTACCGTAGTGGCGTAGAGTTTATTTTTGTACTATGAACACTATTAGTCAAAATACATGCAAATCATACTATACTATATAGTGTAAATAGTAAATAAACTCTACTGTACCGCCATAAATTACCTTAATCTCTATAAACTTCGCAATAGGAATGTAGATTCAAGTCATTCAAGTGCGGGTCATAATAAGATTTTTAGATAACTAATTAGTATACTTACATTTAGGTACACTACTTTGGGAAAGAGTTAAGCGGAGTTTACACTGGCAATAAAAATTGCGGAAACCGACTTATGCAAGTTAGCTTTTTTAAGAAAATCTTGCAGAACTATGCTCGCCACATTTGTTTGCACAAGTCGTCATATAAACCCCGCTTAATATTATGCAACAGCCATTCATTAGAACACATAGGTAATAATTGTATTAATATATTAGGTTTGAATATGATATTAAAGTGCCATAGAAAATGTGCCGCCATGCAGACACTGCCATAACCATGGCGTCAAGTACACACATTGTATATTTCTAAAGAAACCGCTCAGCAAAGAAATAATATTCAGTCGCAATTCGCTATCAACGTGTTAACTAATCAAAAATATACTACCTACTTGTATATTATTAAAAATAACTTTACAACTACTTGTACCTACGTTTCATAAGAAAATTTCAAGAAATGTAATTATGTAAGATTGACGCGGATGGACCTTACTTTACGTATTTTAGCAAAACATTCCACTAAATTAATAAAAATACATCGAAAACATTACTGTTAAAATTACATTTCATACGATTTACAATTAGGTACCATCAAGGTAGGAATTTTTATCAGAACACTTTAAAACTATTTTTACCTTTAAATAAAATAATAAAAATCAGCAGCTGTTAGACAGAGCATAGAAGACATTTTGCACCTACTTTGTGCTGATCGATGTTTACGACAATTTTAAAAATTTGTTTTCATAACAATGAATGCATTTTGCTATCTACATATATAAATAGAATCTGACAAATCTGTTAAACATGATCACCAGTTCCATTCGATTTGGCCGTGGCCTGGACCCGAGGACTGCAGAGATACCACAACGTCTGAAGCAACCTAAGCTGAGGTGTTTGCACTATGGATGAAATAAATAACGCTAGCTAAAACCGGCTGTACTTCACCCAAGTACCATTATATGCAAGTGTTTTCACCATACTTGTTCGTATTGTATCATGTTAATACGAGTAAATATGTAGATTTTTCATTGTTCAGTATTTATATGGAAAAGCCACAGCTGGTCATAAAAGGCCACTTGTACTATATTTAAGTTTGTAATAAAATGTTTAGTAAGTACCTACGTAATAAAAATTATTCCCATCATACTTGATGAAAAATATTTTGTCAAAAGCAGGAAGTCAAAAATAGCAACCAAATATTTGATGCACATGCAAAAGTTTATTTATTTATTTACCGTTTTATCTACTTTTAAAAGGGTCACTCATTGATTGTGGTACCAAAGCGGTCCTTAGAACAAGCCCAGAATTTTAAGTGTTCACCACCACATACCTAACCCTACAGTGATAAGAGACTAACATACATTACATTATGTAGCTTGTAATTTACTTTGACAGTACTATACTTTGTTTCACATAAGAAGTCCCACTGCATCAAAATCCACAATCACTCGCCATACGGGACTTCATAAACGAAACAAGGTGTACAACTCACAACTCCACACTAACCAGCAGTTAAGTCTTACCCACGAAACCCATTTAAACCGTCTCAATCAAGTCACCCATAGCTATAGTGTGGTCGTTGGACTCGTCGAAATACGGGCGGTCAGTTGGCTCCAGAAGCGCGGGTATATTGGACAGGAACACCTGCACGCTGGGGTAGTACTCGCGGCAGGTCCAGGTGTCGTCGTGGCCGCCGCCCTGCATCACCGCCAGCTTCTTCACCAGGGCTCCGCAACTCATGTACAGGTCCTTGGCCATGGAGGGGGGGACCAGAGAGTCGTTGGAACCACAGATCACGAGGGTCGGCGCCATCACTTGACGGATCTTCTGTACTGACATGTACTGTAGAGAGGGAGATATTTGATTTCATTTCATGAGGTAGTTAGGTAAGGGTAAGATGTTAGATAAGCAGTAAGATAACAGTTTCGTGCTGCGTCAGTAGTCGTGTTTCTATGGTAATTTACGCACAGCTGATTTCCATCACTGAATCCTAATTGAATTATTCATGGTTACACAAGTTCTGATCGAAATTGGATAAGGCATGTTGCACAACAGCTCTAAGACTCTTATCACACATATTGTATCTTTACAGAGTTACCACTCATCTAATTTTGAGCAATTTACTCAAGTTTCTCAACCTTTGCTCAGTTTCAAACTCATCAAATACAAAGCAATTAATTCATGATGGAAACCAAAACCGTTGCATTTCTATTGTAAGATGGCTGTGCTAGTCACACACAACACAATAAAGATTCTTCGAAGACCTATTGATGAAGTGAGGCAACAAATAGTTAAAACACAAGTTATTACATACCTTGTTCTTATGGCACATCAGTGGCAGCCACCGCAGACACCTCCACTTGAGGATGACTTTGGCCATGTCAGGGATACTCGTAAATGTGTTCTCAACAATCACTGCCCACACCTTGTCTCTGTACTCAAGTCTAGATGCTAGATCTATGGCAATTGCACCACCTGTAACATAAATAACAGTTAAGATACTTACCAATATTAAGGACAAAGAATTATTGAAATTAAGGCAATAAGTGGAAACCTAGACTTGTTTAAACAGACTTGACTCACCCAGAGACCTGCCGAAGAGAATGAGCTTCTTGGGATCAATGTCTGTCCGTTGCAGTGCAAAGTCAATGGCAGTTTGGGCATCAGAGTACAGCCCTTGCTCGCAAGGGGAGCCCTCTGAGAGGCCATAGCCGCGGTACTCCACCATGAGAATGTTGATATTTAGTCGGTTAAAAAATCCGCACACATTTGGCAATCTGAAATTGAAATGTTAGTTTAACTTCCAATCAAACTTATCATCACTACAAATTAAGAGTATAACAAGAAGTCTGGATGACAGTTAGAAGGATCTATAGTTCTGTTGAGTCACTATACAACAAAGGAATCATAAATACATTCGAACACATCTAGATACCAACTCACAGTGGACCGCTTTGTCCTAACTTAGGAAGGCAGCATTGTATTGTATATGCACAAAGATGTGATTCAAGTGAGCCAGGTGCTGATACTAAACCCCTGCAAATATTAGAAGATACAACACAAATTCATCACCTCTGTCCCATGTTCCCGGCGTTACCATGGAAGAACAGCATGGTCGGGATGTGGTTGCTGTTGGTGGGCTGCTTGATGAGGAACATGTGGATCTTCAGCCCATCTTTGTTCTTGATCTTCACACTCTCGTAAGGAAGCTTGTAGTTGCTCGGCTGCAGCACAAACACGCGCGAGTCTGGAGGGTCATTCGGGTAGTACAGCAACAAGTCTTGTGCACTGTAAAATATCCCTGAAACAATAATTGTCACTATGAATTTATATGGCACCGCAAATGGTAGCATTGTATGCAATAGCTAGTATAAACACATCAGACACGTTAATGTATGTTGAACTGTTTTTGTGATCATTGTCACTGAATCGCAACACTTCCAGCATCTTTGTAATTGAAACATTTGGCTTCCTAATAGGTATTGTATGGGAACAGGGAAATTAACAGGAAATTTTGTGATAACATTTCACTTGAAAATTTAAGAACTGACAGTTGAAAATTGAAGACCATACAAGACATGTGAAAAATATTATAATATTCTATGACTAGCTTAATCTGCAAGATGACACAAAATAGGTTCAATAAAGTTTCCTTGTACAAATAAATCTGTCACAACGAGCGATAGCGTCGGCATTGGACATTTTAGGCCAACATACCCTTGATTTTAATGATTTTTGTATGGAGGGCTTACCTGAGATGCCGCAGGTGAAGACCAGGAAGGCAGTGAAGAAGCCATAGCACCAGAACACAGCGACACTGGAGAACAGGGTCAGTGTTGACACGACCCACAGCCGATACAGGACCACTCGCACTACGTGATACATTTTCAAAATGGATTTATTCAGACAAACACAATTCTTGCCGCGCTCACATTTCCGAAACCAGGAAAACCACACGATCACTCCGCCAGCAAGTAAATTTACTAACAGCAAAAATCTCAAATTTGGCCAAACCAAATCGGAGCGCTGATTTGATTGATTAATTTGTCATTTTTGAGTTTTTTGACATTGTGTTTGTGACAGACAAGCAAGACAAGTTACGAAAAGCCAAAAAATATACCAAAATGCTCAGAATAATGTACCCGTTGTCATCAGTCAGCTTCGGCGGTCTTACAACGGATATCAACTGATATAGGTACACCAACTTGTTTATTTAGCTGTGTTTATTAGGTTCTTCTATGCTATTTCTATGAAAAAGAACTGTAACAAACGAAAATAGAATGTCAATAATAATTTTATTGTTGAACCACGTTATTTCTGCACTAGTTATAAAGGTTCAACCGTAGTCACAACTTCCCTTTGAGTTTGAAAGCGTTTTTCTCCAAAACTGCCAGGTTTCATATTTTCAGAAACTCCAAGACGTACTCTCTAAATCGACGAACGAACGAACAAAAATTGTCACACAATTGGTACGCTTAACACAACGACATAGAGCCGTGGTTCGTGTAGTGCTCCGAAACTTCGGAACAACAAATCTGCATATTTGTTGTTCCGATAACCACTCTCTCTCGTCGGCTTACCGATTGCATGACAGCTCTTGTTCGTTCGATTTTCGTAGTGTAGTAGCCCAACAGAACAGAAAACTTATTTTTCCACATAAATAAACGTGGCTGGCATTACACCGTTTTGTGGTTTTGCCACTGCAACTGTAAATCAAAAAGATCGGATCGGATGAATTTGGCCGAACATTATAATAATAATAATAAGTTCTTTATTTACAGGTAAGACCCATTAAAATACAAATACAATAGTAAAATTAATTAAATTATTTATAATATGTTGCCTATAATAACTAATCTATAAAGCTAAGATCAGTTAGAATTTGCCATTCTCAGCACGGTGCACGGCCAACCAGTGTCTAACAAATCCGTTATCGAGGTTGGAACTAATCGTTTCTAGGATCCGGTTGTTAGAGTTCCTAATCCTCTCCCAAAAAGCAGCTGAACGAAACCGTAGGACAGCATAGAAGTCCGGGACCCTGGCGTCCGCAAACATGCCACTCGCGCTGCAGTACCTGGGTAACTTCATTATAATACGGAAGGCGACATTGTATTGCGCACATTATGTCACACCAAGACAAATTTTACGAAATACAACCTAACGTTAACCACCCGAAAAATCGGCCCTAAAGGACATAGAACAACGCGGACTCGGGTGTACCCTCGGGAAGCGTCATAGCGATGTTTCTTGATACAAAAAAGTCTGACGATTTTTGCGGGGGGAAATTTTACCGTTTACCATGATTATGTCTCATGGGACATATCATTATGAGTTTTGATTCCCAGCAATAAGGGTTACGTGAAGTGACATTTAATAATGAACACAGTGTCTTAATTTTTCTTGCCAATGGATGTAACAATTATCGATAAGTGTTATCGATGAATTCGAGAACATGGGTTAGAAATACTTATTTCAAATTAATTAGGTATAGTTAAATTTAATTAGGAATGATTAATAAACGAAGTCACCCGCTTTTCGCTGTACATTTATACTCACGTGATAGGTCGCGAGCCGTTTTTGAATGAGTACAATACACTGAAGTTGTCGAGTAAGTGGGCAACCCGACGGTCAGATGCTTTCAAGCCGCCCCTTCGGGCGGCCTCTGACTAGGCTTAACGACTGCTGCCGAAGCAGCAACCGGGACCCACGGCTTAAGTTCCCGTCCGAAGCACGGAAGCGTCCAGAAAAGAACCATTTGAAATCGGTAACTCATGCTGTACCTACCAATGGCTGACCGTGTCAGTTGTTGCTTAACCTCAGTGATCAGTTACGATTACTGAAGCCAATTCGACTACGGACGCTTCCCAACTATGACCTTTTTTGTCGATTAATACATATCTACATACCGGTACATCACTATTGCATTTTTTTGACATTGGTTGCTAGGAAACAGCTAATAACAATAAACCATCAAACCATCAAATAAATCTGTGATCAAATCCGGAATCCGGATATTCTATGAATTGAAGCTGTCATTTTAGTATGTAAACAAATCATTTTCTATGAAACGAACGCTTTGCCAACTAGATTGAGTCTAGTGAAAATTGAGACTGCAACTAGTTTTTATAAATCGGTGGGCCTTTCTGGCCTACCACCCCGCCAGAGGGAAACGTCTGCCTATTTCGTCTCCAGACCATACGACACCGAAGTGGTGTCGATTACAATACACATGCGGCCGCGACCACAGAGATCGGTGGAGCCATATTTGCTCAGTGGATGGGGCATTCAATCACTCATGCTGTATGTTGCGTGTGACAACGCAATAAATCAATAAATCACCTACACCTTCCTATTATGATATTCTAATAATGTTATAACTATAATGCGGCAAGTTACTTGGCGACCCTCCTTGCGGGGTGAAAGAAGTGGCGGGGGCGAGGTAGTTAGCACGACATGCTACACACGTAGAACAGTGTGCCCGGATTAATCTCGCGATAGCTTGTAACTATTTCTGACGTAAGTAAAATTTTATTCTATGACTGTTCCCGTAAATGTCATAGGTATTTAGCTTAAAATTTATAGTTTGACAGCATTAAAATTTCGATGTTTACCTTCAGGATATCTACCTACCAATTTGAATTTATTTATGTAAAAGTGTTTTATTTTATAAATCAATTTCAATGTCACTTTCATGTTCACTCTCTGTTTGAACTTGTTCATCGTCGTCGTCATCCTCATCATCTTCATCATCGTTTTCATTAACTTCAATTATAAATCTAAGACAAAAACCAATTTATGTTTAATTTACAATAAATTATAAATAAACAATAACATACCTGTCCAATACATCGTCAAATACTCTATCAGATTTATAATATTCGTCTTAATTTTTTATGACATGTTCGTCACAATTTCTCCACTTTTTAGGCGAATAATTAGAGAAAAGCAACTCTAAGTCTTTTATCTCTTTATCTAAGTTAGAGTCAATCGACGTTCTTGCGAGCTCGCCTTTCACGTACCGCCACACAAGTTCAATAGGATTTAATTCCGGGTGGTATGGGGCTAGGCGAAGCACGAAATGACCATTTTCTTTCAAAATTTCATCAATTTTGTAATTTTTCTCTGTGTTTTGCTCATTTATTACTTTCATTAAATCACATAAATTTTGATTGCTTTCCTAGTTACAAGAACTGACAACTGACGCACTGTCATATGGACTCTTCGTCTTTGTTGTTTACTTTTTCGTATCTGACTGCGCAGTACCAACCTTTAGCCGCGTAGCATGACTGATCCGGTACGCTGTTCTACAAGAAGCCCCTATATTGAGACATTATACGATTTGTTGTTTTTAACGTTATTTTGTTGACGAATTATAGATACCTAATAATAATATAATGATAATATTAAAAAGGCCTCAACAGTCATCCTAAGACTAATGGTCTCAGGATCAATGATCTCATGTGGGTCGCACTCAAATTATGACAGACTATATAAGACATGTGGCCGCCTCGGTTGCGCGGCCGAGACTGCCGTAACAATGACATGCAGTGCACGCGTTGCCCTTCCCCGCTACCCTCCCGCTTCCCGCTGTCGTCTTGGGTACCTCGTCCCCTCCGCGTCTTTCACCCCGCAAGGAGGGTCGCCAAGCAACTTGCCAATCTATAAAATAGGTACCTAACTACCTACCTACTTAATGATATTTTAATAGAAACCAATATTTTATGGAATAATCAATTTTATTTTCATCAATTCATGATACATAGTTACCATTAGTATTCCATAGTATCTACCTGAAATTTTATACACTAATAACAAAACCTTATCATGTTGCCAAAATAATATAAGTTTTAAAAGTATGATAAACGTTATTGACCTTGATTAGGACTTAATTACTATTTTAGAATATATCACACATTGTAACAGTGAAACAACTTAGGTACCTATATATTATGTCTAGATTCACTAGAATCGATGACCGTAGGTACAAATGCTAAGGTAGCTAAAATGATTGATATTAGAAGTTAGAAAACGAAATATCACGAAACTGTAAACTTATAATACTGTAAAATCAGTCCTAGTCAAGGCCATGATAAAAATAAAAGCAGGGCTCCCCATGCAATTAAGTGGTGATTGCATGAAAAATATAGGAACCTATTTTAACTCATTAAAATGTAGTAAGTAAAAACATTGACAAGCTTTACACACTTCGTTAAAAAATTAAATGGGATCGTCACTTCTTGTCAGCTTCATCAAAAAGATAATAAAGAGAAAGGAAGAATGATCTGCTTCAATACTATACAACATAGGAGTATTATTCGATTGTAATATATACCAGCAGTCATGTAAAATATCTAATATAAAGATAGTTAACGAGTCTGTTAAAATAATAAAATTGGTAGGTAATTAATGTGGTTGATGTTATATTGCTGAGTTTGGGAATCACTATTTGAACAAAAACATAAGGCTATATAACAAGAACAGTAAACAACTCAAGGTGATACAGGGCAAAGGAAAACACATGATGGCAAGAATAATGAGTGCTTAGTGGCGATCTGGTTACAAGTCCAGTGTACATCGGATCACTAATACCTACCTCAATATAAAAATGGGGAGTGGGACATCAATTATTGGATTCGAGGAATGTTCGTTACTTTTGAGTGATCTATATAACTTATCATGCCTGTCTTCGTGATGATAATATCGGTACAATTCAGTTGGTTCAGTATCAGTAGACCTTGAGTTGGTTCTTGTCGTCGAAGCCAGCGGAGTGGCCGGCATTGCGAACGATGAATGAGTTGCCATCAAAGTGCATGCGACGTTCACCGCGTCTGTGGTAAGAGGAACTGAATCAGTATAACTTAGTTACATAATAATGACTAAGGAGCTAAGTGTAACTACGATCAGTACATTGTGGGGAATGGGGTCAATAATAAGCGTGAAATTGGGACCAAAAGGCTGTCAACCACTAAAATCGGCAAATAACCCCCCACATCACAATTGAAGATAGTATGGATCTTTCTCCCTTTTGTGGATATGAAGATGAAATTTATTTTTCTAATTAAATGACCCAACTCCGGAATTACACTCCATCCTTATTGTTAAATAAGGTTTGATTCTGACTACCGATATTACAAACGCTAGCCAACACGCAAAAAGGAAAAACCATGTGTGATCAGCTCACCTGACGAACAAATGCTGGGTCTGCCCCAGCGAGGCGGTGCAGTGCAGGAAGGGGCTGGTGATGGACGCCGACCCGTTGCTGGGGCTCGTGCGCAGCTGGTACTTGTGGCTGCAGCGGTGGATCCTGGACAAACCGATACAGCCGTTAGCATGATTTTGGTAGAATATTGCACATTAGAAAGTTGGACGGATTTGAAACTGACATTCCCGTACCCGTACATTACCTAATGACATGTAAAATCACACTTCCTTACCACCAACGAACAGCACTTCATACAACAAAACTACTTTCCCAAAACGGCGCTTGGTTTCAAAATATCTAAGAAAAATGACCCTTCCCAAAGATATCCCCTTCTAAATAGGGCCCAAGGTTATTAATGGAATTCTATCTGGATGATAACCTGACGAGTCCGTCCGCGGTCTGGCTGATGCGCACGTTGTTGATGATCCAGTTGTCGATGCCGTCGTCCGTGAGCCAGTACTGCGCCGCCTGCAGCAGCGTCAGAGCTTCGTTCACGTGCGAGGGGCCGTGACGAGACTCACTGCAAGCAACCAGACATTTGTGATAACCCTATTTGATTGCAAAAGGTTGTCACGATTCAATGCAAAGTCTGCAAGTAAGCCGCAGTTGTTATATAGTTCTTTGTGAACCCTGTTTATTGTTTGATTACGTTCTGTGACTGTGTGCTGGGTAATAATTAAGGATTGGTAAGTATCAGCCATAGTCCCTTGCTGGAATTCTCCTTGTGATGGTAAGTCACAGTGACCTATCGTCATATTTCAGTCATTTCAAGAAATAGCAGTCTGATCGGAACCTGGGAACTCTTGTTCATATACATGTACGCAAATTTTATTAGATACCTACCTACTATAATAATAAACTTACTACCTACTACTACTCCAAAGTGTCCCATGTCCAATTTACGATAGCTATCCCATGTTATTCAAACATAGATACTTGTAGAAGACAACTAACTTGTAGAAGACATTGAGGGTGAAGTCCTGGCTCATATCGAGGAAGGTGTCAGTCGTGGTTCGAGTCCCGGCCGCGTCCACCAGGTACACCAGCGCACATTGCTCAGCAGTGAACGACACGCCTTTGTACCACATCTTTGCGTACCTGATTGGGGGAAAGTTATTGTGTTCAGTAGAAGCACGTGTCAGTTACCACCAACTACCATAATAATTTATTACACTGTCTCTAGCTATGATTGAAATGACGTAGTTAGAAACACTGTCCTTCCACGATCAAATTTATCGCAAGCCAAACCAGCCAGGCCACCGATGAGGCCTAGGACGGAAAAAGTCTAAAACTTCACAGGCTCCACAAACACAAGCATAGCGTGATCTCGCCTAAAATAATAACAAAGCCGAAGTAACGTCCTTAGGTATAGGTATAATGGAACTTCAGTCACAACTGCCCCATCTACATTGAACTTACTTATGGTTGCCCTGCTGGTGACGCGCCTGGATCTCAACGCGTGAGCCGTAGTGGTACACGCGGCCGTTGGGGTGGATGAGGGCGGCGGCGGCGCCCGTGCGGGACAGCGCCAGGATTATGTTGTTCTTTGCGTTGGTCACGCGCACCGCTCCGTCGATCGTCATGTCCACCCTGGATGATGAATAGACAGTTGGACCAATGGGCAGAAAGCATTTTTAGGACTCCTTGTAGGGGCACCAAGCGGAGTGAAGCGCGGATGGATAGCATTGCGCATAACAGGCTATTGGTGTGCGCGGTGCTATCACATAATTATCATGGCCGCCATTTTGTTCATTTATGATACGATGTAGGTACAGTAAGGCTCTGAAATCGGAAGTGGATCCTAACTAATTGTTACAGACCGTATTTCATCGATGTATCCGTAAAAACCATTGCCAAACGGTATTCTATTTTTTAAATGTACCATGTAATTGAAATAACTGATAATTACCTATAAAAAGTCTTTGCAAAAGTCTTTCAGCTTTGGAGCTGATTCTCAGAAGTGGTCAAACATTAACCATTTATACCTACAATCCTAATCCTAATCCTAACTATATATAATATTATAAATGCGAAAGTACCTATATGGTCTAGCTAGACCTTGAGAAAGAACATAGGCTATTTTTTATCCCGGAATTCCTACGGGAAATCTTTTTAAGGCGAAGCGAAGCTCGCGGAAACAGCTTGTGATAAATATTAAAAACTCACTTGACACGATCCCTGAGACGCAGGCACACAGTTCCGTGAGGAGTCACGGATGCGTTGTATCCAGCACCCCCCACTACATCGGTTACCTATAAATATTGATATATCAAGTGACTACATTTCCTTGTGAACTAGTCATTCTATGGATTGGTGTTAGCTAAGGTTAGTAGCCATTGGGGTAGTAATTAACTATATCCGTTCCTTTGTAAGTTCGTTACCAGAGTGTGACAAAACAGTTCTTCAATAACTTTTTTATGAATAACTGGGTAAGACTGTAGTGATTGATCGTTACATAATGGCTATTTAAAGTACCTACCTACACGCTCGTTTTCAATCAAAAGTTATAAATAAATAAATACCTCAAGCTCCCTCCAAGTATCGGCATGGTAGATGTCGTCGCCAGGGTAGAACGGCGCCTTGCGCTGCAGGGGCCCGCGCCACGGCGGCTGCCACCCGGCCCCACCGACCAGCTCTGCCTGTCCCAAGCCACCCTCGAGGAACTTGCTGTAGTCTTGGAACGCGGACAGCGAACACTCTTCCTGATATGCAACAGTAAAATTATAAGCTGTTAGGTACTTACTGTCCGGTATAACTAGTTAGTTATTCATATTTTGTCGCTATCTTGAAATACTTGCATCATTCACCTGATTGTATGAATGTGCGGTGTACACGCTTCTTGGGCGCACAGGAACGGTGCCATCCTTCCGAAATTCTGCATTAGCCATTTCAACACTTGCTTCAACTTATTATTTCTTAGATAATTCACAATTTTACAAAATACATGAACAGCCAGTGATTGATAAACGATATTGGAAAATGCTACATAATAAACTGAACTTCACGAATGCGAAAATGAAAGACAAATTGTCATTTATTTTATTCTGATTTTGAAACATGATTTATTTTTATTTACTATGGAAATCAGTGAAAAAGTTTATGTTTATTACGTACTATCCAAAGAGGATAGACCTACCCTGTACTATAATATCAAAATAAATGCCTTGAACTTGAAGGATGTTCAGATTCACCTCCAAATGTATCAATACATTTATTTAAAATTCGCGCCGCTTGCTGCCTCTTGTTATGTAGGTACTTTGCGGTTTTATTTCAGTTTATTTATTCTTTATAGGGATAATATAAATCATTCTTCTAAGGCAGATTCGGTGTCTATTTCTTTAATCTGTGAATTGAATAAAAAACACCTGTTTGTGACGTATGACGTATGTAAAATCTGTGGTATAAGTGTCAATGTCAAAAGGAGGAGTTTTCGTGGAGGTTTTGCGAGCGCAGTGTTATCAAATTGTGAATTTTGTGAAATCCGTGTGAAATACAATCCTCGTGGGAGCTGTGAAGATTTGGAAATAGTAAGTACTTCACCATTTTAAGTCAAATCTAAAAGATTTTTATTCTTATATCCTCATTTTCTCTGTGTTACATTTTGCCTCGTGACTACTTGTTGTTGCAATATATTTCAACTTGTTTGCGAATCTGCTGCCGGGCGATCGATAGGCCCAGCTGTAGTGCGCAGGTCCGTGACCCTCGCGCTGTTGTCAGGTAAACCCACGTACCTAGATAAGGCTGTATTGATTCGCGAGCTAGCCCCGCGTGGCCGCCCGGGGAACATCAATAATACTGCACATGCACTTTGGTGTAACGCATACGACGCAGCTTTTCCACGCATAAATCAATCGAGCTCGAGAAGCTAGACCTAGAAAAATCTAGGCTGGAAGCTTTATCTGCGTCATACTTTGGTTGGAGCAGAACTCTTTGTGTGCTTACTAAAGACACTAAATTTCTTAAATCTCATGGATAGTGGATATGAGCAGTGAATATAGTCAGTGCAATAGTATAGTAGTCTAGACAGAAGGTGAATACTTTCTTTTGAGTGTTTTCTTAAAAAAGTGTTTCTTTGTTCGCAACCACCTGTGGATTTATCTTTGTAAAGTTTTGTGTAAAAATATTTATTAACTTGCTAGCTGTTGCTGTAACTGTATTTGATACATTACTTAAGAGTAGCTACTTAAAACATTGGTTTACAGGGTGTCCCACCATTTCACCATAAATATATACATATTATGTATATGCAAAATTCTACTGAAATGAGACTATTTAAACTATATGGTGTAACATTTTATATTGACCCTGTTGACATAAGTTTGTCCCATGTTTTCTCTACATTACTCTTTCATTGACAATCTGACCCCATCCCAGCAAAATTCTATGAAGGTCATCCCGTCATTCCTATCTTGGTCTATTTTCTGTGGGCGTGTAAGTACCTGCACCCGGCTCCTTTGTGCGGAACCTTTGTGCATTTCCCCGAGGTCTAAGCTCCCTTCCTAAGCTTGGACCATTTCGCATCACACTGGTCCACTGCAGGTTGTGTTCACATAATTCTCTAGATGTGCTAAATCTTGATATGCAGGTTTC
Organism: Plutella xylostella; assembly: GCF_932276165.1. Classification (NCBI taxonomy): domain Eukaryota; kingdom Metazoa; phylum Arthropoda; class Insecta; order Lepidoptera; family Plutellidae; genus Plutella; species Plutella xylostella. The sequence goes on from NC_064012.1 coordinate 14,946,712, forward strand.
CTCACAATCATCCTCAATCTTCTTATCCGTAATCAGAGACATATGGCTCCAATCAGCTTGGTTTGATGCTTGTTGATTGAGTTCTTGTCAGTTTAGTCCCAGCGCTGTTGCCCCTTTCTCAACTGAGCGCCAAGTACTGTTCGGATGTCCCCCTTTTCTTCTTGATCGATTTCCAACTCATTACCTCAACCTGTTTAGGTGGGTTCATCATCTGATCCTCTGTGGGTGTGACCAAAAAAATAATAAATTGGTTCCCCAATCATTGTACTTAAATGGTTCAAAAAACACTTAGTACATGACAGTGACAGTATTCAAGTCCGTATCTCTGGCGTGAGATGTGAACACTTACCCGACTGAGCTACCACCGCTCTTAGAGAGGCGAGTGATTACCCGTCTTGGTCTACATGGCAGCAAATGTAACCACTGGCAGGGCCACTTCAACTTACTAGTTTGTACACCTATAAATGAATGGTCTAAATCCCCTGTCTTAAAATACTTGTATATAGACACATCACAACCCATCACATCCCCACTGCTGGGGCACGGGACTCCTTCCAATGAAGGAAGGGTTTAGGCCTAGTCCACCACACTGGCACAGTGCGGGTTGGTGGACCCCAACACAAGCAAGCTTGTGCTGAGAACGGTGTCAGGCAAGTGGGCAACCCGACTGTCAGACCGCCCATGCCTCTGACTAGGCTTAACGACTGCTGCCAAAGCGAAGCAGCAACCGGGACCCACGGCTGTCCAGAATTCACATATATTTTACCATCGTTAAGATTGGACTTTATTAGCAAACAACCATTCAACAGTTTAATAAGCTTAAGCGTGTATGAAAAATTTACTTATCATTGCTCTGGTGTAACAGGTGTTTGATAATGTTTGGCATAATGTTCCTCTTTATAAAACCAACAAAACCTTACCTTATAATATAGTTTTTCTTCTAAAATATACTCTAAATAGGCCATTATTATATATTAAATATAAAAGAATATTGTCCGGCATGCAGTAGAACCTACAAGTGGGGGTACAGCTAGGCTCAGTCCTCGGGCCGTCATTGTATCTTATTTACACATTATGTGCCTGTGACAAAAACTGTAATGACTACAACATTTTGAGATCATTACGAAAAGAGATATTCAATAACTAAATCTCTCAATCTTATGGGACCGAGTCAGGTGTGGTTATGAATGAAAACTCCAATATCATAGGACTTGTTGATTTATTGTATGATAACACACTCAACTGAAGCGTCCGTAGTCGAGCGGGCCTCAGTGATCGTAACTGATCGCTGAGGTTAAGCAACAACTGACACGGTCAGCCATTGGATGGGTGACCAATTTCAAGTGGTGCTTTTCTGGACGCTTCCGTGCTTCGGACGGCATGTTAAGCCGTGGGTCCCGGTTGCTGCTTCGGCAGCAGTCGTTAAGCCTAGTCAGAGGCCTTCGGGCGGCTTGAAAACATCTGACAGTCGGGTTGCCTACTTACCCGTCAACTCTCTCAGCACAAGCTTGCTTGTGTTGGGGTCCACCAACCCGCACTTGGCCAGCGTGGTGGACTAGGCCTAAACCCTTCCTTCATTGGAAGGAGACCCGTGCCCCAGCAGTGGGGACGTAATGGGTCGTGATGAACACACTCAACTTAAATAACATAAGTAGGTATAGGTATAAGATTAGGTAACCTAGCATAGAACCTAGGGCGGACTGCGAAGCTATCGCACCCTGGTGCTCTCCTAGCTTGCTAACATCTGAGGACTGCGGAGCTATTGCACAGATGAAGCGACCTGACCTTGAGCAGACAGCGGGGCTATCGTATTCAATGCCAGCTGGCTATCGAATGAATCTCTGCGGCCGCGCAGCCGGTTTATATACGCTCGTCGCGTGTAGTAGTGTGCGTGCGGCCGTGTAAGCGTAGTGGGGCATCCATGCGTGTAGGTTCGTTCCATTATATGTATGCTTGCTCCATACACATAGTCAAATTTTAGTGTAACATGAGTATTGACTTGTTTATTGAAAAAGCAGATATTTTTTTCTTTACTACTGTGGAACTTTCTTTCCGTGTGGTAGAAGCTGTGGGACACCCTGATAAATAATAGATAAAAGTAAATAATTTAAGTTCTAATTTCTAATCATAAAAATATAAATAATTGATAAATGCATATTTTTTCTCTTAGACTAATAAAAAATCGTGCGCTAATTTATTCTCAGAAACACTTTGTACATTGTGACTTGTTTTTATGGTACCACTAGATGATAATGCTGGCTCTTTGATATACTTAAAACATTATTTTTCCAACTTTGCGATTTTTAAGCTTGCGAAGTATTTGCAAAGTCTTGCTGCCAAGCGATTGTCTTCACTACAATAATCAAACAAAAATTCAGATCTTACATTATTAGCAGCATGCCAGTCACTTGTGTGCGTTGTTCTCGAGTGGTAAAGGGTAGTAGTTACCTCCAGTGCATGACGTGCGCAAGCCATTTCTGTTTTGAATGTATGAAACCATCACCATTTCCTCGGCCCATGGAATGTAATCCGATTATTTACGAAGAAAACAGGCGGAGTTCATCCTCTGCAACAATGGCCAGTAATATTAAACAAGAATGTAACGAAATTGCTGTTAGAATTAAACAAGAAATCTATGATGATGCTGTTAAAGTTAAAGAAGAACCCAAAGACGATTACCCTGTCTACAAACCAGCACCACCACTTCCCACTGCTCATTGCCCGGAGTGTGAATCACCAATGTCATCTTGCGCAATCAATAAAATCAATGCTTTAATTGATGCAAAACTAGCACCATCATCTCAGTTTATGATAAATCTTAGACAATCGCTGATGGAAGAAATGTCGGGTGTATTCGTGCAGGTTTGTGCTGATGTGAAAAAAGAAGAACCTTCAGATGAAGAACAATAAACTGTACTTTTAGTAATTTCCTAAAGCCTGAAGTCTAAAAGTGCTTAAAAAACTCTTGAACTTATACTACGTCGTTTGTTTTAATTTAAGGCGAATATGAATGATATTTTAAGTTTGAATTCAAATTGTGCTGGTGTATTTATAATCGAGTTTACTCATGATGAACTATTGTAACCAATTATAAATATAAACTATAGAATATAAAACATAAACAAAGTTGTATTTGAATTTAAATGATATAGTGAATATGTATTTGAAGTGACAAACGTGACACTGACTGCACGAATTTGATCAAGATTACTCAGAGAAGACCAAGTTCGTTACGAAAGGAAATACATAAAGGTAATAATTAATAACGGTTTTAATAAGTAACTGATGTGATGTAAAGTTGGAAAAAATATGACGCAGACTCGGTTTCCCTTAATTACATGACATTAGGGTCAGTTTTACCAAACGCTAAACGTATTTAAAATAGTATTTCAATCAAATTTTAAATAAATTTTGTACTATCTGACAGTTCTTTGACAGGCGACTAAATACGTTTATCGTTTACCTCAAACCTTTTTTAAGGCCCTGTTCAGACGACACGCGCTTGCCAAATCAGCACCGGTCTTTAGCGTACTTTGATTTGTTTTCAAACAATAGGTAATTTTTTTTATTTATTCATGTCATCATGTCTAACCTCACACGCCATGCGCCTTCTTTGCCCCCGCCCCCACACGTCACAAAGAAGCCCTGCGCACGCGCTTCAATACAGTTTTGAGATCTATTGATGTGGTATATATTACCCTTTTGTTTATAAAAATATCTAAGCCTGCTAGACGCGGGTGCTGGAGAGCGGGGCGTGCTTTTAGCGGGCACGTGTCGTCAGAACACGGCCTAAAGGTGCTCTTTTCAGCTTAAAGTAGCTTGAATCTCACATACAAATGCATAATTTATACAAAATACTTGCCATTTAAAAAAATTATAGGAATGTATCTGATATAGGGTGCCGATTGCTGAGCGACTTAAATTGAGGGTCTAGTCAATGTCAGTCCAATGTTTATGGGCCATTAGTTATCACCAGCAAGTAGCTTTGGATTACAACTTTAGGTTAAGGTCATACCTTTGAGATTTTGCGAATTGTAACAGTATTGGATTTGACAGCTTTCCTGAGATAGGTTATTCTTACACAAATTCGGCTTCTACATCATCACCGAAACTCGTGCCCGCTTCCGCTTTGTGTTGTATTATGTCTTTTTGTCTTGGCCAGATTCACAATTCAGATTCAGTAGGTAAATTATATACGAAACGGGACTTGCTTCGTATTAGTTAACATATCTATCGGAATAATGTGATTCATTTCGCAACATGCTGAATGAGGATGAGACTGATCTTTATATTCATGATCGACTTAATGTGCGGGGAGGTCCGGTGATGAAAACCAAAACAGATAGGTGTTTAGGACATCAGATCTACTTCTTATTAACAAAAATAGAACTATTGAAACGTACATATATGATACTCAAACAAATAACCAAATAATAATACCCGGGGCAAACCTTAATCTAAACCTTAGGAGTTGCTACGCGTTGTTTCATGCTCAGGCGCAATGCAAATCTTTTCATAAAATTGCGATAAAAGCAACTGTAAGTGCTTATTGAATTTGGCTGTCTAAGATTCTTATCGAAGTTATTAGCTATATTTTTTGCTTGCGTGCGCGAAGTTAAGGTAAATGTAAGATTCGATAGCGATGACATTGCGAAGTTAGTACAATCACAACTCAGTGCGTGATTTAGCCTTTATCTTCCGCGGAGAGATTGGCTTTTATTAGAATGGATTTGCCGAGTGCGCCTTCTGTGCTTTAGCATTAATAGACACATCTAGGTCGCATACGCATTCGCATAAATATGTAAGCTGGCTTCAGTTTTTCTGGTGTGTGCTCAGTATGCAGTTACAGTTCACGTTTGCCGGTGTTGTTGCAGGAGCATGTCGTCTCGCCACCTGCGCAAGGTGCTCGGGGACCAGAGCCTGCCCCCGCCCGATGACTCTGAAGAGGAGGGGTACGAGCCGCCCTGTGTCCAGGCACCAACTACCAGCCGATACGCTGGGGTAAGTCCTTTGTGCTCTATTCTTTCCAGATTGGTTTCATCGGCTATCTAAATGGCTACTGTTTTATGCGTTCATGAATCATCTTGACTTGAATGAGGTATCATCATTGCGATCTACATTGTTAATTTGTTAATATTTAGTAGGTACAGGTTATCACAGTAAAAGAAGTCTACAGATTGCACAGTATGCACCTACAACAATAAATGTTATCTAGATACATAGAGTAGGCGTTTTCAAAAAGTGAGTGGGTGAGAATAAACGCCGTGAGGCATAAGAAAACTTTTAATTAAGAGGATTAGCTTACAGGATAAACAAGTCTCATAATATACCTTCCAACAACCCTCTACCCACTCAATTTTCTATTTCCAACGCGTCGGGGGCGTATCGACGCCACCCACGCGTATCGATCCAATAGATGAATGTGGGAGGAAACCAACGCAAATCTTCAGCTTTCAATACAGTATTATGTTACCATCCATTAGGATGGTATTCATTTCTGGATCATGTTACGAGTCCTATTCATCGACTCTCATTTATCTACGCTTTAGGTTGACGTGGTAGACAGGGCTTGCAGATTTTACATTAATAGCTTCACCGCATTTGGGCACCAATACAATTTAATAAGAAATTTTTAAAAAATTAAAATGGTTCATAACTGTTAGTGAACTGAGTCTAGTTGTCAACAATACCTCGTAAAGTCACTATGTCTGATAACCACTTTGTCAAATTAGGACCCAGCCAAACCGGAGTAGATAGTTTTCTAAATGACAACCTAGCGTAGTCTCATCAGGTACACTATACGGCCTAACGTTACTCAAGAAATTCTCTACCTTACACAGCTGGACATAGCGTCGGCGTCCGAACACGAATCTAATAATGAGGATGCAGACGAAGCCGAGGACAGTGGAGGCAACGAGGCGGCCGCGCTGCCGCCGCCGCGGCCCAAGCGGCGCAACAACCGGAGGAACCGCAAGGCACAGAGGGCTGCTGCACGGGTGAGTGGCTAATTAACCCCAGTATTCAAACATTGCCAGTTATATTGAACCTATTTGTGAAGCCAAGGACAATAACAAATGAAAAATTTCCATCCTTTAGCAAGCTGCGGTTGAAGACGAGGTAGACCGATCAGTCCGGGAGGTGAATGAGCTTCTAGGAGAGGCGGAACCCGCCCCTGCAGGAAAGCCAGTCCCAGCAGACAAGCCCGCTCCAGCCAAGCCATCGCCTTTTCTCAGACATGAAGATGCTATGATTATTCTGAGCAAGCATCTGAACGCTATCAATGAGCAGACCAGGATGTTTGGACATGACGTCGTCAATGGTGGCGAAAATAGGAGGTAGGTTTGTCCTGGTTGCTTTATTGTCTAAATGTATTTCACTCGCTTTGTGAATAAGATTGAGATGTAAAAGAAACTGGTTCATATTTGTGGACCTAATGTCTAATCAACCTCATGTCTGCAAGAAAAAACAACTAATACTAAGTATTATGCTAATTATATGGTGTTTGTTGGCATATAGGCGTGGACGTCAGCCGGTGGTGGCGCGTCATCTGAAGAAATGCACCATCGTCCCCCTCGAAAAGTACCTTGGACGCTTCAAGAAAGTCGGTATGTTAACTTTGTTTTTCGTAGTTTTGTGATTACGCATATTTCCGACAGCAACTTCGTACTTTATTTCCCTGTCTCACTTTTCAGATACTTTAATAGCTCACATACCTTTTCGCGTAATTAAAGCATAGAAAGCATTCCTATAAAACCCTCTCGTTCTCACAACCTCTTGTCATCTCCAAGGTCTCTCAATGTCCCTCAACCGTCGCGAGGAGGGTCTGGACTACTTCACGTTTGACCACAGCGCTGACTACCAGCGCCGCCACCGCCACTACCTGGCCACGCGGCCCGGCTCGCCCGAGGGATTGGACCTGCAGCTGCTGCAGACGCACATGATTCAGTCCATGGAGCATTACCATGTTGAAGTCATGGTCGAGGTGCGTAGATTCACTGGTTTGATGTTAGGATTGGAAATATACGTTGTTTTAAATGAATTTGTGTTGTTTTCATTCCCACTTTTCCTCCCATAACTTTAAGAATATTAAAAATTTTGGTGACATCAGGAAAGGGCTTTGTTTGAATGATTCTTAACTTTTAAGTGTAATGGTTTGAATTGATCAGTGTTTGAATGAACATAATTAATATGCGAGTTATCGTTTTGTCCATGTAAAGAAAATTAACAAGTTTGTTTGTTCGCAGTGCGCTAACGCCATGTTCAACATAGAAAATTATTCCGAGGCGCAAACACTGCTGGAGCAATCCATTGCTTACATGCAATATGTGTCTCATCCGTCATTTGATCTCACTGATGTAAGTATTATTTTGTATTATCTTACTGTTAGTTTACACTGTCTCATCTCATAGTATTGTTCTTCTGTTATCTTGGCTTAGGGCTTAGACAAACTAAGATGCTTTAAAGTTTAGACATGGCTTTATTCGGCTTTCTGCATGAACGGCTGAATTTTACTTACTAAACGCTAATGGAAGCTAAATTTTACGCTTGAGAGGATATAAATTACGAAATCGCTTTAGAAACGCTGACTTGCTCTGTACAAATGGAATTCTCGATGGCCAACTAACCTTTTCAATTCTCAACAGCCAAACGTGCGACTGGAGTACAAATACGTGGAGAACCGACCGTTTTTCATCGCAATTCTCAAGTATTTGCACATGCTGACCAACAAGGCTTGCCACCGTACTGCGTTGGAGCTCGCCAAGCTACTACTGAACCTTGACCCAGAGGACCCGGTGGCAGTTCTTCTATTCATAGACGTTCTGGCACTGAGGGCCAGAGAGCACGAATGGTTCGTCACGGCGGTGCAACGCTGGACTATCGAACGAAGCGCCCGCTTCTTATTCAACATCAAGTTTTCGTACGCGTTGTGTCAATACCATCTAGCTTTGAAGCATAAAAGTGAGTCTTGTCCTGTCTTTCGTTTATGTTAAGGAAACTGATGAACTTACTAACTGCCTTACTCCCCCAGCGGACTTGGGGCTAGCCAGCAACTTGCTGGAGGAAGCTCTTGTCCACTACCCGGCGGTGCTGATGCAGATCATGGACTGCGCCAACCACAAGCCCGACGAACGTCTGAGGCAGCACGAGTTCTTCACGACGTTCGCGACCTCTACGTTAGTTTGTTTTTAATAAATTTAATGCATTGCGTGCAATTTATTGCTCTGCCCCCCACTCACTTATACCATTCATTCTCTTGCTATAATCTGAAACTTCATTTCATTCCCCACACTCACGTAATTTTTTTTAGTAGAACCAAGTCTTATTTCCTCACCTCCTAACAAAAGCCTGTAATTTAACAAAACCCCGTTGACACACCAAACCTCTTTACACAACACTTAAATTTCACAAAACCCCGTCGCCAGATCGAAATACTTTACAACTGGCATTTGACAAAATCCCGTCGCCAGATCAAAACACTTTTAACACTACTGACATTTGACAAAACCCCGTCGCCAGGTCGAACCAGATCCTCAAAGATCTGTACCGCATGTACGCCACATTCACCTGGCCCAAGTGGCGCGAACCCGGAGTCATGGAGTGGGTGGAAACGGTAGCCCTGGGCGTCCTACATAGCTATGACACCCTCCAGTCTATGCGGGTAAGCAACGAAACAGCTGTTTTTTATTTTAGTGGTAAGATCCTAAAAATAAGATACTAGGTACTATGAGAAGTTTTCACACAGGAAATAAATAATGGAAAGTCTTTAAATTTACAAATGAGTGAAATAAGTAATAAACTAGCATCTATATGGAATATAGGTTTTCCTAACTTACCGTCGAATGAATCAGTATAGATGTAAGTGTTGTAATTTAGCTTCTACAACATATCTCTGTTTTTGTTTGAAGGACCGAGCGCACACAGCTACGAACATTCGCATGACCATTTTCAAAGCGTTCCCGATCCAGGCGATGCGTCATCTGATCATTATCAAGCCAATGGAAAGCTTGATTTGCGAAGACGTATGTATATTTTTTTATATTTTATGAGAAGATGCGTATTGACATAACCGTCCTTGTTTGCGGCAAAGGTTGGAAACATTAAAATTGGATTGAGATCTGTTCAGCTTTCTAAAACTGTATCGCCGTGTGTAAACGAAGACGGTTATTAACTTTAGTTTACTTTTTATATGACATGTACATTGTACAACAATATGATAATATGCTAAACCGATTTGGATTCGCAGGCAATTCCGTCAGTGGAGAGTCCGATGGCAACTGACCCGAAGCCATCCCCTGACACCATAAACCGATACAAGTACCCTGAGCCCGCCGGCCCAAGGGTGCCCCATGCTAACAGCGGAATACCATTGATGCAGTTTTTCTGGTCAATGAATCCGACCATAAACCTTCCCACTCTACCGGAGCGATTCCAACCGTTTCCGCCACCAGAGTAAGTTTAGTGTGCGGTGCTGCGGCTATCCCCGTTGTGAATTAGTACAAGAAGAGTGATGGATTGATAGGTTATATTTTACGCGCACTGTTAAGCTTTCGCAGTGCGAAGGAAGTGACATGAAGTGTAGGACATATTGTGCAAAAGCGTTGATGATGCTTTTGAGGTTATTTGTAGAAGAAGGGTTTGTGGTTTATAATTGAAGTTTCCGTTGCCAAGTCAATGAAAGTTGTATAGTGTCCTGACAACGGGAACGTCACTGATAAAACTGCCCCCGGTGTACAATTTGGATACAAGGTTGAAAAGTTTGAGTTCACATATCATGCACTGCCGTAGTTATTTCAATTTAATAGCATACTTAAAAAAAGTGGTCCGTCCCATACTATACTGTTCTATGCTCAAGAAATCATATAATACGGCATAAAAATACACTACTTACCTTAATGGTAGGTACTTACACCTTTCTTTAGGAAAAAATTGCAGTGCAACGTCTGCAATTTATTAAACATTTTTTTTACATTGCTGTAAAATATAAAGATTTTTTAGTTACCTACTACATGAACGGTTTACTGATATAGTCAGGAAAACATCGACGTTCCAATCACCCTGTATTTTACAGCTTATTGTCGCATGTTTGTGTATATTAGGTATTATATTTTTATGTTTCTCTTATAAATCCCGCTATACCAGACTGGGACGATTTATCTATGGTTATAGTGTTTTCTAATTCTACTTTCATTATTTTGATTTCATTGTATTTTCCACAAAGCAAATACAATTTTCCCTGTAATAAATGCACAGAAGATTCATCAAAAGCGCCAACTTTCGTATAAAATATTTATCAATATCAAAATATTTATCACGATTGAATTTTATTTTTTTCTACTATTTTAGAAATATAAACGCACCTAGTTATAAGTACCTATAAATATGTATAGATTGAATGTACTGTATGTAATTTTCCTATGGCTACAGTCCCAACTTAAATTTAGTTTTTTTTGCATAAAATGCAATACGATTGATATTACTGGATAAAATATCTATAAATTTGTAATACATAAGTACGAGTATTCATGTAATCAGCAGAAACTGCTTTAATTACTAGCAAGGCCAGAATAATAACCAAATTCGACAGCATTTTTTAAATATCATCATCCGATCTTTCTCTGAATAAAGGCTTCTAATTAATCGCGGTAATTTCAGTAGTTCTCTTATGGATATCATGAATGAGCCTTTACCCGACCACTCATATTATCCAATTCTCACTGGATTATCCTAACTAACATTATAAATGCGAAAGTAACTGTGTCTGTCTGTCTGTTACTCTTTCACGCCACAACTACTGAACGGATTTGAATAAATTTCGTATACATATGGTCTAGACTCTAGACCCTGAGAAAGGACATAGGCTACTTTTTATCCCGGAATTCCCACGGGAAAACTTTTAAAGGGCAAGTGAAGCTCGTGGGAACAGCTAGTACTACTAAAATAAACTAGTTACCTAGGTCTTACTAGGTATTCATGCTTTCATTGTGATGTGATACAAGCGATAAAATGGCATGTAGGTGTTTCAAGCACAAAGTTCTCCCCTCACTATTGTAATTATTTTACTGGCAATTTTTTTGTTTCTTTGTAATAAGAAGTCACCTACCTTGCCTCATTTTTATTTTATTACCTAAATGTCGCTATATGGTTGTTGTATATTTCCTAATTTATTTTCCGACTTTTATATAATTCTGGATGTCAATTATACCTGTGGTTTTACGTATACACCTATTTACTAATAACAATAAAATATCACGAAGGTATGTTTTTTTTACTGCCAAAATAAAATTATATGTGGAATATACAAAAAAAACAATTGTAAACAAACGTGATCATATTTATTGTTATTATAAAAGGGAAGGGGTAATAAGTGGATATGAATAGAGTCGCAACTTTGGCAGCACAATCATTGGACGCTAACCAATGTAAGATAAATTGACCAACCAAGCAGAACAGAGCTTCAGATGTAACGACAGGCAGTGTTCTCATTTTAAGTGTCAATTTCTCCAATTGTCGGTTATCTAACCGACAGGGATTGATTTATAAATCGTCATCTCCATATAAAATTTATGACAGATGTGTCAAAAGTTAACCACTACTTCCTGGTTATGCTCTAACCGAGTATGGAGAAATTGGCACTAAGCTTTCCCCATTTGCATGCTGTTATAAGAACACAAATCAGATGTAAGGCCGTATACAGAAATAAAGATGGAAACTAATAAGCGCATATTTTACTAAAATAATAATAATAATATGTGGGGACATCTCACACACAGCTATCCGACCTAGGCAGAACCTGTGTTATGGGTGTCGGACAGCTGATATATTTACACAAATACATAGATAGATAGGTACATACTAAATATGGATATTTTTCTTGCGTTTATCAGCGCTGGTTCGGCAAAGTATGGAAAAGCAAGCACTTATAAGTTTCCAGATTTCTTTCAGTACCTATATGTCCTAAGATACCAATGTATGTTTGTTGTTGTATATTTTTGTAACCGTTGAAACAGATAAATGTTATTGAAACCTTTTTCCTTTTTTTTGTTGACCCTCTTTATTTTATTCAGCATCACTACAAAATATAGGTACAGTGGGACTCGCCAAATGGTATAATTTGGCCTTTGTTCAGTTCTTAAATTTTACTTTGTCGGTCGGTCGTTGCTTCAATGCTACTCTTCATATGAGTGTCCACGGTACCTATAACGTCTTTTAAAGCTGCGTACAGACAGGCCAAACGAACGCCAACGAACGGGTTTCGTTGACCTTCGTTTCTTCAATCTGTCCTGTATTATTGTATGATAAATATCCATCGTTGGGCCGGTCTGCACACAGCTTCAGAGAAGAGTATACCTTCGCGATTCTACCGAAACAGGTATTTAGAAAAACATTTGCTATCGCTTGTGCTCTCATGCCCCGGGCACGGGTGCGATAGAGATGCACTGCAGTTCACGACTGACCACAGGTACTTTTCTGGTTTCGGGAGAAAACGTTTTACACTTACTAAATATCAACCAATCTCTTTGATTTTGATGTCAATCGCTTCAGCATAATATATTCTAGGGTAACAGGCTCCGCGTTTTTTTAAAAAAATACATAGTTTTTGTTGAGCTAACGGCGTAATTCAACAAAGTTTTGATCACAAAAATTACGTTATTTGAGGTGCCTATAAGTTTGAATCTATAGAAAATTTAGAAAAAAAGCTATAAACTTAGTCATTCCTTGTGTCAATATACTAAACATTACAACATACTAAAAAAAACATGGAGATTGGATAATATTTATAAGTAAGTAGTAAAACGGTTTCTCTTTTTGTATGGACGAGCAAGTGATACTCTCCTCTTAAGGTTTTAACAATTTATGTTAATCGTGTTATCTACTGGCTGTCATATCCTCACAATATCCACACGTAAGTAGATCGTTTTCTATTTACGTAGGTGCCTAAATGAGATTGATGATTTAGAAACTAAAATATTAAGCAGTGTCGTATTGTTGATTATGGAGTACGTACACTAAGTACATATCGTAGTTTCGTTCGTAATTTTATTAAATAAAAAAATCTGTAGGGAAAGTGTTATATCAAATGTGCCGAAATTAGAGGCTTACGGGAGAGTTGGTTAAGTAACCGAAAATAACAATGCACTGCTGGTTAGATACGTGTTTTGCAAGGCGTAAGTGTTAACTTTGTTTTGTTTTAAGCATATAAGTTAATAAACTAATTTAAGCACTAACCTGACCTAAATCTCAGCATCTTGTCCTAATTATTAGATTTTACTTTTCACTTTTCCTCGAATTGATCAAGATCTTATAACTTTTTGCCACTTGATTATTTATTGATCACGATCGATAGCCTATCAATTCTCAGGACACACCAACCAAATTCAAGTTAAAGACTACTGCATTTATTACTTAACAGTTTCTGCTGCATTTTATACCTATTCGTTCAATCTTAAAAACGTTTGTTTTGAATACTAATTTTCCAATTTACCGTGCACAGCAGGGCATGTCGTAACACTCACAGCAGGCTTGTCCGCTACAGGGTAGAGGTGCGGCCCTGCGTGTACTGCCGCCTGATGAACCCCGCCGCCTGCGCCCGCGCCGGCGGCGTGGTGGCGGAGCGCCCGGGCCGCCGCCGCCTGGCCCACGCCTTCGCCGGCCTCTACCGCATCATCAACGCCCACCGCGCGCGCCAGCAGGCCTTGGCGGAGCTAGCGTCCGACTCCGACGAAGCTTCCTCGTCCTCTGAAGATGAAGAGGAGAGCAGTTCGGATGAGGACGACGAGCAGGACTGATATCAGCCTATCGACGGGTTCAAGTGTCTGAGCATGCTCAGTACTTACTTTATGTAAATCCGGTTTTTCTCGCTCCTGCTATTTGGTTACAGTGATGATGGGTTGCGGTATGGTTCTGTCGCTTTATGTGTTGCCTGACCTATACCTACTATGTTGGGTAGTAAGTGTAAAAAACTAATAAAATATGTAACCAAGTAAAAAAAAAGTTGTGCCACACTAGAATAGGATGCTTTAATAAATTATTAAAGGTTTTTTTCATTATGGCGATGGAGGGGGATCTGAGGATGTGGGAGGGTATTGTGCAATTATTATTAAGTTTTTAACTGACACCTACTACCGGTCTGTTTAGTTACAAGGAGTTTTTTCCTATTGTCTATTGACTGGATTACGAGTTGGTTTTAGAAGTAAGGAAACCGGATCGGATTTAAGGGTATTGGAATTTTGAACGGGAAGCGTTCAACTTTCGGGTTGGTGAGGAAAGATTTGCAGCCATGGTCTAAAAGAGTTTTCTTGTGTAAACTTACATAAGTAGCAAGTTAGTAACTAATCGTTTTATTCGCTCTATGGAGGTTTTGCCGAAAAGTGTCCTCGGCTTATTTAGGTAATTCTTTAAAAAAAACTAAGTATATTATTAATATTTAGTGCTGTTCATCCAGTTCTTATGAATAAGAACGAAAGATCGAGGGTTAGATTATGGAAATTGTGTGAAACCTTCGGGTAGACTAACTCTGTTTGTCGCGTTTGGGCTAGTAAGCCGTTTTCTCGTAGGTGTTTAATTATTATCCTTAGCCGTTTCGACGGTCATCTGAGTTACCACCAGTATTTAAAGCTTGTTCATGTCAAAACTATTTCATGTGACGTCACACGTTTTAACCTACAGTCGTTTGCAATAGAAACCAACAATCATGTAAACAAATATGGCGGACTGACATTGACAGCGTATTGTTTATGCCCGTAGTGATGTCATAGTGTTCTAATTAGATTAAATATATAAGCCATAGACTATAAAATAAAACTGATTATATATAAAAAAAAGTGTTTATTAAAACAAATTTAAATCTTCGTCTTCGTCATCATCACTATCAGAAGTGTCGCCGGTGACCGTAATTATAAATGGAACCACTATATGTCATCGCTTGCCATGTCTAAAATGCCGTCGAGCTTTTTCATTTCTTCCTCTTCCTTTTTTCGTTTTGGTTAATTATATTCTTGCTCTTGAATTTTTTTTAAATTGTATTCAAATAATATTAAATTAAAATAATTTATTAAATTAAAAATAAAAGATAACTTCAGATTACGAACAACACTAACTTTTCAATGACTTATAGAGTTCGATGAGTAAAAAACTAAGATGACAGCTTGTCAAATACTTCGAAATTTTTACGTTGCAAATGTTTTAACAAATTTAACTTATAAATACAAGTTAAATCGTGTTGAAGATAATGTGAAAACAATGGTGTGTTCGTTGAAATCAGACTATGTTCATAAATTGATCGAAAATGTATGTGATTACGGAGTAATCGTGACAATTTGGTTTGTTTACATGATTGCTGGTTTCCATTGCAAACCACTATACTGTTTTCCGCGTTGTTCTTTGTACTGTTCTAATGTAACAAAATGTTCTTCGACTATTTATTAAATTTACATTGAAATAGACTTTAGATTTATTTTTATTCCACTGAAATGATCACCAGATTTAAAACATGACGAGAATATTATACTTATGTTGTGACTTAATTTACAGTAGGTAACTATTAGAAATTTACATCATTAGTTTTGAAGTGGAGGTCACGTGAAAAGTTTTGGCTCTTTCTAGGTAGATAAGACTATTTATGTTGTAGGTATTTCTGTCAATGTTAATGATAATTATTATAGTCTATTATACTTAAATCGTTATTAATTTAAGAGTTTATTTTATTTTTGTTACGATTTCAATTACCTAATGATTACATTTACCTATGTATACTTAATTTGTGATGGTAACGGACAGACTGATCATAAAAAAATATTTTTGAAATACCTTTTAGTATCTAGTAGTATAATACTCAATCTATTACATTTTTTTTTAATTTACTTTAACTTAGGTATTTTAAACTCCTTGTTTGTTGATGCCGGTATATTGGAGAAATATGCTTAATTTAAATTATGTATCTAATTCTTTATTGCACAAAATATATTTATGTATAAATAATAATAATGTGGGTTGTAGCCGAGTGCTTAAGGAGAAATGCATGCTTGATTTTATTTCTAAACAATATATCTCTCCTGCGAAACTCGTCTCGACTTATTTTATACTCATAAAGCCACATAAAATATATTTTTGTTTTTAAATATTATATCATTTCTAATCTGCTTATTTCACACACCTATGCAGCGGGAGCTAAATATGTTGCCACAGACTCAAGTAAAACATAAGTCTGGGCAACAAATTTTATTATGATAAATATTATTATATTATTTATGTATTTAGGTACTTTGAAAATATTTCAGTTTTTAGGGTAATAATAGTATTAAAGTAAGTAATTGGATAATTTAGGTAATTGCACGTGAAACGGCGGCATTTTTAGCAGAATCTTAATTCAAATATACCTAATTATATTTTATTTTTATTTTTAGGTATTTTACCTATTTATCTGCTAGTATAGTATAATGCTTATTATATAATGATATCATCATTAGTCACTAATCATCCACCGTCGGACACAGGATATATATTATTATTATAATTTATAATGTATATGTATAATACTGCTACCTTTAAGTACCCATATTTTTTTATTTTATGTAGATTTTTTGGTTTAAATAAACATATTTATATATATTTTTTATGTATGGATACGCCTGTTGAAAATGCTTCCGCGTACTCCGTGCTTGGTAGACATGTAAGATGTAGACGGGCTCAATGTCTTTATAATCTAGATTTTGATTGTATGTTTCTATATTCTTATTTGTGTACCACACCGGGAGGTACTCTTGAATATATATTATCTGTAGGTGATAATCCGTTAAGTAAAGGTCGTAATTTTCGATTATAAGGGCCTGTTCCACAATGTCTGGTTAGTGGTTACCTGTCGGATAAAATACATACTGTCACTGTCTAAAAAATAATGACAGAGAGTGACAGCATGTATTTTATCCGACAGGTAGCCACTAACCAGACATTGTGGAACAGGCCCTAAATCTTGATGTTTACATGTCATTGTTATGTAGTTATGTCAGTAGTTCTAAGGTTAGAACTTGTAAGCCGTAGCAGTCATTAAAATTATGAGGGCTGTTTCTTTAGTTCATAGTTATTGAATTTCAAATCAAAATATACATTGTTTCTCATCTGGTTTAAACATTATTACTCATATAAAAACAGTATGTAATATGTTTACATAAATAATGATGTTGATTCTGAAGGCAGAAATTCTAATTTTAACGCTGTCAAACTAAAAAATTTGCTAGCATAAAATGACATTTACGGAAACAATCATAGAGTCGAATTTTAAACAAAGAAATTAAGGTTTTGACATCGCTAAATTTAAAATTTCTGCCTTCAGAATCGATATCAATGTATAAACTCCCGGACTATGAATATGTATTGCTGCCGGAATATAAATATCCATCCGATGATCTAATATTCCCCTTCTTATGTAATTCATACGAGCGATATTTCTTAAAAAAGTTAAAAATTAGATACCTATACCTACCTATGGTAAGTTTGGCCAAAATGTTTTTACCTTTTTGACATTAGGGATGGACCATGATGTGTAGGATTTTTAAGAATGATTACTCAATTCATCAAATGAATGAGAATGATAAGGTTGCATTTTAGCTTTCTTATTAAATATATATAATATATACTTAATATTCATTTATATATTTAATACATTATTATTATATGTAGGTATATTATACTTGATGGAACATTTAGATAATTATAATATGTACCTATCTAAGTATGGTGTAACATAAGTTAACTTGTCTGAATGCGAAAATCAGTACTCTCTAATACTTACCTAGATCAGAGTACACTTTTTAATTAATTTTAACATACCTAACTAAATATGTATAATAAACATTATTAACAACGATTGATATCTTACGAATTTAAAAATAATTAGTTTCTAACAAATTTTATAATATTATTATGTATCTTCTATCTATAATACGAATGTATATAATATATATATATATATACATAATTACATATATATAAATTCCAGCACAAGCTCCTTACATACTCGTAAAACGTAAGTACCTAACTATTTATAAAATATAGGTAATTCTATTGTGTTAGTTTTTTTTATAAAGTTTTCTCAATTATATTGTTAAGTATACAACATTTATAGGAAACTATACTATGTATCTTATTTAAATGCTAAATTGATTGTTTTTATTTTAGTAAATTTTAATAGGTACCTACGTAAGAAACTTGATGTTAAAGTAGTTCTATGACTTATACCCACTTATTAAATAAACGTTATATCGATGTGAATTGGTACTGTATTCATTTCCTATTTAAATTAACACAAAATTATTAGTTTTAATTCTTTATTGCACAAATTAATATAAACTTAAGTGTACAAAATAATGATGGACTTGCTCAATACATTGTTTGATTAGGTACGTGTATACGATAACTGATTCTTTAAACTAAGTAAGAATTAATCACTAAGGGCCACTTGCAGAAACATATTAAATCTAGATTTAGTGTAAAATCTCGATTTAGTGTCCAATTTTATATGGACTGACGTTTCTTAAATCGAGATTTTACACTAAATCTAGATTTAATATGTTTCTGCAAGTGGCCCTAAGTTATTAGCACATACAAAATTTTAGGTTTCAAAACGAAAACTTTCAGTCAGAATTAAACAAAATTTATTTTCTTCATCTGATGTCATACGCAAAACACTAAAGTACTTATACAGGGTGTTGCAAAAATGGTATACTAAGCCGAAACCAGCATGTGCAGCATATTATACATCTAAGCCCGAAACTGAAATCAAATTTCAAAATTCGTGAAAAAAATATAATTTTCCATAAAAAATATACAGTCAACAAATATATTATGGGATTTCGAATGTCAAAAAAGCAATAATATAATGGACAGATTATACAGGATGATGCAAAAAGGGTATACTAAGCCGAAAGCTACATGTGCAGCATGGTATATCTAAGCCCAAAACTGCAAAATTTCAAAATGCGCGAAAAAAACAATCGTATTCCATATAAACTTTGTTGGTAACGTGACTTTTTACTATAGAGAATATTTTATTTTTGTCGCGAATGTAGAAATTCTGATTTCAGTTTCGGGCTTAGATATACCATGCTGCACATGCTGGTTTCGGCTTAGTATACCCTTTTTGCAACACCCTGTACATATATTAGAAACTTTAAGAATTATACGTGTTTCGTGTTAGCTCTTTTTAGTTTTTCATCCAAGTAGCTCACTTAAAGTAGCATGTATAAAAAAACGTAGGTACATATTACTACGTGTATAAGGTAAACGATGCGATCACCGCCACCCAAAAGAGTGATGGTGTCACCGCCACCTTCAATCAATTTGGGTGTGGG
Organism: Plutella xylostella; assembly: GCF_932276165.1. Classification (NCBI taxonomy): domain Eukaryota; kingdom Metazoa; phylum Arthropoda; class Insecta; order Lepidoptera; family Plutellidae; genus Plutella; species Plutella xylostella. The sequence goes on from NC_064012.1 coordinate 14,966,058, forward strand.
TAAAGGGGTAAAAACAGGGTATGAATTTCCATTTTGGGCACATATTAACCGATTCTAATGAAATTGAAAACGTAAATATAGTAACAAAAAAATATGATGGTGACCTTGAGCTGATCTGATGATGGAAACGGAAGACAGGCAACTATACTTCGTGTTTAGGCTTGAATGATTCGTATTGACTAGTAGGACTTACATTTGCATCTTACTTTTGATTGACAATTATTGCAAATAAACTAAAAACAATAAAATAAACTGGCCCTTAGGGTGACTTGCACAAACATATTAAATCTAGATTTAGTCTTAAATCGCAGAGCGGTGGTAGCTCAGTCGGGTAAGCGCCCGCTTCTCACGCAAGAGATGCAGGTTCGAATCCCGGCGCTGACATGTACCAATGAGTTCTTTGAATTTAAGTAGAATGTATACCATCGCTCTTACGGTGAAGGAAAACATCGTGAGGAAACCTGCATATCTAGATTTAGCACATCTAGATATATGAACCCACCAACCCGCGGTGGACCAGCGTGGTGGGAAATGGTCCAAGCTTTGGAAGGCAGTTTCGACCTTGGGGATATGCACAAAGGTTCCATTCGAGAGAGCCAGGTGCAGGTACTGTCACCCCCAACAGAGAATAGAATAGAATAGAATAGAATAAAATAGTCTTAAATCTCGATTTAGTGTCAAATTTTACATGGATTGACGTTTCTTAAATCGAGATTTGGCACTAAATATAGATTTTAGGGCGACTTGCACAAACATATTAAATCTAGATTTAATGTTAAATATTGGTTTAAGACATACATTTATATGGATTGACGTTTCTTAAATCTAGATTTGACACTAAATCTAGATTTAATATGTTTGTGCAAGTGGCCCTAAATGTTTGTGCAAGTGGCCCTTAGTGTTAGTAACTAACTTACCGAAACTTTAGGAAAGTGACCGAATAGAGGAATTCAGTCACTTTCCTAAAGTTTCGGTACAAATGGGAATTATAACCCATGGGCTGCCCTAGGACCAGCCCCCCCCGCCCCTCAGCAGCCGGCCCCGCCCCCGCCCGAGGATCATTTTATTTTCGAACAGCACCACCTGCCGGGAAAACCCATCGAGGAAGCCATCGGGTTCGTCCAACGTTGGCCTTGGAGCTCGACGACGTTGGCGGTTTTTCTGCGGTGCCTCTGTTGGGATGAAGGCATTAGTTTAGGTTTATCTGCGGTGCATGAAAGGAGCCTTTTCGGTTGACGTCTTGACTGTACTTTAAATATTTGCGTCCGGCGCACCCTGGGCACCCTTTCACTATGGTGTTAATCTAACAATGTAAAAAAAAACTTTGTATTTCTGAGGATTTTTTAACACTACACACTAATACACTGCTTACTTATCTCTTTCTGCACCTACCTATTTTCATTGACGGAACATTAATTCGTATTACGAGTCTTGCAAAGGTAGGTATAGAAAGCCGAAAGGAGGTGATATAGGGGGCCATTCTATACAATTATATAATTTAGAATTGGTACAACTGTGCATCATTCACCACTTCTTCATCACACACCCATCTTACCTCCATCTGACAGCTCAATCTCGCTGGAATGTGCCGCGTCCTGCGCTCCCAGCATGAACTCCTCTACTGAGCTATCATACTCCCTGGCAGCTGGGTAGGCAGCATCCATTGAGTGGTCATGACCTGAAAAGAGAAGGGTTGTATTAAATATTAAACACTAGAGCTTCTATCGGGCGATCCACCACTATAAAAAATAGTTACTCAAGTACGGTGGCCTGCGCCTAAAAGTAGGTATACAGGTGGAGTTTTCAAAATAGCGATCCCTGATGATGAAGGGACCAGCTACATCTGTTACAATTTATGCTGTGTTTGTCTCTGTATATAATTTACTGTGTTTGTTTATAATTTTTTATTTTTATGTTGTGTGATTATGAGCCATGCTCGAAATAAATGAATTTGAATTTGAATTTGAATAAATCCGGGGACGTGTTGTGTGTGTTGTGTGTAGCAGTGGTGTTTATGTGGATGTGCTTGAGCAGCATGTGAGCTTGAGATCGCTATTTTAAAACCTCCGCCTGTATACTTTTAGGCGCAGGCCACCGTATATGTACAGTGCAGCGAGCATAGGATTCGATACTATTTTCGAATCTACACGAAGGGTCACTTTTACCAAACGCTAAACGTATTTAAATCAAATTTTAAATACATTTTGTACTAACTGACAGACGTATGACAGGCTACTAAATACGTTTAGCGTTTGGTGAAATTCCACCTAACATATGGAAAAAACAAATGTCACTTTTGGAACTAACTTTGCCTTACATTTTGACAGTGACAGTTGACGATACGCAACGTTAACGGAGGATCGAAACTTGTGCTCACGACTCTGTACACATATACGACCAGCAGTATAAGTAGCTATATACTTTTTTACTTTGTCAAACTACCTACATAACAAACCGTCAATTGATGTTAGGCAGTTTGTGAGTTTGACAAGGTGCAAAAGTGTACAACCACTTATGCAGCTGAAGCTGACTGCACATACAAACATGCATATGCTCACGACCGTAATCCCCGAAGGTATAGTCAGAGGAGACTCGTAAGCGACAATAAAAAGTTCCAGTTAGAAAATCACCAAATTACTACTAAAGGAGCTCAATGACGCCGTCTGCAATATTGAAGTACATTTTAATACAAGCTGTTCCCGCGCGCTTCGCTTCGCCTTAAAATGTTTTCCCGTGGGAATTCCGGGATAATTGTAACGATAAAATATGCTGAAATAAAAGTTTCATTATTATTATAAAAATTAGCCTATGTTCTTTTCCAGGGTCTAGACCGTATGTATACCAAATTTCATTCAAATCGGTTCAGTAGTTTTGGCGTGATCTTCTCTTGTAACAGACAGAAAGACATACAGACAGAAAAATTAATGTTGGGGTCATTTGTTGTCGACATTTTGTGAGTGGACTGTTTCATTGCTCGCCAGTGTACATGTCGCAGTCATCTGGTTTAATCTCCTGTTTGATTGAACCGCTAGCCCGTTCATTGGATGACGCTACTCAGTTGAATGACTAAAGAACAACTCGTCAAGTGGTTGACTGTAACGTCCAACGTCTTGACTGAACGTTATTCAGCGAAGTCGTTAAATGGGATATAGTAAAGCAACTTTGTAATGTCTGGTTAGGATGAACATGACCAGACAAGAGTCAACAAAAAGACTATGTTACAAAGCTCTCATCTCACAAATTAACTAAACAATAACAATAAACGTACCTTGATATTGTTGTTCATAATTATCCAGTTTCAGCACATTTTTTTCTTTGAAACTATCCGCCGGCGGTGTAATAATAGGTAAATCCATGTTGTCACACTATTTTAACATAAATAACGCACTTTAAAGCTTATTTATTTGCAAAAAATAACAATACAAGTGCTTTTTATGTCAGCTGTTCGCTGTTAGACGCCATATTTGTTTTATTCACCACCTGACTGATCTTAAGTCCGCTAACTAGTTGGACGCTTTGTGACGCTTGTACCATCAACGTTCGGCCTAGTCATACAACTGAATAGCGTCATCCAATGAACGGGCAAGCGGTTCAATCAAACAGGAGATTAAACCAGATGCCTGCGACATATATATTACCTGGGGATTTCGGTCCGGTCTCCACGAAAGCCTCGTTGAGGGTGGTGGAGGCTTCATCCACCGTGTACGTCTCGTTGAGGCAAGACACATATCTGTAACGAAATCAATATCCGAGTGATGCCACTTGTACCAACAAAAACAATAATTATTTTATTTACTGACCAATAAATAATAACAGAGGATAATGTTTTAACTACATGTCTAAAGTAATAATAATAATATTTAAGTATAAAATAACTTTTGGTAATGTCTTAACAAAAATAGATCAAATCTGAATTTAAGTAGTAGTAGAATAGAATACTAAACGTTTTAGTTACCAAACCTACAAAAAAACATGTAGTCCTTCAGTGCACACACACACAAATCTTCATGCTTTAGGGAAAATAGGTAAATTACTGTTCCAAACTAGGAAATAACAGAATATTTTTCAGATGATTAAAAACTTGAGTTCCTCAATTAAATAATCCTAGAAAAAAGGGATCGGAAAAAGTAATCATAGTTTTAAACATCCTATGAATTGTTTTCGTTTACGACATGGTAAACTTCTTAACCTAGAAACTTGAAGTGAGTTAAAAGTTAAAACTTCTTGATATAAATCAGAAGTAATATTAATAAATCTAGATAGGTAAGTATAAGTATAAAGTTTGTATAAAGGTAGTTCCTTACCTTTTACGAGGCTGCTCCTCTTTTTCTTTTCCACCATCCTTGCGTGTCCTATTCAGGACCCATTTTTCTTGTTTACGATAAAATCGGAGCTTGAAAATGGAATCCAGCTCGACAGACATTGCAAGTTTACCAATGGTGCGGTATTCGGTCGAGTAAATTGTAATGACTTAATGAAGGTAGTTTTTGAAAACTCGAAAAAAGGTTCTAGATAATCGAAAGAAAAACATTTATGGGGAAGAAAACCAAGTGAAACTTTGGCAGCACCAGCGAGTGTGCCTTTCTGGTTCTAACCAATTATCTTGTTAGGGAGAAAAAAAATGTGACTGAACCAACCAATTAGAACTGTGGAATTAGGCTCAGTCGCCCAAGGCGCCATCTGTAATTAGAATTTTAGTTTTTCTCCCCATTGAAAACAATTGTAATATCAATGGCACAATTTATTTTGACTGTACCCCCGACTGCTACTAATGTGACATGACTACGCCAAACAAAAGAATTCAACGCGCGCTCAGAAAGAAAGTTCTATCAAATGATTTGTTAAAAATAGAAACGCTAATTTATGCTTAGTCTTGTTTCATAACTATATTTAGCGATACTTCTTACTTTCTTTTCTATAAATAACTAGTAAAATTTCACCCTAGCAAATCATACCAACCAATTTGTTTAAAAAAACACGTAAATGAATGCACTGGACGATTAGTAAATGCCCTCTATTATTGAACATACGAACCTTTATTGCTTTGATCTGGGGACTTGCCACCTTTCCTAGTTCGAACCAGCTGCTTTGCAGTATAAACAAGGACCTTGGGCGTTATAACTGGACTGCTAATTCTACAATTATACAATAGATGGCGCTAGTTGTTACGTTGATACAAAATTTCATCTGACGAATGATGTACTCCACCCGGCATTAAAATGGTTTTTACAGCATTTTTACACTGCAATGACTTGGCCCAGTCGAAGCAGTTTCTATCCCTGATTGCCATAGGCCTTTTAATCCTGGAATTCCCACGGGAGACCGTTTCCCTTCGTATAATATTTTCTGTCTCTTTGCATTCTGATGAATATTTTAGATGTATGTATTAGATTTTCATACTGTAAATGTTTAACTAAATGGAAATCGTAATTGCCTGCAAGAGTAAAGCCCGTCCTTTGTAAACAAAGGTATATTGCGGGTTACTCAAATATGAAGTACCTATGATAATGAAAAAAAAACACACAAAAAACACGCACTCACGCCTTGTACTAATGTACTCCCTTGCGGGGTAGGCAGAGGTGCATTGCTGCACCCACTTATCGCCAGAGTGGATGTTAGTCCCAATGTAATAGGGGGCGGGCCTATTGCCATTTTACGGGCACATCCAAGACCCGAGAACAAATATCTGTGTTTAAACAAATATCTGCCCCAGCCAGTAGGGTAGTGTAGGGTAGTGTAGGGTAGTGTAGGGTAGTGTAGGTTAGTGTAGGGTAGTGTAGGGTAGTGTAGGGTAGTGTAGGGTAGTGTAGGATAGGGTAGGGTAGTGTAGGGTAGTCTACGATAGTGTAGGGTAGTCTAGGGTTGTGTAGGGTAGTGTAGGGTAGTGTAGGTTAGTGTAGGTTAGTGTAGGGTAGTGTAGGGTAGTGTAGGGTAGTGTAGGGTAGTGTAGGATAGGGTAGGGTAGTGTAGGGTAGTCTACGATAGTGTAGGGTAGTCTAGGGTTGTGTAGGGTAGTGTAGGGTAGGGTAGGATAGGGTAAGAGGCGGTATGAAGTTCGCCGGGTCAGCTAGTATTGAATAATTTTGTGTATTGTATAAAATATAAATAAGTATAATTAGTTTTAATTAAGTACCTACCTAATCACGTAGAATCATTCATCACGGACAAAGCTCTGTGATTTTTGTGATGTTATAATTAATCAATAATTCTGTAAAACAAGAAGCGTCCGTAGTCCAGCGGGCCTCAGTGATCGTAACTGATCGCTGATGTTAAGCAACAACTGACACGGTCAGCCATTGGATGGGTGACCAATTTCAAGTGGTGCTTTTCTGGACGCTTCCGTGCTTCGGACGGCACGTTAAGCCGTGGGTCCCGGTTGCTGCTTCGGCAGCAGTCGTTAAGCCTAGTCAGAGGCCTTCGGGCGGCTTGAAAACATCTGACAGTCGGGTTGCCCACTTACCCGACAACTCTCTCAGCACAAGCTTGCTTGGGTCCACCAACCTGCACTTGGCCAGCGTGGTGGACTAGGCCTAAACCCTTCCTTCATTGGAAGGAGACCCGTGTCGTGTCAGTGGGGACGTAATGGGTCGTGATGAGGTAAGTATAACATTATCCAATCAAAAACATAAATGTGAAATGAGAGCCAAGTTCAATATTATTATACTTACCTAAATGCCGAATGTTGACTTCAACGACAAAAGAAGTGAGATCTAAATGGGTGCCAAGTTCAATGGTCAGTCCTGAAATTTATTTATAAGTAACAGTATTACATAATCATATCTTCTTATAAAATAAAATATTGTATTGTAGCCTAAGGTCTGATTTGGCTAGTTTTTTTAAGCCTACCTCAACGAATTATTATGTCCGACCAGCAATACAAATTTTTGGAATTAAATAAGAACCGACAAATTCTTGTTGGTTCAACTTGTGAAGGCTATAATTCATGTATGAAAACTAGCCAAGACAGACCTTAGGCTACAATACATTATTTTAGGTTATATTATATTATTTTTTATTGTTGGTAAGTACCTACATAATAATATATTATCCTCGTAATGCCGTAGGTCCTTTTAAAAAGACAAATTTAAAAATGCAAAAAAAAATCTTTAAAGTCCCTAGACTTTTAAAAAGGATAATTATTCACTCAACCTACATAATATCATATATTCAATATTATTACTGTATTTTCTTACGTTTACGGGGGTACTTATAATTTTCTTGACAGTGTTATTTTATTCTATCCGATTTGATCCAATCGGATCCCATCCAATCCGATTTGAGCCGATTCGTCCGATCCGATCCTATTTGACTCAATTTGATCCGATCCCATCCGACACGATCCGTACCCATCGGAACCGATCTTTCCGATCCGATCCGATCTGTCCGATCCGTCCAATTCGTCCAATCTGTCCAATCCGATTCGATCAAATTTTATCAGATCCGTACTATCCGATCCGATTTGATGAGATCCCATCCGATACGATCCGTACCCATCCAATCTCATCGGAACCGATCTGATCCGATCCGATTTGAGCATATACGATCCGATCCATCTGATCTGTCCGATCCGTCCGATCTGTCCGATCCGTCCGATTCGAGCAGATTCGATCTAATCCGATCCGATCCGATTTGATCCAATCCCATCCGATACGATCCATTCCCATCCGATCCGTACATATCCGATTCCATCCAATACGATCCGACCCGATTTATCCGATCCCATTCCATTCCATTCTATTAACAGCTATCTTAGACTAGTTAACATTAATATTATGCAAATGCATCTCAAAACCATTTCATAGTTTTTAGTAGGTAGGTGATACCGAAATGATCGGGAATAGAAAAAAGTACAAAGATATCATAATATTATTTACTTTTATTGTTTTTCAAAGTAGTCTCCGTGACATTCAATGCACTTTTTCATTCGATTAAACCAATCATTGAAACAGTAATTCCAGTCTGAAGTGGATACTGTCAAAACAGCTGATTTGTAAGCTTCGACCGCCTCTTCTGGGCCGCTAAACCGTTGACCACGTAGCATATCTTTAATTCTTGGGAATGTAAAATAATCATTGGGGCTCAGATCAGGGCTATACGGAGGATGGTCCATCAACTCCACGTTTTCCATATTTAAAAACGTTCTTGTTTTGCGAGCGGTATGAGAGCTTGCATTATCGTGGTGAAGGATTATACGACGATTCGGGTTAGTTTTACGAAGTTCTCTTACGACTTCCGGCAAACAAACTGTTGTGTACCAATCAGCAGTAACCGTCCTTTGTTCTTGTAATGGAATCGTAGCCACATGGCCAGTTTTCGATACAAACGAAGCGACCATTTTTTTCGACACGCTGCGTGAGCGAATAACTTTTGTTAGCTTGACCTCACCTTCGAAGACCCAAACTGCCGATTGATGTTTTCTTTCGGGCTCATATGAATAAATCCACGATTCATCACCAGAGACGATATTGTAGACAGCATTTGAACTGCCTCCATTGAACCGTTGCAGAGCAGATCGACACCAATTAACACGAGCCGACTTTTGTTCCTCGGTCAAACGGTGGGGCACCCAGCTCGAAACTAACTTCTTGACACCCAGTTCTTCATTTTGGTTTGAATGGCTGTCATACCAATGCTGAGAGAAGCCCGAATCTGCTCGTATGTCACATGTCTATCTTCTTTTATTAACTGGCGTACAGCATCGATGTTATCTTGTGTTACCGCTGTTTTTGGCCGACCAGTAGAAGGGATGTGGTAAGAGAGGAACGTCCACGGCGAAACTCAGAATACCAACGATATATAGTCGTTTTACTTGGTGCTTCAAGTTTATAAATAGAAACAAGCTCGGCGAGACATTGTTCTTGAGATAAACCTCGACGAAAGTTGTGAAAAATTATTGCACGGAAATGTTCCCGCGTAAGCTCCATTTTTTACACCGACTTGTCAAATTCAAATGGTCAATACTCTTTTATTTTTTTTTATTTTTTTTTTGTATTTTTTTTCCTTTTTACGGAAAAGGCTAAGGGCATCATCCCATACCGCCTGGTCTTATTTAATTTTGTCTTCTATGTGATTTTTTTCGAGGCCAAAGGCCTTGTCTTTCGTTGTAATTTTCAAATTTTCTTGTAAATATAAGGTCCAAACCAAGTCTTTAGTATTATATTGTCGAGGCTTATAGCCTTGTCTATCGTTATGTATCGTTATATCAGGGTACTGTGTATTTTCCGGTAAGTATTTGTTATTTTTTCAAATAACTCCAATAGTATTTTTGATATACTCATAAATGGGGTAGAATGTATCCGTATTCTTGAGAAGATCCTGAATAGAGCGCGGGACATCCAGGGCTTCTTTGTATAAATCCAGTAAATTGTCAATAAGAATAATCCTTTGTAGATTAAATGCAGAGCAATCAAAAAATATATGATCCAGGGATTGAATTATATCGTTATTACAGTATGTGCAATTTGGGGAAGGTATCATTTTTAATCTAAAAAGGTGTTCATTGAATCTGCCATGTCCAAGTCTTAAACGACAAATAGTTGAATAAAAGTTTCTGTTTATAAATTTTCCTTTGATGAACCAGGGTTGAGTAATGTCGGAGTTGATAGAGCTATACCATTTTCCTTTACTTTGGATTGTTTCATGCCAATGAGTCATCCATTGGTCTTTTATAATATTCTTGATTAAAACTTTGCAGTCTGAACCTGGCAACTTAATATTTTTAATAGGTATTTGTTGGATATTGGGATTTTTTACTATGGAGCTGGCAAGTTTATCAGCGAGGTCATTACCCGAAACGTCAATGTGTGAAGGTGTCCAAATAAAGCGGATTTCTCTGTCTTGATTGAGCCAAAGCCTGCTATAAATCTGCCTGATGTTGTATATGATGTAATTTGTGCCACTACTATAAGAAGGATTTGATAAAGCCATTAATACACTCATGCTGTCCGAAATGATCAACCATTTCTTGAAATTAAGGTTAGTTGCTTCTATGTATTCTAAGGCTGCATAAATGCCCTGAGCTTCTGCTGTATATATGCTTGCATTAGAAGGTAATCTTAAGCCATGACCCAATTTATAAGCAGGAACATAATATGCCATAGAGACATTATCGTTACATTTAGAGCCATCTGTATAAATTTGCTTAAAGTCTCTGTATTCATCCAATCTATTGTAAACAGCATATTTGTCAGTCAGTGTCCTATCTATTTCAATATTAAGGCTACAAAATTTGCTTCCATATGTTCCCCCATAGCAGGGCAAAGTGGTACTATTGTGAATATTATATTCACTCTTAAATGTTAAAATTTGATGGATGTTATGACATAGGAAATGATATGAATTATACTTCAATAGTTTGGAAAGAAGAAGATTGTCAGTTTCAGACAACAATCTTAGAATAAAATTGTATTTTAAATGACTAAATCTGATATTTAATGGACACAAGTTACACTCAATTTGCATTGAGTTAATAGGAGTTGATTTAAAGGCACCCAAAATTAATCTTAAATTAATATTTTGAATCTTTTCAAGTTTATTTACTAATTTTGAATCTATGCAGTAACAGAAAAAACTATAGTCAAAGTGACTTCGAACTAGGGCTTTATATAAAGTTAAAAGAATCTTGGAATCGGCACCCCACTGAGTGCCAACCAAAGATCTCAAAATATTTGTAGAACGTAGAGCTCGCTCTGCTATGCAATCGACATATTTATACCAAGACAGGTTATGAGTAAATATTACTCCCAGAAATTTTGCATATGGATGAATTGGTATCAAATTATCATTATACTGTATCTTAACTGTTGAAACTTTTTTCTTTGAGAATACAACTATTTTACTTTTAGTAGGACTAACTTCTAGATTTAAATATTGAAAGTAACTATGAAGTTTTTTTAAAGCTAAATTTAGTTTTTTACATGTGTCTGAGATGTTATCACCACTGCAATAAATAGCCAAATCATCAGCAAACTGTAAATTATTTACTTCTGATCCTAACATTTCATTTAGCCTATGGATATAAAGTATATACAAAAGAGGACTCAAAATACCACCTTGACAAACGCCTTTAGTAGATAATCTGGGTCCAAAAATTGAATTAGAGCTAATTTTTACATAAACTTCCCTTCCACTAATGAATTCATGAATCCACCTTACGCATTTTTCAGGTATTCCCAAAGAAGAAAGAGTTGTACATAAAACTTAATGGTTAATGTTATTAAATGCGCCTACAATATCAAAAAAGATACATATAAGGTGTTTATTACTGTTAATGGCAGTGTTAATATCATGGAAGAGATGACCTATACTTTCTCTTGCTGATCGACCACGACGAAACCCAAATTGATTTCTTGGAAGGATATGATTTCTTTCAATATAAAACTCAAGACGCTGTTTTATTAGTTGCTCAAAGAGTTTGCCTGAACAGGATGTTAAAGCTATTGGACGGTAAGAATCTGCATCATTTGGGTCTTTTTCTGCTTTAAGAACTGGAACCAAGCAATCTTGCTTCCATTCTTTAGGAATTATTGATTTATCCCAAAGTAAATTTAAAATGTGTAAAAATTTGTGTAGACTGTCTGTATTAATATTCTGTAACATTTTGTATGAAATGCAATCTAAGCCAAAGGTGGTGTCTCTACGTGATTTAATTGCTGCTTTTAATTCATCTATAGTAAAAGGATTATTAATGTAACTATTGGTGGGGTTAATTGAGGTATTATTTAAATGTAGTGGTTGTGAAACAAAATCAGGTGTATATTTTCTTAAGAAGTTATTAATCCAAGATGATTCACTATTGTTATGGAGTTTGGTATTTTTACTGTAAGATTTATTAAATTTACGCATAGATTGCCAGATCTTTGAAATAGGAGTTGATCTATTTAAGTCTGAACAGTATTTATTCCAACTATCTGTTCTCTCTAACTTAATAATTAGTTTTTTCTCAGCCTGAAACTTTTTAAAATTAATATAATTTGATTCACTAGGATCCTGTTTGAATGCAATAAATGCTTCTTTACTTTTTTGCACAGCCATAGCGCACTTTTCATTCCACCATGGAAGAGGAGAATATCGATATTTAGGATGGTTTCCTGCTGGCTTACTATTATTATTTACATTATGGGATTTAGTTCTAAATATAGATAGATCTACCACTTTATTTAAAATGGTACAGAAGTCATAGTACGACTGTAAAGGATCGGAACAATTAACATTAAATTCTTTAATTAAATCATTGGCTAGCTTTGAGTAATTTACCCAATTTATTAGACGTAAGTTTGGTCTTTTTAGTTCTGTTATGTTATCTTGAGAAGTAAAGTTGTTTAAAGATGAATCACTAACTGTATTATATAGAATATCTGTTATTGTGGGTAGATGATAACTTCCCAGGGGATCATCATGAACTGTCCAGTTACAATTAAGAGCTATAGAAGGACTAACTATTGTCAAATCTAAACCGTTTGGTCTCCAAATGTTTGTTTCTACTGTGGTTGGTGAAGTGTCATTTAATAAAACTAAATTGCAATCATTTATAGAGTCCAGGACATCTCTTCCACGAGCACTGACGGATTGACAGCCCCAAATGGTGTGATGAGCATTAAAATCGCCTGATACAAAACATGGTTTAGGTAAGGAATCAATTAAATTTACTAACTTATTTTTTTTAAAAGATGGCGTGCAATTTGTTGGTATATACATACTAACTAAGGTGAGAGAGGTATTATTATATATTATTTTAATTGTTATATTTTGGAGTGAGTCATCACACTGGACCGTGCCCTCACCTTTAAATGGAATTGCGTAAGCCTCAAACGGAAGGTGAGCTCACGCAACAACCTACTCAGGAAGCTTACGTCAACCAAGTGGGGAGCATCACCGGATGTACTGAGGACCACAGGACTGGCACTATACTACTCTGCAGGTGAATTCGCCTGCCCCGTGTGGGCGAGATCTGCGCATTGCAGGGAAGTGGATGTGGCCTTAAACGACACCTGCCGGACAATCACGGGATGCCTTAAGCCAACACCGGTTTGGATGCTGTACTCACTGTGCGGTATCGCCCCCCCCGATGTGCGTAGAGAGGCTGCCTGCTCTCGAGAAAAACACAGACAGGAGACCGACCCGAGGCACCCGCTCTACAACCAAGAACCAGCTCCTTACCGACTTAAAAGCCGGAAAAGCTTCCTTAGGTCTACAGTTGCCTCGCACAAGGACCCATCGAAGGAAAGGATAGACCTATGGCAGGCAAAATACCCGATGGCGAACTCCTTCATCCCCCCTAATGAGTCCCTGCCCCCCGGACACGAACTACCCTGGGCGACATGGAAGTCACTCAACCGACTCAGGACAAACGTGGGCCGATGCGGAGAAAACATGTGCAGGTGGGGTTACCGCGGCCCTGCCTCCAACATCTGCGCATGTGGTGCGTCCCCACAGACCATGGAGCACCTGATGGTGTGCCCTGGATGTCCCAACACCTGCACCCGGGAAGACCTCCTCAAGGCCAACCAGAGGGGTATCGACGTGGCGGCCCACTGGGCCGCGGAAGTGTGACAGTTGCATCTATTATATTTTATACTACTGCGAATGACTATGGCAACACCATTATGTTTATTACCACAATCATTGCGTTCTATGGAGTATCCTTTAATATTTAAGCGTTGTGTAGGCTTAAGCCATGTTTCGCAAACTAAAGCTAAATCAATATTATTATCATACAAAAAATTTACAAAAATATGTCGATTACATAGCAAACTTTGAGCATTCCACTGTACAATTTTTAATTTGTTTGTGAATTGGAACTATTTTTTTTGTGTCACTGGGGTTGCAAATATCATTCAATATTTCTAACACATTTTTAGAAGATATTGGGGTATCTTGGGTCTTATTTAATGTTATCATTTTTATGATGCTTTGCACTAAAAGGTTTAGTGCCTTGTCATTACTTTTCAATAAAGACAGAAGATCAAGAGGCTTCTTTGGACCAAGTGGGGGGAAACTTTCATGGTTGAATATGTCAGCAAATGATGGTGGCTTAACTTTCTGTCTGTTTTCTTGGATTTTTTTCTGTTTAATTGGACACTGGGCTGAGATACTGACATGATTGCCATCGCAGTGGAAGCATTTTGCCTTTTCAATAGGGGTTGTGCATTCTTTAAAAGAGTGCTCTTCTTTACAGATGGAGCAGCGTTCCGAGTTCTTACAAAACTTTGCTAAATGGCCATACCTGAGACACCGGAAACATTGCTTGACTGGAGGAACATACGCTGTAATATCATGCCGCCAACCGTCCAAGTCGACGTAGTCTGGAAGTACTGACGTCGCGAAGGTGATGGCTACAGTCTGCAGGGGCTGTAGAATAAAATTGTTGTCAATCTTTGTCCTCTTTGTAAATCTCCTTACAGATATGATCTTCTTGTAACTAGACAGCATGGTGAAGATTTTTTTGTTTGTCAGATTGGTAGGCACATTTTTAATAATACCAGTAATTTCTGTGCTTTGTGCTGGTATATTAGCCTTAAATTGATAATCCTTTAGGAACGTGGAGTTGTTCAAAAAGGCATTTGCAAGGCTGGCCTTTTCAAAATATATTGCAATTTTAAATTTGTTCATTGATCTCAGGTATTTTACACCTTTGTTGAATCTTTTAATGCAACTCGATATGGACATAAGGTCTCTTGTTCCAATGGGCATCTCCGCATTGGAGGACTCTACGAAAACAACAAACTCTGCAGCTCCGGAATCGTCTGGGTAACGCCTCTTGTAATCTGTTACTAAATAAGGTTTTGAAATATCTAAAACTTCAACCTCAGATTCGGACGACGTCGTTTCTACGTCGGACTTATCACCCTCATCATCCTTCTTCCTTTTTTTTCTTGTTCTCACCTTCCTCATTGCTATTTTTTAATTTATTATGTATGCAACAAACTTTTTATTGGTTTTTATTAGTAATTTACGTATTTGCAGTAGTTTTAATGAATATTATTAATAAATTTTTCGAAAATCCCGCCTCTCTATTATTTTTTACTTTTTTTAAAATTCGAAAATGGAATTATGTTTGAAAAAACACTACATTTGATACACCAAAAAGGTTTCACTCTAATTTATTCCTAAGTATTCTATTCCCGATCTTTTCGGTGTAGCCCTCGTACCATAAGAGTTTTGATCTATACCTACGTGAGTGAGTCAGTCAATGTTAAAAATGAGGTTTTTTGGACATTAATATCTAAATAACCGTTTAAATTTAGAGCACATAGGGTAACGTAACGTACCTAGGGACTTTTTCGACTACCCCAACTTTGAATGTAGCTATCGCAGCGTATAACTAAGATATTAATGTGAAATATACTTTATTCGGTAGGATATATAATCTATTATCACTAGTATTTGTGCTGGAGCTTTGGTGTGGCCAGATTTTATTAAATTAAGATAAAAGTAAAAATGCTTATTTTGACCCAAGGTACATTACACGTTTGTACCTTGGGACACTGTATCCTATGGCTTTTTACTATGGAAAATGGTTACTTCTAATATCTCTTTTCTTATTGATTGACTGCATCTCTCTTCTGTCCAGTTTCACTCTGGCACTAATTAGAACAGAGATATAAGTCGTTATTTAGAAGTTTGCATTTTCCATAGTACAAAGTGTCCTAAGGTACAAATTTAATCGAGTCCCAAGGTACAAATAAGCAATATTTAACAAAAAAAAACATTATCTTTCTTTTTATGTTAGCAATCTTTCAGATAATTGCCGTGTCATAAAAATGAAATAACTGAAAATATGTACGTGATATTCATATCTCAATTTTGAGCATGCCTCAATGAGATAAAGTAACTCAAAAAACTATATAAAATTTACTTTTGACTCCAAAAAACTTCATGTTGTCTTCACCACACACTCGATGCCGGTATGATCACAAGACTCACTAGTTTTGCCAAGCGAGTAAAATACTACGCAAAGTGTAATAAAGCGTTAAATCTGCCGGTTTTTAAAATAAAATCATTGTCCCAAGGTACAAGCGTCCCAAGGTACGTTACGTGACCCTACGTATCTCGCTAGTGTCAATATATGAGCCAAATTTCATACGTTTATATTAAATAGTTTTTGATTTATGAGGGGGTCAAAAGTGTCTCGAAATGGTTCGTGTAATATTACACACGGTGCGGCTCGCCAGTTCTGTTTCTCGAACTTGGCTTGACACGCTACCGCGTGTCTAGATCTATAGCAGTTTATACTTATTCGAGCGGTGTTAGCTCGGGTAAGCTCCCGCTTCTCACGCCAGAAATCCCGGCACAGATCTACCAATGAGTTCTTTGAATTTAAGTAAAATGTATGAAACCATCTTGAGTAGTAAACAGACCTACTAACCACTCTTTACAATACCCATAAACTTTCCCATTTACAACATTAGTAACCTATAGTGGGATTAACAAGCACCGGATCGATGCGAGCCGATGCCGCGTGGCAGGTGCGCGCACTGGTTGGTTGTTTTGGCGAATCAGGGCGACAGGTGCGCGGGCGCAGGTGGCTATCTGCGCACAGGATGAGTCTTTCTTAGGTGCAGGTCAAGAACGATATTTTTAAGTTTGTTTTTTTTATTGTTTGTCTTTTATAGTAAAAAAAAAAAGTTTTATTTCTGTTTTCATATCTGTTTATTTTTTTTGAAGTTTGAAGCATGTTTAAACTTAGTGTTACTTTCAGTTACTTACCATTTCCTTTCTGGATTTTTAAACTCTGTTAATTTGTGATTGTTTTTATATTTTGTTATGTGCTTATAAGTGCTGAGCATATTTGTAATTGGTACATGTTACAGAAGAGTACCCATCAAACCTATTTTGTAAGTGTATTATAACATGTACGATTGATGTGCTATATTAAATAAATAAATAAGTAGGCTGCAAAGCTGTTCATTCTGATAAAGTTTTGTTATACATACGTAACTGTTTTTGAGTGAGTCTTTCGGATGTGAATCTACGAGACTCAACCTGTATATGGAGTGCTGTAAGGATATGGCGATTTAGATGTCGTTAGTACTGATAATATTGAACTGTTATAATGATAACGCCTGTTAAAACTGTTTCAACAACAAATATCTAATTATAAGTAATATGTATCAACTTGATTACACTCATCATATTAAATAATTATAGATGGACACTATAAGACAAAGAGCCATGACATCATCTCAATACACAACATCAATTTATGAATAATCTCTCGGCGTTACAATAATAATTAAAAGTTCGCCTGTAGTAGAACATCCTGTATACAAGCCAGTACAGACAGCACGAGGCGAGATGGACAGATGTAGCCGCAGCATGTGCCCTCCGATATCCTGCTACGATTCATATTCATCCCGCTCCATTCAGTAACATCAACAAGACTGTTCACTTGAGGTGTAACTATAATAGTTAACTGCCGGTACTTTAGGTTAACAATAAACGAAGAATCTAGTATGAGTTGGGACCTTGTGACACATACAAATCCAAAACAAGAAAAACTGTCTGCATTGTGTTTACTGTCAAACCGTTTTAAGTTCAACCTAATGACAACCATTGTACCATTGAATAAGGTCACAATTTTCTAACCGAACTAATTCAAAAAGAGCCCAAGCAGTGATAGAATTGGGGTGTTCTTTTGCACTGACACTCCATCTAGTTTGTATTATTAGCCGGTGCCGACTGTTCTACATTTTGTTATAACGATTTATTGAATTATTAGGTTATTGTTATTGCAATCTATTATGTTCTCGCCATTCTTCTCCGTGAAAGAAAAGGGTCCTTCCGAATAGTGATGAATTTATTTAAAGTTCGTAATAAATGTGCAATTTTGGTATCATTTATAATAGTTAGATACTTACTTAACTGGCTTTTGTGTATTTTAATGGGGTTCCTTAAATTTCGTCTCGCATCTTTTTGTAATTATTTTTTAATTAAAAACTAGATCATGATGTATGGGGTATATGTATATGTGATAAAATGTATAGGTACAGTAAAATTTACGTCACTCATAAAAATATACGTTTGTTTATACCTGTGTAGGTATAAACAAACATATTTTTGTAGATAGATAGATGGATTTTTATAGATACTAATTGTGTAATTAGTATCTATAAAAATCCATCTGGCTCTTGCTCAGTGATTCTGTATATTTGAGATTTTATAAGTGAACTCTCTTTGACAGGTCAATGCACCCGATACAGTGAAAACTTTGATTCCAGCACCAACTCCCCTGACATCCCGAAACAAACGTTACCTAGGTACGCAACCAAAAAGAATTTCTCTCTTTTTTTCTAAAATATTCTCGCATACAAAAGTGTGGCCAAAATTCGACGCGTGCGCAACACAGTAACAAACTAATTATCAGTGTGCAGGCTCTTTTAACAGCAAAAAATACATTCTATCAATGTATTTAACTCTGGTTGCACCTTTCGCCAGAAGGTGTTTTCTTTTTTGTGGCGCGACATTTGGTTACTTCGGATTCCCCAGCTGTGCTCGGGAGGGTTACTCTATACTTACGAAAAACTAACGAAAGAGACCTGTCAAGCAATTGACACGTTTAATACAACGAGATAGAGTCGTGGCTCGCGCAGCAGCGCTCCGTAACTTAGTTTTCCGTCATATATATAGAGTGACCCCCAGATGTGATCTGATAAGCATTTTCGCGGGAGACAGATGCTATTCGCGTTCGATTTGAGGTTTTAGTTACAATGTGTTCAGTAGGCTTCGATCAGTGGTAGGTAACTAGGTACATGCACCTTTTTTTCCTCGACACGCTAAGAAGAAATAATATAGTATAGGTGATAGGTATATTGCACTCGCGAGCAATGCTTTTTCCAGTTCACGGAATAAAATTATCCACTTTAGATTCAGAAGCGCGAGATTAATTAACAAGTTACTGGAATTTACGCTGTAACTATTTATTAGCCTGAACTGGAGCCATCTAGGAATAAAATTTATCTGCAGATCGCAATACTGAGTATTTCACAATTTATCGGGGTGTCAATTCTGTTCTGATAGCAACGCCACGCCACGCCACGACACGCCACGCAACCCTACGCCACGCCACTTGACACAACAGCAATAGGCTCAAATGAAGTCATTAAGGCTTTTTTAAAGTAGTTCGTAACTATACATATTTAAGTACTGCAAGTTACACTAACTCAAAATGTGTTACATTGACAACATGTTAGTATAAAGTACCTAATTCGTATCTATGTGTAAGAAACCGGCCTGATTCAAAACGTGAACTAAATGCTGCGCCAACCATACCTTTTTCTTTAGAGTAGTAGCTATAAGGAGAACTCTCAGCCGCTCTATGAAAATTTCAGCTCATTTCTCATAATTGCCTGATGTTTTTAGCTCTGCTTACTTGCACTTTTTATGAGCAGACTTGGGCTAGTCTAGACTCGACTCGGTAAAACAGACGAACATGAAATAAACCTGCGATGTCTATAATTAGCCCACTCAAGTTGAATTTGAATCCGAGTGGAAATCTTTGCTCTATTCTAGCCAACTAAGCAATAGTGCATTCGAAATGCATCATCATCATCAGTAGCATTCCACTAATGAACGTAGGCCTCTCCCAAAACTCGCCACTGGATGCGATCCACATCCAGTCATTACCAGCCACGTTTTGCAAGTCCTTACCCCATCTAGCCGGAATCTGTCCTACACTAATTAAATTAATAATTAATCGAAAAAAATATATGCATACTTATGCGCGGAAAACTATTCTTATACAGGAGATCTCGTGAGTTTTATTTTCCTTAACAAATTGTCGAAGTGGCGTAGAACATGAGATATGAGTTAATGATCACATTAGAAACGGTGGGAGACCCTGAATAAGCTAGTAAGGATAGACGCCATGCCAGTGCAGTTGTGCGCTAGGGACTACAGATCTGACATCGTTTAATTAGCTGCTCGGAAAATCACGGAATTAATTAATTATGATAGCTGATGTTACGGATTTACAGCTAGTTTTTGTAGAAGGAGATAAATAAATAATAATAATAAATATGTGGGGATATCTCACAAACGGCCATCCGACCCCAAGCTAGGCAGAACCTGTGTTATAGGTGTCGGACAGCTGATATATCTACACAAATACATAGATAGATAGATACTAATAAATATCAACACCCAAGACCCGAGTACAAATATCTGTCTTTAAACAAATATCTGTCCCAGCCGGGAATCGAACCCGGGACCTTCGGCATAGCAGTCAGGGCCACTAACCACTACGCCATTCGACCGTCTGAATGCTTGATAAAAATGCTTTGTAAAAGGTTTTCCTGTGTAAGAGTGAGCTGAAAATAGCCTATATCTAAATTATGAGCTATGAGTAATGTACTCGTAGTACTAATTCCGAAATATAAGTAAGTTTTTATGAAATTAATTTACAAAAATATACTAACGACTGTAATCGCCGCTTTTTGTTGTACGTAGGTATATTTATACTCACGTGATAGGTCGCGAACCGTATCGCCGTTTTTGAATGAGTACAATGCACGCAGTTATCGGGTAAGTGGGCAACCCGACTGTCAGATGTTTTCAAGCAGCAACCCGAAGGCCTCTGACTAGGCATAACGACTGCTGCCGAAGCAGCAACCGGGACCCACGGCTTAGCGTGGCATCCGAAGAACGGAAACGTCCAGAAAAGAACCACTTGAAATCGGTCACCCATCCAATGGCTGACCGTGCCAGTTGTTGCTTAACCTCAGTGATCAGTTACGATCACTGAAGCCAGCTCAAATACGGACTCTTATATTTACAAAAATGTAATTAACAAGATTGTAGGTAGGGCGGATCGTAAGAGGGATGTAGAAGGATCTACTTACAAGTACTTAGGAAAATGTCATTTCTCATTTCAATCATATCGCTTTAAAAGACACTTTTGACAAAGTCAAAGAACAGGTAAATATAATAGAAGATTCTTCTCAAAGTGTCCAAGTTGATAATATATATTTCTTTCTTTCTTTCTCTGAGCGGCGCGTGCTTCAAGAGATGCCCTATTCATAAGCCAACTAAAATAAGTGTCTGGTTGCTAACCGGGTCCAGTTAACATCAAACGATTATCGAGAGAGAAATTACAGTGGCTATACTACAGAGGCAGATTTCTCGAAAGGCCATGTAGACCATGTATATTCTATTCTATTATATTCTATTCTGTATGGGGGTGAAGTACCTGCACCTGGCTCTCTCGAGTGGAACCTTTGTGCATATCCCCAAGGTCTAAGCCTTCCTAAGCTTGGACCATTTCCCACCACGCTGGTCCACTGCGGGTTGGTGGGTTCACATATCTAGATGTGCTAAATCTTGATATGCAGGTTTCCTCACGATGTT
The DNA here is from genome assembly GCF_932276165.1 of Plutella xylostella. Taxonomy (NCBI): domain Eukaryota; kingdom Metazoa; phylum Arthropoda; class Insecta; order Lepidoptera; family Plutellidae; genus Plutella; species Plutella xylostella. The sequence goes on from NC_064012.1 coordinate 14,987,400, forward strand.
TTCCTTCACCGTAAGAGCGATTGTATACATTGTACTTAAGTTAAAAGAACTCATTGGTACATGTCAGCGCCGGGATTCGAACTCGCATCTCTTGCGTGAGAAGCGGGCCGACTTAGCTACCACCGACTATGGATCTCTGGATTCGTGATTAAAATCACTGATGATATAACAAAAAGCTGCGCACTTAGGGTGCTTTATACCAAATATTTATTAAACAAAATTAAATCTATTGCTGTCTTGCTCAGCTTATCGGCCAAGTATTGCATACGTAAGTAACTAAACATCAGCAGGTCTAGTGCAGGTTTGATAGTTTGTCGGAAACTATAAAAGTTTACGTTTTCTCGCATACTAAGTGGCGCCTCTAATGGAAACTATCATGAAACTTTTGACAAATAATGTATGCAGATAACAGGAGAAAACGTAAAGTTATTTCGTTTTCATAAATATCAAAACCCGTACTAGAGAGGGTCAGTAGTATACTGGGTAATCTCGATGACATCAACATCATGGTGCAATTGCATTTCCATTCGTAGCAGATACAAACGGCTTCAAAGTTACAGAATAGGACGCGATGTTGTCAGCCGTTCTATGAAAGACACTGTAAGTAATAAAGTATTGATTTTTAACACTGTACAATACAGACTTGCTATTGCTATTGCTCGGAATCGCTTGGCAGCGTGGAAAAGAGCCAGGATATTGGAATGACATTTTATTGGCTTTATGTACACTATAGGAGTGGACGGTTTGCAATATCGGGCCGGTACGTGGATTAAAATTTAGGTCTCAATGAATTTATGACAGAATCGATGTGATGGGATATTGAAAACTCGACCAAGTCTGACTCGGTATATCAGGTCATTGGCAGCGTAGCGATCAACTGTGAAGCTTTTATAAAAAAAAAACAAAAAAAATATATCTTAAAATAAAATAACTACGTTCTCTACGAAGAGACACAAGAAAACGCTCCCTTAGACCTACTATATGTGTATAATAATACTATGTGGGGACCTCTCACACACAGCCATCCTACCCAAAGCTAGCAGATCTTATAGATAGATAGATAGAATATTCTTTATTTGCACACAGACATGAAATAAACTTACATAACTTAAATACTAAAACATATGTACAAAAATGGCGGCCTTATCGCTTAAAGCGATTTTTTCATAATATCGGACATATCTGATAAATTTACACTGATTATTTACACTCAAGACCCAACTGAAAATAGATGTCTTTAAACTAATATCTGCCCCGGCCGGGAATCGAACCCGGGACCATCAGCATAGCAATTAGGGTCACTAACCACTACACCAATCGGTCGTCGTGTATGTGTTGACTCTGGTCTTATAGGGCCAAATGTGAAACCCGCCGGTGCCTGCTGCAGGCCAAAATGCACCTTGAGGGGAACCTGCCAAAATTTAATAATAATTAGCATTCGAAAGTTCATAAACTGATTATTTCTCGCGCAGTTTTGCTGATATGGTCCGATTTTGCAGGTGCAGTTTTGGTTAATTTTTATTTTAATGCATTTATTTTCATGATTATAATATTAAGTGCAATTTTGTTGGTTATCGTAAGTAGGTATGTGTACAGCTGGGGGATAAGAGGTTTTTCCGGGATTATTAGGATTGTTCCGGGTTTTACTTTAAGTTCGTAACTAGCGGTTGTCCGAGATATTAGTACTTATAATATATAAAGTTTTTGGTTATACAGACATTACGTTCATAAAAGTGCAGTAAGTCCAGTAAGTTCTTTGAAAAATTCATAAAGAAATGTTGAAATTTTAGTTTTTCCTAGTCGATTATAATACTTATGCTTTATATTTCAAGATATTGATTAAATGCAATAAGTCACAAACGAAATACTTAACTCTTACTTTTATAAAAAAAACCCTACAACCTTAATTTAGATTTATTTTTGTATTTAAACTTACGCAAAGCTATAGGGTAGGTATTCTGTCCTACTCAAGGGTTGATTAGAAAAGACGGCGTAAAAAGTAGCGCGGGAACAATACGCCATGTCTGTTCAGTTGACACTCGCCGAGATTAAAGCCTTCCAGACCAGGGATACGTGATTTTCAGCCCAAATCATTTATAAATGTACGAATTTTTGAGATTACTTACGTTTATATCTAAATAAAGGAGTTTTGTAGCTTATAAACAAAAAAAGATTTTATTGGTACTTACGATAATTGCTAAGGTTGACCATAACTTGTTCCAAAACCGTTCAGGCGTAAGCAGAGATTTTTAAAAACTGACTTTTCTGCAACTACAAATAGGTGTTTATAAATGTCTGTAAAAATTCATCGTAATACTTTAATTATACCCCGTAGTCGATAGCCGATTCTCGTAAATGTTGACGTCAAAATACATGTAGGAAGATCTTATTTATCTTATTTATTATTATGCGATTTGTATTGTACTTGTTTGAACTTTCACCAACAAGCCCATGATATTTTACTGAATAACTCTATTGAATTTCGGGATTTATTTTGCGTTCACTAACTTTGAGTGGTTATAGTAAATTCTCATATCACCATTCGTCAATAACTTTCAACTGATTTTTTTTATATCAAAAACGTTTGTGAGTATTCATTTTTAGGATGCTTTTATGATTGTAATGTTATTCGCACGTTTCATGTTTTGATTTATTTAACTTTGCAACTTTTAGCTATTGTTTTTTTTTACAAATCGATGATTTAACAAAACATAATATTATTATTTCACCTGAAAATGTTTCTGTATGCTGGTGTATATCGTTTTAACGAATTATAATTTCGTACAATGTGTATAACAATAACATTTAATTTGTGCTATCCTCTTATTACTATTATTCTTTGCTTTTTATAAACACTTAGCAACTTTACTCAATTCAGGGTCATTTACCGCCTCTGGGCTAGTTTCTGTTATTTGTATTGTTATATTCGTATATGCGTTAAGAATAAGCTGAGACCACACTCTGTAGGTTTGAATGCAACTATGGATACAAGAATCGCTGCCAGGCATTCCCTTTGTGAGTCAAACAAGTTGGTTATTTTATTTCTTACACAGATGGTCGATGGAGTAGGCAATAATAGTTTATTTTAAGTACATAATTATTAAAATTCGTACTCACTTACTGACACAATAGATTATGCTTGAGGAGGTAGGTTTTGCACTTGTAAAATGCAATTTTTTAACTCTCCGGCACTTTAATATTTTTACTTTGAGTTTAAGGATCTACATACCACTTAATTTGAATTAAACATTCACACTCACGGGCAATGAAAATGTTTCAGTGTGAATAGCATCAAATTATACTCGTATCTAAATGGAAAAAGCTAACTAACTTAATGGCTATGACGCCTTCTGTAATATTCAAGTTAATTTTTCGGCACATCATAATATTACTAACTAAAAACGTAAAGATTTTATTCAAATTCTAAATTAAATGCTTTAAATAAATGGGGTAGATTTGTGTCAGCATTTTATAAGTGGAACTGTTTCTTTGCACGTGAGTGTATTTTCAGTTTTAATTATCGTATTTAGACCCCGAAACAACGTAAAAAATGCTTCATAGGTGTGATCCAAGTATCCGAGTAACAGGCCTGATGTTTTTACATCGGGTACTTAAGTAAATCGTATTTTTAATTTTCCTCAAAAGTATTATTAAGTACCTAATTTATTTAAAGTCTCCATTACGATAAATAGTGATATTAATAGTGTATCTGGTATCGAGTCCGGAAACATGACATTGTGAGTGGAGCACGCTCGCAGTCGGAAATGCAATCCATTCGGGAGTCCTGCGGGGGACACTTCTACTATTTATGATAAGTAACAATTTCATTGTTGTGGTTATCTGCTTACACCTATTTACTTACATCTATTAAGAATGTTTATATTTATATTGATTTTATTTATACAGCACACGTTATTTTTAAGCTTTCGGAATATCTTCAAAGTCGATGTATGTTCTACACAAAATGACACCATCATGAGCCATCACTCGTCCACTGCTGGGACATAATATACCTCTCCCACTGCAACCTTTACTCATTGGCCGTACCCGCGCTTTAATCTGCTGAATATTTATGTACCTATGGACAATTCAAAAACATCAGTTTACTCTGTACTACCTATGGTAGGATTCGGGTACTAAACCAGAGATGTGCCATGGTGCGGAAGCGTGGACACTGAGGGTTGGCGGTCCACCGATTTATATAATCTCAGAGAGTGCTACGGATAGAGCTTTATGTTTGGGGTTTCTCTGAGAGGTCTTACTAACGAGGAATAAGGTCGTATGTACAGTTCTGTCCGTTTTGAGGTATGGGCCCCGACCGCTCTGCGCGGCCAGATATCGAACCTGGTTCAATTACATCAAGCGCTATTGACTGCACGGTCCTCTACTCATTTCGCTGAAATTTATTCTGTTGCGAGTCCCATGTACTCCAGCAAGATTAAACGTATAAAATATTGCGCGGAAATATCTCTACTTACAGGAATTCCGAACGTTGACTTAAATAAATTCAAGTGCAGTTTATTTTTGTTACTCGACGGTTAATGGAGTGAAAAGTAAAGTTACAAAGTATGTAGGTATGATAAATGCTTTAATAAAATGTGCTAGTAGGTACCTATAAAAAAAAATACGGAAAACTTGGTTTACTTTGTTATACGTCTCTAAAAAAACTATTTTAATTCTTTAATCTAATTTAATCTTCTCTTTTTTAATCTAATTTAACATGTCTTTTCGAACATACTTACCAATAAACAGAGCACCTGACTGGTAAATTCCCATGTTGTTGTGAATTTGGATATGAAGCCAGACCACTGGAGTAAGAGGACACCACGGCATGTGTCATGCGTCGCCGCATCGAGGCGAGACATATCCCACATACCACCATTCAGTCTTATAAAGTAAACAAACTTATAAAAAAATATAATTACAATAAGTTTCAGTGCGGTGGTGGCGTAATGGATAAGGCCTCGTCCTCTCAATCGAGAGGCCGTGGGTTCAAATCCTGGCCTGTACCAGTGAATTCTGTGAATTGTGTTTTCAATTAAGGAATTTAAGTACAATAATACCACGTGGTCTTACGGTGATGGAAAACATCGTGAGGAAACCTGCACATCTAGATTCTAGATGGGTATGCTAAGTGCATTGTACTTATTCCAAAACGGCGATATGGTTCGCAACCTGTGTGGCTCGCTTGTGAGTCACCTATGACTACCCCTTCGGGGATATCAGTCGTGAGTACATATGTATATGTATATGTATGTAAGTTTCAGTGATATGATTATGATGTATAATTAGTTAACCAAAAACTTACTTATGCTATTTACTTAAAACACTTATTCATAGTGACACGGAACAAATATTGAATACCGAAGACTATTTTTCCTGGCTGGGGATCGAAACCAGGACCTTCGGCATATAAATTTAATCGTGATCACTAACACCATCATCCGATCGTTCTCGTTAAAATGATTATTTCAAAAATTTATAATATGGTTTTTACATCACTATCGAAACATTGAAATAAACTGCCGTTCAACCGTGTTGTCGTATGTTAAAAGTTGTAACGCTTACAGTCCAACTATAATATAAAGCCGTGAAAACGAAAGTGGATCCTAAATAATTTTTTAAGATTGTATTTAATCGATCTCTTATATTTATTAAAGGACAAACCCTTTAAAATTCCATATTCAAACGGTATTTTATTTTTAAAATGTACCTATGTAAAAGTAAGTATGTAAGTAACTGATGATCATAAAAAGTCTCTAGCTGGGTCTACGCTAGAAGAGCAGAGCACGAGCGGAGCACGAGCTGAGCCATTCCGGTTTCGTCGTTCACGGTGTCAAGTGTGGACGTACAACGAAACTACAACGATCAATGTCCTCGACGCGAAGCAAAACCCTTTGTGTTCGTCAAAAAACCGACAACAGGCGGAACGCAGCCGAGCACGAACGAAATGTTCGCAGCGCGCTCGTCCGAGGCTTGTAGGTCGGTCCACACTATACGAATCGTGTTCGGCTCGTGCTCCGCTCGTGCTCGGTTCGTCTAGCGTACACCCACCTTTAGCAAAATCGCACTCTTTGATGTCTGCACTTTATAATTTGACTGTAGTTTCATTACAAAATTTACAAATTCTGATACTTGCATTGTCTGCGTAAATCTATTTCCATCATAATTTTCATTCTTCTTAATATTTCTTTCTATTTCCTATCAATGTGGTTGTCTGGAAGAGATTACTTTTAGTAATAAGTCCGCCAATTGTGCTATTTATTTTCTTTTCATGTTTGTAATACTGTTTCTGTTTGTGTGCAATAAAGAGTATTTTATCTTTATCTATGTCTGTGGCTCGTGTGTTGTGAAAAGTGATTATTTCCGGCGACTGGATTTAGAAAATGAAGCTAAGAATCAATCTTTGTATCACAAAGAGCTGAAAGACGAATGAATGAAACTTTATAATATTAAGTTAGCGAATGTACATTAAGGGAAAGATCTCAAAGACTATTTATAGGACACTCTAAGATCGTGGGTCCTCCTATTCTAAGGTTGACTATTCGTGGTCTAGCTTCTTCAGCAGAGACGACCATACCAGTACCTAAATACAGACCTACCTCTCTATATAATAACACTCGCGAGCGATGAAAAAAATCCATTGACATAATACCAAATAACGGGAAAAAAACTAGCTTGATGATTCCGTCAGCTTGTTGAAGTACATTTAAAGTGCATCTGAATATTACTAACAAAACCGTAAATATTTTGTTAACATTTTATAGTAAGGTGGTTTTAAAAAAATTTAGCCATTTTGGAGAGGAAATTATTTTAGGTGGAACGTTTTCATTGCTCGTTCATGACTTTTATGAGTATTGCAATGTTGTAAAATGGTAAGGAAAGATTGTAACAATTTTCTTTACAACAGTTTTCAGGGCCCATGAAGTTTTTTTTCTGTGGACCATATAAATTTTCTTTTATCGTACAATATCCTAACATTATTACTTTCCAGTGGATTACCTATTCCAGTGCACAAGCCATACAAAATATTCTAAAGAAAGGATGGGTTTTCAGTTTGAATAGGTAAGTATAATTAAATTGTGCTCGCATTACGGATAAAGCATCCGCTTTATATTATGGCATAAGCAATTTTCCAGGGACAAAGCTGGGTTTTACGTATTCTTTGAAGTGTTCATGTTCTAGGCTCTAGATTTTAGCTCCATCGACATCATCTCACCACTCGACATATGTCAAGTCTACATACAATACATACGAGATAAAAAAGTAGTGTGTCAGGGAATGTTAAGGAAGCGAAAATTTACGCTTTGTTTTGTTGCTCATATGAAGCATTGGTCTACATAATTGGTATGTCCAAATACTCCAAATTTAATTTACACTGCGTAGGCACTCCCAGTAGGCAAACTGTTACTGTTACCTGCTACGTGCGTAATGCTCCAAAACTTTGTATTTTACACTAGGACTATGTACCTTCGTACTTAATTTTAATCCCTTCTGTACCAGAGTCAGAAGTTCCGAGTGTCATTCAAATTGAGCAGATATTTAGAGCGACTTCAATCAATACAATTTAAATTTACTGCTTCAGAACCCAACGTTATTAATTTAATAAAGTGCTTTTATGAATGGACTTAATTTATGCAAATTTTAATTCGAAAATGTTTATGTTTGATATTTCAGAATCTAAGAATGAGTAAAACTTAGTTAATGTGTTGCTTCGGCTATTGTATAATAAAATATCGTAGATCGTAGGCTCGCCCATCGATGAAAATCAATGTCAAATAATTATGCTTCTTTGAAATTTAGTTAATTAGCGATGAGCTTACGATGTGTTTATATGTTTTTTGAGCACGCGACCGCTTCCTTGTATGTGTGGTTGTTTGGGTCCTGGGGGTGTAGTCATTCTGCAAAGACATTTTCTTTCTATGAAAACTATTTCACAAAATTATTTTCATATAAATGTGTCCCGATAATAATGTCTTTTCGTATGCAGCTTTACCCTTATTGACATAATTATAGAGTATTGATACTGCTTTAGTGACAAAATTCTGCGTAAAATAGCCATTTTCAACAACAAAACCTGCATAAGCTTCATTAAAAAGAGCTTTTGAACATGCAGGCTTTCCTTCATGGATTATTTATAAAAGAGCTCGAGCTTTTCCTAAATTCGAGAAACGCGCTTCAAATCGCTGTTTATGTACTAATTTTTCATAAAACAACGTTAAATCCAATTATAGTTAGTCCCTAGATAGGGGAACACCCAAATATTCCGAAAAACTTTTTTCCGAATTTGAAAATACCGAATATGTAATTTACGAAATATTGCAATACCGATTTTTTAAAATACCGAATTATAAAAATCACGTAAATTATAATTTCGAATATTATATCCACGAAGACTTGTTATTACGATTGTCAAATACACGAACGTAAAAAAACACGATTACTTAAGTATACGAAAAATAAAATACCGATTTATTATAATCACGAAAAATTTAAATCCCGATCGAAAATGTGATAATTCGTGATTTTGACAACAACAAAAAAAATCGTCTTAAAAACCTTAGAACCAAAACCTAAAGATAGGTGCGACGACGAGCAAAGCGAGGAGGAGCGTGTTAGGTGCACATGGATATCGAAAGACAAAGCGGAGCGCAGCGAAGCGGAGCGGAGCGTTTCAAATATAGAGCGAAACAATTGCTCGGATTTTTATGGTGTTACCCTTAAAACCTTAGGACCTAAACCTAAAGATAGGTGCGACGACGAGCAAAGCGAGGAGGAGCGTGTTAGGTGCACATAGATATCGAAAAACAAAGCGGAGCGGAGCGTTTCACATAATATATATTAGGTATGTAGATTAAACAATATTGTTAAATTGTATACGGATTATACTGTTAATAAACACACTATTCCTAATAGATAACTATTTCTTGTTAACTAAGATACATTCGGGAACTTTTATTTTCGGAATATTAAAAGTTCGGGATTCGTAATTTTAACATTTCGATATAATAAAAAAACATACTTTTGAAACATCGAAATTATAATATTCGGAAAATTGACTTTCGTAATTTGAATAAATCTGTTGTTTGAAATTTCGTTTATTATCCTATTCGTGATTTTCGTTATTCGGAAACTTAAAATTCGGGATTGTGAATTATTCGGAACTATGAAATTCGTAATTTTAAAAATCGTTATTTTCATATTCGTAAAAAAGTAATTCGGATTTATGTAGTGTACCCCCTAGATAGGTTTTGAATAGCTGCCCAAGCTGCGAATCTTTACAACTACTCGTAACAGTCTTACACAAACCATTAGCAACAATCGAGTCCGTATTCTAATGAAGAATCCCCGTCGAACCCTCCCTTCATCTTGCGAGCGGAGATTGCCCCCCTGTGCCGGGGGCGGCGGGGGCGCGCGCCAACTGTCCCAGGTAATGCAGGCAACTGTTGCAGGCCGCATCTGCCACCGCCCCCCCGCCCCCGCGCGTCCCGCAGGACCCTATATAAGGGCGGCCGGGCAGGATCCCGCCACATTCGCTCAGTGGCCGCGCGGCGAACTCGACATCTCTCCAGCCAAAACTTGCCCAGCGAAATGTCCGCGATGTGTGCTACGCAATGGTTCATCCTATTCTCGGTTCTCGCCGCCGCGGCTTCGGCTAAAAGTTTGATCACGGACTCTGACATAATTGACAATGACATGAAGACCCTGGCAGTGCAGCTGGACGAGCTGAAGGCTTCCCACAACGAGGACATAGCCAGGCTCCGGAGAGAACTAGAGGAGCTAAAGTAAGTTTGTTGTTGTTTTCGCCCGGCTTTTTAAGTCTCCTGTGTTGTTTTTAAGGTGGTTCCGCTGATGTTTTCGTTGCTTGGAGCTGTTCGTTATGTTTTGAAGGTTTGTTTAGAAATATACTTTCGGTTATGTACCTATGTTTATAATATTTTGCGTACCCTTACGGATAGTTTTATTGCTTGCGTTCCACAGCGTTGCGGAGGTTTTCTCGTGTGTCTCCATCTGCGCGATTGTTTACTTGTTTGTACCTGAAGCTCGCATACTATTGTAATTTAAATTGAAAATAATTTTTATATATACTTTGCTGAAATTTTGCAATACGCACATAAATTGTTCGAAAGTTTCAGTTTTATAGTACCTAATGCTAAAGTATATATAATTTGCCATTTGACGTTTATTAACTATTCAGTACAGTCACTAATTAAAATATTCCACTCAGAAAGTCCCATAAACTTATTTTACAACTAAGCAATTCTTAATTGAGGAAGATTTAATTAATTTGGTGGTCCCTGGAAACAGAGTTTTTCTGCTTTCTTTCCCCACCGCGCTCGTCGTCGTTATGAAATAAAATAAAGTTAATTTAGAGCTGGAAAGGACCTCGGGATGCCCGCTGTCCGCTGTGCAAAGTACAAAAATATCTGCATGCTTTATAATTTAATTAAAACCTCTATTTCTTCACGTTTTTCCTTGTGTATAATGAGTTAAGTTCATTTACCTAGGTCCAGGTCGCAGCGGGTTGGTGAAGCGCACAGGGAAGGGAGTGCGCCCCTTTTATATATATAATGCATATATGTGCTTACATAATTGCATATATATACTTACATAATTTCATATAATCATAATGAGTTATTATGTTATCTATCATCATGTCACGTATCTGCTTATAATGACTTAGTTTATTGTATTTAAATTTTAAATAAATATGAGATAAAATTCGTAAAATTCAGTTATTTTACGATTGATGAAACTAGATTATTTAATACCAACTTAAATAGGCTCAACAGAGCTTTTAAACTAGTTTTCTTAAACAAAAAAGCTTATTCGCGAAAAATTAAGTAAATTTTAAATTAATTTACTTTGTGAAAGCTTAAACGGGCTGGGTTAGCTTTAGCTGGCCAGTTCGCAACAAGTCTCAAAAGCTTGCATTTCACAAATAAAGCACTCTCTATCTGGACTAACTTTTCCTATTGAATCAAGTGAGGAAAAGCGGAGTTGAGTGGATTGTGGGTTGAGGAATTCCTGCCTAAATGAAACAAATTTAGTTGAAAGATACATTTACAAAATTATTTGGTGGAGGCGTATTCACTTCACAATGTATTTTACAGGAAAGGGCCAAAGATGATATTTAATAAGTATATAATACGAGAATAAACTTTCCGCAACTTTTTTATGAAAAGAAGTGTGAAAAAAATAATTTGTAGAGAGCTTATAATTATTTCTCGGAGTTCCACAAAAGCTCCAGGAAAAGTATAAAAGAATCTCTCTTTCTAAGAAAAACAGCAACTACATTCTCAATTAATTTACGACCTCCTCACAATTCAATGATCAACTGACGACGCCAAACTCCTTGCCAAGTAGGAACAGGAAACGACTACCACCAGATCTCGATCTTAAATCGATTTTAGAGAAATATTCTGACTATTTACGAGTATTCGGACTCGCAAAGTAAAAGAAGACTCTACCTACTCGGGAGAACATTATGACCAATAAGGGTAGCTGCCTTGCGATTCTGTAAAATCAGACATCTCACTTCGATCTTCATTCTCCCTCGAACTTTCACTTCACGTTCGAACAGTTATCACATTATATGTCATCTCCTACATTATTTGTCAAAATCTCGAAATTCGATGTGCCTACGGAAATTACAGAATGCCAATTTGAAAACTCACTCCAGATTCAGAATCGAGTTTTGACAATTAGCTTTATAGAATCGCAATGCTGATTCTTGAATCTATGTAGATAAAAAATTTAATAAAACTATTTCTTCTCAAAAGCCCTCAGGGTTAATTTTAGGACCTAAACAACCAGAGAGAGATTTTTTTTTGCCGTGAACGAGAAAACACATTTAATTTACCAACATTCGTGTTTATAATATCAGTTGGATAATAACGACCCACGGAGTCCATGGTGGCTCGTTGAGTCACGGCGGCCGGGGGGTTCATTAGGTGGCGTCTCATTACGCGGTCCTGTATTCCGCCTTCGAATCTTCGCTCCTTCTGGAGGGGGCAACTTATTCAAACTTTTGTGTTGCGGACTGCCGAGTGTCCGTGCTAAGGGTAGTATCAATAGGTACTCTGCTCTTGTGGGTGGATTGAGGGCTTACGTGGATTCGGATGGGTTTTGAAATGCGTGAGTTTGTTGGTTTTCTTATGTAGGTAGTAGTAAAAAAAGTTAGTTTTCGTAGATATGAGAGTTGGGCAAAATTACGGAATGCTTGGAGCAAAGAAATGTAGAGCAATTTAGCACCTTTATATAGCTAGGTGCCTTACATCTTACATATAATAAGGACACGGACGAAAAAATCTACATATACACGGAACAACGGCGTTGAAAATAGGCAACCTAATTTGATTATGACACATAAAAAATATGAAATGAAAAAGTGTTTCCCGTATTGAGGCGCGTCGTCGCGCATCTTCAAAGATGCTTTAATTTGAGGACGGGAGGCTCAAGAGTCGAAACGTCGTCGTCAATTATGGGGAGCCCTGGGGCTGAAGCGGGCCCCCTTTGACGCCCTCAGGCGCAGCGCGCGCGGGGGGCAGGGTAGCTCCCAAGACATGGCCCGCGCGTTGCAGAGTTATTCTATACTGATGAATAACGAAGAAACGAGAGATGTCGTGCAATCGGCACGTTTAATACAACGAGTTAGAGTCGTGGCTGGCAAAGCAGCGCTCTGATATTAGTTTTTCGTTACATAGAGTGACCCCACTGAGACGTGCCTTAACATAAAAGTTCGCATATCGAGAGTTCTTCACTGGGGCGGATGGGAACGAACACATTTATATTTAATTAGGTTAGACAAGAATATCTTGACATACGGGTCGCACGCTTCCGTCTTGTTTTAAACAAAAATACACGAGAGAATTCAGGTCGCTAACAAAGAAGGTTGTATCGCGGATTTCAGACTCAAGTTGCGTTGAATAAAACTCCGGCCTAATTAAGGTGGTTAAGTGAAATATGATGGCTGAAAAAGGGTTTGATCAACGTGACGCCTGTCTTGTACTGACGAAGATACAAATATGTATACCGTTTACACTTTGGATTGAAGAACATTTAACAAAAAACTGGCTTTTTGTGTCTGTTAAAGCAGCGGCTTTCGCCTACCAAAATAAAGTAAAATTATGATCCTGACTGCATCTAACATAATTACTGCGCAAGATCAAGTATTTAACGACGACGGTGTAAAATATAATCAAAAGGAACTTGAACTTGTGGACGCGAATCAATAAAAATATTATGAGTACTTAAATAGTATTTTTATTGATTTCAACAGCACCGACCGAGCTCGTTACAAAAACAAATAACAATACGGTAGTTAGAGACAATTAAAATGAATAAATAATGTTTCTAATGACGCTATCACCAACAAGAGGCAGTAGTTGAGTGGTTAAACGTTACTACTTAATTGCTTCCACAGGTTTTCCCGAGGACACTCCGTTTAATGCTAACCTTGACATTGCCGCTACGTAGATACACAAGTTATTAAAAAATATAATATTCCAGTTAACCTTGTAAGAAAATATCAATTAAAACTTTGTATAAAAGGTGAATATTAGACTTATAGATAGGTAATATTTTTTTACATAGCTAAAAAACTTGATTTTTTTTTGTCGTGTAACACAAGAAAACATTCTCGTCACATCTTTTAGTATTATTTTTACGATCGGTGTTCTTATAATAAATCTTCTTCTTCTTCTTCTGCAAACAAATTAGTAAAGCCTCTAAGCGACGCGGCACTAACACATACCATCTCACGGTATCGGTAATAATATACATATTTAAATAGTTTCGTCAAAATTCACACGTTTCCATTTGTCATAGCATACTCAGTTTTCCAGCTGAGCTGGGCATCGTCTGTAACTTACAACGTCCACTTATAAAATTGAGGCATGCACATTTCACGGCACTTTCGTGAAAATTCAATTTTTGAATAACGCTCCATGTAGAATAATGGTTGTAACTTGAGGCTATGAAATATTATTGAAGAATTATGGTACTTGTTATAAGTAATATCGTTATAGCCATGAGGTAACGATAGGGTTTATTTTAATCAAATCAGGTTATATTTATGTTTATAATTTCATTACCTACTGATTGTTTTTCTTTATTTAACGTTTTGCGCTTGGTTAAATATAGCGCGCCAACTCTTTCATTAAAAAAGAAAAAAAAACACAGAACCTACACCATAGATCAAGAGATGGCGCAATGTTACTTGCCCAAGAAGGTTGTTCAAAATAAGAATCGTAATAAAATCGTCCAACTGGTTCCGAGGCTCAGAATAAACACTCCTTCGGAACACCTGCTTGCTTTACTTGTACTGTGTTCAGCACCTTACTAGTGGGACCGCTTCGATTGGTCGCATAGGTATCATATCTGTTTTTTACATACATTGTAACTTTACTCTTTTAGTGTTTATTTCTTCAAACTTTGCGAATGTTTGCTCTTGATATCGCCAGCAAGCCACGTTAACTGTTGGAAATAGGCCTCTCACAATAGGTCGTGGGTCTTCAACAAGTCACTCTGTAATAAAAAATCCGCTTAAATAAACTTTCGATACTCATATACTCACTGTATATACTAAAACAGCCTAACTTCACCAAAAATACTGGTGTAGTAGGTAGGTATTTTTGCAAGAAATGTCATCGAATTTCATAAGCTGAAGAATATTATTTTTATTCGATACTAAAAACTTAATTTGTTTCCGGTCCATTCCAGCCCAATGTATTTTTAACTCGTTATCTAGTATTTGATTTGCTCTTATCTATAAAAGTTCGATAATTATCGTGTATCTAAGTGGTTATCAGGTAACCAGTACAAATATTTTGGCAACAGCCAATCTCATTTTATAGGAATTGGGCAGTCGGTAATAGTTTAAAGAAATGCTTAGGCAAATATTGATTTAGGCACTACTTTAAATTATTTGATTTCGATATCGGTCACCAACATTTACGTCAGGACCCTAAAATTACAGTTATCGTTCGTGACAAACCACATTTTTAATTTAAAAGAAATGTTATAAGTATTCTAAAAGTTACGAAAGTATGCAATAACATTTTTTTAGATGAAGACGATGTTACCTGCTTACTTAAAATGTTTTCTCCACAATACATGCTGCAATAATCCGATAAATAATTCAATAAGCGATGAAGCAACTCTTCTAGTGTCTTCCGGATCACTCTCCTCACAACATCCTGTATACGTATTGTTCTAAGGAGGAGTTTAGTAAGCGCACGTGGGGTGGGAGATGGAACATCTGGCAATAATTAGACTATTTATTTATTTATTTGCGCGCGCGCACCGGAACTGTCGTGTGCGCCACATCCGGTCGGCGCCACCTGGTGGCGGGGTGACGCTGTTTAGAACTATCTAACAAAATTAGTAAACTTGTTCAGTCAAAAGCAAACGAATATGCCTCATCAGACGGTCGTGATGCCTCATCAGACTGTCATGGTTACTTGGGAGACAGTCAAAGCTATCCGTAAACAATAAACTGCTGATCTACAAGGCTGTATTAAAACCTGTCTGGACCTATGGAATACAACTGTGGGGATCAGCAAAAACCTCCAACATCGCAATAATGCAGCGGTTCCAAAACAGCGTTCTAAAAACCATAGCCCACGCACCATGGTTCACCAAAATTGATGAGGTCCATGAGTACTTACGGTTAAAGCGGAAGTGGAAAACCTGTCCAGAGCCTACAGAGATAGGATTGCTGATCACCCCAACAAGCTGGCTACTGACCTCACCAGTTGTATTCCAATAAGAAGGTTGAAAAGAAAGCACATTTGGGACGGTCTAGGACCAATTGAATAAGAAGGCAACCCAACGATGGGAGGGAGTGCCTAAAACGCCATAAAAACACTCCAAACAACTGCTTATGGTCACTCAAGACCGATTGCATGTTACAATGACTACAAAAAAAAAAAAAAAAGCAAACGAAAAACATTGATTGTGGACATTAGACAAATTGATTTTCTATGGATAAGTTTTATAGCTCTATAACTCACAAACATTTAATATTTTATTATTCCAGTAAAAGAAGCCCTTGTAATAGGTTGTAGAGAAATAATATATTTTAAAATATTGACCAAAATACCATTAAAATATATAAAAAAGTAGTAAAGGCCATATTATTACGTTTCAACTGCTACCTACTTAAACAGAAAAAAAAGCGAACTCGTGCCTTAAAAAAAAACTTTCTTAGTAGGGGCTTTGAACGAGGGCTTTCATAGAACATAAAAGCGGCCAGCAATATGGCGTTAGATGTTTTTGAATTTGGAGCGTGTATTTTTTCTAATGCCGAAACGCACGCGGCGCACATCTGCTGCCACAAAAAAGGTTTGGTTTAGTCCTATGCAGCCTTCGCACCTGCCTTTTCTGATTGGCCGCCTCGGTAATTCATGCACATACCGCGGCCGCCGTGGTCTTCCAACGCACACTTCGTATTCTTAACGTTAACGATAAAGTTTCTTGCGATAATCGAATCATTGAACTATAATTTGAAAAAAAAAAAAAAAAAAAACACGCACTCACGCCTTGTACTTATGTACTCCCTTGCGGGGTAGGCAGAGGTGCATTGCTGCACCCACTTTTCGCCAGAGTGTATGTTAGTCCCAATGTAATAGGGGCCTATTGCCATTTTACGGGCACATCCAAGACCTGAGAACAAATATCTGTGTTTAAACAAATATCTGCCCCAGCCGGGAATCGAACCCGGGACCATCGGCTCAGTAGTCAGGGTCACTAACCACTACGCCATTCGGTCGTCTTTGATTTAATTATAATTTGAACTTGGTTGAGTAAAATACTGCACTTTTATTATGATGACCTGGGCTCACCAAACCATACCAATATTACACATGTATATAAATAAAAAAAAAGACAAAGGAATAAAATGTTTTATTTTCCGAACACTGCAGAGTACTCCGAGGAACAATTGATTGCAATTTACGTCTTTATTTACATAAAGCCGCCCAGACCGTGGGCACGGAGAATGATTCGGTAGAATTTTATACCAAGCATTAAAAAAAGCGTTACTGTCCGAATTATTGAGTTGAGATTTGGATAGTTTACGATGTTTTTAATTGTGTCAATGCCTTTTTTGTATATATATTAAAAAGGTCCAGTTATTTTTTTTTAATATTTTTACTTAATTGGTTATATTCTGATGCGCTGTTAAATGCACTTTAATATTGCAAACGGCGTCATTAAGCTAGTCTTTTCCTTTTATGAGTAATTTGTGCTGTGTCATTGGAACTTTTACATTTCTCGTTAGTGTATTTTATCAGACCGAATTCGATTGAAGGGGCTAAGCCTATTGTGGTATACTTTCCGAAATGCAATGTGGCAATTTACCTGCAAAAATATATGTCGGAATATTTATTTAAAAGAGAGTTGCTGATTTATTGGCGTGTCAGCGGAATTTATTTATTCGGAATTTCGGAATCAAGTAACGGTCTCAAAAATAGATAACCTGCCAGTTTGAATAACTCTATCTGTTGATAGAGTAGTTTGGTACAAAATTTTTACACATAAAAACAACCTTGCAGTGTACATGTACATATCTATCAAAATAGTATGAAATTAACTGTCAGTCATCCTGAGATGGAGTACTTAATTGAAACTGGCACTAAATTGACTTCCAGCGACAACTAAAAATAGTTTTTTGGCTTTTCAACACAGCTTCCATAAAATCTGTAACATTGGGAATTGCTATTCCATGTTTCGATGGTTTTATTTGGACATTCGTTAACAACCGCAGTGGGAAGGACAATTATACAGGGTGTTGCAAAAAGGGTATACTAAGCCGAAACCTACTTGTGCAGCAGTATGATATGAAGAGTGCGAATAAAGATATATAATATTTAAAAAGCGGTAGTTACATAAGCGGGACTTTGATGGGACATATAAAGATACAAAAAGTAGATGTAAAAAATAGGATCAGTAATAAATTATGCATTTATACGGTGAATGACTTGACTTTAAATATATTACGAGTAAGTAGTATACGAAACAGAGACTTAGAAAACATGAGACCGTACGCATTTGAATGATGATGAAATATGGATATTATCCTAAAAGTAGATAGATAGATAGATAATTCTTTATTGCACACACAAACAGAAATCACACAAGGAAATGTACAACATAGACGGTACAAATGGCGGCCTTATTACTAAGAGTAATTTCTTCTTGGTACCGTAAGGTCACTGATAAAATTGCACCCTAATTTTTGCAATTACTACGCATATTTTATCGCATACCTCCGTTAAATAGGAATTTAATTTTAGTTTCAATAATTTTAGACAACAGGGCGCGCTATTTAGGTCAGTATATAGGTTAGGCTAATTTCTCTGTACATTACCACATACATACCTTAATGAATTTATATTGAACACGTTTACATGTTTCGTGCATTAATTCGACATATTTAATTGAGTGGCTGTTTGAATTTGAATTAATTCAACGATTTACTGTCCAAAATGAATGAAGACCCTGTTTCTCGTATGAACTTAAGTTACTTTTCAACCTATAGCAGTTACTCCTGGTCGTAGGCCTCTCCCAAAGCACGCCACTGGATGCCATTATGCCAACTAACTTAAGTTCTGCTACAATTTGTCCAATGACACCGCTACATTCCATAGTTAAGCTCTCCTTGATGTTCTCAACTGTGAACTAAACTCAACTTCTGAGCTATCATGATCTGAAAACCACTAACTCAACTAACAGGACAGAGGACAGCCTAAAAGTGGCTCTGTTGGTCTATTCTGCTCCTTAAATGACGCAAACAATCTCAAACTGTCATTCTCCATTTAGACCACTAACATACGCGACGTTGTCAAGGGCCTGTTGAAAAAATGTTTGTTTGGAACTAATGCATTCAGTAGTTGATGTTCGGAAGACAGCGCTTTTAATACAATACGCTTTTTTATAAATCTTTGTTCTTTGTTAGATGTTGAGAACTGGATAGTATGAATTAATTTATTTGGTATAAAATGGCGTGAGCACGCTTTTTAAAAAAAAACGTTTGATTTCGAGACCTTTTTGTATAGAATTCAGTTTTACGGCTGCATAATTTTGGTACAACTGTGTTTGTGACATGAGAATCTAAGCAAGAGTCCACTGTCGGCTAAACTAAGTTAGTGCGTGCGTCCGCCGCAAACTATGCACTTTGTATGAAAAACTGGCTCAACTATGCGAACTAACTTAGTTTTAGCCGGCACAGGACGTTCGGCTTTTAACTGGCTCTGTTACTTGCTTACTTGTAGCGAAATGTATCTTTAGCAATTCTCCTCACTGCGTAAAGTATGGCTGCTATAGTGAATTATTATTTTTACGAGGGAGTGAAAGTGCTCCCGGCTCACTCAATCGGAACTTCGTGTTAACCCCTCTGGAGACGGGACCGTACTCCACGTCGTTAAAGCCTTATTTTTTGAGTTGCTATTGTATACAGGGTGAGGTTTAATCAGTGATGGTCGCTTTGGCAGGTGATTTTATCCGTTATAGTTTACCGGAAATTATTTTTTCATATATTTTCAATCCGAAGAGAACTCCGGAATCACGAAATAATTTGAATAAATTGACAGCTGTTTTATTTTTCACTGTTGGTAGATACCATGATGTAATTTACTTAGTATGTCATTGTACATTCATCTGCCAACGGAAAGTTCACTAATAAATTTTCACCCTGTATAAGTCCTTTGTGATTCTAAAATATGATATGAAAAATGTATTTCCTGTGAAAAACGGTATCGGATGCGGAATCATATTTTTGTTTCTCACGTAAATGTAAGATTTGTCAAACAACTAGTATTGAATATCAAAGTAGGTAGAGAGAGACATGCCCTCCGATATTTTGTATAATGTTACGATAACACAAGTATAGGAGGGAAATATAATAGGTACAGTACAGAATTCATAGTATTCATACCTATTTAATGCTTAGTAAAACGGTACGAGACACAAATGAAAGATAGGTGAATTGAGAAGTTAATACTTAATATATTATTACTACTGTATTTCATTTAAAGTAATTTTTAAATTAAAGAATCTCGTTATTACATTACCCAAATACCTACTTCTTATGTCTACATCAATTTATAATTCGACCGACCAACATCTTTTTTTATAATATTCATGTTACGCATCTGACCCTTTTGATTGGGCCCCGATAGCAGCGGAAACGGAACAAGTAGAGAGGAACCACGCTGGCTGCCCGCCCGGTCCCCGTCCGACCGAGCCCTTTACCCTCATTGAAAAAAAATTAAATAATTAATTGTCTTCAGTACAATCATATTTTTAGCGCATTTTTTAAATTAATAGGTACTATCGAACAAAAAAGTGAGTTGCCACTTTTAAAACAAATCCTTTGCAATCCCAAATTTGCCTTTGCCTGCCTTTTTAACCAACCCCATTATTTTAAATTTCTCCCTTTGTATTATTTATTGCTTTCGGACTTTCGCACCTTTAAGACAATGCAATGTTGTTTTGTGTTTACACATCTGGTGGCAATAGAGACAGTAACTTTTGGTCAACTTGTACCCCATTGGTCAAGAGCGAGTCATTGATGGCTGATGCCTGCAAAGGAAAATGATCCTTAAGGGGGTCCTCACTTTTTTGTTCGATAGTACCTACCTACTTGGTGGTATTTTTTTCAAATACTCTGATAATTGTATCTTATGGATATACGAATCTTTAAAGCTGTTTAATTGAATTGAAATATAAAAGCTCGTAGGTAAGTATATTTTCAGGAAAGTCTCATTTCTCTCCACATTAACTTGATGCAAAACAGACTGCACTGGTACTTATAATTAAAGTTTCTGGACAGTATTTCTCAATTAAATACCCCATTGTCCGTGAGTCTTGTTATTTTTGCGACTATGACCCTTATTCCGCTTGGAATAACATCTAGGGCGCGTTGGGCGAAAACCTTTGATGTGGCTAATTTTATTTAAGGTTAGGTTGGGTTCACTTTGGTAACGCTTGGATAGAATTCAAATAGTTTAACTTGCAAAGCCCTTCACACACGACTACAACTAAATAAATAGATTACAGCTGTATTTATTTAACCTGACCTAACTGAAAAAGTAAATCGGTTTATAAGTTTAACAGACTATTTACTTTTTAATTTGTCCACCAACCCGCACTAGGCCAGCGTGGTGGACTAGGCCTAACCCTTCCTTCATTGGAAGGAGACCCATGCCCCAGCAGTGGCGACGTGATGGGTCGTGATGATGAATGAGGAAGGGACTCTACCAAGAACATTATACGCACAAACGTCCATACGATTGCCCCAAGTGTATGAACTAAAGTCTCGACAAGCCACAACCTGCTAAAACACTTCCAATTTTCACCCATTTTTTGATCCTCGGCCCGTTTAAAACCCCTCCTCTCTTACAGGCACCCCCAGTTCTCTTCGGCCGAGACCAGCCACCACAACGAGCAGGCCACGCTGCAGTGGTGCCGCAGCGCCCTCCACGAGCTCCGGTCCGACCTGACCGAGCTGGCCGAGTCCGTCTCCAACTCCGTGCTGCTGAAGCAGATGCATGTCATGAGGAATGAGGTAAGTCGCAGTACTCTTTATTATTAAAATAAACAAAATTAACAAATTACAGCTTAATTAGGGTATAAAAGTAAAATAATAGAAGGCGGAGCACACACAGGAGAAGCTCAAAAAAGTGATTAAAATCCTCCGTCTTCCTCTCGGAGCTAATCGATGTAGAAATAAACAAGGTGTAGAGAAAAATCGCGAAGAAAACCTGTAATTGTCTACTGTTGAACATAGAGCGCTCTCAAGGAGCGCCAAACAACTCATCCTTCCTAATCCAACCACTACCGGCGACCTTCAGTCATCGTACCAGCGGAATTATTATGTTCATGAATAAATAATAAGCATCAGGACTTAAATCTAATATGAATCTTGAATATAAATACACCTTCTTTTTGTATTTTGACACCATCCAGACATCCCTAACCTCTTCATGATATTCGCTTTCCTTTATCAAATAATCTAAGCTCACGCATTATTTATTTATCTAAAGGCGACGGAAAGAGAAGAGTATTTTTTGAAACACGTATTTCGGGAGATTTTATTTTCGCTACTTGACTTTGTTTATATGAAACCTTAATAAAAACGGAACGAAAACAAGTTTAGGCCATTAGCGACGTCATATTTTTGTTTTATAAACTCAGCTTTTCGTATAGACAAATTGACGCGCGGACGGATGGGTTCATGCGAACATCGCCTTTATGATTGCTGTTGTTAATGCCATTTTCTGGCAGGGAATGTATAGTGCCACAAACTTATCTGTTCCGGTGAGAGCGAACTAAATTGGTCCATACCTCATTACTTACTAATGAATTTCATATTGACATGACATAGATTATATGGACCAATTTAGTTCGCTCTCACCGGAACAGATAAGTTTGTGGCACTATACGTTATTTTTAGTAAGTTATTTTTACCTACATTGCTACAATTTATTTTTTGCTCTTTTGATAAATTTTCAGAGCCTACCAAAGCTTATACGGCATAATTTTGGACTATGTAAATAAACTAAATGAAAGCTGAATGTGAGTCCTCTTCCGATCAAATCGACTGATACATCGAAAAAAAATATACATTGATATAAAACCGATCCCCTATTCACCTGTTTCACACACACAACCGCAGACTAACCAAACTTACAAACCCATTTACCCCCGTAGTTTAAACCCAATATCCTTGTCCCCAGATCAAGCAAATGAAGACGGACGCAGCTGACCTGACGCAGTTGGCCCGGACCCAGGAGGCGCGCGTGGACAAGCTTGAGGCCGACGTGGGCCGGCTCAAGTACGAGGGTCAAACCCTGAGGGCCAACAGCGCTGAACTCCGCGCCTTGATCTCCAAGCTTAGCAAGGAGGTAAGTCAGTTTTTAGGTGGTTTACTGATGAGAGAGAGTAGCAAGGAGGTAAGTCCGTTTTAGCTGCTTTAGTGATGAGAGAGAGTAGCAAGGAGGTAAGTCAGTTTTAGCTGCTTTAGTGATGAGAGAGAGTAGCAAGGAGGTAAGTGAGTTTTAGATGCTTTACTGATGAGAGAGAGTAGCAAGGAGGTAAGTCAGTTTTAGGTGCTTTACTGATGAGAGAGAGAGAGGTAAGCACTTATGTTTCTTGATGATGATGATGATGAGACTGTTGGAAGATGTTAAGGCAGTTCCAATCTCACACTGCTAACGCATTACGGTACGTTTTACGCGTTTTTGCGTGTGCGAGAAGTGAGTGGAAGTTTTTTATTGCTCGCGAGTGTGAGTCGTGTCGTGACCTCTTGCACTTACTGCTCTAGACTCTCTAGAGGTATGAAAGCAGTCGATAAAAAACGGAAATAGTCTGCTGACTCAATATAAGTATTAATAACTCGTCTGAAGTTATTTCCTGCATATTGAAGACGGCGGCTTCAGTAATTCAGGGACTAGGTATTTAAATTGATCTACTTATAGACAGCGCCCGACAAGAAAATGCAATTTAAAAATAGATTGCTTCTTCAGTTCTGAGGGTTCCTAGGGTAGGCATAGATTCATAGGTACTTACAGTCTATGATTGAACCTTACCAACCTAACAAATATAGCTTGTGTTAGTATTATTAGGAATTCCGGATTTTTTACATATCTTCAAGCAAAATTAGCTAGTTTACTAATATAAGCTAGTTTTGTACCTTCAGATGGCAGATTTCTGCCATAACCGCCATACTTGCCTCTTGCCCTGGGTATACGAAAATACAAAAAAATTATTTCCGCGTAAAAAAAACTGGGAAAACCGCCCTTATCTGGAGATAACCAGTTCCAAATTTGCGTAAAAGCTGCGGCCACTTAACACTGACTATACAGGGTGTAATACAAGGCGCTCCTGGGACCAACTTAGATGATAAATCGGGGCGGATCTTCATAAAGCTGGCTACATTCAGCGACGCAGCGCCGCATTATCTGTGTGCCGTATTAGTCCCGGTTACGTATTCACGGCGGTTTCTTTATTTTATGCTGTCGTTTAGCTGAACGGAGAGCGCTTTTCCGCTTATGAAAATTGCCTTAGGGACCGATGCGGTTTTGTGAGTTCTTGAAAGATCACGTGCTTGGTTAGTCGATCGCTTCGAGCTGTTTTATAGTAAAGTAAAATTACATAAACCTTATTTGGTAAGTTACTAAACCCCCTTCATGAAAGATATGTACTTTCGATCAAGTCTTTAGAAATTTTATCGGATTCTATCGGTCCCACTTAACCACGAGGCTACATGTTTGTGCTACATGAGAAGTATACAAACTTACATGTTTTAAACTTTAATTATCATAATCTTATAAGGCAAGCCTAACTTTACATTATACACATAAATATATTGAGCAGCTATGCTACCCAATATTTTTACTTAAATTCTTATTTTTCCCAAGTAAACGTACCTATAATGCTATAGCAACAATACATTGCTATGCCGACAGGATCGCCAGTCAAAGTTGTTCAGAAAAACCCGACGTGCCTCGGGGCGCCCTAAAGAACAACCCTTCATTTTATCGGAAAATATTACATAATACTCCTTCCTTGCGGCCAGTTTGCTAAACTCGGAGTCCTAAACAAAAGACATTTGCCTAATATTCTCCGAACAATATTTGCATTTATTTTAATCCCACTACATACTTACCAAATATTAACGCTTCAGCCACTTTTCCATGTTTAAATAGTACCTATGTACTTATAGAACATACTATATACATGTGCACTCACGACTGCAATCCCCGAAGGGTGGGTCAGAGGACTCAGAGGTGGCTCACAAGAGTCACAAGCGAGCCACCCACTTTTCGCGGCACATTTGTACTCACGTGATAAGTTGCGACCCATATCGCCGTTTTGGGATAAGTACAATTCTATACTAGGTACTTAGTAGAACTTTTCCATAAACTAGATTTTATTAAATCTTTTCTAACAACATGTTATTCAAGAGTACACGTGTAATCTAACAGACAGATAACAAGACCTAAGAGGATCTGAACTGGCCTAACTAGACAACCTATAGTTAAGTCTTGATCTAACGAACTCATGTCCTTAAACCTCGGGAAATTTAACTTTAGCTTCCACACCATTAAGAACTTTGTGCTTACGCGAATATAGGTGGAAATGGAATGTGAGAAATACTGCTGGGTTGTTGCTGGTATATTCTGAGCTGTAAGGGTGTAGGGATAAAGGTGGTAGTAGAATGTGGGTTTGTGAACAACAGGTGCCTTCCCATTTCATGGTGCATGGGTGCAACCGTCACTGAGGGCCGTTGGTCAGCGACCAATATTGTATGGAATAATTGTATCAAATTAACTATACACAGCGCAGAGAATACGTTATTTACATAAAAAATCGGGCAACCACATGAGACCGAGTTGGTGATTATAAGGGTTAGCGTTTTGTGTGAGAATATGTTTTTCTGTTTAAGTTTCTTCGTGTTTAAATTGTTAGTTGAACATTTGTGATTTTTAAATACAGTTTTAAGTTAAGTCCTTAGCTGGTGGTGATATGGAAGGATCTGACAAAATCTTTTTTTTTGTAGTTTTATACTTAGCATAGACTTTCGTTCGGTACGATCTTTATTTTATTATTAAAGATCAGTTCAGCTACTAACAGTTATTAAAGATTACTTAATAAAGGAATCTCCTCACAAAGCGATTGTGTTATAAGTTATAACTTCATAACCAACTAGGAAAAGATAATCCGATGAGAAGCAGAATGCAGTCGAGGGAAAAATGCTTTCAAATCAGATGAAAGGTAAAGCGGATAGTACAAGGAATATTGCCTTTGAGAGGAAAAAAGGAAGATGCTAATAATCCTACTCACTTTTATTTATTTCTTTGGATGTAGTTGAGTATAAAATATCATTAAGTATATTTTTAAAGGCCTGTAAAATTCATGGTAAAATGCCTCATCAGTAATTTAAGAGCGACGACTTTATGCAGGTACTTATAAGTACCCAGTAATCACTATGCACCTATTCGGAATACATATTATACTAATTGTAAGTCACAACAGTGTTTCCATTTGAGTAAGCAGGTGCAGCCACTAACACCCTCACACTACAACATAATACACATTCATTCTAAAGTTATAAATTACCCATATGCGGCCACTTCTAATAATTGAAGCTAGATTAGGACTGCAAAGTATATTCAAACAAACAATTTACCATCCGAGAATTTACCGATATTTCAAACAGAATATTTCCACTACAACTAAACGATATCCAACTAGAGAAGGCACTTCTACTGATTAATAAACTTTAAGTACTTATACATACAGAAACCCAACACCTGTCGAAGCCAGGACCAGGCTCGCATAGTCCAGTGCAAGTAGGATTAAGTGCTACTTCTAGTCACAAGCAATCACATCCCAACTTTACCTACGTACGTAGGTACTCAAAGTTTCATGAATTGTTCGTAATTCGCTAGCTAGATTGGCCTAACATAACTCAACATCAGCAGTTCCCAAAATGTACTGCTCCAATAACAATGCAGAATGTCATGGTCATCGTCTACAAAGCCTTTGACATGCTACCAATGATGACAAGTGAGCCAAAATCTTTTGAAAGCGATTGTACTTTACATGCCGCAAAATTGGTCACTGACCGCTCAAGTAGACCCATACCATGCCCAAAACGCATTGTGATATCAACAAAGAGACGGTCACACTAATGTGAGTTAAACGACACAAACGCAATTTCGGAATGCACCTCTGCTCAGGCAAAGCGGGCTGAACCGTATTTCGATTATTGGCGCGCAATAGGTAATGCCAAATCACGTGCATTGCTTTGCCGTCGTAAAGCTGGCTATTCAGATTGGATCCTGCTGACGACATTGACAATAGCAGCAGTCGGCAACCGAAGCGCAGAGTAAATTGGAAACGCACCCGGACTCAGTACAAAAGGTAACATATTAATTTTGTCGGGGCCTTTTGAAAAGCTTGTTTTTTCCCATTTTGTTGCACCAATTAGCCAGAATTGAGAGCATGGCGACTGACAAAGGTTTCACTGCAAATTTAAAAGAGTAATAAAATGAATTGTTAAAATCGTGCCGCATGATTTTGAGAGATATTCGGAAAAATTTCGGTGGTAGTGGTAG
Organism: Plutella xylostella; assembly: GCF_932276165.1. Classification (NCBI taxonomy): domain Eukaryota; kingdom Metazoa; phylum Arthropoda; class Insecta; order Lepidoptera; family Plutellidae; genus Plutella; species Plutella xylostella. Next base: position 15,014,528 of record NC_064012.1, read on the forward strand.
CCCACTTGATGTGATTTATAATCAAAGGTGATGCCAAAGGCCTAAGCTTATGGTATTTTGTTTACCCGAAGTTATGTTTGCGTGTGGTGACACAATTAGGTATTTAAGCATTTACTAATCTGTGTTGGTTATAAAATACCCAAAACCCTAAGAAAGTCTCTCGACTGATATCAGCAGAATACGATACAGCGCATTTATGCAACAAAACCGTGAGAACTTGATGAAAATCCTTAAATTTTGCATAAAGTATTTATTACGACAAAAACTCCCAAGTGGACCCCCCACCGCGGACACCGGACACTGCCGTGCGCAGGCGCAGGAGGTCACTCTAGCTTACCAAAAAATAAATTTCGGAACGCTGCAGCGCTTGTCACGACTCTATATCGTTGTATTTAACGTACCGATTGCGTGACAGTTTGAGCGTGAGTTTTTTTTGTCAATCTAGAGTAATCCTTCAGGTATTTAGGCCAAGGACTGATTGAGATACTTAATTTAAAAAAACCGGCCAAGTGCGAGTCGGGCTCGCGCACAAAGGGTTCCGTAGCTTAAATCAACCTATCTCAAAAACTATAAGAGATACTTTGATCAAACCAAAAATCGTTGAAAGAGTTAATTAGCATGCATCACCTCTATTTTTTTTAGAATTTTATACCCCGTAGTTATAAAAATAGAGGGGGGGGACATACTTTTTACGACTTTGAGAGCTGATATCTCAAAAACCGTTCACTTTAAGAAAAATGTTTTGTAGAAAACTTTATATCATTTTAAAAGACCTTTCCATTGATACCACACACGGGTATGTACATCGAAAAAAAAAATTTCATCCCTCAGTTACATATATGGGGGGCCCCACCCCCAATTCTTTTTTTTACTATTTAGTGTCATATTTTTGTAGCGGTTCATACAACACATATTCCCATCAAATTTCATCACTGTAGTACTTATAGTTTCCGAGTAAATCGGCTGTGACAGACGGACAGACGGACAGACGGACATGACGAAACTATAAGGGTTCCGTTTTTGCCATTTTGGCTACGGAACCCTAAAAAGCTTTATTTTTAGACAAAAAAGACATTCTAAATATATCCCAAATTATTTCTGTTAACACAAATACCTATTTAAAAGAGCTATTATAAATTATAGTAAGTATACGAAGTGGTAACTAATTACCTAGTTCTTCTGTTAGAGATATTAAAAGAAGAAGTGCAGATGTGCGTTTACTCTACCCACACATTTCAAATTAAATTTTTAATTTCCGTTTTAGGTATTTCACCTTTGTTACACAAGAGAAAATTTAGTTTTAAATTCCCAGAAGAGATGTTTTACTCTTTTTAGAGACTTCATTATTACTAAGTAAACACAGTTATAGGGATATTACATCAAAAGTCTAGCTCTTTGTTATCGTAATACTGATTAAATATTAGATGGAGAGGAAAATTTTGTAATAGATACTCTGACAATACCTTGATAATTATCTTTTCCACCCGTGTCTAAGTAAGTACTTATTATATCAAATTGCATTGCTACATGTATTTACTTTGCAAGTTTTGATGAATCAAGCTAACTCTATGTAATACAAAACTTCAGGAATGGAACAAGTTTTTTTGTTTGCCCATTCTAAATCTTCGTAATGCCTCCTTGGGGTACTCGTTATCTTTAGAGTTTTCAGACTTTGAGACATCAAGCTCCTTTGTATAACAATACACTGAAGAATCTTTCAGAAATACCATTTCAGCTATGTATGGAAATGGCGGCTCTAAGATAATAATCAGTACGAAGTTAAACATATAAATAAAATTAAATTTACTAATATTACAAACGCGACATTATTTAATTCTTTATTGCACACATATAAAAATACATGTACAAAAGGTGGGCTTAATGCTAAGAGCATTTTCTACCAGCCAACCTACAGGAGGTGCAGGAAAACAAGTACAAAGATGTGCAAAAAAAAAAAAACGAAAAAGTATGTAAGATGAAAAAACTAAAAACTAAATAGTCACATATAAATATCTTCATTAAAAATTATGTAATTTTTAATGAAGATATGGTAGTAGGATGGACGTTATATGCATCTTTAACGAGAAAAAGCTGGTCATTTTTTTATTAAGTATTAATATAACTATGTATAATTGTATATGCAGCTTTATCCCAGAAATTCCACGGGAAAATAAGGCGAAGCGACTATCGCTTGTATGTAATATGAGATTGTTTTGTCCCATAGATTAAGATCAGGTCATTTGCCATTAAATAAGTTTAAATAGGTATATGATGAAAGTTGTAGGCTCACCGGATTGTTCAGCATGTTCAGTAGTAGAGGACTTATATCATTTTTTGGTAGAATGTAAACAATATAATTCGGACAGAGCAATGTTATTTCGAAAACTTCGAGTCAATCTAATTGACGTTGGTGCATTTCAGACTATCCTTTCAAATCCATGTTCTATTGAGGCCAAAATATTGTATAGTTATGTAAAATATTGTTTAGACTTAAGACAACCCTAGTTTAGCATTTATTTAAATAGTGTATGTCTCGATGAGACTGACATGGTCACAGTTTATTGTAAGTGACCTAAGTCTCTTTAATAAATAAAGATTAAAAAAAAAAAAAAAACCATTTCAGCTATGTATGGAAATGGCGGCTCTAAGATAATAATCAGTACGAGGTTAAACCACAAACATATAAATTAAATTAAATTTACTAATATTACAAACGCGAAATTATGTAATTTTTAATGAAGATATGGTAGTAGGATGGACGTTATATGCATCTTTAACGAGAAAAAGCTGGTCGTTTTTTATTAAGTATTAATATAACTATGTATAATTGTATATGCTGCTTTATCCCAGAAATTCCACGGGAAAATAAGGCGAAGCGACTATCGCTAATAAACTTTCATAAAAATCATAGGTTACCTACATTGCCTTATGTATTATCTACCTATCAAACATTCAGCTCCAGACATAAACCTAATAATACCGTATTTTCAGTAAAAAAAAAGTAAGACAGAGTACAGCACCTGTCTTTGCTTGCGTCTGCTCAAAACTGGTTCAGCTTCCGTGTCTGTCGAACGAAGGCCGAATTACTTACATTATTGTAAACGAACTGTACAGACAGCAAAAGAGATACCTATACCCCCAAGTGTGAACGTTTTGATTTTCAAATCTACTGGCTGGTGTTACGTGAGTCGTGACATGGTAGGTATGGATCAATAAAGTTTGAATGTAATAGATAAAAGTTCTTCGATTTATCATATTCCACTTATGTCTAATGTACCTATCGTAATTCGTAGGATAAAACCATAGAACAACACGGAATCGGGTGTACCCTCATAAAACTGTTTATGCTTAAGGTGGTTTGACAGTTCTTCATGATGATGACTTTTGATCTACAAATTTTAAGTTTACGCAATGAATAAAAAATTAACACTTGTCTATACTTACTAATAGAGTAAATAGTCACGTAAAGTTTATAAAGAAAGTAAAGTCATAGAGTAAAAGTTGTTTAGATTGACTTGAAGTTACGCAATCTATTTTATTTTATTACTGAATTACTATCGTTTATTTTGATAAAAAAAAGTAAGACAGAGTACAGTAGTACAGTAGTCAAATCCTTTATTCGTGTACACAGGTAAATGGAGATCTGATACAATTGGTAGTAGGTACATTCCATGTACTGCTTATTAAGCATACGAATATTTAGTGCGCATTTATTTGCGCAATGAAAGAATTACCTACCGAAGGGATTTCCTTCCAAGCAGGTTGGCAACCCAAACGTTATTACATTAATTCGGTACTAAATATAATAGTTGAAAGCCTTCAGCGAAGCTCGAAGGTGTCAGAACTATCTGACCCTTGTACCCTTCCCTAACTCTATTACTACAATTATAGAATAGTTTAAAACTGCTATTATAATTTCACAGTTCAATTACCAACAGTTCGTTTTTAATTCAACTATACTTACCTCCATATACTCACTACTGAAATTCTAATATTTGTAATAATTACTTATTGGGAAAAGATCCAATGACAGATAAAATTATAGGATAGGACATACTAACTAACTTTAATATAACTAAGTACACATAAACTTATTACATAAATAATACAACACGAAGCGGTCTTAAAACACAAGAAAATGCACCTATTATAATCCTCCTACACAGGTTTTTAAGAATACAGTATGCACAAGCCAAATGCGAAATCTTGTGGATGCCAGGTGCTATAATTCCGACTATATCGTACTCGTATAGTTATACAAATGTTGGTGTACGAATGCAAAAAGATAGCCGACTTATTTATAAGCCAGCAGGTGGTACATCTTACCAGGGCGGGGTAATAATGGTCCAGGGGGACTACTCTATACTGATGAAAAACTGAGCTGTCGTGTCGTGCAATCACACAACGAGTCATGACTCGCGCAGCAGCGCTCCTTCGTTTTTCGTCATATAGAGCGACCCCAGGCCAGATCAGGCCAGTTTTATGAATACCTCCATGGTTGCGGGCTTATTTGGGTGACGAACATGTGGCTTTGACTTTCATTAAATGTATTATAGCGGTTATTGAAGCCAATCTCATTGATTGGGAACTAATTGAGTGAGCGCAATTGTTGTAGGGTAATTTTCAATACCACTCAGAATTAGTTTAAACAAATAACTAAATTATGGGTTTATCTTATTAAGGGTCTGTTCCACAATGTCTGGTTAGTGGCTACCTGACGGATAAAATACATGCTGTCACTTTCTGTTATTATTTTTTAGACAGTGACAGCATGTATTTTATCCGACAGGTAGCGACTAACCAGACATTGTGGAACAGGGGCTAAATCTCGTGAGAAATCATTTTCTCATTTTATGAAGGAACACCACCAAGGATTATTTATTGAATGTAATTGACAATAAATCCGAACATTAAAGTTACAGCACAAATATAAGATTTTCCGGTGTCCATTTGGCTTCATTACCTATTTATAAGCACTTAGATAAATAATGCATTCTCCCCGCATGGTCGGTGTGGCGTGCTGGAGTGTGTAATGCAATGTTACGTGCACGTCAGATGGCTCGGAAACGTGGAAACGGACCGGAAACGTGGAAACGGGCCGGAATGCCGGAAACTCCTCACCTCCGACTGGATGCACATAATTTCGTGGCATCAAGTGCACATAGGACCGGTGTGTTTGATATGGCATGGGACTAAACTAGATCTGTGTAGTGGAGTGTCTAGTCTTCTGTTATGTCTAAGTTTACATTAACTTGCCGTTTTTATGAATCCCTTTTCTATGAAGTTCCTTGGTATTATGTGATTTGGCGTCCAATCCAAACAGTCACTATACAAAAATAGATCAACACTTTTTTATAGTGACGGACGGTTTTGCAATAAGGGTATGAATATGTTAAGACAGGGGTACCAAAAAATGCGTCGGCAATAAACAATAATGTTGTGCGCGAAAGTGCATGCGTTCTTCACGAAACCAGTCCCGGGGCTGCGGCGCGAGCCAATGTCACCTCTCATTACACGCTTACCGCAGTCATTAGAGGCCATTCTCCCTTGCCGCTGCCCTAAGGGTTTAATTATATTTATGTCGATGATTTCGAGCAGATGGCAGGGTCCAGTTCTTGAGGAATCCCTAAGAGGATCGTTCGTGAGTTTTTTTTGTCATCTGTGCCAGTTGGCGCTCGCTTCGAGACTTCAATTAAAAGTGCTCTAGGTTATGGTTACAATTATAGCCCACTCCTTGTTATTGACGGCTTTTGTAGGCTCGTATTTATACAGTGTTTGAAGTAAAAACCTGTTATTATAACTTGTGTTATTGATAAAAAAACGCCGAAATGGTCGTTTCGGCCGTCGATCTTTTCCTAGGTCTCAGACACGCGGGAAGAAACATGTAACATATTCTACGTTAATATTAGTCTTAATACCAAACATTAATAACTTCAATACGGAAAATCTAACCCTTTTAAAGATACATTTATTCCTTAGTGACTTAACCACCTCGTTTGCGAGTTCCGATTAAATATTCCCTCACTATTTGTGTAGGAATTCGCTCCGGCAGCGCCAGCGGTCTGCGCTAATGGGCTAATTGACTGTTGTATTCACCCAACAACACCATGTTTACCCTCCTTAGCTTTCATCTCGCCAAGCTTTCATAGACTGGGTTTAATGTTGTTAATAAGTGAATTAATGGAGTACCTTTGTTTCGTCTGTATCAGCTCGCAAACACAGTTTACTGTTCAGATTGAGTCGCTTTCAAGATGGGTAGCGCATTGCCGTGATCTCGGTATTAAACAACAAACATCTGCCCTAGTTGGGGTTTAATACTTAATTAATAACCTCGATATCTTTAGTAATACACCGTTCATCAATCCAACTGCCTCTTAATATCTCGGGTGGGTGTCTAACTTCATCTATTGTTGCAGCTGAAGAAGCGAGCTGAGTACGAGGAGCCAGGGGTGTACAACGACGTGGTGATGGAAGACGGGGCCCGCATGGTGCAGATGAAGCCTCCCAACGGACACAAGTACCGCCACAGCAAGATGGTGCACACCCAGATCGCCCGTCTCGCTCGCACCCAGGACCAGCTAGACCTCTACCAGCAGAACCTTCAAACCCAGATCCTGGACGTCCAGAAACGTTTGGATCGGCTCGGCGAACCCAACTGGGACCTTGTCACCGCCAAAGTGGAATTTCTGGAGCTAGAGGGGAAAGTGATAAGGGAGCAGATAGCCAACGTGTCGAGGGACGTATCTGACCTGACCAAGGTGCATTCGTCGATCCTGGAGCTTCGCGAGGATATAGAGAATGTGGAGAACAAGGCGGACAAGACCATACCGGAGTTCCGCAAGGAGATCTCAAAGCTCGATGTCGGCGTGGCTCAGGTGAATAATTTATTATGCTATAGTGTAGATTCTTATGAGAGGTTTCAGATATCCTGTTAGAATTGTAGGTTCTGATTGGATCGCTCAAAGCAAGCACTGCAGAGAAATTCTGGTACATTTTTGGCCTCTGGAGTTCTAAAGTAGCCAAACTTGTACGTGTTTCTGTTCCTCATTTGACTATTTACTATATCATCCCTACAATCTTTACTCACCCCTACCCCTGCCCACAGTTGCACGCCCAAGTGTCCTACATGAAGGAGGACCAGGAGAACCTGCGGCAGTCGGTCAAGGCCATCGCCGTGAGTGTCAGCAATACCATCGACCGCGCCGAGATGGACCGCCTGGATATGCAGCGCATCAACGAGTCCATCACGCAGCTGAAGAGCCACTCCAAGCAGCACTTCTACCGGCTTAATGACCACATTTTGAAGGTATGTGGGGTTTAGGTTGTTTGTTTTGGAAGTAGGAATTGAATGGTAAGGGGTGAAATAGAGTAGGAAAGATTGCTCGGATTGGGCAAAGGTATGGTGTGTCCTGAATATAAGGGATAAAAGGGTGGATGATGTTTCGAGAGAGATATTTGGGGATCCTATTGGCTAGTAGTTCAAGTCGTCGTAAATTATGATCATAATTTAGAGATTTACAAAATAACAGGTGTAGTTTCTCACACCATCAGCTATTTGTCAAAGAGAAGCAAGATGCAAATCAACAATTCCTCCACAGAGCGAGGCCAACTCCGCCCCCGCCCCGCTGGCCGCCAACGACACTCAGATCATCACCCTGCCGGAGCTGATGGGCGAGGTGAAGGAGCTGCAACCCGTGGAGCGCGAGTACGAGGACCTGGTGAGCCAGCTGCCCCGCGACTGCGGCACCGTGGGCGGCGCGGCCGGCGTCTACCTCATCCACCCCGGACGCGTGCCGCTCGACGCCTGGTGCAGCAACGGAACCACCCTCCTCCAGCGACGCTACAACGGATCCATCGAGTTCAACCGCAACTTCCAGGCTTACGCGGACGGCTTCGGAGACCCCGCCGGAGAGTACTGGATTGGCCTCGAGACCATGCACCAGCTCACCGCCGACAACTGCTCCTCCATGCGCATCGACATGACCGACATCTACGGCGGCGCCTGGTACGCTCAATACGAACACTTCAGCGTTGGTGATGCGGATGGCGGCTACGTACTGACTGTGAGCGGCTTCAAGGGCAACGCGAGCGACGCCTTCGACTACCAGAACCACATGGAGTTCTCCGCCGTGGACCGCGACCGGGACATCAGCAACACGCACTGCGCCGGCAACTACGAGGGCGGGTGGTGGTACTCGCACTGCCAGCACGTCAACATCAACGGCAAGTACTCCCTGGGACTGACCTGGTTCGACGCCGCCCGCAACGAGTGGATCGCCGTGGCCACCAGCGACATGCGCCTGCGCCGCCGCCCCGGATGCGCCTAGACTCACCCGCTCTACCCACGACCAACGCAACGTCATTATTACCCATACCAAAGATACACACTAGTGCGTGGCTAAATGTTATGCTTCTATACGCCGATATTTATGTCTCTTTTGGCGACTCACTGTACCTATTCGTTAGAGTGATCGGCTGTTTGTAGAGAGCCTGATCCTCGTCAATGTATACTTAGATAATTCAGTAGCGATACAGAAGTTATTATTATGGATATTCTTAGCGTTTCATGTTTAAAGGTAGTTTTATTTAATGATTTTTGTATAAATATGTTGGCGGACTTATATCGCATTAAATACTATTTTAAGTCATGGAAGTTAATTAATTACAAGTCATATAATATTATTTCACTGTGTGCATTTAATGCAATTATTTTATAGTTAAAATGATTATCACTTAAGTACCTTTATCACATTCCAATTATATTATTAATTAGTACATAGTGTACTTTACATAATCATGTTAGTTATTGGAAATCTGATAAAACATTTGAATTATTTAGTTGGTATCATTTTGTTTGGTGGAAAGAAATGGTATTGCCCATGCGGCGGAGTATAGAGTAATTTCTTGAATGTAGAAAGAAGAAAGACTGTTTAATTTAATTTTTAACTATAAAACCTACTTACATAAACATGTTGACTGAACATAATTTTGACCGATAAGTATTATTGATAATTTTCTCTCGTTTATTGTCATAATTGATTTTCTTGGGAAAATCTTATTTTTGACTTGATTTCATATCTTATTTTAATTTTAAAAGTACTTATTTTTAATTGCATTCAATTTTGTTTGCTGATTTGATTTATAAAGTTCAGGAACTATTTTATTTTACTTATAATTTCTATGTTATTTCTGTATTTATTACTGTAGTTAAATTACATACATATACTTAGGATTAAGCAAGTATAACTATTCATTAAATATTTATCTAATTAGTATCGTAGTAGGAATATACGACATATCTTACCTAACTATAGATGTTTTCCGTAAAAGGAACTAATAGTATCATATTTAACTTACACAGAAATGAAATAAAAAATACAAAAAAAATGTTTGTGTCACCGATTACCGTAACTCAATATCACTATATTCACATATTACTGTTTCGTAGAATGTTTAATCAACGTAATTTACCAATGGAATTTACCAAATAAATCAACTACTCACATATGCAATTCGACTTTTATTTCAAAAATCAACCCAAGTAGTTAAACTTTTAAGATCTACTAAGTGTCACTACAATTTTTAAGCGTATACAGGGTGTTGCAAAAAGGGTATGTTACTAAGCCGAAAGAGCGAATCTTCAAAACTCGTAAAACAAAAGTTGTTTCGAATGACCCCCCTCTCTGATTCACCCCCTTTCGGCTTAGTATACCCTTTTTGCAACACTCTGTATAGGACGGCTTACGGCCTATTGGACTAAAGGGCTTTTACTAATCTGACCCTCCATTTGTACTCATCTCAACCTCCTCATCATTCGTATCATCATCGTCACCTCTGACTACTCATATCCAATACCATTTTCCACTTCAGTCATTACACCTTCACTTTCAGCCAGGCTGTCTTCATCCTCAAAGTAATCTTCTTCATTCACCAACAGTAGACCATCAGATATCATCTTCTGTCTACGGTCTCGATACATTTTCTTCTTGTTCTCATGATACTTCATGTCTTCCACAAAGTCTCTGACATCGAACACTCGTCCGCTCAGCTTGGTAAGCTGGTTGTCTATCGCTTTAGCAGTCAGCGCCCTCTGGTGAGTATTGTTAGCTGGGGGAGGGTTTCTTCGTGTCCTGACCAGGGCATCACGAAGCACATAAGCTCTAGTCGCCTGGTACAGTTCAGATAGCTGGACGTGGGTAGTGCTTTCTAGAATCTCTAGGTTGTATGTCAGCCAACTGTGGGTGAATCATTCATTTGCTGTGGTTAAGCATTGCAAGGATTTTAAGGAGGCAGGATAAAAAGAGCAGAGATGTAGTTAGTAGGAACTCGATAATTCTAATAACCCGCTATAACCTTCGCTATTAACGTAGATAAACGTCACTATATCGGGATTTGCCATAAATACAGCAGTGTTATTGGTGGAACATGCATTAAACAAATTTATCGACATCAATAAGAGACATTCTGACAGACATTCTGTCGACAACACCAACAAAAATCTCTATCATAAGCAGTCAAGTCAAAAGCGTAACCACTCACCGATGGTACTTCCTGACATCAGTATAGACTAGCGGCAGGTCCCCCGTGTATCCACAGCCGTATCCCCAGGACAGGAGCCCCAGTAGCTGTCCCCCGACGACCAGTGGAGCCCCCGGGACCCCCAGGCAGGGGGCGGAGGCAGCAAGACGGCGAGCCTCGCCGACGCAGAGCATGCCAGCCGAGATTGGCAGGCCCAGCTGGTAGGACGGAGTAGTGTAGATGTAGAATAGTACGATCGGTGCTCTTTAAAGGAGTCAATAACAGAGTCTTAACAACAACAATAAGTATACAGAAAATAATACAAACAAAGGTTGCTTGCAAAAAGGCACCAGCTTAGCATGCTGTGTTTTCTGCTGGTCTTTATAAACCTCCCTGTATTCAATTTCAAATTACGAACATACGTATCGTGGTCACAAATGCGCGTATCTGCCATTCCTGAGTGTTTCAGGCGCCACGTGATCGAAGCGAAAGCGAAGGATAATAATTATGTCCATGGAAGGATCAATAAAATTACTTAGATAATCTGCCATAAAAAAAAAAGAAATATAGGTATATACACTGCCGGGCAATGAAAAAGTTCCACTCATAAAATTCCGACAACAAATGACCCGAACTTTTTTAAAGGTTTAATTTTAAATTGGAACAAAATATTACCGAATTTAGTTGGTAATATCCTGATGCTCTGTTAAATGTACGGTCAGGTGCAAATAAACCTGAACCCCCTCTCATACTAACAATGTTTCTAAGGGGTGTCAGGTTTATCTGCCCCTTACTGTACTTAAATTTTGCAGAAGACGGCATTAACCTTTTCCTTTTCCGTTTAGAAGTAAGTAATTTGGCGTTTTTCTCAGTGGAAATTTTTCATTGCCCGTGAGTGTATAAAAAATCTCCATCGTTTTAATTACCATTCTACCCTAGGCATGCAATCATGCAATCTAAGATAAAGGTACCATTATACCACCATACGGGGACGTCCACGCTCGCTGGCCAGATTTCAATAAAAAATATCCTGTGTATCAGGGTCGGCCGCGTGTTTTTCTTGAATACGCCAACAGGCTTCAAGTGGTTCTTAGCATAAAGCCACTGGCCAATTCCCCGATAGTACATACTACAGGCATTAGCTATATCAAAACCACTTCACCTCCGTATACTCATCACAGGTCTCCTTGTCCACATGCAGGAACACAGAGCGGAGCGTCGGGTCCACACTCTCGCCCGGGTAATACCGGGAATGCCTCGGCAGGCATATCTGCCGTGTCTGTAAGCGGTATTCGATTGTAGTGCGATCCCCACGCGCGCCAATGTAACTGAAAACCGCGGAATGCGTTCGGAACGCTTTATTGGATAATTGTAAAGCAATCGCTAACACGTAGGTCGAACGTCGTAGGGTGAGGATGTGTTTTATTAACTGGAGATTTAAAATTCACAATCTTTACATTCAGTAGTTACCTACTAGATGAAAATTATACTTTTTACCGGTAAGACAACACTTGTGGATGAAGTAAACAGAAACATAGACATAATTATGTAGGTAGCCAGAACTCAATGGAATATTCCAGATTTTTATTCGTTTAAATAAGTATACTAAGCAAAGAATGAATTAATGAAAAACAAACAATGGATAATAATAGATAGCTCTAGATTGCGCAGTATAACGTTACCAATGAAAACTTTAAATGAAATCGAAGTATGGTGGAGCAGAAGTTTATTAATTATGCTGAAACGGAATCTATTTAATTGTACAAGTTAGCTATTGGCGTACTCCTGTTTCCTGCGAGAGGTCTGAAGCCGACAGCCAAGATAGGAAGCTGCAGAATTGATGTGCACACATTTAAACTGAAGATGCACAACCCACAAACAAATTATATATACAGGATGTTGCAAAAAGGGTACACTAAGCCGAAACCTACATGTGCAGCATGCTGCATGGCATATGTAATCCCGAAAATGAAATCAGAATTTGAAAATTCGCGAAAAAAATGACATTCTCCATAGTTAAAAGTTCTTAATTTTATTCTAGATTTCACATATAAGCGAAACACTACGAATACTTTTATGAGTTACGACCAGAAAAATTTAGACAGTCTTAAATTATGTGCCTGAAATGCAACCAGAAACAGCTTCTACTTACAGCGGCACTGCACTGCCCCCACCCAGTCACAAATGCTGATAGTCCAGCTATCGAAGCATTGGCTGCAATCAGAGGGACAGGTTTCATACCTAGCCTGAAAGAAATATAGGAAAAGCATTGATTATCCTAATATAATAAATGCGAAAGTAACTGTGTCTGTCTGTTATTCTTTCACGCCAACACTACTGAACGGATTTGAATGAAATTTGGTATACAGATAGTCTAACTAGACCCTGAGAAAGAACATAGGCTACTTTTTATCTCGGAATTCCCACGGGAAAACTTTTTAAGGCGTAGCGAAGCTCGCGGGATCAGCTAGTACAATATATACACGAAAAGTATTTGTAAGAAAGACACACAGAAAAATATCAAAATCTTAGTTTTATGCTACAGATTGTTCAGATTTATTCGCTCTGTACGAAGCGGTTTAGAGGACGCACTTGTATGAATATCTACAAAGAATACTTTTTAAGAATCGTTTATGCAATGCGTGCGATACGTACCATACGATACCGATAAGTAGGTAGACTTACCTTAATGCCTAGTTTCACCATATTTTGTTAGATCATTAACACCCCTGTTACATTGTTTTGTCATCAATTATACGTCATCTTCATATTAAATTCTTGACAGATGTGTCAAAAGTCAACCACTAATCCCTTGTTATGTTCTAACAGAGTATGGTGAAACTAAGGCTACGGATTGTTTATTGATATGTGTCAGTGACGATACCTGCTCGACTGTTCCTCATACACCCTCACCAGCGCCAGGTCATGTCTGACGGCGGAGACGTCGAACAGCGGGTGTATCACCACCGCCACCACCGCCAGGACGGAGGCTCCGCGGTCGCAGTACGACTCCCCGCCCACCACGCCCAGCTCATATGTCGGCACGCTGGAACAGGGGGGTCAGATACAGTTGAACTATAAAGTCTGAAAATGGAAGTGGATCCTAACTAATTGTTAAAGACCGTATATAATAGATCTACTTGATTATATTTAAGCAAAAAAACGTTAAAAAGCCAGTCTTTTAAAAATCGCACTCTTAATTGTCATGACTTTATAGTTGTACTGTAAAGTGGTAGCTCGAGCAGCGGCCCTCCGAAACTTAGATTTTCGTCGTATGGAGTGACCCCACAGAGATCGGACGAAACAGATGTTAGTCACCGACACAAAAAGAGGGGTCTTATGTATATAAAGTTTGTGTATCTGTCTGTGGAAGCATAGCCTACTAATTGCTTTCCTTAAATCGATTTCCGTTTTGATGTTTGGTGCCATAATGAAAATAGTCAGTAAGTATATCGCATACCTACATTGACCTGGAACCGGTAACGTCACAGATAATATTGAAAGGGGAATTATAAAACGAGCGAACAAAAAAAAACTTTGCGACTGATGATGACGTACTGTTTTAATAACTTGAGCGGCATGAATTTGAGTAAGCGAAAAATTAACTAAACTGCCGACGAATATTGATTTATAATAAAATCCAGAACGAGCTTACAAAAAGTGGACTGTGATAAATCCATTTCAGATATTAAAATTTTATCCGAGCGACTTAATTACTAAGTGAGCGACTGGAAATACAGAGAGGGCAACTTCAATATTAAGATATATTCGATTTTTCTAAGTGAGGTTATACTATGCGAACTACTAAAAAGTTCTCTTTGAGCAAATTTATGTATGCTGCTTTATTCATGATTATTGGTTACTGATATTCTATTTGAGGGCTTATGTTTTTTATTTTGATACGCTTTTTAATGAAAACTACAGATTTTTAAATGCACTGGCAAAAAGGATCGTGCGACTGTCCCGAATTTTTCAATAGATATGTATGCAAACACGTTTTGGGGCTAGCAATTCGGCTCAAACTAACAACACCACCACTGGAAGCAAAAATGATACCCATTGCACAAAAAAGAAAACGAGGCCGGCCCAATAAGTCCAAGCCCGCACTTATTTACCAGTGACGATGAGTAGTAGGGCTCCTCATACCTATCAATGTTTCTTAGTATTAATAAGAAGTTTTTTTTTTAGTTGACTGAAGCGTCTTATTTTTAACATTGTTTTATTTAATTACCCTTATATTTCAATAATAAAATTTCTCAACTAATAGAATAGTGTTTCTTCAAATAGTTATTTCATATTATTTTTATTTTGTAAATGTGAGCTCATTATACTCTGCTCATTAGTGTATTTTTCAAAGTGGTTTTTGTATTCGAAACACTTCATTTAAGATAAAATGCCGCTCAGTATAAAAAATACATTTGCCAAATATTGAAAAAAATGCAGGACGTAACGTTGACACTCAAACAAATATTGGGTCGCTCAAATATTATGAAGCTGCTCATTTTGTATTTTAAGTAACTCAAATTAATGTTTGTAAGTTGCTGTTCTGTTGATTTCTCGTCACTCGCAGTCAGTCGCTCACTTAGTAATTCTATAACCCAAATTAATTAATTTTGACACTTAGAACTGTAATTTACAGTCACTCGTTTTATTGCTACCCATATTGAAATATCAAATATCTTAAGAAATATCCGTTGAAAACGCGAAAGTTAACAAAGATAAAACTTTGTATTCTGAAAGCGACCCAGGCAGGTTAAATATTTATTTATTTTCTATGCGGGTGTAGGTACTTTCCGTAAAAATACTTACCTACCTTTGATCCTTTAACCTCGTTAGACGAATCTAGGTCTACTTTTATCTTAGATTAACAATATACGAACAAGGATAGAGTGTCAGTGCAAAAGAAACATCTCGATAAATAACACCCCACTTCTACCATTGAGATCTTATTTTGAATTAGTTCAGTTAGAAGATTTCTGACTTTATTCATTGCTACAACAGCAGTCATTAGATTGAACTTTGTGTGAGAAGATTGTGACTCTATTCATTGCTACAATGGTTGTCATTAAATTTAAATTAAAACGGTTTGACAGTACACAAAATGCGGACAGTTTTTGTATCTATCTGATACACCATCCTGTTCGTATATCGTTAATCTAAGATTTTTACAGACAGGAACAGGATTCGACTGCAAACCGATCCAATGCACCCAAAGAGGATTACTTCCTACAAATGATTTCACAAAAATGCTCAAAGCAGTATGTTGTCGACTTGTGCGATTCCGACCAGATCCGCGCGACATAAAGGAGTACTTATGGAAGTACTAGTATCCTAGTATACCTAGATCTAGATCTAGGTTCTGGATGAGTTGCCTGTATTCTACCGAGCCCAAGGAAATAATCCCCGTCTCTCTGCAAGCGAGACTGCAGATTAAAGTAAGCCGTTCAAGCTCCAATAAGTCAATACTAGGTATATCCTGTTTATGATAGCCTAGTTATCAATTTTTTAATAATTGATCATAGTGAAGTTAGTAAATAACTAACTTTGCTCCAGTAATTTTTCGGTAGGTTTCTCTTCCGGTCAAGCATAAAACAACCCGCCTGCCATATACCTGCACATCTAGAATTTAGATGTGTACTCTAAGTGCATTGTAAGGATCAAAAACCGGCCAAGTGCGAGTCGGGCTCGCGCACAAAGGGTTCCGTAGCAGCAAATCAAAATTACAGTTAAATCAACCTATCTCAAAAACTATAAGAGATACTTTGATCAAACCAAAAATCGTTGAAAGAGTTAATTAGCATGCATCACCTCTATTTTTTTTAGAATTTTATACCCCGTAGTTATAAAAATAGAGGGGGGGGGACATACTTTTTACGACTTTGAGAGCTGATATCTCAAAAACCGTTCACTTTAAGAAAAATGTTTTTTAGAAAACTTTATATCATTTTAAAAGACCTTTCCATTGATACCCCACACGGGTATGTACATCGAAAAAAAAAATTTCATCCCTCAGTTACATGTATGGGGGGCCCCACCCCCAATTCTTTTTTTTACTATTTAGTGTCATATTTTTGTAGCGGTTCATACAACACATATTCCCATCAAATTTCATCACTGTAGTACTTATAGTTTCCGAGTAAATCGGCTGTGACAGACGGACAGACGGACAGACGGACATGACGAAACTATAAGGGTTCCGTTTTTGCCATTTTGGCTACGGAACCCTAAAAACGGCGATACTGCTCGCGACCTATCCCGGGAGTTCAAATAATTTACAGCGAAAAGCGGGTGACTCGCTTGCGATTCACCTCTAACTACTCCTTCGGGCTTTACAGTCGTGAGCATAATATATGTATATCACAGACGTCTATTACACTAGACACCAGCACAAATGCACTCATTTCTGTGAAAACCACGCGTGCCTATTTTTTTACTGATAATGACATCTGGACTGTATGAACAAAAGTTGAGATTTTCAACTTTTTTAGTCGGTCATGTGTAGAGTAACCTGACCCCCCTCTCATAGTAACAATGTTTCTGAGAGGGGTCAGATTTCTCTGTCCTATACTACTTCGTTACTAGTTTTTGACACCCGCAGTACGTACACTTAGGGAATGTGGTATGTATGTAGAGACCTACTGATGCAGCGGGTGTGCCGCGGTGACTACCACGCCGGTAGTCAGCAGGGCGCCCGTGAGGTAGTGGCTGCAGTTGCGACGCACGCTCACCACGTAGGGATGCTCCAGCACTGACACGTAGCTGGCGTTGACGACCTGTCGGTAGGAGACATCGTCATCATCATAGACCTTGTGGGACTCTTTGCGACAACAGCCCGTAGAAAGAAAAAATTTGGGAAAGGGGCATTTTTGAGTTTTTTTTGTAATTCTTTTAGCGGCCGTCCATTAATCACGTGAGGCTCAAAGGGGGGGGAGGGGGTACGGAAAACCTCACGAAACATCACGAGGGGGGAGGGGGGGTTCTCGTTAGACATCACGTGTATTAATTTTTTGTCAAAAATTCGGTATTTCTGAACCGATATTTTGGACGGCGCAAAAATTTTAACGATTTGTAGTATGACCTATATTTTTTCTAGTCTAAAATTGTCTCTACATAGACTTCCAAAAAATACACGTGATCCAGGAGGGGGGGAGGGGGGATTGGTCCCAAACCTCACCAAATATCACCAGGGGGGAGGGACCTCAAAAAATGAGAAAAACGACCTCACGTGATTAATGGACGGCCCCTTACGTAAAATCTACGGATATTCCTATTTCAATTTGGTATGTTGGTAGCTCCCGGTGTTGTCACGGGTAAAGCATGTAACAGTTAGTTATTTATAAATTGACTAAGTTACCTTACGATTTAGAAGAGGCGTATCTCCAATACGGAGATTTGCGGTGGCGAAACTTCCATCATCGGACGATGTAGCCAATGTAATGTCTGCTGTGACAGAAACTGAAAATAAAATGCCATGAAAAACAGAACTTGTAATACCTGCAACTTAAAATCCAGACATCTATTTCTTTATAAGTTATAGGAGGCCAAAAATGGCCTGAACTTACTTTGAGATAAGGATGGTACGGTCGTGCCGTGCATATATTATGTGCCACATAGCTCTATTTATTTCTTTCCCATCAAATAAATAAATATATATATATATATATATACTTACACCAAACAGAAAGCCATAAACCACACCTGAGACACGTTTTACAAATATCTGTAAATGTTTTCATTTTATTTGTAAAGCGCTAAGTTGCAATCTCATTGGCTATGCTTCACAGAGCAGAGTCGAGGCGGCGGCGGCGGCGGAAGCGGCGTCGACAAAGAGGCGCGCCTTCTCTATTTAAAAGATATGAATTGGAAAGTTAAGTTAAATTGGTGATGGAGAACTATCGAGAATGGCGACACATGAATGGAAAACTAATATCTAATACTTATTGTAGATCGGTTGACTGTTTAAAGTTGAGCCCTAAGATAAAAAAAAAAGTTTTTTTAGGCAATTTACTTTCAATTTTCTTAGGGCTGATTTTTCAACAGTCAGATAACAGATAAGTGTTATATCTGAGGAATAACATTGTAGCTGTCACTGTCTAATACAAACATTCAGCCGCGACAGCATCAGAATTATTCCTCAGATCATTTTTATCTGACTATTGAAAAATCAGCACTTAATCAACTAATGACTTGTTGTGCCGTCTTCTGTTGTAAGGTTGTACTGCAGGAACTTACTTGCATCCTGTATTCATTACTTATTTAAGAAGAAAAGGGTGCGAACCTGCGAACTTCGGCAATTAACTAATGAGAAAACATTTCCACTTCGCGTATACAGCTTATGTACAGGTTCGAAACTTACCTTTTTATTTTTATTGTGGATTCTTAATAGTTGTTTAGGTGTGACCTGGATGTTTCTTTTAGAAAATCGACAATATTTCCTGATCGTGATCATTATAGTACCCTTCACCTATCTGTGGACCGTAAATGCTGCGTAAATGTTACTACCTAACTTCGAAAAATTCAAAGACTACCTAATCATGACCGGATTAGTTGATAAGTACAAATTATTTAAAAGTTCAAAAAAAGATGTTTGGATGGTATATAATGAAAGAAAATAAATGTAATCAATAACTTTTATTATAGGTACTTGGAAGTGTGAAACTGACAACCGAAGAATACGTTGAGTTATAAAGAAATCACCCGAATATTCATAAAAACATTAATTCTACACAATCTTTAATAAACATAAATACCTTTAAGTACATACAATTATTCGAATTCAAGGCAAGTAATATTTTTGTTCTAAACACATACTCCATATAAAAATATCGTACTTATGTATAATCTTATTTCAAAATAAATCTTAAATGTATTTCCAAAAAACTACCTTAAAGTAATTCAAAATATTATATTCATGCTCCTTAAGAATCAAACGCACACTCAATCACTTGGCCAGCGTAGTGTGTCCGAGATCGGTGTCGGAGGGGGTGCCAACATGGACGGTGGCGTGCCGCGGCCAGCCCCCCCGGCGGCTCTGCATGGCCTCCAGACACGACCAGGCCTTGCCGCTGCTCGGCGTGCCGAGGGTTGATAGCGAGTGGATGGATATCACCTGCGATGGAGGGAGGAACTGGGTTTAAGTAGATTTATGGGCTGGTAAGAAGAGGTTTCTCTTGTGATGTCTCATTGTTCCTAAGAAGCTCTGCGTACAGCTGAAGTCAAGGCGGCGGTGTTGACAAAGAGGCGCGCTGTGCTTGTGCTATACAATACGAGCCTACGTCGACGCTTACTGAAGAAGTCGAAGCGGAATCACGGCCCAGACGAAGTGCAGGCGAGGCAAGAACTGGATATGCCAATGAGACATAATTCCCTACGCCTTACAGCTCATGCGACTCCACTGCGACGCTACCGCGACGTCGCCTCGACTCTAGCAGTGACCGGAGCGACTTAAATGCGTCCGGCGCACCCTAGCCGCTAAGCGCCTGACACTAATCTGACTGGCCAATCCTTTCACCACGGTGGCAAACCTTAGTAAAGCTCTTGAGAATATCATCGACACACAATAAAAAGACGACTATTATTTATTTCATATATAAGTTTTAAGACATGCTGCATTTCACTTATTGACCCAATTCATGCAACACTCAGACATATTATAGTGTTGCAACCACGGGTTGGTCATAAATAACTCTGTTATATTTTTCAGTCGGCCTTAAAATATTTGTCACGTTCGCATGAAATGTGATTACCGCCGCCGCCGCCGCCGCCGCCGCCGTACAGGGCAATCATTTTAACTTTCGGCCGAAATAGGGTCGTGTTATACAATCGCTCTGTATCTAACTACAATGTATTTGTGTACCTACAAAGAAGGTAGCTAATTTGAAATAAGCTTAAAATTATTTCATAGAATAATATACATAGTACCTAGGTGTGTATATTTAGGAACAAATTCTCTATCACATGGTTTTGAAGACATATAGGTACGTCCACAATATGGGCTGTATTTAAATTAAAATTATTCTCGCATAAAATAATGTCGTAACCATATACAGCTCTAAAAGCGCTCATATCGATGAGAATTATCACCCTGTGTAGAATGTACTTATTGTATATTGTACAGCCAACAAAAAGATCAAGACCCACCGCAGACATAAACAGTTGAATCAGAAGACTCACAAATTAAGATTATTTCATTGATACATAGACTATGCAATGAAGACTAAGTATATTATATGATTTTTTCATATCACATATTACCTGGATCATAAAATTAAAGTGAAGCGACCATAAAAGTTTTTACTTTATATTATTTATTTTGCTGACTGTCCTTCATATTTTATACAACGTTGGCTACTCCGTCTTTTGTCTCGGCCTGCTTGTGTTTTATTCGGATATTTTGGGATGTCCTATTTAATACACGTACGGCGTACCCGTGTCCATCATAGTAGGTTGTTGTTCTATTGATAGACTTTAATAACATTATTATATCAGGGTTCACTGTGCGGCCGCCAGACAAAATCTATTTCGCAATCCGACATAGGTAGGTACGTTTAAGACAGAAATTAAGCGTAGCTTTAAAAAATAGATTATTGTAGTATAATTTTATCGCTCGCTGGCAGGGCTACACGGGTTTGTTATCGACATCGATAAACTCGTTTATTGCGCGTTTCGCCAATCACAGCGCCTTATTTAAGTATGGCTAACTACGATATTATAGTATTTATCTACGTTGATAACAAACCCGTGACTCTGCATTGTAATAATATATAACAGCTTCTAGTCTAAATACACATATTTATTATTTCTATATTTCTTTCTTTCGTTTTTTCTTTCTTTTTCATTCTTTTTTTCTATTTTTTTCTTACTATTCATATTTCATCTTTCTTTTATTATTTCGATCTAATACCTTGGAGTGCCTCCGCAGCAGCGGCTGGCTCTCGCTGGAGGAGGCGTCCCACGCCGGCGCACCGGCGGGGAACCCCCGCGCCAGGTGCAGGAACACCAGCATGGCCAGTGCCAGCGCGCCGGCGTACACGAACAGCTCCGTCGCCTGAGGGGAAACGGAGGGGTTATGTCTGTACTAGAGGGGAATATCTAAAGGGTGTTGAAAAAGGGGTCATTTCCCATAGAAACTTAGTTGGTCACGTTGGTCATAGAACCTATGGAGAATGATATTTTTTTCACATTTTTTGACATTCTGTTTTCATTTGCGGGCTTAGAAATAAGTTACATACTGCACACTTAAGTTTCGTTGAATAAAATCGTTGAAATTGTGTTAAAATTTTATAAATGATATAGGAGTAGGGGTTAGTGACACAGGTCCACGACAGAATTCAAACCTATGCGCCTTGCATATATATTATGTTTGAAATTTTCTAATTCAAAACTCTGTTATATTTCTAAACTTAATTAATAGTTAAAATGCTTCGTGTAAATAAAGCGTTCCAAAATCTATTAGCGCATGGCGAGCGAGTAAATTAGTTTTGTTGGAATTTTGGAAACAACAAATGTAACCTATTGTGCATATTTCAATTGCATTGTTTTGTGTTGAAAATTGCATTTCAACTGTAAACCAAAGGTCGATATTGCGCTGTGGTTATGAATACATACCACAACACTATATCCAAAAACATAAAAAATACCTTGGTAAGTACCTACTTAAAATATATTAGTATATTAAGCGTTACCTCCCCAGATAACTTGATCTTGAATGATCTACTTAATCCATTTGTCCTCTAAATCGTTTTTTGGTGAAAACTTGTTAGCCTCCAACCGTTTCTTATTAGATACCAATTTATTTTAATTATAAATCTTTCTACCTTTCAGCTTTCAGCACATATTGATACAATAGCTGTAACTGTTTCCTTGTTTCTGTCTGTAATTATTCCGCC
The DNA here is from genome assembly GCF_932276165.1 of Plutella xylostella. Lineage (NCBI taxonomy): Eukaryota > Metazoa > Arthropoda > Insecta > Lepidoptera > Plutellidae > Plutella > Plutella xylostella. The sequence continues at coordinate 15,036,934 of NC_064012.1, forward strand.
GAGTAACTAGAGTCTTGCGAGGCTGTGCTGGGTTTCAGCTGCAGACGTGTGCGCTATTAGAAACGAATATTCTCAGCTATAGTCTGACTGAACTGATTCTGAAGTTCTGAACTAACTGCGTAGTTCCTGATTCTCTAATTTAGCGGTTCTATTTTAGTGCTTATTTATGTATTTAGCTTTGGTAAATTATAAATAATAATTGTATTACCAATTATCATGGTAAACAACTTTTGGCAATTCGCTAAAATAATATTTTGCTAATCCAGAGCAACTTTGTTCAATGTTCATTCCGTGTTATATTTTTTTTACGAATCTCCAAAAGTTTTTTAAGATCTCCAAAAGTTATTCAGAATGACTACCTGAGTTGCTTATTTTTTGCAACACCCTATAATTTAAATAACAAATTTGTTCATAGTTTACAGTATGCCCAATGTCCAGTCTACCTACTTACTACCAACTCAGCGCCAACCACATTTAATTTACAATCTCAGGTAGCGTGAAACAAATAGTAAGTTAGTAATCTGTTAGAATATTTACACATTATGTTAATAATAATGGGAATGGTAAGGTATAAGATGCGAACATATATACATAAAAAACGGTAGCTTTTGGAATATATTCGAACACCTTCAAGATTTATTACCTACACGCAACATCTAAGACTTTCAGAAACATCGAAACAACATTAATTCTCACATGAATAAGCGATGTAAAGAAATATGTCTGGATAGTACTGACCCCTTAGCATGAATTTTCGTCGTGAACGTGACGTGAAATTACTCGATGAATTTTGTAGGGAAATTTTAGTTCTGCTACCGACCGCCAGGGGCGCTCTTCATATTTTCATACAAAATTACTCGATGAATTCTACTTCACGTTCACGATGAAAATTCATGATAAGGGGCTGAAGATGTTGAATAGCTGTTTAGAAACGGCACATAGAGTAATTCGATCTCAGTGCAATCTGCATCGGAGGAACGAACAAACTGTAAATAGTGTGCAGAGACGCAAATCAACTTCTTGTAGGTACTTTCAACTTACAAGGAAATGTATTGAACAATGATTTGTTGGAAATATACAGCTGTCTCTGTATACCTATCCTAACTAATATTATAAATGCAAAAGTAACTATGTCTGTCTGTCTGTCTGTCTCGTTCACGCCAAAACTACAAAACGGCAGCAAAATGCAATCATTTAAAAGGGTTCTACCTTTTTTGGCATAAGATTTTTTTGCCTAATCTCGTATTGCATAGTAACGTTTGGTCAAAGTCTCGTTACGCCGAAAATCGTATGGCATAAATCTCGTTTAGTAAAAAGTTATTTCGCATAACATTGTTTAGCCTAATAATGGTATGGCCAAATCTTGAATAGCCTAATAATGCTATGGCATAGGTTTATACAAAGTAATAATATTCGTTTGGCTTTAACTTTGACGGAGCGTCTCCCTACATAGCGCAAACTGGTGCCTTGTATTGTTTCCGCTGTTTGGAAAACGCTCCGCTCCGCTTCGCTGCGCTCCGCTTTGGTTTTGATGAAAATGTGCACCTAACACGCTCCTCCTCGCTTTGCTCGTCGTCGCACCTATTTTTAGGTTTCGATCTCATGGGGTTTGTAATAATTATATTGGTCGTTAACTTTCGATTTTTTGATCATACAATATCGTGATTTTCGGGATGTAGGAGAAAAATACCACAATTTGTACATTTATTACATACTTAATATATTATTTATTAAGATTACATTAGGAGAAACAAGATTATACATAGGTATAGACGAACATAAATTTGAGCAAACGAAACTTAGGTGTTTAAAGATGGTGCCTAAAGAGTTTTAGACGAAACGAGCCTTATGCCACATAAGTCTTGGCAAAGTGATGGTTCGGCCAAAAAAGTTTAGACGATACGAGTTATGCGAAATGAGTTTTGGTCAATAAAGATTATGCCAGATGAGCGGAACCCATTTAAAAGAAACTACAAGTCAAAATAAAAAAGTACAAAAACAAGTCTAAACAAAGTTTTTTTAACTGTTCTTTGGACTATAGGTACGTGCCGTGAACCCTAGGCAGTCTGTGCCGCTATTCTGAGTGGCCAATTCACCACCATGACAAACTCTACATCAACCCTAGTGTTTGTCGCCGACAACCTAAAAAGATAAACATAATATCGACAACAGATGTTCACGCAACATTTCACCTACATATTCACACAGAGAAAGGCGAGTTCCCGAGTGCATGTTATTTCCTTCGAAGCCTTGTCCTCTGTCTCAACGCATATCCAGCAATTTCCGACTGTCGGGGAAATGACTATGCATATGGGCCCGTCGCCTGTTTTACAAGCACATTCCCGGGTCCTTCCTTACCGGAATAACAATACAAAACAAACAGTCGTTTTAATACTGTGATATTTATGCTGGTTGTGTTGTGTATTGATGGTATGAATTACGGATACAATACAAACACAGAAATGTTTATTTAGAACAAAACGAAAACGTACAGATGAAACATAGGCCAGGGAACATTATTGTATAATATTAAAGGTACAAACAATATTACTCAACATATAACTCAACATTGTACTGCCGATGTCGGTAAAAGAAGGTATCGAATACGATTGAAATTAGTTAGTGAATGCCGAAGGTCCCGGGTTTGAATCCCGGCCGAGACCGCTATTTGTTGAAGCCAGGTACCATCTATCTGTTTAATGTTTGTGTTGTGTGATATTTCTAAATGGCCTGCTAAGTGTGGAGATTATGACAATAACGAAGCCGACGTTATATTTAGAATGTTGTTAGATTTATATACCTAGTGATGCTCCTCTACATCATCATCATCACGACCCATCACGTCCCCACTGCTGGGGCACAGGTCTCCTTCCAACGAAGGGAGGGTTTTAGGCCTGGTCCACCACGCTGGCTTAGTGCGGGTTGGTGGACAGTGAACCTCCTGCTGGTACTTAAACAATCTTGGAGGGTGAAATGAAATGAAATCGTTTAAATTTTTTCCACGTAAAATATTAGAATTACTTGTCAAAAGTCATAATCTACCACCATTTCACAAAGGCCCCGTCATTCAGGAGGAAAGAAATGGGTTGGTGGGGAGTGCACCGGGGTGCATGTACAAAACCTGCGACCCCGCGGAGGCTCAGAACCACTTACAGATGTACCAGCTTTAAACCACAAACGAGACATTATGGATATTCCCGTCATCCCTCACGACATTCATGACTCACAATTAGGGTAAGATCTGACTGTGTTAGTGGATGCATCGCGGGGCAAAGGTACTGTAAAAATATAAATGGGTAAGTTGAAAGTCGAAAAAAGACAATGCTCACCCTTGGCGCAAATACTTTCACTCAAATTCATATACAGTGTTTTAAATTTACAACAAGGTTAAAATTGACATCGAAACACACTAATTTCGTCTCTATGTTAAGGACCATTATGTACATAATTTTAAGATCAGTGTAAAACTTACATAGTTGCAATAAACATATTACTATTACTATTACTCTTTGTGTAAGTCAAAAAGATGAAATTCGTATATCACAACGTTAATTTTAAGTCTAATGTAAATTGTCAAAAAGCTCTATGGATTTGGGGTATTGATTCTAAGTTATTCATAGATGGAAGATAGATGAATAAAATCATATTTTATCTATAGATACTAAACAAGCACTTTTCATGTCACCCGTCAGTATATCCTAAAATTTAACTGTGCTACCACAAAAAACTTAAAACACGGTTTTACTAGTATTTAAAACGAAATTTGACAGATTTTGTAGGCGTTTGACAGCACTAAACATCTGTTAAATCTCAGATCAACTACAAATAGATTCGCAATCGCCGTGTGCACTATTCTCTTTCTCACTCAAACCATAGATGTTGCCGACAAAAAAATAAAACCTAAATATGGGGAAATTTAACTTATCATAATAACAAAAACAAAACTTGAGTATATCGTCGGTTGATAGGAAAAAGACACTAAAGGCTAATTTTTCAATAGCCAGACAAAAGTTTTGCTGGGAAATAATTTTGATGCTGTTGCGTGTCAATGTTTCTCAATGTTTGTATTACCCAGATAACATTTATCTGAATATTGAAAAATCAGCCTTAGTGAGTTTTTCCTGTCAACCGACGATATAAGAAAAAAAACTTTACTAATACTTATTTGATTTCAATATAATTATTTAATATACACAAACTGAGTGGATTGTATAATTCATTGTCTTCGTCCAATCGAAACAATCCTCTTCAAAATGTGCCGAACACAATTTTTGTATGTTTCCTTGGTTCCCAATTTGTGCGACCGGTAATGTCTATCCATTTTCTTGATATTTTTTTTCTGTCGGAAACCTATGAAAGAGATAATTGGATGAGCATGAGCATTATAATCGTGGGCCAAATATGTGATGGGGTTTTTTTAAAGGAAACACGTATTTCGTATCAATACAATAAACTTTATATTATACAGAAGAAATCACACATGGAAGAAAAAAAAAGAAACGAACGTTTCCTCACAATGAGAGGCACCTCATTTGAAAGAGGAGAATGACTTCTACAAAATACAATCTTCACAAAAACCGAATTCGTGCGCCCCATTTGTAAACCCAACCCGAGTCCGTTACAATTTCTAGTATTTTCTTTGCATACTATAATATTTGTGGGTAAAATAAATTTTCAATAACTTGCAACACCATGTGATTTGTTATGATATGGTACCTCGTAATTTTTACTTAAAACTGATACTAAAAGACCTTACAGTATTAAAATTAGTATCGTTTTATATTAAAATCGAGCCAATAGATAGTACTATGATGAATGTAAGCTTGTTAAACTTGATAGTATCTACTTACATGTGAAAATATATCTCATCCATCATTCCATCGTGTTTTCGTTCAATATGCTCTATACAACCGAACAAAATCCACCCACCCATGTCACACACTCGTTAAGTGATGATAATAGTCTAATAAACTTAATAAACACCCACAAATCACTAGCAAATCAAAAATAAATATCATTTAGAAAATTTTGTTGTAACTGTCAGCCTTTGTTTGGCACAGATTTTTCATTTGTTTCATTGTTTGGCACAGAGAACTGACGTAAACAGGCGCCACAGCAAAAAGGACAAAAAACATTTACAGCTTAACGTTTCTTTCTTACGCTTAATGTAGCTAAGCGTCTCTTTTTCGCAATGTCAGAACTGTCACGATTATACCCCTGTGTGTTAAATACTGTCTAAGTTTTTGTGGTAAGGCCCTTTGTGTTTGCGCTAGGGTGGTAAACATAATATCAAATTTTCTGACTGTACATAATTGTGTGTGACCCCCGTGTGCCTCGTAGCACCGCAACGAATGGACCAAAATAGAACTTATCCTTAGTCCAGCGTGGTTCTTCATGTAACTTTATGCAGATGTCGTAAACGGCGCAACTTTCAATAAATTATGTTAAAATGTAGTGTATATTTTCATTCATAGTGCAAAGAATATAGAGTATTTATATCATTCTCTTACGGTGAATTTCAGCCAACTAAAATTCAAATACAGGATACTTACAGTGTTCCAAAATTGATAATGCGCATAGAAATCTTTGACAGATCGGTTGTTTTCGATTATGTGACACATGATTCTATTCTATTCTATTCTATTCTATTCTCTGTGGGGGTGAAAGTACCTGCACCTGGCTCCCTCGAGTGGAACCTTTGTGCATATCCCCAAGGTCTAAACTGCCTTCCTAAGCTTGGACCATTTCCCACCACGCTGGTCCATTGCGGGTTGGTGGGTTCACATATCTAGATGTTCACATATCTAGATGTGACACATGATATTGACTCCTATTTCTTTCGAACAAGGTGCAAAAGGCAAGTGTTTTTTAAGGCTCTTACGATTTCATGATTCGGGTGTGAAGATCTGCATGTGCATTATTAATTTTGGACAAGTGTACCTGGTGTTCGTAAATAAAGTGTGGTTCAAACACAAATCTTAAAAGAGCGGTGATAAAAAGAGGCATGTTTCCAAATAGCCTCCGACACTCAGTTAATTTCTTAAAACTCCCGCCAGACAAGCCGGCTGCTGTTGCCAAGAAAATTTAAAGACTTGCACGAAATCCATTTGAGTTGCGCGAATAAAGTAACTAGTTAATTTTAAATTTCAGTTTCTCTCACGCCCGCATCAAACTCTGATGCATTATAATATGCAGCTTAAAACATTTTCCCGTGTGCTACGGATGAAGTTTGCCGGTTTAAGCTTGTATATCTAGATGTACTCCTGGACAGTCTTTGTCATGCCACTCTATATGAGGAGGGTCACTCTATATGACCTAAAACGTATCAAATATGCCTATTACACGATACGTTCGTTGGCTTTTCGTCAGTATAGAGTGAACCCCTGGACCGGCAGAGTGCCGACATTCGCCGACTCGCACTATGAAAAGGCTTTACCTTATCAATAAACCTGTCATAGCTCATAAGTCTCGTAACATACGAAAGCTTCGTGCCAAAAACAAAGCTTTATCTCAATTTTATTGGAATATTAATGAAATGTATATTTTCATTGTTTCATTTTGAAATGCAGCTATTTGCAACGTCCACTCTCTTTTGTTTGCTTTCAGCCGATCAATGCTGAAATAAGGCTGCCGCAAACTTTACCTACTTTTTGCACTGCAATTAATCACTGACGCAACTTTGACGTAAGCTATTTTGACCTTATTCAAAGGTCTAAAGAGATGACCGAGATATTGTTGTATAGTATACTTATACGAAAAAAAAAGATAAATTAGAAGCTAATGTCGTTTCCTAATTTTTTAATTAACGACCGAATGGCGTAGTGGTTAGTTACCCTGACTAGTGAGCCCAAGGTCCCGGGTTCGATTCCTGGCTGGGGCAGATATTTGTTTAAACACAGATATTTGTTCTCGGGCCTTGGTTGTGCCCGTAAAATGGCAATAGGCCCGCCCCCTATTACATTGGGACTAACATAACACTGGCGAAAAGTGGGTGCAGCAATGCACCTCTGCCTACCCCGCAAGGGAGTACATTAGTACAAGGTATGAGTGTTTGTTTTTGTTTCTTTTTAATTAACTTCTACATTCTAGGTACTGGTTATTGGGAAGTAGGTTCTCAAAATTGGAATAAGCATGAAGACGAGAAATGTGACAATTTTCCGAAAACGCTTTAAAACGGAAGTTATGATTTTTTTCAATTGACGGCGCTAGTTGAACTCACGTTTAACCTTAAGGAATATTGTGCAATATTGCCTTCCTCGCAAATAAACCTTCAGCACTTCATAACTGACCTCCACAACTAAAGACAATGTAATAAAGTTTTGTCTCATTCTATTTCAGTATCTTTGTCCCGGAAACAACACTTCTCAAATAAAGGCTAGCAACTGAAATTGCCTCAGGACGTCGCCATTCCGGGCCGTAACTGAAATTCTTGTAGGTTTTCTATGAAATTGACTCCAAACACAAGAGATCAGATAAGTATAGAAAAGGTTGTAGATGGATATAATCTAAGATTGGTATTTCAATATTTTTTCGAAATTGCTAGCTTGGAGTAATGGAATGAAAATTATGATTAATTCATTACATTATTCTGTGAAGAATGTGAGTATTTTTTTATAGGGAAATCGAACTCTTAACAGAACAATATTTCATAAAACATGGATAAATGTTATCCATGTTTAACAATGTTATGTTAACAACGATAGATCCCCAAAAAAAAACATATCTGAAATCGCTTACGACGTTTGGGGGCTCCGTTTCCACAGACAGATACACACACACGCAAAACTTACACCACCCCTCTTTTTCGTCGATGGTTAAAACCAGCAGATGCATCATACCCTGGACTGGAAGGCCTTGGTCTCAGCCACGAGGATCACGATGAGGTTCCCGACGGCCACCGACACGTACCACGCCGCTATCGTGATGGTCTTCATGCTCTTCGGAGCCTGGAAACAACAGCTATCGTTAGGATTACGACCTTAGATCTACAATTTACGAAGCAGATGGTGTGTCACATACTAAAATAAAGAAAAAACTGTACGGTTAGGAGCACCACAACACTTATTCGGCTTTCCCAGTTTACCGTAGCACCACCCGAATTAGCACTTAGCAATACTTAAGTACGTAAGCAGCGTCACCCGCTTGCAAAATCTGACGTAACTTGTATGGATCTGGCAGATGTTTGACAGGCGAACGACGCATAATATGGATTGTTAATTGCTAATGTATCGGTGGTGGTACGGCAGCAGCTATCGAGTGTAAATAGGTCACATCCAATGTGATTTTTTCTCTAATAATAATAACGTAATAATAGAAAAAGAAAAGGTAGGAAATGCTTTTAGCATTAAGTCAACCCTTTGTACACTTTTTATATATCCAACTATTGGTGCCATAAAGGCTTAAATGACAATAATAATTAATACAGCCTGGCAAGTTAGTGTCTTTGGGCTGGTAGCCCTACTCAAGCTATGGGAAAGCTAAATAGCGGCCAAGAAAAATTACGCTACTATTTAATAGCTACTCTTTCTTAGCCGGCTTTACGTGTCTGCTATTTTCCTATTTTCTGAAATTCTGACTTAATAACATTTTGATTTTAATACTTTAATGTTTATCTCTCTCTCTCAGCCTTCCATAGTCCACTGTTGGACATAGGCCTCTCCTAACGATCGCCACCCCAAACGGTCACCCGCCATCTGCATCCAGCGACTTCCTTATGTTTATATTGAATGTAAATTAATTTCTAGTAATATCAGTATTTGCAGTTTCAGAACAAGCATTATTTGCAAAGCGCATCAACAATTTGCACATTAATTAGCGGCTTTCTTATCCAAACATCCCCCGCCTATCTGCAGTCGTATGACGCCATCATTAAATTACACTTGCTGTTCAATACTCGTATAAACTGTTGCTGTAGACTACAAATAGTTATATTTAGTGAGCGTGCAAATCCGCCCCAACGGATAGAGTTTCTTGATTGATTCGCGCCGCATCGACAGAGCGCCACGCATCGACTGCCCTGCCGGGGGGACTATTCAGGCACTTTACAGAAAGATAAAGATAAAGATGCGTGGTGGACTAGGCCTAAAACCCTTCTTCATTGGAAGGAGACCCGTGCCCCAGCAGTGGGGACGTGATGGGTCGTGATGATGATGAATGAAAGATAAAGAAACATTTATGACACACGGACAACAAGAAGATATATTTTTTTGAAAATAATATTATATTCAAAACAAACAATAACACATCAAACAGGTTTGCTATCCAGAGATCTAAAAGGGACCAGCTCAGCATGTGCTGTTGACAATAAGGCCACAGACCGAGAACTGTACAGGGATTTCGAAACTTTCAGTGGCCGTTATTTTTATTTCGGATGGATGTTTTTAACGTTTTCACGGTAAAACGGCTACATAAATTTTCATTATTTATTTTCAATATTAGTTAGGATTAGGATATGTAGCAAGCTGCTGACACCCTGGATTATATTTTTTATTACGGAATTTCCACTGATAAACTGTCTAGGGCGAAGTGGAACTCGCGGGTGACAATTAGTACGTTAGTACTAGGGTTGCCCGATTTTCGGGCCTGAATCGATATTTTGGATCGTAATGGATCGTAACTCCGTGAATCGATCCTCGATCTCAATCTCGATTCAGGTTGGGCTGACTAAACTTTCCCAAGTGCAGATCAAATGGCACAGGCACATTAGAAATGGGAGCTTATGGTCTATGGTGTTGGAGTACCTGCACTCTCGCACTCCCGCACGGTCAGAATCCTAACTAATATTATAAATTCGAAAGTAATTGTGTCTGTCTGTCTGTCTGTTTCTCTTTCACGCCAAAACTACTGAACGGATTTGAATGAAATTTGGTATTCATAATATGGTCTAGACCCTGAGAAAGAACATAGGCTCCTTTTTATCCCGGAATTCCCACGGGAAAACTTTTTAAGGCGCGAAGCTCGCGGGAACAGCTAGTAGGCAATAAAAAAACTTAGGCTTAATATTATTAGATGTACAAATTAAGTATCATGTTAGAAACGCCGAGTTGCCATGAATATAGCCCCTGGAACTCGGTGCGGAGTTGAATAAATGTGTAAATCTGATCCTTCCGCTGTTGCATGTGATGCGAAACAGTGTTAGAGACAACGTACCTACATACGTGTAGCTGTAGGGATATACCACATACATACAATTATAAACTAAGATACATTTATAAGAGAAATGTTAGATACACGCTCGGAGAGCACTCTGAGATGTATTATATTAAATGTATTTGCAGCAACATCCTGTATTTATATTTTAGCTTCAAACGTAGCGTATAGCATCCTGTCTTGGTTTACAGAATAACTAATACTACATTTGTGGTCTAGGTTGATACTTTACGTACGTAAAGTATAACAGTGGTGGTCCTATTAGAAACTGTCATGATTTTTTTATACAAAATGTACTTACCTCTATCTAGTTTATTTTTCTGTTTCAGTAAACTCATGAATTTAGAGTATTAATGGTATGCCGATTATTTTGTTTTAATAATTATGGAAGTTTCCGTTTTATCGAAAACAAAGTGGCGCATCGAGTTTTAACTAAGTATATATTATATGTTTACCGAAAATGTTCACAAAGAACTGATGAAAAACGGAAGCTTTAAATGGCAGAGCATGTTCTAAGCCTACCGACCTATGTTTGCGTTAGTATATTTTAGAGGCGCACGGATGCGTCGCTGAGCGGGCTTCGTGCATAAAGCATTTACATCCAGCGATGCGTATTTACCAGAGCACCCTTCCAAGACCTAACGACGTAGGTGCCCTGTGAAATGCGAGAACTAACTCAATCTCAGGAAGCAAGAATAAGAAAAACTTTGTTAATATTACTACGCTGCTGAAGACCTAGGTTGGAATTTCAATCTCCCGGTGTCGGCACAGTTGTCGTTGTAGAGTTGTTTTATTATTATTTTAACCTGCGTTATTTATTAAGTTGGTTATAATACTCTTGATATTTCTATTGAGTGAGTGACAAACAACTTGAATGCGTTTTGTGGTAAGTTGTAATAGCATAAGACTAAACTGTAAATTATCGATGAGGGCACGCTTAGTACAAAGCTCTTAGTTACGGGCTTATGTCCGTATATACACCTATGTCCATACGTGACTAATAAGTAATAGGTGCACGGCGGTGAAGCCATATTCGGCTAAAAGCTATTAAGTAAACAAATGCAGAGAGCAACAAAGCGGATTACCGGCTGTGATTTAGCACTTTGATTAAAATTGCTTCCATTTTCTATTTTACATCCATTTCAGATCCCCAAACACAGGGTGTTGAAAAAGCGGTATTGTAAGCCGACGGGGGTGACGACGACGAGGACACGGGGTAGAGAAGTTTTTTTTGCTATTTTTTTAAGTCTTGGAACAAAAGTTGTTCAGATTTAACCCCCAACACATCCTTTTTCGGCAACACCCTGTATAAATAGTTTACACATCTAGCTCCGGAGCTGATTTCGACCGTCTAGCTAGATTAAACGAATGTTCGCCGGCTGTCCGTCTGTCTATCAATCAAAGTTTGTTTTTTTTACCTGTCCGAAGTGGATGAGGGATCAGCGAAAAACGCAGATGCCCATTTTTGGCCATCACGAACTTTGACAGTATGCTCTTATTATGGATGTGTTATAGAATAGAATAGAATCATTTTTATTTCAGACATAAGTTCCATAGTTGTATTAGTAATAATGTATGTTTGTTATGTATGTAGTCGCTTTTGCTTATACATATGCAAATTATCTGCTGGACATATTTGTCATTTCCCATTAAAATTTCTTTCAACGGCTGTCTATCGACTAATTATTTTATGAATATCATAGTGTATTATTGAATAGCTGATACATACATAAAAAAAGATAATTAGAGAATTTGTATACGGCGGGAGAGTCACCATATAACCGCTGTCCGACACCCATAACACAGGTTCTGCCTAGCTTGGGGTCGGATGGCCGTGTGTGTTATTACTCTAATATTTATTTTATTATTTATTATTACTCTAAACCCTATGGCCAGATCGTCACCATCGTCGTAGTGATGGAGGGCAACCCACGCTACGTTTCCTATCCATTGTCTCCATTATAAAACTCCCACATTTGAAAATGATTTGTCACGAATTAGGAACCCAATTAATGCAGAATAATTTATAACTTGCTTATTGCATTAATAGACCGCCAGATTTTAATGAGTAATTATCATTCGGACGTGTGGTTGCTTAATTAACTAACTTTAATTATGTAGTTAGTGCAATCATATGGCTACAGTCAGTATTTCGAATACATTGATTGGTTGGCAATCGCTGCGGTTGCCTCCATACATTTCATAAATATGAATGAATCGGAGAGAAGCGTATTTCATTATTAACAAGTTATAATTTTAATTTGGAAATCAACAACTCGCCACTGCTTTTTAATTTATAAAATGGTTAAGTAAAATAATTTATTGGCTCGTACTAAAGATACAACGTGACATTCAACACGTTACATATATAGTTTTATAAGTACCTACGGCGTTGTAATATAGTATTGGAGTTATTATTCTGTGGAATTGACAATAACTACAAACAAACAGACATATATACAACAACGGTTCGCATGAAATAATATCAATATAGCTGAATTGATAATGAGACTATGCTTTCGGAGTACAGTACCGCGGGTTTGAATCCCGCCCATGGCAAACATTCGTGAGCTGAGCGCTGGTGTTTGCCTTGTCAGGTTATTGTTCATCTATATCAACATATAAATAAATAGGGTTCCGCTCATCTGGCATAATCTTTGTCTACGCCGGTCTTTAGTTCAACGTAAATTCAGAAATTTAATAATGTGTGCGTCTTGCATTATATAAAGTAAATAATAAATATTAATAATTAATAAAACTAGAATTGTATAAATAAATAATTTAAAGTAAATAAATATAAAGCGTTAAAGTATTCTAATAACTTGTCTAACATAGTTTCTAAACGCACACACTTAGTCATCCGCACTGCGTATTAGACACGTATGCGGTTACCGATCCAACGTCACTTCCCTACTTACCGCGACGCAAGAACCATTGTCGGGTCTAATTGTACAAGTGCTAATTATTTGCTAATTTAAAATATAGCACTACAACTGAAGTCAACCCAAATCTTTTATTTTGTTCCCATCGTGAACAAAAAGTGGCGACCGTGACAGGACCTGCTGTCTATTCGGATTACTGAGCACAGGTCCACGTTCCCGCCCAAGTCAAGCAGAGGTCATCGCCACGTGTCACACCTTGGAGCTGGTCTAAGAAGACTACGGGTCATCCCACTTCAGCCAGCGCCGAGCCTACCCCGTGACGTGCAGCCGCGACCCGCGCCTACTCCGGGAACGAACCCGGGACTCCGCCTACGTGAGCAGCAGACAGCCCCAGAGCCGCGCCCGACGTGCCCCGCGCCGCCCGCCGCGACGCACCGCCGCAGCCGCCGCCTGCCTGCCCTTCTAACTGTGAGCCCGTTCCTATTATTTCCTACCTTTCCTATTTGATTCGTGCATTTATTGAAGCTTGTTCTCGAAATACTGAGTGATCTAGACCTAGGTATCCTAGTCGCCTTGCGATATATCTAGCTAAACGTGCCTTCTATCCGCTTAAGCTACGCATTTAAACGCAAGTTCATAAGCTTATAAATTCCTAAGGCTTGTTACGTCATCTCATTCTACGTCATCGAGTCTATTTGCAAGTCATCGCCTAAACAAAGCACTTATCTTTCACAAAGGCCTAATCTAACTAGTAAACTAAACTATTCACAAAGAAACTATTATAAATAGCCAATAAATACTTACGTATTATTACGCAACTACATTTCATCCCAATTTTGCATTCCAATTCCAAGTCATTGCACAACTAAACTGTATCCACCTATCGTAATTATTATTGCTGTGCATATCTACGTTTTTGCAAACAATTAAACCTAAACATTAAACACTGCCTAATTAAATATACTTATTCCTAGCGTTTCTAATAACTTCACTTGCTTTAATTTCCCCTGCAATCATCTTTGTTCACTAGCTTCCAACTAAAACGTAACTTTTATAATCAGCTGCTAAACACAACGAACGTCTCAATTCCAGCGGACTGTGTGGTGCATTCCAAGCGCGGAGACGCCGTGTTCACTGCGCGAGCGCATAGTCACCGACTGCTGGTGTCGAGCGGCCGCTGCCTGCGCGCGCCGTGCGCCTGGCGACGAACCGGTTCTGCTATCGGCCAGCGCTGCCCAGCGACAACGAAGTGAGGAGCGTATCGTTCAACTTTTGTTATTATTCATAACTAACATCAGCTGATCTATACCGTTAAGTTCATCGCACGCTTGCAATCATGGAGGACAAATTAAAGGAATTGCTAATTAAACGTAGTTCTATTCGAGGACGCGTTACTAAATTTAAGAATAGTGTCGATTTGATAACTACCGAAACCATTTCCTCCATCGAACTAAGTAAGCTTTCGATGAAAATAACGAAATTTGAGGCGTTATTCAATGAGTTCGACGAGTTGCAGGGTGAAATCGAGATTTTAAATGAGTTAAATCTCTCGTCTGAGTTAGCTACCAGAGATTTAATTGAGCAAGATTTTTATCAGGCCATCGCTGTTGCGCAAAATATTGTTCAGAATAAGTCACCTTCTAAGCAGGAGGACAACTTAAGTAACCCATCATGTTCCGCCAATTCCCAGTGTCATCACCAACCGGATGAGGCACTAGGTTTCAAATTACCTATAATTAAAATCCCAAATTTTGACGGGACATACTATAAATGGATGGAGTTCAAGGAGACCTTTACCTCATTAATTCATGATAATGAAAAAATCAAAAACATACATAAATTTCATTATCTTAACTCCTACTTAGAAGGCGAGGCCTCTCGAGTTATTTGCAATTTAGAGGTAAATGACCTAAATTACGTCAAGGCTTGGCAACTCCTGTACGAACGATTTGACAACAAGCGGCAACTAATTAATAACCACCTAAAGTCACTTCTAAGCTTCGAGTCAGTGCGAGAGACCGATAAGTCATTAAGGTTTATTATTGATCATGTTTCAAAAAACTTACGGGCTCTCAGCACTCTCGGCCTACCTACTGACAAGTGGGACATGCTTATTATATTTATGGTCTCAGCAAAATTAGATCCCAGTACATTTTTTAAGTGGGAGGAAAACAGAAACACTCTGCCAGATATTCCCACACTAGAACAATTTTTCCACTTTCTAAAGAACCGTGCTGATGTTCTCGAAACCGTGCAGCGTAGTAGGCAGCAAGATAGGTCTAAACCTAATAATAATAATAATTTCAACACCCAAAGTAGGCCTCAAACCAAAGCCATGGTAGTGACTTCTAAAGAAGCTTCATCTTCCCCGTCTAAATTTCATTTTGAATGTGTCGAATGCAAAGCTAATCATCGTCTGTATGAATGCCCCACATTTAAGTCTAAGAAACCGGAGGAGAGAATGAGTTTAGTCACTGCACTAAAATTATGCACTAATTGTTTGAGAGGAGGTCACAATTCACGCTATTGTAAGTTACCAGGCTCGTGTCGTTTGTGTAAACAAAAACATAATTCGTTACTTCACCAATCAAATGAAGTCTCCGACTCTAATCAGTCAAGCTCCCTAACAATGTCGGCGCAGTCTTCGACAGAAGTACTGTTGTGCACTGCCATGGTTAAATTAATAAATCCTGCGACAAACCAATCAATCAAGGTTCGAGCTTTACTGGACAGCGGTAGCCAGAGTTCTTTCATTACCGAAGCTGTAAAAAATAAACTAAGTTTGACCCCTCAGCCGTCTAACACCAACATTGTAGGTATTGGAAACACCCCAATTAATTTAAAAACGGAGCGTTGTGCACTCCAACTACAGTCCAATGACTCATCCTATGACGTCAAAATGACGTGCCTAGTAATGCCTAAGATCTCAGATAATTTACCTAAAGTTGCATTCGATATTAGGCATCTAAATTTGTCTGAGTTCTCATTAGCCGACCCCAGCTTTAATGAGCCATCCCCTATCGAAATGCTTATAGGTGCTGACCTATTTTGGGACATAATAGGGTCTCAACAGCACTCATTAGGCGAGAAAAACCCTATTTTAAGAAGTTCTAAGTTTGGCTGGCTCATCGCAGGTCCTATAATAACTAAAACTATGCCTAAAAATAATAATCAAAAATCAAATAAAAACATATTGTGCAATTTTGTGTCAAGCAATGAAAATCTTGACAGCCTAAATGACGAGTTAAGTAGATTTTGGAAAATTGAGAGTTTTCCTCAGGTAGAGCCATTAACTGCTGAAGAAAAACAATGCGAGCAACATTTTCTCACTAACACTACTCGTTCTACAGATGGTCGTTTTTGCGTAGCTCTTCCTCTTCGAGACGATCCAGATTGCCTAGGTAACTCGTACAGTCTGGCTAAGAAAAGGTTTCTGAATTTAGAAGCTCGTTTCAGGAGACAACCAGAGTTGAAAAAAGCCTACACCGACTTCATCCACGAGTACGAAGAGCTGGGTCATCTCTCCGAGTGCCCAGTAGAGCAGCCTAATCTCTCGTATTTTCTTCCCCACCACCCTGTTTTTAGGGAGAGTAGCGAGTCAACTAAACTTCGTGTGGTCTTCGACGCTAGCGCTCGGTCTACTTCCGGATTTTCCATCAACGATCTGCAAATGGTCGGTCCTACTATACAGGACTCTCTCTACAACATTCTTCTTCGATTTCGACTCCACAAGTATGTTTTATCTGGGGACATCGAGAAAATGTTTCGGCAGGTGTCTCTAAGAGAGTCAGATCGTCCATTGCAGCAAATTTTATGGAGAGACAACGAAGACGAGCCACTGAGGACTCTACAACTCGGTACAGTCACCTATGGGTTTGCAAGTGCTAGTTTCCTTACAACCAGATGCATATGGCAGGTAGGCGAAGAATGCAGTGACCCCTCTATCAAGTCTATCATTCAGAGAGACTTGTACTGCGATGATTTATTAACAGGTGCAGATTCAGAGGAGCAGCTTCGTTACATTCAGCGATCAATATCCAGCGAACTTGCTAAGGGTTGTTTCAACTTGCGAAAGTACCGGTCTAACTTAATTAATCTTTTTTCCGGCAACGAGGAGCTAGAGAAAGATAATCTCCTAATCAGCAACTCTACCAGTACTTTAGGTATTGGATGGATTCCTCCATCTGATATGCTACATTTCCAAATTGAGTACACGCCTAGCAAAATTTTAACCCAAAAGGTCGATTTTGTCCTCTACATTTAAAATTTTTGACCCACTTGGTCTTTTGTCCCTGTGTACAATCAAACCTAAAATTATTTTACAGGTTCTATGGACTCTCAAAGTTGACTGGGATGAGCCGGTCCCTACAGAAATCCATAATTCCTGGTCAAATTTCACCAAAAACTTAGACTCACTGTCTAACCTTCACAGACCTCGGCGAGTTTTAGTAGATAATGCTGTGTCTATTGAAATGCACTGTTTTGGCGATGCATCGCAACGCGCCTATGGAACGTGCATTTATCTGAGGTCCACTAATTCCAACGGTGATGTCAACGTCAGTCTGTTGACAGCTAAATCTCGTGTCGCTCCTATCCAGCTGATGACTATTCCTCGCCTTGAACTTAGCGCTGCTTTGCTTGGAGCTGAATTAAGCTCAGCAGTGTCACAGGCTCTTCATCGCAATATCGATCGTCACGTCTATTGGACAGATTCAAGTGTCGTACTAGGTTGGTTGAAATCTAACAAAAAGGCTAAAACATTTGTTGCCAACAGAGTATGTGCAATCCTAGAGCTCACCGATGCTTCATCCTGGCGCCATGTTCCTACTTCAGAAAATCCTGCAGATCTTGTTTCCCGTGGAGTAGATCCCCAACATGTAGGTGGCTCAACTATTTGGTGGCATGGACCTGCGTTCCTGAAGGAGTCGGAGTCTTCATGGCCATCCTCTGAGTTTTCAGAAGTAGTCGATTTGCCAGAGTTGAAAGCTAATCCCGCTTTCGTGGCGGAGGCTTCATCGTCTTCGAGCGATGACAAAATTATAACTTTTACAAATTATTCAAGGCTCGTGCGTCTTCAACGAATATTTGCTCATGTTTTAAGATTTATTGATTCTGTTAAAGATCCTAAATCGCAAAGAAAAGGTCCCCTACAATCAAACGAATTAGAAAACTCCCTAAGGACCTTAATAAAAATGGCTCAGCTAGAGTCCTTCCCAATTGAGTTATCCCTATTAAAGAAAGGTAAACCTGTCCCTCAAGCTAATGTCGCATCCCTTAACCCATTTATTGACAGCGAAGGTGTTATGCGAGTTGGGGGTCGTATAGGCTCATCTAACTATCCATACGACAAAAAACACCCCATTCTTTTAAAGTCAGATCACCATCTAACAAAACTTTTATTCGAATTAGAGCATGAACAACTAATGCATGCTGGACCTCAACATCTCCTCGCCTCTATGAGAGAGCGCTATTGGCCAATCGGAGGTAGAGCACTAGCACGACGCGTTACTCGTCATTGTTTCGTGTGTCGTCGATTCAAGGGTCAGACTTTAAGCAATATTATGGGAAACCTACCCTCTGACAGAGTGGAACCTGATTTTCCTTTCCACACTGTAGGCACTGATTTTGCTGGACCATTCCTAATAACAGACCGCAAGGGACGAGGCTGCAAAATAACCAAATGCTACCTATGCATTTTTGTATGCTTCCGCTACAAATGTGTCCATCTAGAAGCCGTAAGTGACCTAACGAAGGATTCCTTTATTCTCACTCTCTCTAGGTTTATAAGTCGTAGAGGCAAGCCAAAAACAATATGCTGTGACAACGGCCGAAACTTTGTTGCTGCAGCTAAAGAGATAAATAGCTTCCTAACGTCACAAGCTGACGCTATATCTGACTTTGCAGCTCGTCGGGGCATTGAATTTCGATTCTCACCTGCGTACGCTCCTCACTTCGGCGGTCTCTGGGAGGCCGGTGTAAAGTCAGCCAAATTCCACATGCATAGAGTATTAAAAGACACTCATTTAACTTTCGAGGAACTGGCGTCTCTATTTGCTCAAATCGAAGCAATCCTAAATAGCCGTCCCCTATGTCCAATCAGTCCCTCACCAAATGATCTTTCCCCCCTTACCCCGGGCCACTTTTTGATAGGCAGGCCACTAACGGCCTCACCATCTCCGTGTCTACTGGAAGCTAATCCGAATCGCCTCGATCGTTTCCAGCGCCTCGAGCAGTACCGGCAACACTTCTGGAAGCGGTGGTCGAGCGAGTACGTCGCCGAACTCCAGCAGCGCACGAAGTGGAAGACAAGAGCTACGGACCTGCTGCTAGATGACCTGGTCCTCATCAAAGAAGACGCTGCTCCCCCCCTGTGCTGGCGGCTCGGCAGAGTCGACAAGCTGTACCCGGGCTCCGACGGCGTGCCTCGCGTCGCCGACGTGCGCACTACCCACGGCACAGTGCGGAGAGCGCTAAATCGTCTCTGCATCCTACCTACTCCTCAAGCCAATGAATCTTGAAAGCCGAAGCTTTCAAGGGCCGGGAAGATGTCTACGCCGGTCTTTAGTTCAACGTAAATTCAGAAATTTAATAATGTGTGCGTCTTGCATTATATAAAGTAAATAATAAATATTAATAATTAATTAAACTAGAATTGTATAAATAAATAATTTAAAGTAAATAAATATAAAGCGTTAAAGTATTCTAATAACTTGTCTAACATAGTTTCTAAACGCACACACTTAGTCATCCGCACTGCGTATTAGACACGTATGCGGTTACCGATCCAACGTCACTTCCCTACTTACCGCGACGCAAGAACCATTGTCGGGTCTAATTGTACAAGTGCTAATTATTTGCTAATTTAAAATATAGCACTACAACTGAAGTCAACCCAAATCTTTTATTTTGTTCCCATCGTGAACAATCTTTATTGACCAAAACTCATTTCGCATAACTCGTATGGTCTAAACTTTTTTGCCCGAACCATCACTTTGCCAAGACTTATGTGGCATAAGGCTCGTTTCGTCTAAAACTCTTTAGGCACAATCTTTAAACACCTAAGTTTCATTTGCTCAAATTTATGTTCGTCTATACCTATGTATAACCTTGTTTCTCCTAATGTTATCTTAATAAATAATGTATTAAGTATGTAGTAAATGTACAAATTGTGGTATTTTTCTCCTACATCCCGAAAATCACGATGATATGATCAAAAAATCGAAAGTTAACGACCAATATAATTATTACAAACCCCATGTGATCGAAACCTAAAAATAGGTGCGACGACGAGCAAAGCGAGGAAGAGCGTGTTAGGTGCACATGTTCATCAAAACCAAAGCGGAGCGCAGCGAAGCGGAGCGGAGCGTTTTCCAAACAGCGGAAACAATACAAGACACCAGTTTGCGCTATGTAGGGAGACGCTCCTTCAAAGTTAAAGCCAAACGAATATTATTACTTTGTATAAACCTATGCCATAGCATTATTAGGCTATTCAAGATTTGGCCATACCATTATTAGGCTAAACAATGTTATGCGAAATAACTTTTTACTAAACGAGATTTATGCCATACGATTTTCGGCGTAACGAGACTTTGACCAAACGTTACTATGCAATACGAGATTAGGCAAAAAAATCTTATGCCAAAAAAGGTAGAACCAAATAAATACTATGCTATGTATCAACTGAAGAACTGCTGTCTGACACCCATTACTACCTACGCTGTCCAGTTTACGTCAGATCGGAAAGTACATCATTATAAACATAAATCTTGCACTAATTTGAAAAAAAAAGACCCAAACCTGAGTGAAAGAGAACTCCAGCCCGCTGACAGCGAACATGATCTCCGCCACCGATATGAGCAGATACTGGGGCAGGATCCAGGCCAAGCTGAGCTCGTTGGGCGGGTTGGGCGCGTGGAGCGACGCCGCGTCCAGCCGGCCCATGCGCTCGCGCAGACACAGCACGTACACCCCCCCCGCGCGCAGGTACCCCTCCCCGGACCCCGCCACCGCCGCGCCCGCGCTGTCCGCGCGCCAGTGGAACCTGCAGGTCATCGTGCAGTTAAAATCTTATATATGGTCGAATGGCGTAGTGGTTAGTGGCCGTGACTGCTATGCCGAAGGTCCCGGGTTCGATTCCCGGCTGGGGCAGATATTTGTTTAAAGACAGATATTTGTACTCGGGTCTTGGGTGTTGATATTTATATTTAGTATCTATCTATCTATGTATTTGTGTAGATATATCAGCTGTCCGACAACCATAACACAGGTTCTGCCTAGCTTGGGGTCGGATGGCCGTGTGTGAGATGTCCCCACATATTTATTTATTTATTTTATTTTTATGGCCCACCTAAGATGCTAAGTGTCAATTTCTCCATAGTCGGCTATCTAACCTACAGGGATTGATTTATTAATTATACGTCATCTCCATATAAAATGACAGATGTGTCAAAAGTCAACCACTATAGTGCCACAATCTTATCTGTTCCGGTGACGGATCGCTGTGATCGAATCCAGTGATACCATCGATTAAATTTTGCCGTGTTTAAAACGACAATGCATTTCTGCTATTGTTATAATTAGGTACATTCATAAGTATAGATAAATCAAAATATAGGGTCAATAGTAAATGAAAGAGGATATAATATATCGAACGACATTCGTTGTATAAAAAATTTGTCCACGGCGAACAGAAACAAAATTAGTTCTGATTATGTTCTGATATAAGACATTTAAATCTAGATTTTACAATGATATATATAGGTAATATCTGTGGGTCGTGGGAATAACGAGATAGATAGACTTAAAAAAAACTATTAAGTACTTAATTATTTATTTAGGTACTTTATTTTCTAAAGTAACAAGAAACAAGAGCATAAAATTAAAAGAAATTCAGACAATGTACAAAGGCTAATTGCTAAAAATCCATTTCTTCCAGCCAACCCTTGATACTCGTAGGGGAAGAAGAAGATGTCATTAATCATCATTATTTCGTCTAAAATCGCTGCAGGTGCGAGAAATTCTTCTTGGTATACTAAGGTATAGGTACGCAGCTTCACTCACACCTGTAATCAAAGAAAAATAAAGATTATATACTTTACGGGTCTCTCGGGAAAATATTAATAAAATTACATGACAGTATATGGGTAAAAATATTCGTCATATTTGGCAACACTAACCTGTAGCCGCTGCAACTCTTTCTTCCAATTTTTCAAACGGAATTAAAGGCGCCTGAATACGTTATTCTTCCTGCATAAAAGCCAATATATCTAGTATTACTTTTCTTGCATCACTTTTCAGCGCTTTTGGCATAACTTCACCCAGAAAATCACAAAACAAATTAAATAACATAGCGTCAGCCTCTTCGCAGAAATTGACAACTCAAATAACGCACAGAGTATGAAATGAAGTTTGACAATGACGTCTCGTTAGTACACATTTTGACCACCGGAACAGATAAGATTGTGGCACTATACCTGGTTATGCTCTAACTGACTATGGAGAAATTGGCACTAAATGCGGAAAATCAGCAATTTTATGACAGAGGCCTACCTCTGTCATAAAATTAACAAACCTTAAAGTCTAGCCTATTAGACATCATGCAGCAAATTCAATTTTCAGATGTTTCCTATTTGCTATCATAAAGTTCACACTTGACATAAGACGGGATTCTGGAAAACGAATCCAAGAATGTATCCTGTAAATTTGATTTATTTTAAACCCATGGTAGGGTGAATTTACTGTGACATACGTTTCCCAGAATCCTCCCTGGGGTAAATTTTCTACGCTAACGGAATAACCGAAAATACCGAGGCCTACATACCTATAATAATTATGGTGATGACAAAATTAATTGAATGAATAGAGGAAAGTTTCACAATAAGTACATTTATTTTTTATTTGTGAAAGATACTTCACTGTTTCTTAAAATCCTCTAATGGCTAAGAGTTATTTGTAGAATTTATTCCAAGTATTGGAACGCAATTTTTTATTAATTCCAGCAGAAAGTGTATTTTTAATTATTCTTGAGATTAACAGTGCTGAATAAATAAATAATTAAATTATAGAGAGGAATCTAATAGCAAAAACTAATAAAAGACTTTGAAGTCACAACTTTACTCGGAATTTCTTTTTCTTGAAACTATTCCAAGATAAAAAAATATAAGTGCTTAGTTTATTTATCATTAAAGTAATGGTATTTTTCTAGAAAAGGAATATACTTAAATAGAATTCTAAGAATCTCAACATCTCACCTTAAATAGACATTTGATTTACTTAGATGTAATCATAATATTGTTATTTAATTAATATTAAATGTAAATAAGTTATTGAGCTTAATATCTAAATATTATAGTTCATATCTGGACATATTCATATTAATAAAATGTTATTAAAAGAAAATTGCATCTCTAATTAAGGTTTATAATGACCGCCGCGTAGCGATAATACAATACATCATGTTTAATTCGTACCATACGGAAAAAAATCTAAAGAAATATATTGGTTGGTGAGTTTTGCATATTGGTTTTTCAGACAGAGAACAAAAATACGGCGAAATCCGTCGAGCCTTCCGGCTGTATGTAGAGCATGACACAAAAATACATACACACATACATGCGCCTGAAAATAATTGCCCCCCGACGTTGCAGTCGGGTAAAATGAAAGGCTATTCTGGCACTGTTAGTTTCAGGAGATACGCAGAATTCTATAACAATATTAGCTCCGTGGTGAATGCAATTTTAAATACGTCACTCCATTCCTCTATCACCTAAATAATTATCAGTATTAAAAAAAATACCGGCTTTACCATGAAAACTTAGACACATGCTAAATGCTGTCAGTTGGCTTCAAAGCCTTATAAATTTGTCAAATTGTTATTTAAATACCTTTTAAGCCAGGTTTAATTTTTCGATAGTAATATAGTATATTTTTAAATAATGCAACGGAGCGGAAATTCCAAAAAGCTTTTAATTAAGAAGATACGAGTACCAGTAACGTGCGGAAATCGCTGGAACGTTTAATAATCGGTCCGGAAACCGTGGCCGGATGCCGGACGGGTATGGGAGCTCACAAAATGTCGGACGGGTAATGCTCGCTCACACGGCTGGAATATGGCGGCACTAATCCGGCTGTTTTCAGTATTATCATTCTCTTTCAGGCTTTCAATTCTCTTTAATTTTGACACATTTATTATACATGAAAATTATTTGACTAAATATTGGCAGCGGTTCTCAATATAAAGGCACCAGATTCCAATTTAAATCCACGAGAGTGACCAAAGAGTCAAAGAGTAATGATAGACGGAGCGCCATCTACAAATTAATATTGAATTCAAGACGTCATCGAAAACTACATTTGATTCCAGCAAGACGTGATCGAAAACTCCTTTTTGAAAGAGGTGAGGATTCCACTATAGATTAATGCCAGATTAGAGCCAGATTAGAGCCGCTGATGAACTATGCGGAGCGGCTCCGGCGGGATGCCAGGCGGCACATTGGGCTACGAGTACATTATCCAATTTTCGGACAGATCATTTAGGGCTGATTTTTCAATGGTCAGATAAGTGTTATCTGAAGAATAAAATTGTTGCTGTCATTGTCTAATACAAACATTCAGCTGTGACAGCAACAGTTTTATTCCTCAGATAACACTTATCTGACTATTGAAAAATCAGCCCTTAGTGCGTTAACTAGCGCTGAGTAGCATACCAATTTAATTGGCCTAGATAACTGGAACCCTTCACATAGATGGATAGACGTTATAATGTGAAAGCTGGCTGGTATAATTCCGATGGTATCGATAAATAGATGTAAATTAATCCTTTTGCAAATACATTTATAATTATTAATGCTTTTGCAAATACATCAATTCAGGATGATTATAATTATAACTATTTCAGTTTCAATACGTATAGATTACTTTGTATGTTTAAATAGGACATTTCTATCAGCATACTTATTACAAATTACAAAATAATAATATGTATCGCTTAATAGCAGTTGCGGCTTATGCGTGCGTTTTTAATAGAATATTACTCGACAGTCGTTTATAGGTTATGTTACAAACAAAGATATAATGCAAACTTTACAGAGCTATTTTCATTATCAATAGGATATTTTTAACTTATGTATAATTATAAATAGTGAATCATCTACGCATAAGATCTATTCTATTATATTATCTGTAAGGGTGTAATTACCTGCACCTGGCTCCCTCAAACGGAACTTTTGTGCTTTACGCATCAGATGAAAAATATATTAATATAATTTGATACATAGGTATATAGTAACATAATTAAATATTGTACGTTGTACATAAACAACAGACTAAATTAGGCTTCCTCCCTCAATAGCAGTACTCTCGGCTGCCCGCACACGACAGGCATTCTTTCAAAAAAACATCGTTATTTCCCGTACATTTCCCGTCCATCTTTCTTTCTCTGCCGTCATCCGCAGCGCAAACAAAGAACTGTATTGAGGATCCGGCGCTGCGCTTTGCAAACACGCTGCCATGAAAAAAGCCTCGCATGGAAATTTAAACACTGAAATCCTTGTGTACAAAGCCTCTGGTAGAGACCGATAGAACTAACGTTGCAACAGAAACCAGTGCCAACACAGAAAATGGTTGATTAGGGCAAGAACGACTCCTTGTAATGTATGGTACTTGATGGTACGTCTGTACGCCATACACACTCCGGTGTACCGGAGAGATCCGCCTATTGGAGGTATGTCGTTTGTCTGTGGGGTTTCCGGTTTCCGGAAGGGCTGGAGAGTTTTATTTTCGAAAAAAAAGCACAGTTCTATGCCCACACTCTCCCGTGGACCGGAGCGTATGTGGCCACACATTACATAATTTATAGGGATATCGAAATAAATAAAATAATAAGCTCCCATCTTTTACCATAGCAAAGTCACCGTTGTTCAACTCTATAGGCATAGGCGGCTGTACAGAATCTTACGTTTTCTATTTTTTAAGCTGTTGCGTTTGCGAACATGCTGTAAGGCCATGACGGACAGGCTTTGTTAGCCGGAGTGAAGTACAAAGAGTGTGTTTAACTCGTTCTTTTAAAATTTCCAACATTTCCCCGATCAATGTGTTTTTTATTCATTTAAATTAACAGTATAAGAACAGCAAGATAATTGATAAGTATTGTAGCAAAATCACACAACACTATAACATAATTATTGTGAAAGTTGTGTGTCAGTTTGATTTAAATCCGTTTCATTTAATTACTTTACAATAATGTTTAACGAATTCCGTTATCATTGCCTTTGCAACATAGAAAATGTTTGCTACGAGCTACACTGCTACGTCATGCTACGGTGCTACGATGTTGCTACGAATAGTCTTCGTACTACGCGACGTAGCTACACTCACGGGCAATGAAATGGCTCCACTGAGAAAAACACCAAATTACTCCTAAACGGAAAAGGCTAGCTTAATGACGCCTTCTGCAACATTGAAGTACGTTCAAAGAGCATCAGGAATATCAAGATATAAAGTACTAAAATCGGTAATATATTGTTAAAAGTTTAAATTAGATGTTTGCAAAAATTGGGATTGTTTGGTGTCGGCATTTTGTGAGTGGAACTTTTTCATTGCCCGTGAGTGTACTATGTTGTTACCAAATGGCATTCCGTAAAATATAATTAAAATAATTTCGACAGCCTAATCTAAATAGGGCTTGTGTTGTGTTAAAAATTCGTAGGAACAATATATAATTCAAAACTTTTCAAAATCTAGGTAAGTATTTAAAAATGTAAAGTAACTAATAAAGAGATTTCTTCATTCAACAAAAACGAGACAGAATCTTCAAAATTGAAAATTTTAGTGCAGCAAAAACAAAAGGTATGAAACTTAATGGTAGCGAGTGCCTAATTTATGTCCCCTTTAATATTGCTTTACTCATTTCCTTTCCAAAGTTGACTTTTGTGTCAAGTAAAAGTAGTTGTTGCAAGTCTCGACGAATATGAGCAAAGTTATACGGAAGCTTAAAATATTCTAATTAGTATAAACGCGAATGTGATACCTAGTTACATTATGTAATATTGGGAGTTGGGAGTCCGTGTATCTGTTCCAGCCTTAATAAAAGTCTAAATACCTCGTCAATTTTGATTTTAGTCGATTGTTGGGTAGGTATTTAAGATTATGTTCTGGGTGTTAAAAAAGGGTATAGTAAGCTGTTTTTTTTTCAGAAAGACGCGCTGATACGAAGTTTTTTAGCTTTCTATAAAACTTTTGCGACACTCTGTAGATTTTATAGATTTAACCTTGGAGCTAGTCGGAACATAAAACATGGTAAGTACTTTTAGTGCTAATCCTCACGGGAACTAATTCAAGGGCAACACTTTCCTTCTACTATGTAGTTCTTGAGAAGTATTTTGTAGAAATTTTGTATGTATTTATTTTTAACTACCGACGGATAAATAGGGGTTTTATAAGTTTTGTGAGTATTCTTCTCGGCTTCTTTATCATTTTTCTTTCACACAGGTGTGAAATAATGAAATTAATTAATTATAAGGTACTTATTAACAAAAATACGTTTTTGTTGGCATGAAAATTTGTTGCGAATATGGAGAATGATGATGATGATGATGACGACCTTGATCATAATACTGATGATGAAGAAGACTCACTTGCCCGGCTGCAAGCACATGTAGGCGGACTCGCCGATGTGGTCGACTGGCTCGTCCGACACGTAGTAGATGTCCCGCAGAGCCTTCTCTGTCTCCACGGTCACCGACACGTTCTTGTTGGGACCCGTGTCGCCGATGTACACCACCCTGGAGAAACGAGATTTAAGTAAAAAACGCATAGCTATAAAATATAGGATTTTATAGCTTAATGGCGGCCATCTTGAATTTCTCAATGAAGTAACTGTTGTTCAAAAGTTTTTCTGTGAGCATCGGTAATTAGAGACCACCGTTAGACGGTTTTTTTTATGTAGCCTGTATTGTGTCCCACTGCTGGGCAAAGGCCTTCTTATGAACTGACCACCGTTCCCGATCATGTGCTTCCTTCGGCCATTGAGGCAAGAACCTGTCGAGGTCGTCCCGCCAACTCCGTCTGGGTCTTCCGCGACGCCGACGTCCATCACTGAGCACCCACTCGGTGACAATTCTGGCCCATTTAGACGCCCCATTAGACGGTACGTTTGTCAAAATGAAACTTTGAAAACAGTATCAGAATCAGTAGTATTACACATGTGGCATTTATGAACGAATGATAAGAGAACATTCGGATCACGTCCGTGCTGGACGGTTACGGGGGAAGATCAACTTACGTGGTTTCGAGTGTACCAAATGTAGTTCCTAAAGTATAGACAGCTTCATAAGGAGTTATAGCTTTTGTATCTTGTCAAACTATTCAACTATTCACCCAGGATAAGATATTGGTCAAACTGAGGTTTTATTTCAAAACATTGTTATTTTATTCCAAATCTATGCAACTCATTAATTACCCGACTGCCGAAGGGGGAGGGTAATGTTTTTTAGTATTCAATTACGTAAGTAAGTAGGTAGGTACCCAATCATTACAAACAACTTTTTTGTGTTATTAGCAAAATAATATACCTAGCACTTCAATAAAGAGGAAAGCTACTCAAGATAAGTTAAGTAGCTAAGATAATTGGAGTGTTTTCTGACTATTATGTCTGTGTCTGTTGATATGCTGATATACAGAGTGGAAACTTATATACGCAACTCTTTGGAGACCACGCAGATGAAGTCAAGTCTGCCGTCATGTGTGGCCAGTTTTGAAAGATTATTAATTAACTAAATTAAAATAATAGATCATAATACATTTTGAATAATACTTAGGATTCAGGCCGACTGAATCGCAGCTGGGAACTCTTAGATAGATACAATCTTTCAACGACAATATTTTGTGATTCACTGTCTGTAGGATCTTGGAATTGGCAACACGCTGTATCATACCTAATTATTTATCTGAAGGTACGAGTATCTGTTTAATACCTTACGAAGGTCACACCCTCCTCGCTTTGTTTTATTTTTCAGGCTAACATTTATTTTTCTGTTGTCATGTGAAAGTGGAATTTTACACGAGTTTTTGTATATCCTGTTGGGAAATTCACAAGTACCTCTGTATTTTATCCACAAAGACGCCCGTTCTTTTGTCACGTCCTCAAAATCATTATAACTACTTATTTATAGACCACCCAACTAGCCTCGCTATCCCGCCTAGAAACAAGTACACTCACGAGCAATGAAAAGGTTCCAGTGACATATGGAACGTCAATGGCAGGTGGAAATTTTTGGTAGGTTTTGTATATATGTGTCTGAACGTTAGGTAGCCAAGAAGTATCACTACAAAGTAGTGACAATGCGAAATGTCATCGCTTGCTGCAACCTCACGTCGTGTCGCCAGCGGCCAGTCGGCACCTTTATGCATAGATATGTGTGTCTCTGATGGATCGTATCACAAATGGAGTCATCCGTCATAGAACATGGATAGAACGTATGCGAAGGCTCTAAAGGTATACTGCGAGCTTTCATGTGAAATTTAAGCATTTAAAAGTCGTAGCCCCATCTTGAACACTGTTAAATAACTTAACGGTGCCATAACGGTTTGTCTCGTTTCAGCTAAGATGTTTCCTGTGACGTTATGGAGACGTTTTGAGTTTTTCGTTTTAGAAATATCCCATTATACACTCACGGGCAATGAAAAGGTTCCACTGAGAAAAGTACCAAATTACTCCAAAACGGAAAAGGCTTGCTTATTGACGCCTTCTGCAACATTGAAGTACATTTAACGGAGCATCAGGATATTACCAACAAAAAACGGTAATATTTTGTTCAAATTTCACATAAAATGTTTGAAAAAATTTAGTTTGTTTGGTGTTGGAATTTTGTGAGCGGAACGTTTTCATTGCCCGTGAGTGTAAAATTCTATAGATTTTGTTCATTATTTGTATGAATCGTATCCAATAAAATGTAATGAATTAACATAGATTTCGCAATAGTATTTAGGTAAACGTTATTCAGAAAATTATGAACTGACACCGAAATCATATTAGCTGATCAAAGGTACCTACACCTACACTCTCAAGCAAGGAAAAAGATCCACTTACAAAATGTCGACCTAAAAAGACCCCAATATATAAAAAACATTTAATTTTGAATATGATCAAAATATTTACGTTTTTAACCGACTTCAAAAAAAGGAGGAGGTTCTCAATTCGTCGGGTTTTTTTTTATGTATGTTCACCGATTACTCCGCCTTTTTTGTTGTTGTATTGGGTTGAGCTCCCAGGTGGTCCCAATTTTCATTCTAGCCCCGTTATTCATAGAGAAGTTACAAGACGTTTTAACTAATAAACTATTTTATCCCTCTCTGTCAAAGAACAAATTGTTTCTTGTCGGAGAGGGACAAAACAGTTTAATAGTTAAAACGTCTTGTAACTTCTCTATGAATAAGGGGGTAGATGTGTATCCTAAGTGCATTGTATGTACTTATCCCAAAACGGCGACATGGTACCTATCAAGTGGTATTTTCTTATGTTGTAACCATTGTGGAAGAGCGGAGCCTCCTGATACAGGTATTGTTTACTTAAAAGGAGACTCCATTTACTTGTAAATGTTATGATTATTTTGTTAAAGGAAATAAATGATTTTGTATTGTAAGTGAGTACAAATGTGCTGCGAAAAGTGGGTGGCTTGCTTATGAGCCACCTCTGACTACCCCTTCGGGGATTACAGTCGTGAGTGCATATGTATGTATATGTACTTACTTGAGTTTCGGTTTGCCGGTCAGAGACTTGGTGAAGGTGTTTGGGTCCATGAAGTAGAGCGACATCTCATCGTCAGAATTCTGACCAATCACTATCGGCATGAACTGTAAAATAACAATTATTATTACACTGACCTTGGGGATATGCACAAAGGTTCCACTCGAGAGAGCCAGGTGCAGGTACTTACACCCCCACAGAGAATAGAATAGAATACACTGAGCAATAACAAAGTTCCACTCACAAAAAGGCACCTTTCAACCCATTTTTTACGGAAGGTGTATAGTAGGGACCAGCCAACTTTAACATATCAAGGTTTTATCAATCACTTGGAGAGTTCTTTAGCAGTATTGATCGTTTATGAATAAAGTTTTTTTGACATTTGCTTATAGCTTGTGTTCCTGTTATGTTACAATGTGTGAGTGTAATAAATAATAATAGCAAGCCTATAGGACTCCCGTAACTTTTTATGAATAACACCGTAATCCTTTTTTAAGGCAAGATTATAATACATTAGACCACGTAAAAGGTACACTAATGTTTTCTTAGTTGTTTTCATGAGAGCGACAGCATTTGTTTTGACTGTAGAAGAGTAAATAAGCCATTTGTTTTGTCTCCTCATGGAACGCCCCTCTGATGTTACAAAGTAATTGAAAGATACTATTTCAATGTACGCTGTAGAATTCTTCTACCATTAGACGACCGAATGGCGTAGTGGTTAGTGGCCCTGACTGCTATGCCGAAGGTCCCGGGTTCGATTCCCGGCTGGGGCAGATATTTGTTTAAAGACAGATATTTGTACTCGGGTCTTGGGTGTTGATATTTATATTTAGTATCTATCTATCTATGTATTTGTGTAGATATATCAGCTGTCCGACACCCATAACACAGGTTCTGCCTAGCTTGGGGTCGGATGGCCGTGTGTGAGATGTTCCCACATATTTATTTATTTATATTTATTTTATTTATTTATTTACTAGTCATTGCAGCGAGCACCGGATTCGATACTATTTTCGAATCTACACGAAGGGTCACTTTTACCAAACGCTAAACGTATTTAAATACATTTTGTACTAACTGACAGACGTTTGACAGGCTACTAAATACGTTTAACGTTTGATGAAATTCCACCTAACATATGGAAAAAACAAATGTCACTTTTGGAACTAACTTTGCCTTACATTTTGACAGTGACAGTTGACGATACGCAACGTTAACGGAGGTTCGAAACTTGTGCTCGCGACTCAGCTGTCTCTATTAAAACATTCTCGATAATTTTTATATACTTTCATGTTAACTAAGATAGTTTTGAACGGATTTACTGCTGTTAAATCGGTCAAATACCATTCTAAGGGCCACTTGCAGAAACATATTAAATCTAGATTTAGTGTCAAATCTTGATTTAAGAAACGTCAGTTCATATAAAATTTGACACTAAATCGAAATTTAACACTAAATCTAGATTTAATATGTTTCTGCAAGTGGCCCTAAGTGCCAATTTCGCCACAGTGGGTTAGAGCAAAACCACGGATTATTGCTTGACTTTTGACACATCTGTCAAGAATTTATATGGAGATGACGTATAATTGATCAACCTTTCCCTGGTTACGACATAACCGACTATGGCGAAATTGGAGCTTAGCACCCGTTAAACGCGGTTTAATCTAATTTATGGTAATAACATTGGTATATATATATCTGCCATATTATCTGTGCATGCTAGCATTCTAATTTTGTATGCAATATCGAAATGAAGCGGCAAACACAAATAGATTAACCCGAAGCAATCGCTAATACAGGCCTGAAAAGTACTCTATACTGACGAAAAGCGAACGAACGAGAGCTGTCGTGCAATCAGCACTTTTAATACAACTCACACTCACACACACACTCACGCCTTGTACTAATGTACTCCCTTGCGGGGTAGGCAGAGGTGCATTGCTGCACCCACTTTTCGCCAGAGTGTTCTGTTAGTCCCAATGTAATAGGGGGCGAGCCTATTGCCATTTTACGGGCACATCCAAGACCCGAGAACAAATATCTGTGTTTAAACAAATATCTGCCCCAGCCGGGAATCGAACCCGGGACCTTCGGCTCAGTAGTCAGGGTCACTAACCACTACGCCATTCGGTCGTCCGTAATACAACTGCAAAACTTAGTTTTTTGTCATATAGAGTGACCCCCCTGACTTTGTCGACTCGACTCTAGTATCATCGGCTTGTAATAACCACAATCTGAATACGATGCCAAATGACATGCACTTGCACGATTGTAACTACCTCGAATATCAATCACTTTGAATATAACATGAGCTGGCAACATTGGAGCCGTCCATTTAGATAAGCGTTGCGGACTCCTAACCCAACCCATTCGAGACATTATAATAATGACCTAGAGTACTTACCTCGTTCATATTGCAAAGTGATTCAAAGATTCCAGCTTTATATTTTAGGATCAGCATGATGTGATGAAAAAGACATAATTTTGAGAAAGATTACTAAAAAATACTTGTTAGTAAACCAAAATTGTAAGCACTTACTCATAATTTGATTATGCTTAGGCTCTTTTCGCCACTTGAGTAAATCCACCTAAGCATAAACTAAGTCCTACTCAACGTCAATTCAGCCAATCAGAGTGCTGCATTCCATGATCAAGGACTTTCTCAGGTGTGAACCAGGCGTATAGCAAACCATGTTAGGTTCGTCCCATCTACAGCCATTCCAGGTAGCTCTTCATCTAATCTGTGATGTGATGTGTGACGTCACAGCTCACATGATCACTGATGACGTCACACACGCCGTAGGAGCACCTGGCTCGGCGTGAAACATGTAATTATGGAATAACTCACTTGCACTCACGTGAAGAGACGTGGTTAGGTGACGAAGCTTGCCGTCTGCTTGACCGGCTATTCCGACCTGTTAGGTGCTCTAGAGTCTAGAAGATTCACCCGAGGTGGATTCTCGAGAACGGAAACTGCCAGAGAATTAACCGTCCGAATTAACTGGCTGTCCACGACACAGGCCTAGCGTCATGGAATAACACCAAATTTAAAAACTGTCACCATATTATAGTGCTACCTTTTTGTACCCATATTAATTGTGTACTTATGTTGTTTTATACTTTTAGTCAGAACATTGTAATTTTTTTATTAAATAAGGTATTTATTTCTATTAATTTTGATGGTATGGTTATTAAGAACATGTTTGCTATGTTTAAAGGTGCTATGTTCAGACTTTCCCAGACTGACTGTTATTACATTTTATACAATCTTAAATTTACACCTCTTAATATTGTAGCATCGATACAATAAACTGAAGAGATCTGGATTCGGGGCTCATCGTCCTATAAATAAATAAACCTCTGTCAAAACTTCAAATTGGAATATGGAAAACCAGATTTACACAAAGGATTTTCATAAAGTTTAGTTCTGAACAAAAGACTACGTACGTTCTAAATATAATATAAGTGCCTCAGAATCGCTACCATTATAGCAAGATAGTTTAGTAACGTCACATGTCACGGACGTCTCCTATTAGGAGCTAGATATAGTTGCTCCACTGGCTTTGCGAGCAAGCCTCTGACCGACATACAACTTCGGACATACTAGTAAGTAAGTACCTTTGCTTTTGCAACTGACATTTCCTATTTCGGAAGTAGATCGAAACTATATAGTTTCGGTGAAATAAAGATTCGGACTACATAATTGCGTACGTTAAACAATCTAGTGTGCTCATTAAGTACATCTGACTTATAGTCAGAGGTCTACCTAACTGCATGTGTCTCAATCTTACGCGGAATGTATGTAATGTATTTTATTTTACTATACAAGTAAGTATTTAGTAATGTATTTTACTATACCAAGTCCTAGATTACTTTTTTAATATTACTCCTGTAAAAAAACTGTTTCCAATATTTGTATTAGGGCAGAGAGAGCTCCCAACTACCACAAACCTACAACCATAAGCCAGACTCGCTAACCATCCCGGGCGCAGTCCGCATGTCCTGCGCCGCACAGCTAGGCCGCAGTGCGCGCCCGCCGCAGCCCCCGCGCACCCGCGCCGCCACCCGCAGCCTCCGCAGCGGCAGCGGGGCCACGAGCGCCGTGCCGTAGGGCTCCACTGACGCCGTCACCTCGCCCTGGACTGACACTTCCACGGCGCAGGGGAGGGAGTTCAGGAATGCTAGCCCTGTCGAGTGCCGCGGCGGCGGCTGCAGGGTGGACCGCTGAGGGAAATGGTTGGGGAGGTGTTGTAGTGTCTAGAAGGATGATTGCTTATTTATCTATGGCAAACTTGAACTGAGGTACTAGGTAAGGATACTAACTCAATGAACCGATCAAATAAATACACAGATAGACACACAGTCAAACTAGAATCTTCTCATTTTATCAGGTTTAATGTACCTACTTATACAATAATAATAGTATTATGTGCTTTATTACTTACTAGACAAAAAAATGAGAAAATGACATAGAATGATGGCGTTTCTGAGCCGAACGTAGAAGGATAAATCTGCTCTTATCAGCCCCTTGCCCTTCACAAGAGTTTTACATCAGAAAGCAATATCTAAAATACATTTCCAAATGCCCTCTCACACTCACCTCAATCCCGATCTGCAGTATCCCGGCCGCCACAAACGACATGGCGGCCAACATTCCCCCGACAAACATCTTGGTCAGCGGCCTCATCTCCGGGACAAGCGGCCAGCAGCCCCCGGGGCAGAGCGGCAGCAGCATCAGCACCATGGCCGGGTTGAGCACCTGCAGCTGGTCCGGCATGAGAGATACCCCGAACACTTCGCTGCGGAGACGGGAAGCTTGGAACGTCCAACGGGAGCCCTGGGTGAATGGTGTAGTGGTTAGTGACCCTGACTGCTAACCCGAAGCTCCCGGGTTCGATTCATGGCTGTATATAATTTAATATATCTAGGTACTTCTGTAGATATCAGCTGTCCGATACGTACCAATATTACAGGCTCTGCCTAGTTTGGGGTCGGATGGCCGTGTGTGAGTTGTGCCTACATATTATTCATCATCATCATCATCATCATCACGACCCATTACGTCCCCACTGCTGGGGCACGGGTCTCCTTCCAATGAAGGAAGGGTTTAGGCCTAGTCCACCACGCTGGCCAAGTGCGGGTTGGTGGACCGGCTGAGAGAGTTGTCGGGTAAGTGGGCAACCCAACTGTCAGATGTTTTCAAGCCGCCCGAAGGCCTCTGACTAGGCTTATCGACTGCTACCGAAGCAGCAACCGGGACCCACGGCTTAACGTGCCGTCCGAAGCACGGAAGCGTCCAGAAAAGCACCACATGAAATTGGTCACCCATCCAATGTCAGTTGTTGCTTAACCTCAGCGATCAGTTACGATCACTGAGGTCCGCTCGGCTACGGACGCTTCTTACATACATTCTACATATTATTATTATGTCTTTACCATCACGGGACCATGGGGTCCCGGGCATTTGGTAGGCGTGCATGGGGCCGAAGCCAACACGTAGAGGCCCGTTTGACAACATTCATCTATATGAAATGTGACATCAACCGACGATTTTCCCTGTGTAAACTATGGAAGTAAACCCAAGGAAAACCCCCGGTTAGTGCAGGACTATTGTATGATATGGAGAAAACTAATACAGGGCTATGGAGTGGGATGCTAAATGGACTGGGTAACTGGGACTATGGAAGGACTATGGCCCCTGCCTGACCTATATGTTTCACACACGGATAAAAAGGCAGGGGGTGACTCGCACACACATTAAATGGGCCCCCCAAAATAGTCGCTAGCACATTACAGCAACGTAGCAACAAGGGGGCAACATGGCATGAGGTGCTAAGGAAGGAGAGGTATTCCACGGCTCTCAGGACAATCGCGTGATCGGTCAAGATCCCTACAAGCACCTTACTGGGTAATACATCCTTCCTCGAGCATTGCTGCTCTAGCGGTACACCACTCAAGCCAGCCAATGAAGGCAAGCAAGAGGTGGGAGATCCTGTTCCTCGTCAGTGTTCACTCTGGACAACCATTAAAGGCAAGCCAGAGATGAGGAACAGGGGTTCTCCCCGGCATCGGGTGGGTCGGGTCGCTAATGCCCAACAGCTCGCCACAAGCTGCCCTGCCGCATTATTATTATTATTATTATGTAATTGTTAAAATGGTGTCTGAATAAGGCTAGGCATAGTCTAGGGCGCAGGATGACACAAGGTAATACAGTAAGGACAGAACAGGCAAGATGAGAGAAGACTTAGTCAATCAGCTTCAAAAATTGTTATGAGTAATTATTAGTGTTATTACACTTTTCCGTATAGTATAAATTATAGCCATACTTTTTTTTTAAATACCTTGTTACTGCAGAATTAATACAGATACGGCTTAATGAGAGACACAGTCATAAAGTTTACTTTAAAAGTTTGTGAAACACTAGCAGGTGACAATGAACACTCAAATGCAGAGTTACGTTGAGTAGACTTTTTCCTCGTCATTTTGCGGCATAAAATATTGAACACCACCCGTGGTTGATTTCTATTCCCCGAACTGTCCAATATATAAAAGCTTTTAAGTTGAACAGCGCAGAGACAAATAGTATTTAATGTGTCGAGTGCTACATGTTTGTATTCAGATGCGCTCTCGATCCTTCGATATAAAGTGTACTTAAGTACCGATGTTGTAGGCATTACATTCTTCATATTTACTGAACACTTTATTCATTCAGACGGAATTTATGCGACATATTTTGGGATAAAGGGAGTGATTCAGCTCGCTAAGCTATTATTAATCATCTACGACATTCGGAAGTTCTTATACAGGGTTATTGGTAAGTAGACCAGATCCTTTCAGGAGGTGATAGAGGAAGGCATTTCCAGTTGATTGAACCCAATAATGCATTATCCGAAACTTAACCATTTCTAAGATATTTAATATTTAAGTATTTTTTTTAATTTTTGCCAAAATTTTATGCTTAAAACCGAAAATTTCAATCAACTGGAAATGCCTTCCTCTATCACGTCCTGAAAGGATTTGGTCTACTTACCAATAACCCTGTAGATATAGGTCCGTACATCTATACATATAAATATTTAGTCATACTAAAAAGTCACGTGAGCATTAAAGTCGATCTTTCTAAAAAAAAACTACGAAAGAAATATTTTAGATGACAAACACTAGAGCATTACTAAGGTTAGTCATTGTGAAAGCATTAGCCAGTTAGATTTGCATCAGTCGCTGACTTCCGAAGCCATTTTGTGCATTCGTAGTACTTATTAAGCGAGAAAGCTTAGTTGAAGCTACAGTGTGAGCTTCTTTGTATGTGATGCCCGAAAGCCAAAATATACTCATTCGATACTTGACTACTACTACAATGCTGTATACGCCTGTAACTGGCATTTCGTATTAGACGTAAGACCTTCTTTCAATGTATCTTTTAAAACTGTAATAATAATAATATAATAAATAAACTACTCACCTGTTGATCGAACAAAGACCAGAATATTGGAACAGGCAGGTACAAGTACAATATGGAGAACACCACCTGAAAACACACAAAAAGTAGTTAATGAATTTCAGTATGTACTTACTTAACTTATTCAATAAAGTCAAGAGTTGAAACATGTTTAGATACTATACAATACATTATCTCTTTGATTAGCTCTTAATTAATTAGTTCTCTGTTGTCTATTATTTATAAGTATTTTTGTCAAAATAGCTGTAAGTTTTCCATTTAAAATAAAATAAATAAAAATAAATAAATAAATCTCTGTGCACCAAAAGTT
Organism: Plutella xylostella; assembly: GCF_932276165.1. Lineage (NCBI taxonomy): Eukaryota > Metazoa > Arthropoda > Insecta > Lepidoptera > Plutellidae > Plutella > Plutella xylostella. The sequence goes on from NC_064012.1 coordinate 15,075,480, forward strand.
GTTCAATAGTAGCTTGTCTTTTGGCTTACTATTATTCTATATACCATTTTCACATCACCCTATAGAAAGCATCGTAATTAAAATGGCAGAATCGACGGAGCCGCTGGCACCCGCAGGCGTACCCGGAACTAATATATTGAGGACCAAAAATCTAGACCAAACTCTCAGGTTCCTAGAATTTCGAATATTCGACTCTTGGATTTTAGCCATGATTTCTAGCTACGACATTTTCCGACCAACAGGCATTCATTTTTCAGGCAAAACAAAATTTACGCTGCACCTAAATAACCTATGAAACTAGCGTTTTTGCAAACGGATCAATAGCGTGATTGATGTAGAGACTTCGTCATGAAAAATTCAAAATAAAATACGAGTGCCTTTATCTATTGAAACTAACTTTTTAATTAGAAACGTGAAAGTGAGTGATTTTTTTAAAATATGAATATGTTACCTGATGCGTATTAGGTAAGTACTTATAATATTTTTTTTCAAGAAACTGTTTTTGTTCGTTCTTCTACTCTAATAAATAACAATATAAAGTAAAACAAAACTAGAAATATAAATTAAATTTAAAATCTTAAAATTATAATTAGTAGTAGTTAATTAGTACCTCGGACCGCCTCCGATCGGACAAGGTGAAAATCATTGGGGGAGGCCTATGTTCAGCAGTTGGACGTCCTATGGCTGAGATGATGATGATGATGAATAAGTACCTACAAAATTATATTTGCAACTAAAAAGGAGTACAGTATTTATATAAATGTATTTCTTTAGAATTATCTACACTGTCAATTCGTCTTCCACACATAACATTTAAACCTAAAATTCAGTATACTAACATACAAAGTTCCAATCCACTTGTGTGGTTTTATTACTTGCGCCAGCACGCGACACGCTTTTCCGTCTCTCTCAAGGATTGAATTCGTAACGAAGTAGACGCTGTAGAAACCCATAGTTACTCACGTATACATATTACATACATAGCTGTTAAAATACCTAAATAATAACCATATACAAAAACAATATTGGTACAGTTGAGGGGGAAAAAACATGCGTAAAGTCCGATAACTCTAACTTTGGAAGAGAAAAAGGGCAAAATCCAAAAAAACTGGTTTATTTCTCACACGTCTTAAGGTAAACATCCACCTTTCTGCTTCGTAAGCAACGGACGCATCGCATTCAGTATGAAATTTCTTGTTTATATACAATTCACACAAGTGCGTCCTCTTCATCGTTGCAATGTCTGCTCTCTCTCTCTAGATCTATTCATAGCGCTCTAACCACTACTATCTTAAGCCGAATTTACCGAATGGGGAAGAAAACCAAGCTGTCGACAGTGCTGTCAAAGCTTGAGTTTGACAGCACTGTCGACAGCTTGGTTTTCTTCTTTTTGATTGAGTGGGCCTCTCAGGTTCTGACCATTTATATTATTGGGGCGAAAAAAACCAATTAGAACTTAGGAATCGAGCCTACTCGACAGTGGCGACATCTGGAAATAGCTTTGCGTGCTCCCCATTGAGAAGAATAAGTTTATAAGTATAGAATATTAAGAACACCTTCATATCCGACACGAGTTTCTGTCCGTACTTCTTGGCGGAATGGTCGAGCCAGTGCGACACCGGCTCAGCCTCCCGACGAGAGCTCATGTGCTTCATGAAGGCATACTGAAATGAAATACATGTAAAGGTGAGTATAGACTACAACATTTTGTCGACCACATCTGTGTAGCGTAATGTAACGTTCTTACGAATGGTACACTGCAGGCAAAAGCGCGATAAAAGGATGATACACTTGAACATATCATCAAGAGGCTCGTTGTTCTGTTACAAGAAAATGTTGTAGTCTATACTCACCTTAAGAGCAATTACTGTATATAGCCACGCAGACGTTATATCTGCCGCTGTATACCTATGCCTAGTTTCACCATATTCTGTTAGATCATTAACACACCTGTCATATTGTAATGTCATCAATTATACGTCATCTCCATATTAAATTCTTGACAGATGTGTCAAAAGTGAACAACTAATCGCTTCTTATGATCTAACAGAGTATGGTGATACTGGGGCTTAATGTGTTAGTTTGAGTGTAAGAACATAATGTTATAACATTGATTTACCTTTCTCTACATGCTTATTGTTAATTAAATTGGTTTAATAATAAAAGCTTTATCAAACAAACAAACACAAAATACCTACAACGCGCAAAAACAACTCCATTTGTTTTAATGAACAAAATCAATGGCTGCTCATTTAAAAAATAAATACGGCCCGGAAAACAGGGCGTTACATTTTAATTGTAAGTTGAGGCAGGATGCAATCATGAAGCTTTACACACACAGGGCAACGCATTTAAGTGATAATAATAATGTTATATGCAGGAAATTGGTTTCACAAAGGAAACCTATTTTATGTAGCCTTAGATTAACAATATACGAACCAGATGGTGTGTCACAAACAAAAACAACCAAAAAAACTGTTCGCATTTTGTTTACTTTTAAATCGTTTTAAGTTCAACCCAATGACAAGCACTGTACAATAGGGAATATACATGTATTTTTTTTATGTTCTTATTCGATAGTTTTACATCGCTTTATAACAGTAAAAAAAAATTCAATGCCAAAAAAAGTAAGTTAAGGTGTTTTAAAGAAAGTTAATAATTTATAACCTACACGTCCACTATAAACGCCCAAAAGAGAAGAGGTGACGTCATTACATTTCACGGCTCAGAATAATGAGTCTCGCTAGTCGCGCCGACGACGCTCAGTTCTATGGGCATAGATTATTCTGAGATTGACATATCGTCACATCCGCTCTAAGAAAATCCGTCACGTTTCGAAGATTTAAAGTTACCGCAGTTTTTTTGTACTTTTCATCAATTATTTACTCGCTCAAAAATAAAATATTGATGAAGGCATATTAATTCTGAAATAACAAAGTTTATTAAAATAATATTTGACCTTTATTTGAATCACATGCATATTCCCTATTGCAGAAAGTCACAGATCTTCTAACCAAACTAATTCAAAAAAAGAACTGAGTGGTGGAAATGAGGTATTATTTGTTGAGACTACACAAGATGTTTCTTTTGCCCGGGCACTGCATCTTTTTCACACATTTTTAATCTAAGAGTGTAGCGGCCGGATGTGCAAATTGGTGTCGAAGCAGTTATAATTGATTCAGGGACCGAATTACGCAGCCTTTGAGATGGCTGGACCGAGAGCCTAGCAGGGAGAGGCTTTGATAGGTACTTGTACGTATAATAGCATCAAGTATTATCAGGTTAGGCCACCACGTTAGGTACCCTGTAGTCTGAATTAGGTTTAACGTATATAAAATGTAATAAGAATTTTCGAAAATCGTAACTAGTATTTATAAAAGTTGTTCAGGGTGAACTTCTGAATCACCCCCCTTTGGCTTACTATACCACTTTTGACAACCTGCATGTACATACCTAGATATATAGGATAGGATATCATTATTATATAGAAGAAGAAAAAGAATACTCTTTATTTTGCACCATTAAAAAAAACATTACAAAATCACAACTTACATATATATACTTAACATAGTTCAAAAAAGGCGGTCTTATTGCAAGCAATCTCTACCTCTACAGGGTGTTGCAAAAAGGGTATACTAAGCCGAAACCTACATGTGCAGCATGTTATATCTAAGCCCGAAACTGAAACCAGAATTTGAAAATTCGCGAAAAAAAAAAACATTTTCCATAGAAACTTTGTTGGTCACGTGACTTTTTAGTCTTTTTACTATGGAAAAATTTTTTTTTTTCGCGAATTTCCAAATTCTGATTTCAGTTTCGGGCTTAGATATAACATGCTGCACATGCATGGGTTTCGGCTTAGTATACCAATTTTGCAACACCCTGTATATAATTATGTCCACAGTAAAATGTTGACCCACGATGTAAAAGCCTGCAAGCTGATGGTAGATAAGATGAATATTACATACACTAAACGATTTGTTATTAATTGTTTGCTGAAAGCACTAGCACGTAGGTTGTACTGTAAGCTCCCATATTACCTGTGTGGTGAATATAAACCTATTCAAACAATTTCAGTTTCTCCAATACGATCCTAACATTATGTACCTATACTGGAGTTTGAAGGTAAGTACCAACGAAACTTTCCACTCCAAACATTGTTGGTAAGTTTCATTTATATTCATAGATTAACAGTCTAAGTACTTACCTAAAAATAAATAATAATAATAATCATCATCGTAGGACATCTGCTATATAAGTAAGTAACTAAGTATATCCTACTAATTATTATAAAGAAGAAAGTTTGTGAGTGTGAGTGTGTGCGTATATGTATGTGTGAATGTTTGTTACTTGCTCACGGAAAAACGGCTGTACCGATTTTAATGAAATTTGGTATCGAGTTAGCTGACACCCTGGATTAACACATAAAGGCTTTTTATCGCGGAATTCTCACGGGAAAACTGTTTAAGCCGAAGTGAAGCTCACGGGAACAGCTAGTAAGTATAAGTCTTTTTAGTTATAATTTTAAAAATAATAATACTTTCTTCAAAGTAAGTAATACTTTCTTCCATCTTTGTTTAATCCACTCACATTGGAATCTCGTAGTTATTCAGAATACCGCTTGTGCAAGCCAGTGGTTTGTTTCAGTGGACACGAGCAAACATTTTCACTGAGTTAGGTACTCTCCCTTTTGCGAGTGACTAACAACAGTGTTGTTCGCACTGCGTCCCTCTGTAACAGTGTTGTCTGTCTGTGTATCTGTGTGTAAATAATCATTTTATGTACGGGGTGTTTGCAAAAGTGGTGAAGTAAGCTGAAAGGTGTTGAAGAGGGTAAAGGTATTGTAGAAAGTGGGAAGGGGATGACTGAGGCCACATGTACGTATTTTTACACTAATTAGGGCTCTTTGCTATGAGATTAGAAAAGTTTTCTTTATAAACATTTATTTTACGAAACTATACATATAAGTATTTACCTAGTATAGAACTATAGAAAGCTGAACAGTACATATAAAAAAATGAAACCCTATATTTTGATTTTCTTACCACTTTTGTAACATTCTGTATTTTGTGTTACAAAAACTTGTTTCTGCTAGTGCTTGTAGTGGTTCGCCAGTGTTAAACTGGCGACTAATGGTAAATGATTGTGCTGTAAATCCGATTGTATAATTTTCCTAAGCATAAACTCTGCGCATAGATATCGTCAGCAGTTTAATCAAGTCCACACTATTTAAGTAATTAACACTAAAATTATCGTAAGCACCAGTGACTTTACGTCATCATCAGCGCGTAATCAACCACTACTGGACAAAGGCCTCTCCCAATGTGCTTCACACTCTGTCCTCGGCCTTCCTCATCCAACCACTACCGGCTATTTGTCTTAGGTCTTCGGCATCGGTCCAACAGGCAAATGAATGTCCCACTCTACGCTTGCTGGTTCGGGGTCTCCACTCGAGAACTCCTAGATTTCAGAGATAATACACTCACGGGAAATGATAAAGTTCCATTGAGAAATTGACCAAATTACTTCTAAACGGAAAAAAACGGCTAACTTAATGACGCCCTCTGCAATATTTAAGTACATTTTACGGCGCATCAGAATATTAAAAACAAAAAACATAAATATTTTGTATCAAATTAAACCTATTCAATGTTAAAAAAAATTGGGGCCATTTGGTGTTTTAATTTTGTAAGTGGAATTGTTTCTTTGCACGTGAGTGTATTATAGATCTCCAGTAGTTTTCCAAAATGTTCTGCATGACCTCGTCTGCATAAACCACCGAGCGAGGCCATATCCATAATCTTCTCAAAAGTTTTGCGCAGTCGGGTAGCTCTTATCTAACACTTCCCGGATTATATTTGCACGTCAAGTTTATAAATGCAAGCCGAAGGATTATGTACATTTGCAAAAACATAAAGTTAATAAGTAATGATAAGAAGGTTTTTTGCTGCAACTCTCTATTAGTGTTTCTAAGCTCATAAATATTTTTTTGAAATGTTTCATACCTATACACTTTCAGGAAATGAAATAGTTCCAACGATATTGAAGTACAACAGCGCATCTGAATATTACTCACCAAAAATGTAAGTAATTTTATATTTTAATCAAATACCATGTTAGATACCTAAGTAAATATAAAATTAAATTGAGATCATTTGGTTTATCATTAAAATTTTGTAACTGGAACTAGGTACTTCATTATAGTGAGTGTATAAGTAGGTATTTAAATAAGCGATGCGTGTGGCCTCCTTTCCACTGCGGGCAGAATAAGTAAAACCTTCCGCTCCCCGTGAATACGTAGATTATAGAAGAAGCCATCAATCATCAGATTTTCTATAAGTAGCAACTGTACCTACTAGCTCCAGTAGAAAGGCTTAAATACAGGGTGGACTTTTTTAAGTGTACCGAATTCCCGTCCACAGGTTACCCTTGGGAATTTTTGAATGATGGTCTATACGAGTAGATACCTAACTATGTACCTATTAGGTATTCTAATGTAAAGTTGTATTGAAATTCGTTCAGAAGTTTTTGCGTGAAACAGACATACCTACACACACAAACTTTCGCCTTTATAATACCTCTATTATAGTGTGATTTAGGCGGTTTTCACACTGGTCCATAATAGTCCATATCACGCTATGTTTTGCGTGAATTGTATGAACGCACCCTGTAGATGCGTTTTCTGTGCGTGTTTTTAATACGAACGGAGATAGGTACTTAAAAGCAACATTGTCACGAAGTATCGCCTTTTAGCAACGAAACATAACAGTTTTTATAAGTATACTTAGGTAGTTAAACCTTTCTCGGTGAATGATTTAGTCCAGAGTTGCTTGGCAATATTTTGAGATAGGTAGGGTACCTATACCTAACTATAATGTATCTAGTTACGGTAGAATAACTTATAATTTGCATATTTATAGAAAGTTAGATAACGGTAAGTATATTTTTATACTAACCCAAGCGCAGGAGGCAAATTGCAAGGTCACATTCTTTCTAGGTTGTTTGATCCTGTACCATTTCTTGCCCGACATGAAAATAACTAGAGAAAAAAACCTTTTAGATAACAGCTATACTTACTTACCTAATTTTTCATAAGGGCACTAGGACATCTCATAAAAGTGCACCATCATGCACTATAATGAGGTTTCAAAAATGGAAATAACTAGGTAAGTATCTAATGGTAATTTGATTACCGTACAAACTAGACACGATCAACTGTACCTTACGTATGCATCCGACTCACCCTGATTCATTCAGCGACTGAGATAACTACTCTTTTCACAAAGGTGAAAATCGCTAATCCAGCCATTTTTCAATGTCTTTCGATCTCAGCTCAATGGGTTAAAGTTCAAATCGACGACGTGGGATCCATAATCATCAAATGTCACGCTAAGAAGAAGAATCTAGTCTTTACAAAAACCACAAACACTAACGTATAGAGCACAGCACAAGCATGGCCGGGAATCCGAAGCCGAGCGCGTAGCAGGTGTCGTCTCCGAAGCACATGACGCTGCGTCGCAGCGCCGGCGTCACCACCATGCCGATGAACCCGCCGAGGTTCACCATGCAGTAGAAGGTGGAGAAGAACCGTTGCAGCCTCTGGTTTTCAGCTGGCAGGTGGAACTGGGGGTTTAAGGGGGGATGTGTGGTAGGTTGGCGGTGGCCGATGTCTATAGTTGGAGTCGAATGTGCAAGTGTGCATGTGCATTGATTTCGCAAGTTGTCGGGCACGCTTCGTTTCTCGTGGCATCGGCAGACGCTCGCACTTTCGGAAAGCTCCGTAGCATCTAAACTTAGTCAGAGTGCGTTTTCGCCCGACGCAAACATTCTTTGTCCTCTGATGCAGAGTAATGGGTAAAATATACCTAATTTCAGTATTTTAAGGAATTTTATACTTACGAGAGTTTCAGTTTTTGGTTCGAGCCACGGCCTATATTCGGTTTCGGTTACGGACGGAAAACCAGTTTCAGTAGGACTTAGTTGGTATTTAAACTGAATAATCCTACAGGACAATGTTTCCGGTTCACCGTCATTGGTAATAGCGTCAAAATTTGGTAGACCTTCTAGTTACCAAATCTTTCGACGGTAACCAAGGCATACCCTAGCTAGGTGATGCTTACCTGGTCTCCTCCGAAGGCCGCCACGCAGGGTTTGATGCCGCCGGTGCCTGTCGCAATCAGGATCAGTCCGATCATTGAAGTGGTTCTAGAAACATTTAGAGGGCTCTAATTTTATATAGCCTATCGTATGCCCAGATTGGTGTCATTTTAGTATCTATCCAGGGCAAATATTTGGATCCTAAGAGTCACATACAGATGATTATTATGTACCTATATCACTAACCAGTGTGTTTGGTCTGATGATAAGGGTGGATATACTGTATAAAGGTTAAGTATTTATATCTCTTTGGTTAACTGTACCAAGCTAGTCTCTGTCTTTCTTTGTTTGCAACTGTCTTCGTACCAAGTTTACTCTAGCGCAGTTAAGAAGTGTCTATGAACGTAAGAAGCTTATTCCTATTTTTATTTCATCGGTTTCACTACAATAAGATTCGCTCCAAGATTTATTGAAGCGGCAGAACTTTCAAGAAAAGCTGGGTGTTTATAAAAGCCGCTTTGGCTTTGGTGTCGTACTTAGAGCTAAGTTTTCATATCGACTGTAGCACGTACCGTAAGCTACTTAAGTAGGTACAGTAAATGTAGCATAATGGTGGCCTAGTTGGTCTACTTCTAGTGAATTTAATACCGAAATATAGAATTTATAGTGGGGCTTAACTCACGTCTGAGGCAGCATCAACGGTGGTATAGCGGCGCAACAAGTCATTATGGTTCCGATAAAGTAAATTATTGAAAAATATAATATCACCCTGTAACATATTCAAACAACCGACTTAAAATTAAAAGAAGGTACCTATTTAACGATATTATTAGATAGTTTATGATGGTCTATTCTATTGCTTCTTCGAAGCTGAAGTAATCTTTGCTTCAAAACACAGAATGTACGTAATTGTATAGTGAAAAATGAAAACTCCATACTTATATCGGCCTAAGAAGTTGTCGGCTAGGATGGCCCCGACCAATGGCATCGTATAGCACATCATTATGAAGATGTGGTAGACGACTGTCGCACTGTTCTCGTGCAGACACAACACATTCCTCAGATACAACGACAGTATGGCTGCAAAGAAACAAGGGGCCGTCCATTAATCACGTGAGGTCGATTTTCTCATTTTTTGACCCCCCCCTCCCCCCTGGTGATATTTGGTGAGGTTTAGGACCAACCCCCCCTCCCCCCCCCTGGATCACGTGTATTTTTTTGGAAGTCTATGTAAAGGCAATTTTTGACTAGAAAAAATATAGGTCATACTACAAATCGTTAAAATTTTTGCGCCGTCCAAAATATCGGTTCAGAAATACCTAATTTTTGACAAAAAATTAATACACGTGATGTCTAACGAGAACCCCTCCTCCCCCTCGTGATGTTTCGTGAGGTTTTCAGTACCCCCTCCCCCCCCCCTTTGAGCCTCACGTGATTAATGGACGGCCCCCAAGGTAGTGTTTTGGACTACAAAAGAAATGTAGGTTATTTCTGAATTTCAAAGAGAAAGTTAACTAGGTCTAGGCTCTAGCGACGAAACTGCCTGTCTTCATCATACAACATCGCGATCTCAAGGGTCACATTAAGGGCCTGCCATAATGCCTTATCACCTGTATACTACATAATAATAAATATGTGGAGACATCTCACACACGGCCATCCGACCCCAAGCTAGGCAGAGCCTGTGTTATGGGTATCGGACAGCTGATATATCTACACAAATACATAGATGGATACATATTGAATATAAATATCAACACCCAAGACCCGAGAACAAATATCTTTGTTTAAACAAATATCTGCCCCAGCCGGGAATCGAACCCGGGACCTTCGGCTCAGTAGTCAGGGTCACTAACCACTACGCCATTCGGTCGTCGTACATACTTCCTAACATACCTAAACTTATAGCAACCCCAACCGCTGCCGCTGTGCAACCTGGGCAGACTGCGACAGACTAAGCTAAGCCTAATCCTTTCACCACGGTGACAAACCCTACTGTTCTATTCTATTCTATTCTGAGAGGGGGCGAAGTTCCTGTACGTGTCTCTCTCGAGTGGAAGAAAAAATTAAAATGCCATGCCGTCCCGGTTTGCGTAGGCCATGAGAAGATCATATAATATCATCATCATACGACTAAACAGTTAGGCAGCTTATGCAGGGGACAGGAGGGTCAGGATCAGGTCTTTACCTACTACTATTTCAATTATATTTAACTAAATAAATGGTTATTCTTACTTCTTAATCCGCAGAAAGAGAATCTTTCACAAAACTCGGTAGCAATAATACAAAATATCGACGTTGGATTACTGAAAAACATTGCTCTAAAAGTACACTGTAATGATTAATACAAGTAACAGCCAACAGCTCTTCTTTTTTAAGAAAAAGAACAGTTATGTTTACTAACAAAATATTTGTTTGATTCAGAAATCAATGGAAATGGAAATCACAGCATAATCAGAGCAAATCAGAGTGCCTCGAGTGCCTAATATATTATATCTGACGTTTCCCGTCTAAAATTCCGGATCATAACTTCGCTTTAGTTATTATTTTGAGTACCGATAATAAGTGCAGTATAGTAATAGGTATACAGGTATACAGGGTGGCTCTACAGTATACATAACAAATACATAATTATTTTTTATTTATTTTTTAAGTATACCTACCCATTGAAGTAGAAAATCTACTTCTATGTTTATAACTATATACTTTCTCCGAGATCTCTTTCTCCGTGCGTTCTCCAGATTTTATTGGTTACTAGCTGTTCCCGCGCTTCGCTTCGCCTTAAAAAGTTTTCCCGTGGGAATTCCGGGATAAAAAGTAGCCTATGTTCTTTCCCAGGGTCTAGACCGTATGTATACCAAATTTCATTCAAATCCGTTCAGTAGTTTTGGCGTGAAAGAGTAACAGACAGACACAGTTACTTTCGCATTTATAATATTAATATTATATATAGTTAGGATTTTTTTTATTGTATAATATTTTTCACAGATTAACGAATATTGTATTACAGCTAAAATCATTGAGGAGTAACCCCATGGAAGTAATAAGTTAGTAATATATTTATATTATGTTTTAATTGCGGACAGCTCACAGCTTCTATCGAAATCCAATGAGACCACTATGTTATAGCTATTTAGGATTTAATTTACCTAAAGGTTAGATTAGTTGTCTATTTTGCCCATCTGCAACTTCATAAAAGTTGGGATAGGGCTTCAAAAAATCTATTCTCTTATGCTTAAGATTAGTTTATGAGCGTACCTGTTGCTATCGCTGGGAGAGCTATAAAGGCTATTCGAAACACAACCATACCGCGTTGTAGACTTCGCTTCCATAACGCCATCTACAGTATTTCAGCCTGAAATCACAACCCCTGGCGCCCTCCGACGGCTCGCTGAAAATATTTTTCCCGGACTATAATAATATATGTTTTGCCGTAATTGCTTTTAATTTTTTCACAAAATAATAATAATATTTCATATTCATAACTTTTATTAAATATAATACAGATCAATAAAAAGCTCTAAAGAAGCCTAAGCGCTCAACGTTTTCCGTACTATATTTATTTGTATAATTAATATTATGTTTAGTTACGGCTAACGTTAGGTATGCAGATAATTTTAATATTAGCTGGATAGACCACCGATTTAATATTAGTTAAGTACTAACTACTTACGTAAAACATATGTAGGAGTAACCGGGATTAGCGGGTGTGCGGATGAAATTCATACTGTCGCAGCTTGAAATCTTTTGTTTTAAAATAATACATAACAAACTATAATTGAATGAAAAACGCAAACTTACATTATTGCCATGAGTAACCTTATAGCTGTACAATGAAAGTATTAAGTAGATACCAGTTGTACGTATTACTTAAATACTTCCATGGTAGGTAAGTACTATATACCACAATTAAAACTAAACATTAAATAGGTTATTCATCGAACGACTTTATTTTGATTTCAAAATTGGAATTCATGAATTATTAGTTACTTACAAAATTAAACATTTAAACTTACTCTACTGATAGTAAAACTCTTAAAATCTAAAAGGCATACATTAAATACAATTATATTTGGTATCCCAACACTATTTACAAATCTGCTCAGAAAATCGTCTCCAAAAGTCAAAATAAATAAATAGGTAGAACCCGTACAGATAAAGAAACTGCATGAAAATGGCTGCTATTCTCCAGGTATGGCATACCTCCGATTAAGGTTCGAGCACATTATGTCGGACCGCAGCATGGCTGGCCGTATCCCAAAAGTCACACCAATAAATTTTAGATGAACTATCGCAGACTATGCCGGGGCACAGTGGGCTGCATTATCTTATCAAACACGATGGCGATCCGGACCGCTGCGCCCGACATAATGTGCATGAACCCTTAGCCAGCGATAGAATGAAATGTTGGCCATTTCATATTTTTTTCTTTATCCGCAAGCGTTATATTGAGGGATTAATTGAAGTTGGGACAAAAAAAATGTATGTTTTATTTGGCCCCACAATTGCACGGTAGTTTTATTTATTCGATGATATCAGAGTAAGTGGGGCCAAATAAAATATAGTCTGACGATTCATCACCTAAAAGTTCCGAATCCAGGTTCCTACCTATATAGAAATACTACTGTCTTTACAGCTAACATTTTCTATACCATCATCAGTCAAAGTTCTTAACATTGCTTCTCTTCCTACATAGGTATTATTTATACGACTGTCTTTGAGTCATATTGAATTAAATTCATCAGTTTATTGTATCTACAAATAATTAATTAAAATTTGAGAATTACGTAATGTTGAGTAAATAAGTACTCATACACTTATACCTTTAAAATATGCATAAAAGGAACCTATTTTAGTTCGTCTTCTGTGCGGAAATAACCAAAGAATAACTTCCTGTTATTACGCATTTGTCTCTAGACTATAATGTAAACTTGCAACAGATTTGATCAGCAACCAGCTAGTAATATCCGCCCAGGATTCTCTGCATCAGACAATCAAATTTCTGGAGCTGATATTCTTTGTACCAAAGGGGAATGGAGAGATTAGTATGTCAATCCTTTCAAGCAAGTTTCAATCGAGCGACCGGCCAATATCCGGCACATTGTACGTGCCCCATCTTTATTTTATAGTTTATGAAACTTTACAATCTTAACTTTTCAAGACAATACGGACGCAATTTTATGTCTCCCTATGTCTTAGGTACCAGGAAATTAACCGATATATATATTATTATATGTACATTTCTTAGCTTCTGCTTACCAGACAGATTAGTTACAACTTTTATTTACTTACTTAACAGCCAGGTCCCGAGATGATATCCGCAATTAATATACAATCAGAAGAGATTGTCAGAAACCAGTCAAATGTATGTCTGTATTGTCTATGTACAATATTCATTTTTACATCTACGAATTACACATTATTATTATAATAAAACTCGCTTAAAATAAAATGTTGTGTCTAAGGGGATCTATTTACACAAATATCCCATATACAAATGACCCAAGTTCAGGCACAAAGCCCCCTTAAGCTAATGTAATAAAACACACAACCGCATTAACCAAATAACATCTCGGAGCGTACCCGCTATCCACAAAGTCCGTGTAAAAACCCTGCTCTAAACCTTGTCATACCATTTTCCACTTGAACCTTCGTTGCCCAACACTTACAAAATATTGAGATCTACGTGTTTGTGTGTGTGTGTCGTGACGGGAGAGAGGGCGGGGCCCGGAGTCGCTAGGAGTCCCCGCGGCGATGCTCCCACCACACTGCAACACAAACCACACGTTCAACCATCTCACTCTAGCACAGGGCCATCGCAATGAATCGCATGCTCGCTTTCATAAATCGCAAATTCACAAAGTCGCTAAATTATTTTGTTAGTTTTATATTATTTTAGAACTTATATTTACCCTTCGCAGAAATCTTCGTCCAACGGTCAGCAGTAGAGGCACTAGTGTATGGCAATGTGTTGACCGTCGCGGTTGGTAAGAGTTGCCTCTTACATGCGCTCAGCAGTGGTGATAGGTGCATGAAATGAACTTTCTCATTACAGTTTGACTGTAAGGCCTATTGATATAAAGCCAGACTGTGGCCGTCTTCTTTTTTAACTCACCGCGGAAAACGTTGATTAATGAACTTAGTAGTATTGTGGAAACACAGACCACAACCTTTATTAAGGCAAGAAAATGGAATTATAAAAAATATGAAATGGAATGCGTACGCATGCTATCCACAAATTCGTCTAATCGTAAAAATAGGTCTGTGCGCCATGGAACTAAGTAAATAAATGAAAGAAATATTCATTATAAAAATATTAATTTATTTCCATAATACGTCATTTGAATTCACAATTAACTTTGTCTAACTAATTGTCTTTTGCCATGGATTTACTTTTCAATCATACTCTGATACCGTAATGCTTATAATTAAATAGGAACATTTTATCAACTTCCACCAACAATAAATTCAGCGTATACTTCATTCGGTAAGGCTGTAAACAATGTTGATGTTTCTTTGTTACATTCTAAAAATCTGAATAAAAAATGTTATATTAACAAGAATAACTATGATTGAAGCCGGTTTTAGTCACACCGATGCGGTGCTTATTGTCGGCACTAGGATCAAAATGTGTGAAATATGTGTGAAATGAAAGATATTTTATCAGTTCCGCTAGCCTAGCACAGGGCTCAAGACGCGCACGTCAAGATGTGACAGAAGTTTTCTGTCGCGCTCGCTCTCGAGGCCGCGCGACGTGGGTGAGCGCGATGCACAACTTTAGTTTAGTCCTGAAGAGCGCGCCATAAGCCCCGTACTTCAGTATTACGCAGTAGTATAAAGACACATCAGCATTGTTTACAATACTCATCTGAATGCAGTTTAGTCTTACCTATCTTACTATGACATAGATAACAATGTGTATTAATAACAATGTGTTTGACTTTCCGGTAGCACCGTTACATCAATGATTACCTAATAAACTTTAAGGTACTATGATAATTTCATAACTAATATTGGATTAACATATTGCCATTCAAGATAAAAGCTAGTTTTTTAGAAATATAACAACAAAATTTATACTTAAAATTATTGACTTTTTGCACTATAAAAACAACAACCCAATGGTTTTGTTGTTATAATAGGTATATTCCGGCTTCAAAACCGATTGACCGATCTAGACCGGTGCGCGGTGTAATTGTGGCATCCTGTTTGAATAATAAGTTTATAGTTGTGTGGCAAGAATCTGGCAATATGAATCCCTATACTTTAGAGACCAAATTTAGGTACAGATTTTATATCCTGAGATCATTATAAACATACAACAGTTTAATTATAATATGCATATTGCAAAATTGAGTATACATTTTCTTCATAAGGTTACTCAATGCCATGGTAACATTTTTATATTGCATTTACTGAGTCGGCACAAATATGAATAAATTATTTAACGTAAGATTCCTTAAAATAATACAGAAAGGTATAATTTAGATTAACAATTAACCACAGATTAAAATGCAGGTTTTATGCGATATTTGTGCCGAAACTTTTGTATTAATTACTTATCGAAAACATACGTTTTTCGAGCTATTGTGACTAGGAAATATGGTGTAAGATTTGCAAATCATGCTATTTTAGAATTTCACCATGATATAAATAATTTTGACTAGCTGAGAATGTTTCTACTGCTATGTAACACTTACTGTGATATTGATCTGAGGTAGGAAGTCAGTCTTACGTGCAGCAATTAAATTATAACTAACATAATATTAATCCATAACTAAAATTAAATTTCAACATCGTGTTAGTTCCGTAAATAAGTTATAATTTCTAAATAGACACACTTTAAGGCGATTCACACACTGGTTGCGGATGGCGGATTACCATTGTAAGCAAAACTAATAGAACAATATGCAAATACATACTTTGTAAAATATAGCATGAGTCGTATGACAGCTGTCAAATTTTAGTATTGGTATGATGAGCATAAAATTGACATTTCTTCGTTTTCAAGAGAAAACCAACTTTACCTAAGGAAGTGTCAATCAAATGTCATAGGGATCATGCTATATTATACAAGGCATAATTCACACAGCCGCCGCCTCACTGCAAGGATTTTATTCTTATGGAAAATGCGCGGTGCAGTGTGTAAACCGACTAATGTGACAATAGCACCAAATACACCACATATTCTACTCTTACTGTACTTCGAACGACGTCAAAACAGGTAACATGGATGGATGGTAAATCATACTAATCTAAATAAAACTTATACTAGACAAATCAAGTAAATAAAAAATCGCATTCAAATTCAAATATTCTTAACTTAGGAATACATTAATGGCGGTTGGAACGTCTTACATTGCTTTTCAGGACAAAAGAAATAGAAATTATAATTATTTTTACCAATTGTGAGAGTAATCAAATTCCCGTAAATTACTCTCATTGGAAGTTTAGTCGAAAATTTATATATGAAAATGCGGCACTGCGCTCGCACTTTGTCAAAATGATATGAGAATTTTGTCATGGAGACGTCGTCAATGGAAGTGTAGTGATTGTTTCTTGAGCTGAACCATGAGAGCCACAAGCAACTTGCGGGATGTACCTACACTCCGGTGGCTGATTCTAAGTCGCATCGCTTGCTTATGGCCGCCGCAAGCGAGACGCCATACAATCAGCGTTTTTACTATTATAAATATCAGTCTTTCGCGTCGCGAATAAGGAGCACCAAGCACGATGACACTGAATGGCCGAAGAGTTTTCTATATTCAGACTGTCAACTAAGTTATAAGGTTATTTGAAGTTGGTCAAAAACATGTACATTGCATATTAATAAAAAGTAAGGATAAAAAATGCTTTCAGTCATGCAATCCGACAGGTTTTTGAAGATTTAAAATGTAGGTAACGCATGCTTAATAACTCCTACAGTCTCAATACAGTTAGTGCCTTTTCAAACGAGCTGGAAGTGTATGGTCAATATAGCCATGATAAAATATGCGAGTTTTCACATGTGAAGTAGAAGAAATAATGCGGTAAAAGCTGAGGCATCCGCTGCTGGTCACGCCGACGCCTGTGTTGAGTGGACCAGGGCTGGCACCGCCCCGGGCGGCGGCGGCGTCGAGAAGCGAAGTCAGGTCCGAAGGACACGAAAAGGACGGGGAGCACAGCTCGCTGATATACTACAGAATACTACTTTTATTATCAATTCATGGGCATGTTATGGAAGAATAACCTTGACTATGAACAAGTTCGTAAGGGTTTATCAGTATATTAGAAATTGGAAATGCATAATATTCGAAATTGTAATAGCACTTGACTTGTTTTTGGATGAGTAAGATTGTAAGGCACAGAGTTAAGAATTTTGTGATGGTATTGCTGCGACAACAAAAAGATAGAATGAGAGTGGTAAGTATGAAAATAGCGCATACATTTGAGAAGAGGAGATTGAGATTGAGACAGAAAGAACAAGAAAGATGTGGGAAGATCACATGAAGGAAAATAAGACCAAGTGTGAAGTGAATGAGAGTAGCGGGTACAGAGAGGATAGGGTAAATGTAACCCCTATAGTTGAGAAGAGGAGATTGAGATTGAGACAGAAAGAGCGAGAAAGACGTGGGAAGATCACATGAAGGAAAATAAGACCAAGTGTGAAGTGAATGAGATTATCGCGTACAGAGAGGATAGGGTAAATGGAGCACAAAGTAGACTCTAAGTGAGGTTAAGGCTAGGAAGTATTATATGTGAGCTTTCTCACGTAGCGCCTTAATTTAAGCAGCAACCTTGGTAAATGTAGTGTACAGTAATACATCTCTGGGTCGTGTAGAAAGGCACGTGCGCTAGAACAGTCCGCGGCCATTCAGTGCCGCCGTGCTCGCGCTCCCTAAATGCACTTATAATTTATACCCGTATTGCTTTGACTAATAAAAATGAAGAATGTGATCATGATTCATGATCATCAATTTAATCCTAATATAAGCGATTTACCTATATCACATATCAAAAATACTATTAGGATAAAAATACTGATAAGGACTTTGTAAAAAAACGGTTAATCCATTTATACATAACTAGATAAAATTGTGTAAAAAATATAATGTAATGTCAATGGCTTAAAATTATTCAGTCTGATTATTTTAAGATCTATCTATCTATCTGAGACCAAGTAATGGTTTGGTTTGAAAAGCACCATATTATCTTATTTATTATTAACACCACCTAATTATAATTCCTCATAATTATATACGATTACAAGGTATTCATTTGAAAATAAAATCATTGAGTATTTATATTATGTCTTCTGTAAATCTCGTGCTGAGTATTGAATATAGTATGGCACTTATCCCAAGGTAGGGGTTAACTTACGATAAAGACTACAGTGGTATACCGACACACTTTGAGTTATCCTTATGGAATGTAAAAAATACTTAAACTAGGCCGCCACGCACACTATAACAGTACATTTTACAATATGCTACGCACGCACAGTCGCCACGCACTTGCTCACGAGGGGTAATCTGGTCACGGATGAGTCTGTAAAACTAGAGTGAGAAAATATAACATTGCGTGTGCCTCACGCAATGTTATATGTTTCATCAATTATTGCTAATGCGCCTGATATTAAGCAAAATTGATATGCAATTTACGCCACCGAGACGTTGATAAAAGTAAATAACAGTCATTATTGCCTGCGGTACTGCTTGTCAAAGTGACAGGCAAATTTCGACATCAAGACCTCGTCAATTCAAGTCGATAATGGCTATTATTGACTGTGGTGAATAAAGGCAGCTAGGCGCCGTAGCAACTCACAGAAACAAATCCGTGCGCAGAATAGCCTCGTGATCAAGTGCGGCCGACTACAGAGGTGACAGCCAGCACCGGACAACATCCACTGATGACGTCACACATATGTGTGTGAGTATGGTAGGCACTGCACTGATAAGGCACAAAAGAAGAGAAAAAATGTCACAACGCATTGTGAGCATTTTTCGCAAAAATAAAGTGACATCGTAGGAGCTGGTTGCTGATCTCTCACAGACGCACAGTACATAATGGACAGGGTCCATATTTGATGGATTCGCAACCGTTTTCCTATGACCAAATCTTCATTGGATTGTTCATCGACAGGACCATTAAAATAAGACCGACATAAATTAATTCATAACATAAACCATCTGTGAATAAAATAGTGAAGTCGTGATCGTCATGAAGACACACGGCTTGTTGGACGCCTGTAGCCAAAACACTTATTGGACTCATGTCCGAAGGAGAAAGGTCCTACCGGTCATACGAACATAAATTAAGCGTGGTGTCGACGAACACTCCAATAACGAATCGATCATCGGAAAACAGTAACGGAATCTATTGGATGGCATAAAACGAAACCACATAATTTACTTTTAATACCTATTGTTGGCATAAACATAGTCGCCATAAAGTATATACGGAATGGAAAACATAGATTAAATAGCAAGGACAGGTCCAACAGTCATTTTACGCCATTCAATATTACAGTGAACAACGCGCCCGAAAAAGGCCTAAAACATCGCCTAAATACTCCCTAGTCGCTCAGCCGCTTCGCATTACCTTTTATACGCTACTGATACGTGGTGTAGTGGTAGGATGAGGACATGTTCTGGCACACTCCGAAGGTGTACTGGTTGTAGTTCTTGGCCGGAGGCAGCGGAGGCGCGGGCGGCCGCTGCGCCGACGTGGATGCGACCGGCTGGTATGACGCTGGGAAAGAGAAATTAATAAGTTTGACTATGTTGGGAAGACATGCACGGCTGTCCGAGTCCCAACTAGACTTTGTAAAATATAGCAGTACCCGTATCACGAAAATTCGAGCTAACGTATAGAATCGAATGCAAGTTGACGTCCGAGTGCGACAACTGTCAATTTTATAGGTAAAAAGTGTTCGAAAGTGCTGTCAAGTTGCCACTAGTCGCACTCGCATTCGATTCTACAGTCGTTTGAAATAGAAACCAACAATCATGTAAACAAACCAAAAAGTCACGATTACTCCGTAATCACATACATTTGACGATCAAATATGAACATAGTCTGATTTCAACGAACGCACCATTGTTTTCACATTATCTTCAACACGATTTAACTTGTATTTATAAGTTAAATTTGTTAAAACATTTGTAGCGTAAAAATTTCGAAGTATTTGACAAGCTGTCATCTTAGTTTTTTACTCATCGAACTCTATAAGTCATTGAAAAGTTAGTGTTGTTCGTTATCTTTTATATTAAATTTAATAAATTATTAAAAAAAAAAAACACGCACTCACGCCTTGTACTAATGTACTCCCTTGCGGGTTAGGCAGAGGTGCATTGCTGCACCCACTTTTCGCCAGAGTGTATGTTAGTCCCAATGTAATAGGGGGCGAGCCTATTGCCATTTTACGGGCACATCCAAGACCCGAGAACAAATATCTGTGTTTAAACAAATATCTGCCCCAGCCGGGAATCGAACCCGGGACCATCGGCTCAGTAGTCAGGGTCACTAACCACTACGCCATTCGGCCGTCAAAATTATTTTAATTTAATATTATTTGAATACGTACAATTTTTTTTTTTCAAGAGCTTAATACAATTAACCAAAAAGGATTGTATCCTAAGCCATAAAAATAATAGTTAGTTTTTAAAAATTGACAATTAAAATTGTCATTCACAGTCATTCACTGTTGTGTGGGTTCGCTGTGCATTAGTGTTTTCTGTTTCCGTTTTCTGTTTCCGATTTCTACGTTTTTGCATTCTCATTTTGGACTTTTGTTTTGCTTTACGATTTGTCTGGACATATTTTTCTTGGAACGACGACCTTTGCACGGCATCACGGACTTTGATATACTTAGCATACGATTGGTATTATTTCTCAAGGAGTAATCAGGAGGTAAGAATGATTTAGATCTATTACCTACAACGGAAATCTATTAGACGCACTTTAATATTGTATTGCCCTCGTAACAAATTATTTGAATAGATCACAATTACTGAAATGTATGTGTGTACAATTATATTTGTTTTTAAGATTATACCTAATGAGCGAGCCGCAGCCAGGTGCGTCGGGGACTGCTCCGCCGGCGCCGCCGCCGGTCAAAAAACGAAAATTGGCTGTTAAAAAACAGTTATCGCAAAGGGAGAAAAAATTTTTGGTGAATATTTATAATCACTTGGAGAAAACCTCTCCTACATACCCATCAAAAATGGAATTATATAAAACCACCTCAAAAATAATGGACGTCTCAGAATATATTGTTCGTGACGTAATGAAACATTACACACAAAATCAAGAAGTACCCCAGCCTAAGGTATTTATAATATTAACTTAGCCAGCCTTTTTTTTATCTTTTGAGCTTTACTTTATGTTATGATTTGTGCCATTTAATATTCTCAGTCTGTTTTTTAGGAGAGACCTGCAAATCGAGCCATAATTGATAAGTTAGATGATTTTATCTTATCTGCAATAAGAAGAAAGGTTCATAAATTTTACTATGATGGGGAATTGCCAACCATTGCCAAAATTTTTACAGCAGTCAATGAAGATGACAGCCTACCAAATTTTACATTCGGTACAATGTATAGAATATTGAAGAAATTAAACTTCACATACTGCAAGCGATCAAGAAAAAGCATTTTGCTAGATAGACCTGACTTACAAATTTGGAGGGTGAATTATTTGTTGAAAATCAATGAATACAGAGAGCAAAATAAAAAGATTTATTATTTGGATGAAACATGGCTTAATGAGGGTGAGAGCTTTTTATTTATTTAAATGCTTAATTTTTTTTTGTGTTCCGCAGGTTGCTTAAAAACATTGGTTTGAGATAATGGTGATAGATAAGATACTTATTCCACACATTATTTTAAATTGTGATAGGTTACAGGTTTGCTTAATTTTAAATATAAACAATGTTTTTATTGACATAATTATGTATTTAAAACATTTTTTTAACTTAGGGCACACCTGCAATTATGTGTGGATGGATAATGACATCAAGAGTAGTAGACAGGCATTCTTGGGAGGCCTTTCAAGTGGCTTAAAAAATCCTCAGAAAGGAAAGAGGCTGATTATCACACATATAGGGAATGAAGATGGTTTTTTAGAAGGCGCAGATTGGGTTTTTGAAGCAAAAAAGTCAGATGGCGATTATCACGGGGAAATGGATGCTCATAATTTTGAGAAATGGTAAGGTTTCATTTGTGTATTTTTGTATAAGTATTTATGATAACACTATATAAAATTAATATTATTATAATATAAAATTACATTATGTCAGAAAATTATCTTTTTTGTTTCAGGTTTAAGATGGTTTTAGACAAAATTCTGCCGGGATCTGTAATTGTAATGGATAATGCTCCATACCATTCTCGCCAACTCGAACGAGTGCCCAACATGAGCTGGAGGAAGGATGCTATACAAGAATGGTTACGAAGCAAAAATATAGCTTTTGAAACAAGGGAAATAAAAGCACAGTTACTCACAAAATTTGATAAAAAAAAATATGTTTTAAAATACGTTGACGAGCTCGCCGCATCGAAAGGAGTAACTGTGCTTCGCCTTCCTCCCTACCACTGCGAACTCAACCCAATTGAGCTCATTTGGGCACAGGTTAAGTCTTATGTTGGGAGAAATAATAAATCTTTTAAAATGGCGGAAATAAAAACTTTATTAAACGAAGGGTTTGCGAGAATCGGAGCCAAACAATGGTCGAAATGTGTAAATCACGTCCTAAAGGAAGAGGAAGAACTGAAAAAGCTCGACGGCATTTTAGACACAACAAGCGATGACACAGTGGTTCCATTAATAATTGCAGTCACCGGCGACACTTCTGATAGTGATGATGACGAAGACGAAGATTTAAATTTGTAAATAAATAAACACTTTTTTATATATAATCAGTTTTATTTTATAGTCTATGGCTTATATATTTAATCTATTTAGTCAGTTTTATTTTAGTACCTATCCTACTATGGGCCATAGTCTATGACTTAAAATTAAAATAATTAGAAAAATTTAATTAGAACACTATGACATCACTATGGGCATAAACAATACGCTGTCAATGTCAGTCCGCCATATTTGTTTACATGATTGTTGGTTTCTATTTCAAACGACTGTATATTGTTCGTGATCGCCCTGCAGGAGTCCTATGAAGTTTGATTGGGAGATATGGGCGAATAACGTTAATTTTCACTTGAAAACCAACAAATGACGGATAAAATGTATGGATGGAACGCTGTCAAATTGTTCTTGCTATATTTTATAAGTATAGGCACGGTATAGGCAGAACTAGAAACCAGCGTTCTAGCGGTCACTATTATTAAACAAATGACAGAAAACGTATGCACATGACAGTTGAAAACGCAATCATCTCCGTTTACGTACACAATCCTGAGATAACAAATTTGGCTTACATTTTGACAGTAACACTTCATCATCATCATCACGACCCATCACGTCCCCAATGCTGGGGCACGGGTCTCCTTCTAATGTAGGAAGGGTTTTAGGCCTAGTCCACCACACTGGCCTAGTGCGGGTTGGTGGACCCCAACACAAGCAAGCTTGTGCTGAGCCAGTTGTCGGTAACCCGACTGTCAGATGTTTTCTAGCTGCCCGAAGGCCTCTGACTAGGCTTAACGGCTGCTGCCGAAGCAGCAACCGGGATCCCCAGCTTAACGTGCCGTCCGAAGCACGGAAGCATCCAGAAAAGAAGCACTTGAAATCAGTCACCCATCCAAGGGCTGACAGTGCCAGTTGTTGCTTGACCTCAGTGATCAGTTTAGATCTCTGAAGCTAGCTCGACTACGACCGCTTCAGTGACAGTTGCCAATACGCAACGTCAACGGAGGTTCGAAAGTCTGGTGGTCGTGGCTCTGGTTGGTTCTCACCAGACTATCTAGCTATACATATCTGCAATATGCGGTACTCACGGTTGGTGTGGTTCGGGGGTGGGAAGCCGCCGGGCGGCGCGTACCCGTGGGACACCTCCATGGTCGAGGGGGGCAGCGCCGCCATCATGCTGCCGTCCGGCCGCGGGGGCACTGGAAGTATTTTAAGTATGTATTACTAATTTTTCCCTAGAGATTCGATTTTTCAATTTTTTGATACATTGGTAAATTAAGCCTATTATCTATTTTTTATTTATTAAAGTAGAACACTGCAATGAATAAATAATGAATATTTATATATTTTTTTATATATTTATATATATTTTGTAGGTTTCGCCAAAAACAGCGAACATAAAAGGGAACCAATATCTGCTGATGTAAAGAACAGATGATACGTTCACGGGGGATTCATTATTTATTTTCTTATATATAAAAATGAATTGCTGTTCGTTACTCTCGCAAAAACTCGAGAACGGCTGAACCGATTTGGGTAATTTTGGTCTTGAAATATTCGTGGAAGTCCAGGAAAGGTTTAAAAGGTAAGAAAGGTAGGGTAGGGTAGTGTAGTGTAGTGTAGTGTAGTGTAGTGTAGTGTAGTGTAGGGTAGTGTAGGGTAGTGTAGGGTAGTGTAGGGTAGTGTAGGGTAGTGTAGGGTAGTGAAGGGTAGTGTAGGGTAGTGTAGGGTAGTGTAGGGTAGTGTAGGGTAGTGTAGGGTAGTGTAGGGTAGTGTAGGGTAGTGTAGGGTAGTGTAGGGTAGTGTACGGTAGTGTAGGGTAGGGCAGAGTAGTGTAGGGTAGTGTAGGGTAGTGTAGGGTAGTGTAGGGTAGTGAAGGGTAGTGTAGGGTAGTGTAGGGTAGTGTAGGGTAGTGTAGGGTAGTGTAGGGTAGTGTAGGGTAGTGTACTGTAGGGTACGGTAGTGTAGGGTAGGGCAGGGTAGTGTAGGGTAGTGTAGGGTAGAGTAGGGTAGTGTAGGGTAGTGTAGGGTAGTGTAGGGTAGTGTAGGGTAGTGTAGGGTAGTGTAGGGTAGTGTACGGTAGTGTAGGGTAGGGCAGAGTAGTGTAGGGTAGTGTAGGGTAGTGTAGGGTAGTGAAGGGTAGTGTAGGGTAGTGTAGGGTAGTGTAGGGTAGTGTAGGGTAGTGTAGGGTAGTGTAGGGTAGTGTAGGGTAGTGTACTGTAGGGTACGGTAGTGTAGGGTAGGGCAGGGTAGTGTAGGGTAGTGTAGGGTAGTGTAGGTTAGGGTAGTGTAGGGTAGTGTAGGGTAGTGTAGGTTAGGGTAGTGTAGGGTAGTGTAGTGTGCGCGTATTCATTCGTGCGACTAGTGAACTCACGATGGTTGTAAGGCGAGGGCGGGTAGGCGGCGGGCGGCGACGGGTAGGCGGGCGGCGAGGGGTAGGCGGGCGGCGGCAGCGTCGGGTGGAACGGAGGGTAGGAGGTAGGCAGCGCGGGCCGCGGGGCGTACCCGTTGTTCACTTCATGCGGTGGCGGGTCTGGAGAAAGAGAGAGAGAATGTTTGTAACATTTTAAACATACATATACATACAATTTGTTTAAAGACAGATATTTGTACTCGGGTCTTGGGTGTTGATATTTATGTTTAATATTTATCTATCTATGTATTTGTGTACATATATCAGCTGTCCGATATCCATAACACAGGCTTTGCCATGTACGAAAAATTATACAACTCTGCACACAGTGTAGTATGACAGTAGGTCAGTCTGTAGCTTTGGTAAGGTAAGCATTCTAAAGTCGAGTTTATTCATGTATACACACTTTTTAGGTAAACACAACAGTGGCCGTTTCAATTTCAATGATAACCGCATACGACACCGCACTCGTGTCATGATTAAGTTAAGTGAGAAAGAAAACATCGTGAGGAGACCTGCATATCTAGATTGAGCACATCGATCTAGATATATGAACCCACCAACCCGCAGTTTACCAGCGTGGTGGGAAATGGTCCAAGCTTAGGAAGGCAGTTTATGCACAAAGGTTCCAATCGAGTGAGACAGGTACAGGTACTTACACCCCAGGAGAATATAATAGAATAGCCGTACAAACAGCAACTCACAGTTAAGGATCCCCTGCACGACCTCCGTGGACGAGGTGTTGGTGGTGATGACGGAGGCCACGGTGCTGAGCAGCGACGACATGTCCTCCTGCCCTTGCGTCTGCTGCTGGAGCGTGCGCCGGAGGCTCTCCAGCAGGGTGGTCTCGTCCATGTTCTGGAACTTCTTGTCCTGTGGAGCCGGGTTTTTTGTCAGAAGCGCTAGTACGGGGCACATTTAAGACGTGACAAAAGTTATCTGTCGCTCATGAAGCTGCGCGATGTGAGTGAGCGCGATGTAAAGCTTTTGTCACGTCTTAATTGCGCTCCGTGCTAGCGCTTCAGAGTTGAGGGAGAACACGCGGGGATGGTGTCATAAATTTAAGTACGGACGTACGAGAGTTATGGACGTAGTCAAAGATCACAGCACATATTATTACAAACGTAACGTAAACGGATCGCCTTTCTTTTCTTCTGTCCCGTGCTCGCGAATGCCTGGTAGACAGAAGGAAAGAAAGGCGATCCGAGATAGAGTCGTGAACTCGTGATCAGTGGAGCGCTGCAATAACCGCCGCTCTAGCTCGTTGTATCAAGCGTACCGATTGCAGGCCTGCGCTCGTAAGTTCGTTCGTTAAAAATCGTTCTAAATTCAGCAGTCAGACAAGACGTGGCAATTATTTTACATTGCGCGTCGTGAATCCTGTGCTACTCAGATTACTCAAGATATAAGAGGGGTTTAAAATGTTACAGATAAATTATCAGATGATTGTTTAATTGGACTAGACTATAATAAAACTATGTGACTTACTGGGCCGAGGCTGTTGGTGCCCAGGACGACCAGGATCTGATGAGGCACTGAGGCGGTACCCTGAAAGGAAACACATAATACTTGTGATTAGTATTTTACACAAATCATTGAGAATTCCGCTGAGTTTAGATTCACTGGCTAGAAAAAGGTGGTAGCTCAGTAGAGTAAGCGCCCGACTGAGCTACCACCGCTCTTATTCTTTAGATAACTAACGTCTCATTTTGGTGGCCATACCCTTATAACATGTGTTCTTTTTACTTCACTGAATATGTTTTTTATAAACTATGTAACTTACTGAAATTCTGTTGGTAGTTTGGTTCGCCCACTGGGCGTGGGCTTCCTTTTGCACGACGGGCGTGCCCTGAAAATTTAGATAACAACATTAGCAAGTTCTTTATATACTAGGTTATAGTTATAGCCTCTTACGACAAACGCTGTATCATTTCACGCGAAGCACAAAAGCAGCTTTCCAGAGTGACGTAGCAGTCATACTTTCTCAGTTGAATCCTTACTAATATTATAAATGCGAAAGTAACTGTATCTGTCTGTCTGTTACTCTTTCACGCCAAAACTACTAGGTCTAGACCCTGGGAAAGAACATAGGCTACTTTTTATCCCGGAAATCCCACGGGAATACTTTTTAAGGCGAAGCGAAGCGCGCGGGAACAGCTAGTAGGTTTATAAATTATAAATCACAAAATATCTATATTTATAAAAACAAAAGGTCACGTATACACTGACTCATCACGAAATCTCAGAAACTACAAGTGCTCGGAGTCTGAAATTTTGCATGGGTGTTTCTTTACTTCCTTTTAGGACTTAGGTGCTCACTAAGACGGGATTTAGCGACCTCGGGCCACTTGCACCAACATATTAAATATTGCCGCGCGATCCGCGTAACGCGATTTCAAAGTTAATTGTAGATCAGAATTATACGGGTCGTACTTTGGGATATCGCATAGCTCCGTTTAAGTTAGACGCTTGAAATTTGACCTTAGTAAACTTGCAGCTTAGTTACAACAGGCTATTGCAAAAATCCCCCGGGAACAAGAGTTAGCGGGAATAAAATTGTGTAAAAAAAATCTAAACTTCATAAGTTACATGCTTGAAATGTGACATCCATATACCTTATTAAATGCAAAGTTATTGGGTTTTACATTAGTTGGCTTGGCTGTCTAAACACTATAGACATAAATTATAAATTGAAATGAGTACCCATTTTGCCATTGCCATACAGGTCTTTTGCTGTATGAAGTCTTGAAAATCATTTTTAGTCAAGTATTTGCCAACTTTCATGTAATTTGATACCACCATGTCACGTTATTGGGTAGCTAGTTCGGGAGTGGTCCACGGGAAAATATTTTAAGACTAACAGGCTCGCGGGCAAGAGTTACACATTAATAAATGCCAAAACCACTTATAACTGGTATGTCTGTGGATTCAGATTATAATAATTATGCCCGGCGCATTCTAGGCAGCCACCGACTGGCTAATCCTATCACCACGATACGATGACAGAGCTAAAACGCGCTATAGTGTTTGGTAGCCGACACGCTATACTGTATGCGTTTGCAAGCAAGCAAGCGATAAAGAGAAGTTTCTCGAGGTTAGACTGGTTAAGCATTCATGTTCATTTCGCCTTTCGCAAGATTTTTGTAATGCTCACTGAGCAAATAAATAACAGAATCAACTTTTTAAAGTGCTATGTACTTATATACTACTCACCTCAATAAATGCTTCCACCTCCCTCGCCTTGTCTGGCGGCACAAGCGCCAGAAGAAGCTGTTTCCTCGTCACATAGTCTTCCAACTTCTTTTTAAGCAGCAGACTGCGATCTGCTTCTTCGTTTATTGATTGTTCAATGAGTTGTTTACTCTCAACAACTCTAAAAACAGAAATCATGATCATTAAATAGATCTAAAGAAAGGATGGGCAAACTTAGTTTATTAAGGACAAACAATACTCGTGGCCAAATACGGCATTTTAAAACCAATGGAAAAAAGGGCGCGGCGAGGCGTTCAACCAATCAGGCGCTAGTAAATGAACGCGAGCCAATCGCGCCGCCCGTTGAAGGTCAGAGGTGGAGAAGATTGGCGCCGACGTCGTCACAGTTACACAGCCGATGTTATTGCATCAAGTGGACAAGTCGCCGCCAGTCGCTGGAAGGGGCACGCGGTCACATAGCACGCAACTCGGCTCGCCGCCGCTCGCGCAGCGCCTACCACCGTGCAACATTCAAGTACACTCGGAAATACAACAGTTACACTACAATTACTCGTCAAAATCAAGAGCTAAAGCAGTCAGAAAAGCTAAAATAGACACTAAAATTCGCACATAAATAAATAAATACTATACTGTCATGTCGAAACAAAAGTTAAAAGATAATATCAGTGTAGAAGTGGGCTTCGCATTAGGACACTCGCAACACCACTACGCCTCATTCATCCGTCGCGCACTCACAATCACCACTCCGTGTCACTGACATGTCGAGCCATCAGACTGTCGATACAAGTAGGACCATGCAGGCATAAGTTATAATCAAGAGTATGGAGCAAACCTTGTCTTGAGCTGAGCACATTCAGCGCAGGGCGCGAGGGCTCCCTTCGCGGCCTTACTCGGCGTGGCTGGGAACAGAAGCAACAGGCGCCGAGCACACACAATTAGCGGGGCCACAGGGCGGCGCTAGGAAACCACTTACTGGCTCCGCAACTAAAGCTTAGTTCGGACCAATAAACTGATTTCACTAACTGTATACGCCTCCGTGGAGGCACACATAGGTAAACATTTCAATAGATACATGCAAACAACAATTTTTTCAAGTAGTATAATTAAATTAAGTAAATCGAGTAAAAATAAACCATGCCATTAAATTTGTAAATCTATACCGGAGGCCAAAATTATATTTTAAAAGCTATGGGTATGTTAAAGCTTCACAAAACGTAAATTTATATTATAAAGTATCACCAAATAATCCCTTTTAACACAAATAAGATCTTCAAACGGGTGACCCAATTTTATGTTTGCATGATTTTTGAGTTCGCGAGCCATATTGAAAAACCCTTCCTTCATTGGAAGGAGACCCGTGCCCCAGCAGTGGGCACGTAATGGGTCAAGATATGAAGATGAGCCATATTGATGATTCAGCCATTGCTAATCGAGCCAGGTTTTACTATCTGTTCTGAGCATGAAGTATACAAGTAATCGTACTTCATTTACTATAATGGTTATAATTATCCATGGCAGGATTCAACCCTACTAACGAAAAGTAATCTTATGCCTCCTTGGTTGATAAAAATGGTATATTTTTACTCGGATTTAAAATGTAAAGAAGAATTTCAATATGTAAAAAGAAAAGCTTATAATACGAGAGCCGAGAAATTACCGTAATTTATTTATTAACTTGAAATGTATGCATTTTAATATTCATATTTAATTCAGGATAGATTCCTTAGCTCTCGAATTAGAACTTATAAACAATATTTAATTTTGCAGTATGTTTAAGTTGGGCCTTAAATTAGGTTCCTTGCTTAGTTTATTACTAAAGTATGTAACTTTTTACTCTTGATGGCAATATTATTTAGATCTAGAGTTATTAATTAAAATGCAAGACTCATAAAAGGCATGAATTAATTAAAAATAATATTATCAGTTGATTTTTATCAAGTAGGTATGTTGTACTAAAATTTGCAAATAGAAAAAAAATGTCTAAATCGAGTTGAAACTCATTATAGAAAACGAAAACGCCGATAAAACTGAAAGTAGGTGCGACGACGAGCAAAGCCAGCCTGTGTCTGAAACAGAAAGGAGCACAGCAAAGCGTCTTCCAAATGGTGCGTAGGATAATGTGCTTAATATGCTCCTCTTCGCTTTGCCCGTTGTCACACCTTCCTTTAATTTTGATCCCAGGTTTTTCAATCTTTCAATATAATATTTGTAGGTAATATTTGCAACAACTGTTAACTTGTGACACCTTAAATTATTTCCATATTTTACCATTTAAGAATTTTAACCATTAGAAATAAAACTTTGCTTGCTGGCTTAACAAACACCTTAAAATAGCTCATAGATTAGAGGTAGCATAGCTTCATTTTAAATCATCCACTAGCATCTCAATAATGTTTTAAATCTAGACACTTTAATATTTATATTCTAAACGATCTGTTTAAAAATAGTGTAGGTAGGTAGTTAGTAAATTTTATATTTTCGCAGTGACAAAAACGTGAGTATTCATTTTTATAAGATACTTTACTGACTATCTAAGTAATGTATATGCGCTGTGGTACGGCGATACACTTAGAATCGTATATTTAAATTGCATAAATAATTTATTCAAATATTAATTTGAGAATAGTTAAATGAAAGATGTACCATCAGTAACGAATGTATTTGAAATCGCTTTTATAAGTGTGTAATGCATCCGCGTTGTATTAGTCCCTTATTGACCGAGTAGGGCACAGCAATGAAAGGGTTATTAACTTATTTACTTATAACAATATATCAATTATGTCTGCTCGCTATTTCCACCTTATTCGCTTATGCGTGTAGCATGACTTGATGTAACTATTTTTCTTGTCGCGAGCAATTAAATGAATAAGTTGATGATAGATCTATGAGTAAACACATCATGCTCGGTTGTCGCAACTATCCGATTTCATTGAAACAGTCTAGTTTATGAATAAAATAACTGGCGCCTTCAAATATAGTATTACGTAATGAAAGAGTTGGCAGATATACATACCTTCATATGCATTAGAGGATTTTCTCTTGCCTACTATATTGTGAAATATAGGTGGTGGCCGGCTGGCATCAAATCTATGAAAGGAAAACAAGCATTAACTCAGCTATATTTTCATAAAAGGCTTCTTTTAAATATGGTGAAATTTTTCGATTTGAGCCTCAGATTTCAGAGATGTTTTCCCATGAACATGAGCAGTGATGACTAAAATGTCTGTAGCTAAATATACATAATGGCTATTAATCTCTCTATCCACAAAGGAAGGTACAATATTCTTACCCAGGTATTGGTGGTGGTGGGTTGTTGCTGGCTGCGGTGTAGGTGGGGTGTGGGACAGGGCCATAATATGCCCCTGAAACGAAAAATAAGGCATATGTTATTTAATAAAATTTCTTCTATGTTTATGATCATTATGTTAACTCTAAAAGTCCTGCATTCTATTTTGTATTGTCATTGAGGAAAATTATTTATTTGGTGGAGGATTTCAGTAACAACCCAACACTTTCAAGTTCTAGCTCTTGCTATCATAATAGCGTATGAATAATACTCTATTGCTAACCAGAGAGCCTGTATTCCTGAAATAAGAGCACCCTCATTCTCAGTCATATTCAATAGTATTAACAATAACATTCTTGACTGATTGGTAAAATCAATAACATTAAAATGAAAGGTAAGTCATCACCCCATCTAGCCAGAGGGCTTGCAAAAGGTGGCTGGTTATGATTGGATGCGGAAAGCTAAAGATCGCATTCAGTAGCGTGCTTTGGAAGAGGCCTACGTCCAGCAGTGGACTGCTTTAGGCTGATGTTGATGATGAAAGGTAAGTGTTAATAACCAACCTTCAGTGTACTGTGCGGGCGGCGGCAGCATAGGCGGCGGCGGCGGCGGCAGGGCGGCGGGCGGTGGCGGGGGCGGCGCGGGGGTGGGCGGCGGCGGCGGCGGCACGAAGGCGCGCGGGCAGGCGGGGGCGGGCGGCCGGCGCCCCCGGCTGGTCGCGGCCGCGGCCATGGCGGCGTGGCGCTCCGCCAGGTCGCGGGGGATCGCGCCCGTCTCAAGGAACAGCTTCTCCTCCTCCTTGGACGTGTGCAGGTAGGTGCAGCCCTTGCGCGGACACGTCTCCATGTTCTGGTGGTCGTGGCAGAACTTGAGGATGGTCTTCATCTCCTCGAAGTTGAGCTCGTGTCGGAAGCGGCACTGCGCATACTTGCGGCACGTGCCCCACACGTAGTTGCGGCACACGTCGGCCGGCCGCTCCTCGGGCGGTGGCGGCGGCGGCGGCGGCGCCTCCATCGCCTGCCAATGGAGAATCACCATTCAACTACACTACACTGCAAATTTCAACTTATAAATTTTAAGAAATGGAATGTGCTGTGCTTCTTGAAATAGCAACAGATACAACTTCTACAGAGGGGCTTACTAGAATTAATGTATAATTTGTTAATGACTTGAACTGAAAAAAAACCCTAGGGACTGGTAACTAGAATGACAATTTTTTATGCCTAGCTATTCATTTAGTAATGATGTTTTGGAAAGGCCAGCCTTATTCCAGATTACAAAGGTCTTTTTACCTGCTGTATGTACAGTCCATTGATGAAGGGTTCCAAGATGGGGCTCCAAGGGTTTATACCTGGGGTTGGGTATAAACCTTTGGAGCCCCATCTTGATGTGCAAAGTGATGAGTGCCACCAGTGGTGTTTATACCTGATGTATGCAGACTCAATTGAAATGAAATTTCAAGGCTTTATTACCTGCTCTTATAACAAGGTAAGTATTACACCTCTTCCATATCCTTACCTCACTATATCTTATAACTAAAGTACATGTTTAACTTTCTCTTCTCTTGCTCTTTAGATATTGTATGAGTATAGCATTTACATATTTTTAATAATTCTATAGCAAATAACTGTAAATGACAACACAATCATCAGTAGTACAACTTACTGTAACTCACCTACTAAAAGGCAGTCAGAGTTGCAGTTATTTTAATCAAAAGTTTATCAAGAAATCTCGGACCACTAAAAGCTTTAGAATTTCAAAAGTATACATCTAGGACTAAGTTTAAGGTAGGTATGACATAGATACACCTATAAAGCCTATAACCCCTTATACCTATTAGAAAGCAGACATTCATCGTCATTTTGTTTCAGATAGTGTGTCACAAAATCATTAATAATATATTATAAAACAATAGCTTTTAGCACAGCACTTTAGCTTTTACCTTGAGCTTTGCTTTGCCTTTGGGTTTCTGGTGGAGATTTGAAATATGCAAATGTCTTTGAAACTGTCTACTCTACCAAAATTTTCCTTACTTGCCCACAGCAGATTATTATAAAATGGAGAGGTAGGTACTTATTATCATTTTTAAAGTTAGCCACACAATGTAAAATAAAAAATAGGAAGGTTCCTTCGTAGATACACCAATACCAAGGAATGCTATCGTTTAAAAAGGGTCGTACGTAAAAGGGTTGCTCTGCATAACTCCACAATCAACAAACCCAATTTTCGGAGCTCGAATTAAAACTACACCCAGTAGGATAGTTAGTTCTGTACTTATTCACCATACACTAGTAATCTGCTAGTAGTAGGCACTGGTTACTTTAGTTCGCACAGAAAGCAACGTAAAATAATACAAAGGACCTAAATAGTTTTTAACTTACGTGAATTGGTGCCACTACCGTGCCTGGTTATGTGTGTTGTGATCGATGCTTTAATCAACTGCAACGTTAATACTGCTTGACACTCAGACACAATAAACTTAATCAATCAGCCGCCGCCCTATTTTCTTTTCTTTGTCCCTTATTTCACATTTCACTTCATATCTTCACCACCGCCACGCCAGCCGTTCGCAGTAACAAAATGGCGACTGGGCCAGGGGGGGGTCAGTGCCTTAATGGCTGAACTTTTAGTAGAAGGTAGCGCCATCTCTTTATATTACTCTTACTACCAAAAAAGATGTAAGATGGCGTTATGAACAGGACCATAGAACAATAACAAGACACATAGATAAGCAGTATTTGAATGTTAACATTGTCATGATCTATGGCTATTATGAAGAAATTGCGTGTCAGTGTCAGTTCAGTTGTCTTACAATGTCTCGCAAATAACATTTTTGTAATAAAAGCCTATAGGTACTCTCGGTATATCGTTATTTACAAATTTTATATACCTACAAATAAAAATAAACATAGTGTGTCAAGAAAAAGCATCTTTATCCGCAAAAAGTGTTCTTATGAAATTCTTGTGACCTGACAGATTCCATATGGATCCAGGTTCCATGTGGTTCCACGGGAACCGAGCTGAAATGGCGGCACTGGCAAAGAGCGATCGACATCTTCATATCCGCTGAAGATTAAAATACTATGTGTACCAAACTGATAAATGTCGTCAAAGATTTGCCTCGTGAGGATAAATGATGCACTATTGGACGAAATGACTTTATCACCACAAGTGACAAGATTTGCTTCTCTTGGGAAACATAAACTAGCAAAACATGAATTGGTTTTCATGGTGAAAGGAATAAAAAAGGAATACACACACCCACTCGCATATTATTTTACAAGTGACATGAACAAAACTGAACTGAAACATTGTTATATGCGAGGTAATAAAAAAATATATAATAATTGTTTTTTATTTATTTTTGCATGTAGGTAGGTACATAAATAGATTTATTTATTTTATTTAAACACTTTATTGTATACAATATACATAGGTATAACAGTAAAAAAATGGAGAGAATTAAACTAGACTAGTATACAAAGGCGGACTTATCGCCTCAACGCGATCTCTTCCAGTCAACCCTGGAGGTAAGGACACAAGTGGCTAAACTCTTAATAACTAAATTTATTGTTGTATACAAAAGTATCTTACAAAACCTATTTTCTAATATTTACACATAAAGTAGGTACATATTTTAGAATCATATATACATATTATCTATAATAAATATATATTTACACAATTAATAATATATATCATAAATAGATATATACTAAAATAAATAAATACTAACTACCTACCTATAAATTTCTACCAACCTAAGGTCGTGAAATAATATCTTTTCAAATTATTTTTAAATGCGTTAGGTGATGATGATAATCTTACATCCATAGGCAATGCATTCCATAGATTCACCGCTTTAATCGCGAATGAATCTCTGTAGGTGGCACTATTATGTGACGGTAGTCCGTAAGCCGCGTCCGCTAGTGTGTCGGCGCCGTTGCCTGTTGCTGACCCACAATCAACATCAACGGATATTCTACTTCTAGTCTATGGATACAGTCGCCATGTTTATTTATTTTATCTATGGTCGCCATTTTTTTGCTGCGAACGGCTGGCGTGGCGGGCGGTGGTGAAAATAATTGTGAAAATATGAAGTGCAATGTGAAATAAAGGGACCAAGAAAAGAAAATAGGGCGGCGGCTGATTGATTAAGTTTATTGTGTCTGAGTGTGCAAGCAGTATTAACGTTGCAATTGATTAAAGCATCGATCACAACACACATAACCAGGCACGGTAGTGGCACCAATTCACGTAAGTTAAAAACTATTTAGGTCCTTTGTATTATTTTACGTTGCTTTCTGTGCGAACTAAAGTAACCAGTGCCTACTACTAGCAGATTACTAGTGTATGGTGAATAAGTACAGACCTAACTATCCTACTGGGTGTGGTTTTAATTCGAGCTCCGAAAATTGGATTTGTTGATTGTGGAGTTATGCAGAGCAACCCTTTTACGTACGACCCTTTTTAAATAGATAGAATTCCTTGTTTTTTATTATTAATGTATTAGTGTATCTACGAAGGAACCTACCTATTTTTTATTTTACATTGTGTAACTAACTTTAAAAATGATAGTAAGTACCTACCTCTCCATTTTATAGCAATCTGCTGTGGGCAAGGGATAAAGTTTCCTTCATCGTCATTCGAGCTGGATGTTGATACTTGGTATACAATAAGGGTAATACCCCAGGAGTCTCTATTCCAAATTTCAGGT
Organism: Plutella xylostella; assembly: GCF_932276165.1. Lineage (NCBI taxonomy): Eukaryota > Metazoa > Arthropoda > Insecta > Lepidoptera > Plutellidae > Plutella > Plutella xylostella. The sequence goes on from NC_064012.1 coordinate 15,112,050, forward strand.
TTAGGAGACAAAGTTTCCTAGATATTCATGTTTAAAATCGAGGAAATTGTATGGGAAATGACAGATGAGGTTATAGATGCAACTTTTTTTTAAAATAGGCAATAGCGTTTTTATATATAGTGCGACAAACTTATCTGTTCCGGTGAGAGCGAACTAAATTGATCCATATCTCATTACTTACTAATGAATTGTATATTGTTAAAGATTAGATGGGTTTATTAACACCGCAAGAGCGAATTAACAATACGAGTAAACTTAAAATCTTTTAGAATTAAGAAATATTAGACATTTATGTGAGCTGTCACCGGAACAGATAAGTTTGTGGCACTGTACAGCCAGGTGACCATAATAAAATTTACAAATACAAATGCCGTCAAACCCTCGGGACCAAAACCTAAAGATAGGTGCGACGACGAGCAAAGCGAGGAGGAGCGTGTTAGGTGCACATGTTCATCGAAACCAAAGCGTAGCGCAGCGAAGCGGAGCGGAGCGTTTACCACACAGTTCCTGATGTTCCTATATGGCATATTTATGTGTCAGTTCATTGAGAATGTATGGCACATCACATTATAAAGTAAATATCTCAAAAATTACTTGTCTCCTAGATGTGGGGGTTGGAGGGGGAGGTTCCCCAGATCATTCAATATTGTGATTTTCGGGATGTAGGAGAAAAATACCTCAATTTGTACATTTACAACATACTTAATATAGTATTTATTAAGATAATATTAGGAGAAATAATATTATACCAATACGGACAATTTGTGCAAACGAGACTTAGGTGTTTCAAGTTTGTGCCAAAAGAGTTTTAGATGAAACGAGTCTACCACCACATAAGTCTTGGCAAAGTGATGATTCTACCAAAAAAGTTTAGACCTTATGAGTTATGCCAAACAAGTTTAGGGCAATAAAGATTAGGCGAGATGAGGGGAACCCTTTTGTGACACACTATCTGAAGCAAAATATTAGGTATTAACTACTACCCTTTTTTAGGGTTCCGTAGCCAAAATGGCAAAAACGGAACCCTTATAGTTTCGTCATGTCCGTCTGTCCGTCTGTCCGTCTGTCACAGCCGATTTACTCGGAAACTATAAGTACTATAGTGATGAAATTTGATGGGAATATGTGTTGTATGAACCGCTACAAAAATATGACACTAAATAGTAAAAAAAAGAATTGGGGGTGGGGCCCCCCATACATGTAACTGAGGGATGAAATTTTTTTTTTCGATGTACATACCCGTGTGGGGTATCAATGGAAAGGTCTTTTAAAATGATATAAAGTTTTCTAAAAAACATTTTTCTTAAAGTGAACGGTTTTTGAGATATCAGCTCTCAAAGTCGTAAAAAGTATGTCCCCCCCCCTCTATTTTTATAACTACGGGGTATAAAATTCTAAAAAAAATAGAGGTGATGCATGCTAATTAACTCTTTCAACGATTTTTGGTTTGATCAAAGTATCTCTTATAGTTTTTGAGATAGGTTGATTTAACTACGGAACCCTTTGTGCGCGAGCCCGACTCGCACTTGGCCGGTTTTTTTATTTATAGGTGTATCTATGTCATACCTACCTTGTACTTAGTCCTAGATGTACCCAGATGTATACTTTTGAAATTCTAAAGAATTTAGTGGTCTGAGATTTCTTGATAAGGGGCCGTCCATTAATCACGTGAGGCTCAAAGGGGGGGGGGGGGGGAGGGGGTACTGAAAACCTCACGAAACATCACGAGAGGGGAGGGGGGGTTCTCGTTAGACATCACGTGTATTAATTTTTTGTAAAAAAATGAGAAAAACGACTTCACGTGATTAATAGACGGCCCCTACATTTTTGATTAAAATAACTGCAACTCTGACTGCCTTTTAGTAGGTGAGTTACAGTAAGTTGTACTACTGATGATTGTGTTGTCATTCACAGTTATTTGCTATAGAATTATTAAAAAGTAATGCTATACTAATACAATATCTATATTTAAGATAGCTTAACATATATTGTGTCCTGTCTCCCAAGCAGTTGCCTACTTTAGTTATAAGATATAGTGAGGTAAGGATATGGAAGAGGTGTAATACTTACCTTGTTATAAGACCAGGTAATAAAGCCTTGAAATTTCATTTCAATTGAGTCTGCATACATCAGGTATAAACACCACTGGTGGCACTCATCACTTTGCACATCAAGATGGGGCTCCAAAGGTTTATACCCAACCCCAGGTATAAACCCTTGGAGCCCCATCTTAGAACCCTTCATCAATGGACTGTACCTACAGCAGGTAAAAATACCTTTTTATTCTGGAATAAGGCTAACCTTTCCTAAACATCATTACTAAATGAATAGATAGGCATAAAAAATGTTATTCTATAGATTGGCAAGTTGCTTGGCGACCCTCCTTGCGGGGTGAAAGACGCGGAGGGGACGAGGTACCCAAGACGACAGCGGGTAGCGGGAGGGTAGCGGGGAAGGGCAACGCGTGCACTGCATATCATTGTTACGGCAGTCTCGGCCGCGCAGCCGAGGCGGCCACATGTCTTATATAGTCTGTCATAATTTGAGTGCGACCCACATGAGATCATTGATCCTGAGACCATTAGTCTTAGGATGAGTGTTGAGGCCTTTTTAATATTATCATTATATCGCGGGCTTCATGCCAGAGGGGCGTATCTGCATCGACCCTACTTTTCAGGAGAGCAAAAAAACATCATAACTTTGTTAATAAGTAATCGAGCTTGCTATAATTTTGTATATAGCTTGATTAATTATTCTTTGTTTTTATTAAAACTCAATTTTCATAATATTTATGCTTTAAGTACATTTTATGGCGTATACGTCTATCTGACTTGACGGAAATTATTGTATTGCTATCCCATTTTTATCATATTATGTATAGAAATAATGGGCGTATAAACAAACTTTTTTATTTGTTGTCCAATTATATTACATATATTTTATTTGGTTTACACTTAAATCATTTAATATACTGAGAGCAAAATACGATCAAAAATATAAATGCTTCTATTTTTTTCGAATTTCATACGCCCTTTTGCCATGGCGTAATTTAATGGATGTTCTCAATTTGAGAAAGATGATACGGCTATAAAAAAAACAACAAACTATTTAAGGAACTAATAAATACATGGCAAAGCTGTAAAAAACACACTACTCCTACTACTATTACTCCGCTGGCTCAGCGACCCAAAGTGAGTCTTGGCCTCCGATACAAGAGATCGCCACTTCTGACGGTCCAGTGCAGTCTCCCGCCAGTCAACGACTTGTAGCTCGCGCAGGTCCGCCTCCACCGCGTCACTCCAGCGGTACCTGGGCCGGCCCACCGGTCGGCACCCCGTCGGACGGCCCATGTAGGCTCTTTTTGCGCTACGATCTTCTCCCATTCTCTGGAGATGGCCTAGCCAGCGAAGTCTGTGGGCTTTTGTTTCTCCCACTATGTTAGCCCCCGCCATCAGATCTTCCAGTTCGGCGTTTTTCAGGACTCTCCAGCTTCCATCGGGTCTCTGTCTTGGGCCAAAGATCTTCCTTAGGACCTTCCGTTCCGCCACCAGCAGTTTGCTCTCTTCTTTCTGCGTTAACGTCCAGGCCTCACACCCGTACATCAGTATCGGTCTTATTACCGTTTTGTAAATTCTGAGTTTGGTGTTTCTGCTCAGAAGCCTAGACGTCAACACTTTATGCAAAGCGGCACTGCAGCGCAGGAAGCTTTGGATGCGGGTATCGATTTCCTCGTCGCGAGTGTTCGTATCCGTGACAGTGCAACCTAGGTATTTAAACCGGGAGACCCCTTTGTGTAGTATCGGGAGCAGAGGAGAAGCAGTGAAACGCGTGACGTCTATAATGCAACTGGTTTATTAACTGATCATACCCACATACTACACTCGCGAGCAACCAAATCGACTCAAGCCTTCACGGCGCACATATACATTGATTTTCCTAAAACGATAAATGGTAAATATAAAAGTGATATGTCATTCGAAAGCTGAAGAATTAGGCTTTCAATTAAGATCAATACCATAAAAAAAAACTAAGCGCAGATTTAATGACGCATTTTAATTGCCCGTCAGTGTTAATTACCTCATTAGGAATCCACGCCTTGCGCTACCTGATCCCGCTATAAAACCTTTCCACATCCGGTGTACCTTATCAGTCGCTTGTTGCAAGTTGACCGGTACACATCTCGTTGCATTGTATTCCTTGTTTTCGCAAACCCATGGATACCACACCAGAAGAAGCTGCTCAAGTTGTTGCCTTGCTGCAACAAGGGTTAAGTCAGCGAGCAGTCGCTGCCCAGCTCCACTTGAGCCAGTCTGCTGTATCCCGAGTATACAGACGGTTCCAAGAGACTGGTGCCTTCAATCGAAGACCAAGAACGGGCCGCCACCGCTGCACTTCAGAGAGAGACGACCGCTTCATTGTCTCAACCTCGCTGCGCAATCGACACCTTACGGGCGTTGATGTGCAGCAAGAACTGAGACGTGTACGACAAGTGGCTGTCAGCGAGTGGACAGTGAGAAGACGCTTGAAGGAAGCCAACTTGACACCAAAAAGACCTGCATCAGGCCCCAAATTGACTGCAGGCCACCGACAAGCGCGTCTTCAGTTTGCTCGAGAGCATCTCGATTGGAGCATTGCGCAATGGCGGTCGGTCCTGTTTACTGATGAGTGCAGAGTGTGTCTGCATGGCAGTGACAGGAGAGGCCGGGTCTACCGGCGTCCGGGGGAACGATTTGCCCAATGTTGTTTCGCTGAAACAGTAGCATATGGCGGCGGTTCCTGCATGATGTGGGCTGGTATTTCTCTAGAGGGAAAAACCGCACTTGTTTTCGTGCCTGGAGGCGGCCGAGGAGGCGGGTTAACAGCTGATCGGTACATCACCGACATTCTACTCGGTCATGTTGTGCCCTATGCAGAATTTGTCGGTGAAGACTTCGTGCTAATGCACGACAATGCCCGCTGCCACACGGCACGAGTCAGTCGGCAGTTTCTGAGAGAGAAGGAATTGCGCACGATGGACTGGCCTGCGCTCAGTCCTGACCTGAATCCCATCGAACACTTATGGGACGAGCTCAAAAGAAGAGTTCGGGCCAGGAATCCAGTCCCTGCAAGCGTGGACGAGCTGAAGACAGCTTTATTAGAGGAGTGGGACGGCATTCCTCAGGAAACTGTCAAAAAGTTGATAAGGTCTATGAGAAACAGGCTGCAGGCTGTAATTAGGGCAAGAGGGGGCAATACAAAGTATTGATTTAAATAAATAAATTTTTATCTTAACATTTTTTGTTTAATTTGTATAATACGATACCCATACCCTTTTTTCCTAAATTCCCGTTTTTCCTACAATTGCGTTCAGACATCATTTATTTCAAAAATGATGAATGGATTTCAATAATAATGATATCAAATTAAAGCTGACATCTTAAGCTTTTAAATGACATATCATTTTTATTATTTCTATTCATAATTTTACTTGTATTAATGTATGTTTGCGCCGTCAAGGCTTGAGTCGATTTGGTTGCTCGCGAGTGTATAAGTACATACAACATCTCTTCCCTTATACTACCAAACAATCAACAAATCCTATTTTATGAAAGATAAGAAATTAGTTCTAACGGTACCTACTACTACCAATGATCAAATGTACGATAAGTTTAAGTACAATATTTTGACCAATATAAACTGTATTATATACTGTAAGTATTACATAATCTCCTCCCTTATCTTGTATTAACTAACAAACAATCAATACAATTTATGCTTGAGAATCATAACTATGAAACATAAGTCCAGGAGCACCAACAATATGTGAATGATTATCACTACCTACCTATAACATTTTAAGTAAGAATACGTATAACCAATCTTAAAGTCTTAAACTTAAAGCTATTATCTATTATTATATTTGGGTTTAATTAAATATGAACAGTAATACATCAGTTACAATCTAACAATCCTAGTGTAATTAATTAACTTAGCTACCTAACGTAAAAAAAAAACGATCTTTTACAGCAGAATACATGCCTATATAATGAAGGTAAGTACAAGTATAAGCATTTTAAGTACAATGAAATACTTTGGGTGGTACAACCTGCCTGCCCGACCTAGTGACGTATAAGCCTTGTGTGCGACTAACAGCTGGCGGCGGTGGGTCATTGCCCGGGGAGCGCGGTGGCACAGCTGGCGGCGGCGCGGTGGTGGTGGGCGGCTCCCCCGCGGCCGGCTCGAGGCCGGGGCGGCGCTGGCGCATCAGCAGCACGTGCTGTCGGTTGCGGCGGTATACGGCGCCGTCTTCGGTCTGTAGCCAGTAGGAGGCGGGGTGCGCGGGGCCGGCGGGGCGCAGCACGCGCGCGCGCTGCCACAGCGAGTCTCGCTGCACGCGCACGGCGTCTCCGGCACGCAGCGGCGGTAGGCTACGGGTGCCTACGTCATAATTTGATTTCATTGCGGCCGTCCGCTTTTTCCGTTCTGATTCTACAACTTTCGCATCATATGGTTTAGGATCTAATTTTTTGTCACTAACCGGAAGTTTATCATTTAGCCTCCTTCCCATTAGCAGTTGCGCAGGGGAATACGTTTCTCCGGTGATAGGCGTATTCCTAAAATTAAGCAACGCTAAGTAGGGATCCTGACCCTGTTCATTAGCTTTTATCAGTATCCGCTTTACAGTTTGCACGTTGCGTTCCGCTAGACCGTTCGACCTCGGATACAATGGAGAACTTGTAATGTGTTCAATCTCCCACGCATCAGTAAATTTTTTAAACTCGGCTGACACATACGAACCTGCATTGTCTGATATCAATCTACTTGGTATCCCAAACTTTGAAAAAATTGATTTCATGTGATTAATTATTGTAATACTTTGTAAGTTTGCTAACTGAACGACCTCAACAAATTTTGAAAAGTAATCAACGATCAATAGGTAATACCGATTTTTTATTTCGAATATATCTGTAGCGAGCGTGTGCCACGGGCGCGGGGGCGCGGCGTGCGGCTGCAGCGGCTGGCGCGGCGGCGCGGCGCGGCGGCGGGCGCACGCCTCGCACGCACTCACCACGTGCTCGATGTCGGAGCTCATGCCGGGCCAGTAGACCGCCTCCTTGGCACGTCGCTTGCACTTCTCCATACCTAAGTGACCTTCATGAATTCTATTGAGAATTTCCTTCCTTAACGAAACCGGTATAACGACCCTCTCATTTCTAAAAACTATTCCGTCGTTTACATATAGCTCTTCTTTCACTGGCCAATATGGCTTTGCCATACCCTTAACCAAATTTTTTGTATGAGGCCAACCTTCATTATAATAATCGGATACTATTTTTAATGACTCATCCTTCTTAGTCTCCTCACGCACACAAACCAATTTATCACTCGAAAAGTTAACGCTTCCACACAGTGCATTCACGTGGACCTCAACCTTATCATGCACTTTTGAATCATCATCAGCTGACTCTGTCGCGGCGCGAGAAAGCGCGTCCGCTATATACATATATTTACCCGGTAAGTAGCGAATAAACAAAGTGTATTTTTGTAATAATAACCTCATTCTTTGCAACCTCGCAGGCGTCTCATTCAAACTTTTTTTAAATATTGCTTCTAAAGGTTTGTGATCACTTTCAACAGTTACATTTTTGTGCCCATACACAAACTGATGAAATCTCATACACCCGAAAACTATGGCTAACAGCTCCTTTTCTATCTGACCCCAGCGCGTCTCGGCGGGAGTGAGCGTGCGCGCCGCGAAGGCGACGGGCCGCCCGCCCTGCAGCAGCACGGCGCCCAGCCCGCGCCCCGACGCGTCTACCGACAGCGTCAGCGGCTCCGACGGGTCGTAGTATCGTAGGACGGGAGCGTACGCCATTTGAAGCTAACCGACCAATGTACTTTGATGAAATAGCCAAGGTTCAAGTCATACACGACGAATGGATTGTACTGGTGTACTACAACTTAACAAATTACTGGCAAACTACGGAAAAGGTTCAGCGGTTTGTAGATCACTTAAGCAAGCAGTGTGGAAGAATAGAAGTCGGGTACTGTAGTCAAGTGACAGATCATTTGCAACATGAAATAAAAATGATATCAGAAAACAACATGATGTTATTAACTGACCACTCATCAAGAAAGAAACGAGGCTACATAAACGGCGTAGGAAGTCTCGCACGAACCTTATTTGGCGTACTAGATCAAAACTTTGCCGATAAGTACGCAGAAGACATACAAAAGCTGCAAATGAACGATGACTACCAAGTAGAATTGATGAGGAATCAAACACTTATAATTGAAGCCGAGAATTCACTTATCAAGAGCCATGAGAAGTTTATCAACAGCCAATTCCAAACCATCAATAAATACATAAATGAAACTGAATCGGATTTTTCAAAGATTGAAAACCGATTACTTCAACTAGCAGTAATGAATGAGTTAAATGCTGAATCACTGACGGCGAACTTATTAATAGCAGACTTGAAACAGCAGCAAGAAATGCTTACCAACGCACTTACTGACGTACTCCGAGGACACTTGGATATGAGACTGTTTACACCCAGTCAGCTGATTGATCAACTGAGTCATATTTCATCCACATTACAGAAAAGACTCTCCTTTCCGGTCAAAGACCTACGGAAAGACATAAACAACCTTTACAAGTTGATCTACGTCAAAGCGAGAATAACAAACTACATGCTATTTGAACTGCACATACCACTAATAAGCGATGACGAATATGTCTTATATCGCACTATACCGGTACCAATGAAAATTGGACAGAATCAACTAACGATAAGGCGGTCCATGGATTACATCGCTACTAATTTTGTGAAAAACACTTACATAGCCATGGATGAATTAGAAGTGCAGCAATGTATAACAACAGACGATAACAATATATTATGTCACGCGCGGCACCCAATATACAACTTATACAATAAAGCGGCTCCGTGCGAAGCTAAATTGTTAAGTCAGGGAAATGCCTTACAATGCAACTACACTCAAGACACATGTTCGGAAAAATGGATCAAATTGCACAAACCGAATCACTGGATATTTGTTTGTTGTGATTCATATTTACTACGCATAATGTGCGGGGGTCAGATGAAAACCAGTACAACATTGAATAACACCGGAATGATTGTGATTGGACAGGATTGCGTAATGCAGAAGGAGGATGAAATTATTTACGCATACAACACCTATGGAAACAATAGAGTGGATGTAGATACCGGGATACAAGTTCCTACTATAGACTCTACTAACAACCTGGTCACCGTCAATTTGAAGCATGTGGATAAAAACTTACAAATACTAAATTTGACTGAGAATCATCGTGAACTTGAGGAACGAATTCTAGAGCAGAAGCAGCACGAGGTGACATTGAACTCGATATCCGTGCATGAGATAGGCAACTACGCGGTGTCGTCAATACTACCGGTGATAGCAGCCACAGCCGGATGCTGGTGGTGGATGCGAGCGCGCTGCGGCAGGAGGCCGGCGGCACGCGGCGGCGGCGGCGGCGCGGGTCGACACACTCACTCCAACCAAGGAATGGAGTTACAGGAGATTATGCACCAGAGAGCTATTCCTATTGAGTCGCAGAAGCAAGCGAACTCAAAAGGATTTAATTTTGATTTTTAGTTTTGATTATTTTACTTAATTTTTGGCTTTGTAAACTGATATGGTTCAGAGTTTTATTGTTAATTTTGTAATTAGCTAGGTAATATAATAACTTAACTTATATACACTTACTTACTAGAGATTTTTAAAACTTAAGGTACTTTAATTTTTTTTCCTTTTTTGTGCCCTTGGGAGCATGTACAGGCTACAGCCTTTTCACATACCTAGAGTTATGTTGTCTTACGCAGCAGTTTACTTAACCTAGATCTTACATAGTTAGATCAGTCGTCACTTACAACTGAACCATTACAGTCCATCTTTCTGTAATACTTATTTAATATATTTTGTGAACTAAACTCCTCACTGACTTTACTGATTGGAGTCGACGGGTACCTCGCATCGGCCCCTACAACTACACATGACTTTAATTTATTAAAGGCCAGCTCCTGAGCACTATGCCACTCCCATTCTCGACCTCTTTTCATTAAATCTCGTAATGGGGCCGATACTTCTGAGTAGTTAGGAATAAACCGAGACACAAAATTTACTAAACCTAAAAATCGTTCCAAATCCTTACGGCATTCGGGAATTGGCATATTTCTTATCGCACGAGTTTTAGCATCATCAGGTCTCATACCCCTTTCATCAAATACGAAACCTAAATAAGTTATGCTCGTTTTGAAAAATACACATTTGTTTTTATTGAACTTCACACCATACTCTCTCGCTTTATCTAAAACCTTCTTTAAAATACTGTCATGCTCTTCCTTTGTCGTGGCATAAATTAAAATATCATCAGCGAAAACCTCAACTCCTTTACCTCTAAACATTTTTATCATCTCATTATGAAAAATTTCCGGGGCGCTCGATATACCGAACGGTAATCTTAAGTACCTATACCTGCCAAACGGTGTAGAAAAGGTACAGAGCTTAGAACTCGAATCGTTTAATCTCATCATCCAGAACCCTTTATTAGCGTCCAGCTTTGTAAAATATTTAGCTCCCGAAAGATTGACTGCTATTTCATCAATAGTTGGAAACTGGAAATGACACCGTTTGACAGCCGTGTTAAGATGCTGCGGGTCGAGACAGACGCGCAGCTTGCCGTCCGGCCGCGCCACCAGCACCACGCTGGACACCCAGTCCGTGGGGCCCTCCTCGCGCACGATCACCCCGGCTTGCTCCATACTCTGTAACTCGCTTTCCAGCGCGCCTCGTAATTTTATCGGAATTTTTCGAGTTGCATTTACGACGGGCCGCACCGATTTGTCTATTTCTATATTGTACTCACCGGGCAGGCAACCTATACCCTCAAATAAATCCTTGTAATTATTAATATAAGTTTTTTGGACATACTCGATATTGTTAACATTCATTACTCTTGTGATTAACTTTAGCTTATGGCATGCACTTCTACCCAACAAACTATTACATTTTACATCCAATACATATATTTTTTCTTCTATCTCTCGTCCTCCTTTTGATAACGAGGCAATAAAATATCCCCTTACGGGTAAACACCGTTTGCTAACCTCACGCAATATTAAGTTACCTTTACATAGAATGTCGTCTTTAAATCCCTGTTTTTTAAAATTATCGTAAGACATAACAGAGGCATCTGCCCCACAATCGAGTTTAAACTTAATGCACATACCATTAACATCTATTGTCTCATACCAAGCTCCCTCCGCGCCTACCTGCTCCGCCTGCGCCTGCGCCACCTCGGCCGCCCGGCACCAGCGGATGCCCTCCTCCAGCTTCAGACTGCGCTGACGCAACAGCTGTTCGCGTAAATGCACGTCCTTTATGCCTCTTATGAGTTGCGTCAAGATCAGGCTATCACGTAGTTCACCAAACTCACAAGTTTTACTATTCTGTTTTAACTTAGACAAGTATTTCTCGAATGTCTCACTCGTTTGCATTGTTTCAAAAAACAAATGCCTTTCAAAATTGACATTTTTCTCAGGATTACATCTTGTTTCAAATTTTTCACATAGCACGTTGTACTTATCTTTATCTGTGCTACTGATTTCTAACTCTTCATATAATTCTCGACCGAATTTGCCTATAACATGTAGAAATAACGCACACTTATCTTTGTCCGATGCTGAATCACGACCCGATGCTATTAGAAAGAAATCAAATGCGCACTTCCATTCTTTCCAATTCAGCGCCATGTTGCCATCTTGTTCCATGGCGGCCGGCTGTTGCAAAGATAATATAGCCGGTTTATCGTTATTAGGCATCGTGTTTTATCGAAATTATACGTACACAACACAATAAATGCACTATCCGTGATATAGTAAACTATATTTTTCGCGTAAGCTCACACCTGACACCATGTAGTATCGGGAGCAGAGGAGAGGCAGTGAAACGCGTGACGTCTATAATGCAACTGGTTTATTAACTGATCATACCCACATACTATAAGTACATACAACAATACGTCACATCTCCAACATGCAGGTCTTGTCTGCGAACGGACTTGTCCTTGTAGCGCTTCATGTGGAGATATTCGGATTTTCCGCAGTTTATTCTTAAACCAATTTTTCCGGCTTCTGTATCAAGGAGTTTCGCAGCTTTCCGAACCTCTTCAGCTGTTTTGCCCAGCACCGCTAAGTCATCGGCATAGCCAACCACCTTGTGCTTTCCATTGAGTTGTAGCCCGAAGTCAAGTTCTAAAACTCCTCTGAGAACATGCTCCAGGGCTAGGTTGAAAAGCATAGGCGATAGGGCATCCCCCTGCTTTAGACCGGTGACCACCGCGAACTCATCCGTCAGTTCTCCTCCAACACGAACCTTCATCCTACTTTCCTTTGTGGCAACCTCAACCATGCTCACTATTTTTGCCGGTATTTTAAAGTTGCGTAGGATAGTGAACAGCGCTTCTCGATCAATGCTGTCGTACGCCTTAGTAAAGTCCACGAAAAGTGAATGGATGCTCTGCGCGTATTCCCATTTCTTCTCCATAAGCTGCTTCAGGAGGAAGATCTGATCGACTGTACTACGGTTGCGTCTAAAGCCACACTGATAATCACCAAGGATTTTTTCCGTGTATGGCTCCAATCGCTTGAGCAACACGTAGGACAGGACCTTATACGCTGTCGGGAGCAACGCAATGCCACGATAGTTGGTACACTTCTTTTTGGACCCTTTTTTGTGTACGGGGCAGATCACTCCTAGGTTCCATTCCTTTGGCTGCTTTTCCTCTTCCCAGATCTTGCACAGTAACTGGAATAGTTCCGACTGTACTCGACCCCCGCCGTATTTCCACAATTCGGAGGGTAAATCGTCAATGCCCGGTGCTTTGTGGTTTTTGAGTCTCATTATGGCTTCACGGACTTCTTCAAAGGTCGGGGGTTCCACGATTTCGCTATTGTGTTCCATAGAGCGGGGTACTTGTTCCTCGAGTGGTTGGCAGTTGAGCAGTTGCTGGAAATAGTCGCGCCAGCAGGTCATGATAGTATCTCTGTCCGATATCAGGTTTCCATCATCGTCTTCAAGGAACTGAGCCGTGGGTTGGTAGCCTTTCTTGCAGGAGCTTACTTCCTTATAGAATTTCCGTGACTCATTAGCTCTGAGGAGTGTCTTCATCCCTCCTCTCATTATTCTCAGCCTGGATTTTACATTTCCGCCTTTCCTTGACAATCTCTTCGCAGTCCTGATTCCACCACTTTCTTCTTTTGGTGTTTCTTTTTCTTCCCAGTACTTTAACAGCTGTTGTTTTTACTGTGTGTTTCACACTATCCCAGTGATTGTCAATATCCGCGTCAACCGTGAGCTGGTTAAACCTGTTATTCAACTCTAATCGAAACTTTTCTCTTATATCTGGGTCTCTTAGGTTGTCTAAGTTAATCGGCTCCTCTTTTCTGGTGTTATTCCTTCTTTTTACCGTGATCCTTGCCCTGAGTTGGATACCAAGCAGATAGTGATCGCTGTCACAGTCAGGCCCTCTGTACGAACGCACGTCCTGTATGGTGCTTTTGTGTCTGTCATCTATCACGGCATGATCGATCTGGTTCACTGTTTTTCCATCAGGTGACTTCCAGGTACCTTTGTGGATATCTTTATGAGGGAACATTGTGCTCTTGATTACTAGCGCCCTTGCTGTTGCAAATGATATCAGTCTCAGACCATTGTCGTTTGTTGTGGCATGCTTGCTGTGTTTTCCAATAGTAGGCATGAAAGCTGCTTCTCTTCCCACTTGTGCGTTAAAATCTCCAATCAATAGTTTTGCATCAAAACTCGGTAGTTGATCATATGTTTCTTCTAGATGGTCATAGAACTCGTCCTTTTTACTGTCTTCTGACATCTCTGTTGGAGCGTAGACATTTATGATAGAGTAGTTGCAGAACTGTCGACATTGCACTCTCCTTTTCCCGGCCACCTTACTTCTTGCAGGGCTGCTATTTCGATGCCATATTTCTTTAATTCGGCCTTCACCTGATACATGGCGCCAACTCGGAATAGAGAGCGCACATTCCACGAAGCTAATCGGAGTTCCTTAATATCATGCCTAGTGTCGTTAGTTTTGGGATCATATCGTAATTTCTCTTTTCTCGGTTTCGTAACAATAGTTTTTTCCATGGGCAGGGCGTTAACCTGCCGCACAACCCCCAAAATGCTGGAGGGCCACACCCGTCGTTGGTCAGCGAGTCTAACGGACTTAGCCGGCTAGCGTAGCTAGGCTGTACTACCGACCGTTCCCCCATCCGCCACCCGGGGGACGCTCCTCTACGCCAGACGGGACAGCGCGAGGATAATTTATTAGAAACAATACGAGTACAAAATAAAACAAGAATGACTATTAAAAAAAATTTACTCTATATCAAGTGAACATAAACACAAAAAAAAATCCTTAAAGAAATGACAGAGGGCTGGGGCTGGAACTTCGCAGAAATGCAGGGGCTTTCCTTGGTGAACTCTTTCTTCAATCAAAAAGAAGCCCCAAAGAAGGTGGACCTGCTTAGGAAGGCAGTGTAGACCTTGGGGATATGTACAAAGGTTCCACTCGAGAGAACCAGTTGCAGGTACATTCACCCCCACAGAGAATAGAATAGAAGGTGGACCTGGTGCAGGCCGGACTTTGTCACGAAAAATGAACTCGATTTCATCATCAGGACTGATAAAGAGGCACATACGAGGGCGATACCGAAATGATCGGGAATAGAAAAAAGTACAAAGATATCATAATATTATTTACTTTTATTGTTTTTCAAAGTAGTCTCCGTGACATTCAATGCACTTTTTCATTCGATTAAACCAATCATTGAAACAGTAATTCCAGTCTGAAGTGAATACTGTCAAAACAGCTGATTTGTAAGCTTCGACCGCCTCATCTGGGCCGCTAAACCGTTGACCACGTAGCATATCTTTAATTCTTGGGAATGTAAAATAATCATTGGGGCTCAGATCAGGGCTATACGGAGGATGGTCCATCAACTCCACGTTTTCCATATTTAAAAACGTTCTTGTTTTGCGAGCGGTATGAGAGCTTGCATTATCGTGGTGAAGGATTATACGACGATTCGGGTTAGTTTTACGAAGTTCTCTTACGACTTCCGGCAAACAAACTGTTGTGTACCAATCAGCAGTAACCGTCCTTTGTTCTTGTAATGGAATCGTAGCCACATGGCCAGTTTTCGATACAAACGAAGCGACCATTTTTTTCGACACGCTGCGTGAGCGAATAACTTTTGTTGGCTTGACCTCACCTACGAAGACCCAAACTGCCGATTGATGTTTTCTTTCGGGCTCATATGAATAAATCCACGATTCATCACCAGAGACGATATTGTAGACAGCATTTGAACTGCCTCCATTGAACCGTTGCAGAGCAGATCGACACCAATTAACACGAGCCGACTTTTGTTCCTCGGTCAAACGGTGGGGCACCCAGCGCGAAACTAACTTCTTGACACCCAGTTCTTCATGTAAAATGGTTTGAATGGCTGTCATACCAATGCTGAGAGAAGCCCGAATCTGCTCGTATGTCACATGTCTATCCTCTTTTATTAACTGGCGTACAGCATCGATGTTATCTTGTGTTACCGCTGTTTTTGGCCGACCAGTAGAAGGGACTGTGGTAAGAGAGGAACGTCCACGGCGAAACTCAGAATACCAACGATATATAGTCGTTTTACTTGGTGCTTCAAGTTTATAAATAGAAACAAGCTCGGCGAGACATTGTTCTTGAGATAAACCTCGACGAAAGTTGTGAAAAATTATTGCACGGAAATGTTCCCGCGTAAGCTCCATTTTTTACACCGACTTGTCAAATTCAAATGGTCAATACTCTTTTATTTTTTACTTTTTTTAAAATTCGAAAATGGAATTATGTTTGAAAAAACACTACATTTGATACACCAAAAAGGTTTCACTCTAATTTATTCCTAAGTATTCTATTCCCGATCTTTTCGGTGTAGCCCTCGTATTCAGAGATATCTCAGTGATCAATCGGTTTAATCACCGTATACTCAGAGGAACTCTAAATATCGACCTAAAGCTTGAAAAACGGCGACTGATGAAGTCCACCCTCTGACCAACTCTGCGCCAGACCACTGCCGGGTCCGAATGGATTCAGCTGGAGCTAAAAAAATGATTTGACGTATTGGAAACTACTACAGACATTGAAGAAGCCTATAACGAAGTGGTCAACGCAATACAGGAATTAGGCACTAGGTTCTGTGCAATGTAACACACGGGAAGGAAGCCTAAGCTATCAGGGGAGACTCTTGGACTTACGGAGATAAAACGGCTTGTGCTGGACCATTCCGTCAGAACTAGAGGCTCTCAACAAATGATACGCAAGGCTATTCATCGTGACCTACGGTGCTTTCAACACACAGCAGATTGAAGAAGCTACAAAACCGGGGATCGAATGTCTTTGCTAAGCAATTTGAAGGGACCCTAATGAAAAAAATTGACAACCAGCCGTAGCAAAATCAACAATTCTAAGCTGTAGATATTCGCAGGGATCAAGGACATCTATGCCCGATTGTACGCTTCACATGCGCAACAGCCAGAACCTCGGATGTGTAGGTCTTTTGTTTTTCAAGAAAGGAGACAAATTGCTTTTAAAAACCTATAGACTGATCACAATCTTGACCACGTGAATAAGATGTTTATGTACATTCATAACAGTCATCACGAGACTTGATTTGATGAATTTCGTGGGGGTTATAGAACCGTAGACCACATACACACAGTTCGGCAGATTATACAGATCAAGAAAGAATATAATCGGCGTCTGTGCCTAGCTTTCGTAGACTACGAAAATTTTGACTCCGTCGAGATCTGGGCTGTTCTGGCATCCTTGCAGATATGTCAAATAAATTGACGATACATCGAGGCGCTGAAGTGCCTAAAGATACTGAAACTATTACTGTCCAAGTATAGAACGTAAGACGTAATTTGTAGACGGAGGACGTAATTTCTCCGATACTGTTCCGTGATGCATTGGAAGATGTATTTAAAACTATGGACTGTAAAGGACAAGGCATCAATATCAACAGTGAAAGCATATTCTCATTATATTTTGTTAGCAATATGCGCATACGTCTATATGACATGGCGATAATTATTTGAATGCGCCCCACTGATGTTTATACGCCGTCTATACGCCCCTCTGACATGGCGAAATTATTCAAATGCGTCCTACTGATGTTTATACGCCGTTTATTCGTCTATACGCCTTTTTGACACGACACAAAATTATTGTTACATCACATACGCCTTTATGTTATTTATTAATATCTCAAAATCTAGTTAACTGAAAATTTCAAATAAATTACAGAACGTGTATTACTAGTATAGGAATCGATGGGCATGAAAAACGCCAAATCGATTTTTTGCGCTTACGCCCCTCTGGCATGAAGCCCGCGATATTATTATTAGGTATCTATAATTCGTCAACAAAATAACGTTAAAAACAACAAATCGTATAATGTCTCAATATAGGGGCTTCTTGTAGAACAGCGTACCGGATCAGTCATGCTACGCGGCTAAAGGTTGGTACTGCGCAGTCAGATACGAAAAAGTAAACAACAAAGACGAAGAGTCCATATGACAGTGCGTCAGTTGTCAGTTCTTGTAACTAGGAAAGCAACCAAAATTTATGTGATTTAATGAAAGTAATTAATGAGCAAAACACAGAGAAAAATTACAAAATTGATGAAATTTTGAAAGAAAATGGTCATATCGTGCTTCGCCTACCCCCATACCACCCGGAATTAAATCCTATTGAACTTGTGTGGCGGTACGTGAAAGGCGAGCTCGCAAGAACGTCGATTGACTCTAACTTAGATAAAGAGATAAAAGACTTAGAGTTGCTTTTCTCTAATTATTCGCCTAAAAAGTGGAGAAATTGTGACGACCATGTCATAAAAAATTAAGACGAATATTATAAATCTGATAGAGTATTTGACGATGTATTGGACAGGTATGTTATTGTTTATTTATAATTTATTGTAAATTAAACATAAATTGGTTTTTGTCTTAGATTTATAATTGAAGTTAATGAAAACGATGATGAAGATGAGGATGACGACGACGATGAACAAGTTCAAACAGAGAGTGAACATGAAAGTGACATGGAAATTGATTTATAAAATAAAACACTTTTACATAAATAAATTCAAATTGGTAGATATTCTGAAGGTAAACATCCAAATTTTAATGCTGTCAAACTATAAATTTTAAGCTAAATATGACATTTACGGGAACAGTCATAGAATAAAATTTTACTTAGGTCAGAAATAGTTACAAGCTATCGCGAGATTAATCCGGGCACACTTTTCTACGTGTGTAGCATGTCGTGCTACCTCGCCCCCGCCACTTCTTTCACCCCGCAAGGAGGGTCGCCAAGTAACTTGCCGCATTATAGTTAACAGTCCCTAGGGTTTTATTTTAGTTTAAGCTAAGTCATTAACAAATTATACATTCATTCTTGTAAGCCCCTCTGTAGAAGTCGTATCTGTTGCTATTTCGAGAAGCACAGCAAATTCCTAAAATAAAAATTAAGTTGAAATTAGCAGTGCAGTGTAGTTGAATGGTGATTCTCCATTGGCAGGCGATGGAGGCGCCGCCGCCGCCGCCGCCGCCGCCCGAGGAGCGGCCGGCCGACGTGTGCCGCAACTACGTGTGGGGCACGTGCCGCAAGTATGCGCAGTGCCGCTTCCGACACGAGCTCAACTTCGAGGAGATGAAGACCATCCTCAAGTTCTGCCACGACCACCAGAACATGGAGACGTGTCCGCGCAAGGGCTGCACCTACCTGCACACGTCCAAGGAGGAGGAGAAGCTGTTCCTTGAGACGGGCGCGATCCCCCGCGACCTGGCGGAGCGCCACGCCGCCATGGCCGCGGCCGCGACCAGCCGGGGGCGCCGGCCGCCCGCCCCCGCCTGCCCGCGCGCCTTCGTGCCGCCGCCGCCGCCGCCCACCCCCGCGCCGCCCCCGCCACCGCCCGCCGCCCTGCCGCCGCCGCCGCCGCCTATGCTGCCGCCGCCCGCACAGTACACTGAAGGTTGGTTATTAACACTTACCTTTCATCATCAACATCAGCCTAAAGCAGTCCACTGCTGGACGTAGGCCTCTTCCAAAGCACGCCACTGGATGCGATCTTTAGCTTTCCGCATCCAATCATAACCAGCCACCTTTTGCAAGCTCTCTGGCTAGATGGGGTGGCGACTTACCTTTCATTTTAATGTAATTGATTTTACCAATCAGTCAAGAATGTTATTGTTAATACTATTGAATATGACTGAGAATTAGGGTGCTCTTATTACAGGAATACAGGCTCTCTGGTTAGGAATGGAGTATTATTCATACGCTATTATGATAGCAAGAGCTAGAACTTGAAAGTGTGTCTGGGTTGTTACTGAAATCCTCCACCAAATAAATAATTTTCCTCAATGACAATACAAAATAGAATGCAGGACTTTTAGAGTTAACATAATGATCATAAATATAGAAGAAATTTTATTAAATAACATGTCTTATTTTTCGTTTCAGGGGCATATTATGGTCCTGTCCCACACCCCACCTACACCGCAGCCAGCAACAACCCACCACCACCAATACCTGGGTAAGAATATTGTACCTTCCTTTGTGGATAGAGAGATTAATAGCCATTCTGTATAGCTACAGACATTTTAGTAATCACTGCTCATGTTCCTAATAGCTCGGAAAACCTCTATGAAATCTGAGGCTGAAATCGAAGAATTACACCATATGTAAAAGAAGTATTTTATGAAAATATAGCTGAGTTAATGCTCGTTTTCCTTTCATAGATTTGATGCCAGCCGGCCACCACCTATATTTCACAATATAGTAGGCAAGAGAAAATCCTCGAATGCATATGAAGGTATGTATATCTGCCAACTCTTTTATTACGTAATACTATATTTGAAGGCGCCAGTTATTTTATTCATAAACTAGACTGTTTCAATGAAATCGGATAGTTGCGACAACCGAGCATGATGTGTTTACTCATAGATCTATCATCAACTTATTCATTTAATTGCTCGCGACAAGAAAAATAGTTACATCGAGTCATGCTACACGCATAAGCGAATAAGGTGGAAATAGCGAGCAGACATGATTGATATATTGTTATAAGTAAATAAGTTAATAACCCTTTCATTGCTGTGCCCTAGTCGGTCAATAAGGGACTAATACAACGCGGATGCATTACACACTTATAAAAGCGATTTCAAACACATTCGTTACTGATGGTACATCTTTCATTTAACTATTCTGAAATTAATATTTGAATAAATTATTTACGCAATTTAATTATACAATTCTAAGTGTATCGCCGTACCACAGCGCATATACATTACTTAGATAGTCAGTAAAGTATCTTATTAAAATGAATACTCACGTTTTTGTCACTGCGAAAATATAAAATTTACTAACTACCTACCTACATTATTTTTAAACAGAACGTTTAGAAAATAAATATAAAAGTGTCTAGATTTAAAACATTATTGAGACGCTAGTCGATGTTTTAAAATGAAGCTATGCTACCTCTAATATATGAGCTATTTTAAGGTGTTTGTTAAGCCAGCAAGCAAAGTTTTATTTCTAATGGTTAAAATTCTTAAATGGTAAAATATGGAAATAATTTAAGGTGTCACAAGTTGACAGTTGTTGCAAATATTACCTACAAACAAGGACTTTGTATATATAGCAGGACTGAGTACTCGGAACCCAAAAGCGAGCCGAGCAGGAGGTGTAGTAAAGAGGCCGTTTGTCCCTTTCTAATAAGGTGACCACGAAATTTGTGTTACGTGGGACTTTGGGGACTTGTTGTAGTAATATAATTATTACAGTAACCAAAAATTGGGACCCAAAAAAATATATTTTTGCTTTATAGGTAGACAATTTATAGATAATTCTACTAAACAATCGCTACCGTAGGTCGACAAAATCTTAGTCACTCTTCGGAGTTGCATATATCGGAGATATATATCTTCGGGATGCTGTCTATGACAAATGAAATTATTTTGTGATTATGAATGACGGCGATAGTTTATATCCCATTCCACGGGGAAAGACATCTGACAGAACCCTTATTACATTCGAATAAAGCTAATAGTTTTTGTTTGTATTTATATATTGACTTTGACTTATCAAATATCTTTCCCCGTGGAATGGGATATAGTAGATTATGACAAATTCAAATAAAAGACACTGTATTTATTGAATTTATTTTTATTATTACTAAACATGGCTAAACAATATTGTTTTATACAATTCTGCCGGAGGCCAATCTTACTGCCTAAATTCTTTAAGGAATTAGATTTTCCATTATGGAATAAGTATGTTAAAATTTAAATATCAATTAGCTAATGCCTTCACAACTGGAACTCATGTGTGGTTCTTCATTACATTGAACTGGATTATGATGATCTATTGTGACACCGGAACAACATCTGGATGGCTGGCCATATTTTTTTCTTATCTTCATTCTTGGGAAATCTGACAAAGAAATAAAATATATAATTAGTCATGGCACATTGAAAGACAGACGGGCAGACAGTGGAAGCTAGGTAATAGGGTTCCGTTGGCACCCTTTGGGTATGGAACCCTAATAACATGGTCGCATCCGGATCAATAGTTTCGGAGATATGCGTGGACAATCGAATAAAATTTTGTTATTTTGTGTAGTAGCTCATAGCCCCAATAGATTGTCATACCGCATGGTTACCCTATTTGTTATAAATTTAATATTACCATTCTCGGCTTACCTGTGAAATAATATGCCGCAACCACCTCACGATTCACTTTTACAAACTTGTACACAGCACTTTTTCTCAATTTCTTCAATGAAACTTACTAATTTGCAAAAATAACTAGGTATGACAAGACAACAACAAATAAGTTCAAAACAAACCGCCATGACAGATGAAAGAGTTGGCATGAGGTACTAAAAAGGATACTACCAAGTGTTTGAAATAATGACAGGTTTAACATAATTATTATGAGGTACGATACAAAATAATATCTTATTAAATAATAACTTTAATCTTATTAGCAAGTTTAAAGTTATTATTTAATTATAAGTTATGCTCAGAGTTCGTATGATAATTAAATCATTGTTTGAAATAAAAATCTAACATTTTCAATTCAAATCAAATCAAATATTTTCTACCAACTATCACGTTTTTTTTGGGATGGCAAGCGTTAGTAAGGGACAAACGGCCTCTAATCTAGCTATCTCGCTCGGCTCGTTTTGGCTCTTGAAACGTTGATTGCCAAATTGAATCTTATTACAACAGCTTACGATGTGTTATAGTAATTAAAATTTTGGCAGTACTCAGTCCTGTTATAATACAAAGTCCTTGCCTACAAATATTATATTGAAAGATTGAAAAACCTGGGATCAAAATTAAAGGAAGGTGTGACAACGGGCAAAGCGAAGAGGAGCATATTAAGCACATTATCCTACGCACCATTTGGAAGACGCTTTGCTGTGCTCCTTTCTGTTTCAGACACAGGCTGGCTTTGCTCGTCGTCGCACCTACTTTCAGTTTTATCGGCGTTTTCGTTTTCTATAATGATGTTCAACTCGATTTAGACATTTTTTTGCAAATTTTAGTACAACATACCTACTTGATAAAAATCAAATGATAGTAGGTATTATTTTTAATTAATTCATGCCTTTTATGAGTCTTGCATTTTAATTAATAACTCTAGATCTAAATAATATTGCCATCAAGAGTAAAAAGTTACATACTTTAGTAATAAACTAAGCAAGGAACCTAATTTAAGGCCCAACTTAAACATACAATAAAATTAAATAATGTTTATAAGTTCTAATTCGAGAGCTAAGGAATCTATCCTGAATTAAATATGAATATTAAAATGCGTACATGCATTTACATTTAAAGGAAATTAATAAATTACGGTAATTTCTCGGCTCTCGTATTATAAGCTTTTCTTTTTAACCGACTTCAAAAAAAGGAGGAGGTTCTCAATTCGTCGGGATCTTTTTTTTACATATTGAAATTCTTCTTTTCATTTTAAATCAGAGTAAAAATATACCATTTTTATCAACCAAGGAGGCATAAGATTACTTTTCTTCTGTTAGTAGGGTTGAATCCAGTGAATCCAGTCATGAATAATTATAACCATTATATTAAATGAAGTACGATTTCTAGTATACTTATTATTTATTTATTTATTTATTTATTTATTAAATGAAGTACGATTTCTAGTATACTTCATGCTCAGAACAGATAGTAAAACCGGGCTCGATCATCAATGGCTGAATCATCAATATGGCTCATCTTCATATCTTGACCCATTACGTCCCCACTGCTGGGGCACGGGTGTCCTTCCAATGAAGGAAGGGTTTTTCAATATGGCTCGCGAACTCAAAAATCATGCAAACATAAAATTGGGTCACCCGTTTGAAGATCTTATTTGTGTTAAAAGGGATTATTTGGCGATACTTTATAATATAATTTACGTTTTCTGAAGCTTTAACATACCCATAGCTTTTAAAATATAATTTTGGCCTCCGGTATAGATTTACAAATTTAATGGCATGGTTTATTTTTACTCGATTTACTTAATTTAATTATACTACTTGAAAAATTTGTTGTTTGCATGTATCTATTGAAATGTTTACCTATGTGTTCCTCCACGGAGGCGTATACAGTTAGTGAAATCAGTTTATTGGTCCGAACTAAGCTTTAGTTGCGGAGCCAGTAAGTGGTTTCCTAGCGCCGCCCTGTGGCCCCGCTAATTGTGTGTGCTCGGCGCCTGTTGCTTCTGTTCCCAGCCACGCCGAGTAAGGCCGCGAAGGGAGCCCTCGCGCCCTGCGCTGAATGTGCTCAGCTCAAGACAAGGTTTGCTCCATACTCTTGATTATAACTTATGCCTGCATGGTCCTACTTGTATCGACACGACAGTCTGATGGCTCGACATGTCAGTGACACGGAGTGGTGATTTTGAGTGCGCGACGGATGCCTGAGGCGTAGTGGTGTTGCGAGTGTCCTAATGCGAAGCCCACTTCTACACTGATATTATCTTTTAACTTTTGTTTCGACATGACAGTATAGTATTTATTTATTTATGTGCGAATTTTAGTGTCTATTTTAGCTTTTCTAACTGCTTTAGCTCTTGATTTTGACGAGTCATTGTAGTGTAACTGTTGTATTTCCGAGTGTACTTGAATGTTGCACGGTGGTAGGCGCTGCGCGAGCGGCGGCGAGCCGAGTTGCGTGCTATGTGACCGCGTGCCCCTTCCAGCGACTGGCGGCGACTTGTCCACTTGATGCAATAACATCGGCTGTGTAACTGTGACGACGTCGGCGCCAATCTTCTCCACCTCTGACCTTCAACGGGCGGCGCGATTGGCTCGCGTTCATTTACTAGCGCCTGATTGGTTGAACGCCTCGCCGCGCCCTTTTTTCCATTGGTTTTAAAATGCCGTATTTGGCCACGAGTATTGTTTGTCCTTAGTAAACCAAGTTTGCCCAGCCTTTCTTTAGATCTACTTAATGATCATGATTTCTGTTTTTAGAGTTGTTGAGAGTAAACAACTCATTGAACAATCAATAAACGAAGAAGCAGATCGCAGTCTGCTGCTTAAAAAGAAGTTGGAAGACTATGTGACGAGGAAACAGCTTCTTCTGGCGCTTGTGCCGCCAGACAAGGCGAGGGAGGTGGAAGCATTTATTGAGGTGAGTAGTATTTACATAGCACTTGAAAAAGTGGATTCTGTTATTTATTTGCTCAGTGAGCATTAAAAAAATCTTGCGAAAGGCGAAATAAACATGAATGCTTAACCAGTCTAACCTCGAGAAACTTCTCTTTATCGCTTGCTTGCATGCAAACGCATACAGTATAGCGTGTCGGCTACGAACACTATAGCGCGTTTTAGCTCTGTCATCGTATCGTGGTGATAGGATTAGCCAGTCGGTGGCTGCCTAGAATGCGCCGGACATAATTATTATAATCTGAATCCACAGACATACCAGTTATAAGTGGTTTTGGCATTTATTCATGTGTAGCTCTTGCCCGCGAGCCTGTTAGCCTTATAATGTTTTCCTGTGGACCACTCCCGAACTAGCTACCCAATAACGTGACATGGTGGTATTAAATTACATGAAAGTTGGCAAATACTTGATTAAAATGATTTTCAAGACTTCATACAGCAAAAGACTTGTATGGCAATGGCAAAATAGGTACTCATTTCAATTTATAATTTATGTGTATCGTGTTTAGACAGCCAAGCCAACTAATGTAAAACCCAATAACTTTGCATTTACTAAGGTATATGGATGTCACATTTCGAGCATGTAACTTATGAAATTTAGATTTTTTATACACAATTTTATTCCCGCTATCTCTTGTTCCCGGGGGATTTTTGCAATAGCCTGTTGTAACTAAGCTGCAAGTTTACTAAGGTTAAATTTCAAGCGTCTAACTTAAACGGACCTATGCGATATCCCAAAGTACGACCCGTATAATTCTGATCTACAATTTTCTTTGAAATCGCGCTACGCGGATCGCGCGACAATATGAAGAGTAGTTTGTAATTTTAGAGCTTTGCTAGACTTCGTGTTATCAAGCACCCACGTTTTAGATAGAACCCCCATACAAAATTTGGTAACCCTATTACCAAAAACTATATGTAGAAGTTTCATAAAAACTTAGGCCAAGATAAATAGACGAAACTAAGACGGAGTCTTAGCTTAAGCACATGCTAAGAACACGAATTCACTATCATAGACACTACTTGAGCACAGACTATGCCACTATGTTCGCACTCTGACTTAGCCGAGTTCGAGTTCACATTTGTCAAGACTTGGCCCTTGCTTAGCACGCCGTTGAAAGGAATTATTATTCTAAGCTCTCAGGCTATCCACAGACCACATTTATACCATATTTTCTAAAAAACTATGGAATGAAACCATGACCACAGATAAATAAATATATATTTGACGCAGATTTGACATAACAGGTTCTAAGCCAGTGACTTAGCCGAGCAAACGCTAAGTAGTGTCTATTTTAGAGACTCATTGCAACTCGACTTAGTTTAGGTGAAGTCGTACTTGGCTAAGCATTAGTTTGAGCAAGTGCTAAGCAACGACTATTTATCTGGGCCTTAGACACCCATTTTTACCCCCTAAGGGCCACTTGCACAAACATTTAAATCTAGATTCAGTGTCAAATCTCGATTTAAGAAACGTCAATTCATATAAAATTTTACACTAAATCGAGATTTAACACTAAATCTAGATGTAATATGTTGGTGCAAGTGGCCCGAGGTTGAATTTCGCTAAGTCCCGTCTTAGTGAGCACCTAAGTTCTAAAAGGAAGTAAAGAAACACCCATGCAAAATTTCAGACTCCGAGCACTTGTAGTTTCTGAGATTTCGTGATGAGTCAGTGTATACGTGACCTTTTGTTTTTATAAATATAGATATTGTGTGATTTATAATTTATAAACCTACTAGCTGCTCCTGCCTTAAAAAGTTTTCCCGTGGGATTTCCGGGATAAAAAGTAGCCTATGTTCTTTCCCAGGGTTACTAGCTAGACCTAGTAGTTTTGGCGTGAAAGAGTAACAGACAGACTACAGTTACTTTCGCATTTATAATATTACTAAGGATTCAACTGAGAAAGTATGACTGCTACGTCACTCTGGAAAGCTGCTTTTGTGCTTCGCATGAAATGATACAACGTTTGTCGTAAGAGGCTATAACTATAACTATAACCACATTTTTTTTTTTATCTTTATCTTTTTTTATAATGTTGCTATCTAAATTTTCAGGGCACGCCCGTCGTGCAAAAGGAGGCCCACGCCCAGTGGGCGAACCAAACTACCAACAGAATTTCAGTAAGTTACATAGTTTATAAAATACATATTCAGTTAAGTAAAAAGAACACAAGGGTATAGCCACCAAAATGAGACGTTAGTTATCTAAAGAATAATAGCGGTGGGTAAGCGCCCGACTGAGCTACCACCTTTTTCTAGCCAGTGAATCTAAACTCAGCGGAATTCTAAATGATTTGTGTAAAATACTAATCACAAATATTATGTGTTTCCTTTCAGGGTACCACCTCAGTGCCTCATCAGATCCTGGTCGTCCTGGGCACCAACAGCCTCGGCCCAGTAAGTCACATAGTTTTATCATAGTCTAGTCCAATTACACAATCATCTGATAATTTATCTGTAACATTTTAAACCCCTCTTATATCTTGAGTAATCTTGACGTTTATAACATACCTAGCACAGGATTCAAGACGCGCAATAATTAATTAAGGCTGTCACTAAAGCTGGAAGAAAATCAGAATCTGTCAAATCTAGTGAGGGGGGGTTGAGGTATGCGGGGCGTTCTACGGACAATGACATGAAATTTTAACATAGTACTCGAAAACATAAAAGTGAAGACATGCCACTTTGTTAAAAATATACTAAGTAAGTAATATTGTTTTGTGATACGAAAATATTTATTTTTATTTGAAAGTATTTTTAATATTTAATAATTAATTATATATAAAGTCGTACCCGTGCCGATATTTATACAGGTTGTTGCAAAAAGGGTTTAATACTATGCCGAAACCTACGTGTGCAGCATGTTATTGATGTTATTTCTAAGCCAGGACATGAAATCAGAATGTAAAAAAATCGCGAAAATATTATCAGAGTTTAATAGTTCAGGGTGTTGTATTAAACTCTGCCCCCGTGTGAGGTATAAGAATAGTAAATAAAAAAAGTATAGTTAGCCGAAAGGGCGTTACTCAGGCGTCACTCTGAAAAACTTTTATCCTACGTAATTTTTTATATTCGTGAAAAAAACGCTTCTTCATATAATTTTTTTTTGGTCACGTGACCTTTTAGTTAGACGACCTGTTTTTTTTTGGTGTTTCAAAAGCAGAACAGTAGTTTGCAGAACTCTGCATATACAGGGTGTCACAAAAGGTTACGTAGCTGGCAAAGGGATATGGGGAGGTCACCAGAAAAATAATAACATGTAAGTACCCCCGCAAGGGAGTACATTAGTACAAGGCGTGAGTGTGTGTTTTTTTTAAAGTTTTTTTAAGTGTATTTGGGATATGATAGAAATAATATTTTTGTTTCTTAAAAACCAAAAAATTTACACCTTGCTGCGCTCTTTTGCTCACTGTAAGTACACCTACAAATATTGCTGTATTAAAAAAAACGGTTTTGTAATAACGATTATAAAAAAAGGTTATTTTCATGTCAAGGAGTCATTTACCTAATTACGATTTCACTCAACAGCAGGTGAACTGAAAAAATAAGTTCTAGTTCTATCATCACTTTAGATCGCAAACATTGTAACTCCACTTTTCTCGGCGAAAAGTACTCTTTGGTGTCAATAGAAACGTTTTTTGAATTCAGATGTTTTCCTCTTTATTCGAAAAAAAAACTGTATTCCGCATTTTACCATTTGTTTTCCTCTAAACCCCAAACCGTGATTTTTAAACAAGAAAACTTAGTAATTACCCTTTATTCTCATATACAACGTGCGATGTAGGCGAACGTGAACGAAAACTATGCAATAAGCCTTTGTTTTTATTACTACTTTAGTAAATTACAATAACATACTCAACAATGTTAATTTTTTTTTGCAATATTATGTTGTTAAATTAAGATCTAATATTTTATTAACATGAAGTTACTTTCAACTTTTTTTTGCATCTATGCGTCGAATCACAGCATGACGGCTGCTGCAGCTTCCTGCTGTCCTGCCCTCCAACCAATCCCACCAGTACTGCAGGTTGCGTCGAATACGAGCCATTCTCTTCGACTTGACAAGACAGGTGCTCCCGGAAGGATCATAGATCGCACGGAACCCGTACCGTATAGAGGCAACGGACTCCTTTGCAACAGCCCCCCAGATTCGGAAGTAGCCCATGCACTGCATGGCGAGCACAGCTGCAGCAATTTTTTCGTAATGAATCATTGGGATGTCATCCCCGAAGGAGGCTCTCAGCCTACCTCACGACCTGTGTGACATTAGAAAAATGCACTGTGCTAACGCCGTTTGCGAGCTTGATTTGCAGGACCACGTTGTATGCCAAGTTCCACAGCAGAGGGGTCCAAGACCTACCGCTGTGGAACTCCGCAACTGAACTTCTTCAGTGAAAACAAACCCTCTCTTTTCGCATCCTTAATGTACTTGTTAGACACGTATGACCTCTGTCAATTTTCTGCAGATAAGAAGACAAGTGATGGTATACAAGAGCCGCCCTAAAGGTTCGCCCTCTAGGGGATAGAGTTGAACGCGGTTACTATTTTTAAGCAAACAGCCAGCGCAACAACTCGCCCGTGGTTCTTATCCTGCTCCGACAGTGAACGAACGCAAAGTATTGTACCCACTATTCGAATCCGCATTTCGGATGCCAAACTGACTGTCCGAAAGGTCGAAACCGTACCACCACAGAGGTATGACTCGTTCGAAGAGCTTATCAGGCTCTTACAGCAATCAGATGTGTCGGTACACTGAAAGATAATCTACAGGCCTGCTTTATTTATTTAGGAGCACTAATGGCCTCCTTTCAGTCATTGAGTCACTGGCACTCAGGCTGCGGTTGAACAGGAAGATAGACTGTCTAAACAAATCATTTTTAGGCTAGTTAAAAAAAACTTTAGGTGGGTAGTATGCCAACTAGAACTACAAATAAAACAGTATTTTTGTCTCCTCTAAAATTTGGTCACGAGAAGTTACGATGATTACGATCTAAGGTGACGCTGACGATATTTTATACAAGGTATTGAAAAAAGGGTATAAAGCTTAGCCAAAAGTGGATTTAGGTGCCATTCTGATCCACTTTTCTTCTATAATTTTGAAAATTCACGTAACAAAACCTTTTACATAGAAACTTATTCGATCACGTGACTTTTTACTATAGAGACCGAATTTATTTTTCGAGAATTTCCAAAACTTGGAGAACAAAAGTTGTTCAGAATAACCCCTGAGTCAAACCCTTTCGGCACAGTATACCCTTTTTGCAACATCCTGTATAGGTAATATCAGGTTTATAAATGACCTGGGCCTGTAGAGTGAGACTCGGCATGGGGAGTCATAATTTATAGATCTTTTAGGTTGCAGTGGCGAATGGGCACTGGTAGCCCTGCCCTTTTCTATAACTATAACTATAAGTAATTTTATGGCAATTTAAAAATGGTATAACATTTATCTATTTGAAAAAATCATTAAAAATATACATTACCTATCACCCTAATTTAAAAAAAAAATTCAGCCCTTACTTTAAACTTATAACACCCCTCTATTTCCTTCAGGGGTTAAAAAACCTGTGTATTTAATATTTTCTTATGAGTTTTTTTTTTTTAACTAGGCTCTTACATAGTTGTACATAATATTATGCGGTATTTTATTCCACTTGTAACGCATAAAATTCATAGCTACAGTAAACATTTCATTTTTTTCATGGCGAGATACAGTCGCACTTAACCGCTTTTTTGCAAAGCTTGTTAAATAGATTTAAAAAATTATGTAAATTTTAGATCTTCAATTTTTAAAAATACTTACTTATTTTTAACAACCTGTAGTGTACAGAACTACAGACTGCCACATCTTAAAATATATATATTTTTAATTAACTACGGTTTTTGGTTTCAAATAAAACAAATTATGAACTTACTTTTCAACACCCTGTATATTGTGTAGCTTACCTACCATACACAACCGTTAAAATAAAATAAATTACCCCTCAGAATATAAACAGGCTCGCGCTTTGGCATACTGCATTGACCGTATAGTTCTTATTCGGAGAATCTAATAAGTGTCATTATGTGCAATGTTTACCTTTATCTATGCATCTGTAACTCTATAGTAAAAAATGTAAACAAATCGAAAAGGCGAAATGTTTTCTAAGAATTTTCGGCTTTTCTGCATCTAAAATGATTAGAAAATTAACTTTCCATAGCAAATGCATATGTATTATAATACTTGTAGTCATAATTTGTTGATTTAATCAGTTTTTGTGAAATATTTGATAAAAAATAAAATGGCGTGGGTATCGCTCCTAACAGGCCGCCACCAGGGCGACGACTGAAGAAATCTGAAATCTGTCACGGTGTCATCATTTTTAAACCGGAATTTATTAGTTTTTTGCAAAAAAAGTTGACTTCTGGTCCATTAAATCCAACTCTTTAAGGTAACTTTGTTAAGAATTTAATTACCTACACATACATATAAGATTCCATGAAAATGGGCCCTCTGATTTCGAGGGTTTTTTCATAATAAGTCAAAAAATGGCAAAAGACATGGTGTGTTTGCAATTTTTTTTAACATACTTATTATAATCCTGCACCAATTTATAAGCAACTAACATGTTCAGTATACCCTCTGCTACAAAATATATTTTTATCAATGTGATAGAAGCCACCGTTTTTCCAATCTAATCAAGTATATCAAGCCGACTTTAGCATTTTAGCTTTAGGGATCCCCTTAATAACGTAAAATAATTGCCACGTCTTGTCTGACTGCTGAATTTAGAACGATTTTTAACGAACGAACTTACGAGCGCAGGCCTGCAATCGGTACGCTTGATACAACGAGCTAGAGCGGCGGTTATCGCAGCGCTCCACTGATCACGAGTTCACGACTCTATCTCGGATCGCCTTTCTTTCCTTCTGTCTACCAGGCATTCGCGAGCACGGGACAGAAGAAAAGAAAGGCGATCCGTTTACGTTACGTTTGTAATAATATGTGCTGTGATCTTTGACCGATTGCGTGACAACTCTCGTACGTCCGTACTTAAATTTATGACACCATCCCCGCGTGTTCTCCCTCAACTCTGAAGCGCTAGCACGGAGCGCAATTAAGACGTGACAAAAGCTTTACATCGCGCTCACTCACATCGCGCAGCTTCATGAGCGACAGATAACTTTTGTCACGTCTTAAATGTGCCCCGTACTAGCGCTTCTGACAAAAAACCCGGCTCCACAGGACAAGAAGTTCCAGAACATGGACGAGACCACCCTGCTGGAGAGCCTCCGGCGCACGCTCCAGCAGCAGACGCAAGGGCAGGAGGATATGTCGTCGCTGCTCAGCACCGTGGCCTCCGTCATCACCACCAACACCTCGTCCACGGAGGTCGTGCAGGGGATCCTTAACTGTGAGTTGCTGTTTGTATGGCTATTCTATTATATTCTCCTGGGGTGTGAGTACCTGTACCTGGCTCTCTCGATTGGAACCTTTGTGCATAAACTGCCTTCCTAAGCTTGGACCATTTCCCACCACGCTGGTAAACTGCGGGTTGGTGGGTTCATATATCTAGATCGATGTGCTAAATCTAGATATGCAGGTTTCCTCACGATGTTTTCTTTCTCACTTAACTTAATCAAGACGCGAGTGCGGTGTCCTATGCGGTTATCATTGAAATTGAAACGGCCACTGTTGTGTTTAGCTAAAAAGTGTGTACACATTGATAAACTCTACACTCGACTTTAGAATGCTTACCTTACCAAAGCTACAGACTGACCTACTGTCATACTACACTGTGTGCAGAGTTTTTTAATTTTTCTTACATGGCAAAGCCTGTGTTATGGGTATCGGACAGCTGATATATGTACACAAATATATAGATAGATAAATATTAAACATAAATATCAACACCCAAGACCCGAGTACAAATATCTGTCTTTAAACAAATTGTATGTATATGTATGTTTAAAATGTTACAAACATTCTCTCTCTTTCTCCAGACCCGCCACCGCATGAAGTGAACAACGGGTACGCCCCGCGGCCCGCGCTGCCTACCTCCTACCCTCCGTTCCACCCGACGCTGCCGCCGCCCGTTTACCCGTCGCCGCCCGCCTACCCGTCGCCGCCCGCCGCCTACCCGCCGCCCTCGCCTTACAACCATCGTGAGTTCCCTAGTTGCACGAATGAATACGTCCGCAATGATTCACTCTCTGTACCTCATGCAGGTTGACTGCAGTTTTGTAAATTGTGAAATTTAAATAATAAAATAAATAAATAATGAATCCCCCGTGAACGTATCATCTGTTCTTTACATCAGCAGATATTGGTTCCCTTTTTTGTTCACTGTTTTTTAGCAGAACCTTCACAAATATACCAATCTTTTACATCATTATTTATCATTGCAGTGATATCTATTCTATTCTATTCTCTGTGGGGGTGTAAGTACCTGCACCTGGCTCTCTCGAGTGGAACCTTTGTGCATGTCCCCAAGGTCTAAACTGCCTTCCTAAGCTTGGACCATTTCCCACCACGCTGGTCCACTGCGGGTTGGTGGGTTCACATATCTAGATGTGCTAAATCTAGATATGTAGGATTCCTCACGATGTTTTCCTTCACCGTAAGAGCGATGGTATACATTGTACTTAAGTTAAAAGAACTCATTGGTACATGTCAGCGCCGGGATTCGAACCCGCATCTCTGTCGTGAGAAGCGGGCGCTTACCCGACTGAGCTACCACCGCTCCAGTGATATCATATACTTTAATAAATAAAAATAAATAAATGGCTACATTTTATAAACGTATAAAAAAAACTTAACCAACGCGAATCTCTAGGGAAAAATTAGTAATACATACTTAAAATACTTCCAGTGCCCCCGCGGCCGGACGGCAGCATGATGGCGGCGCTGCCCCCCTCGACCATGGAGGTGTCCCACGGGTACGCGCCGCCCGGCGGCTTCCCACCCCCGACCCACACCAACCGTGAGTACCGCATATTGCAGATATGTGTGTGTATAATAGCTAGATAGTCTGGTGAGAACAAACCAGAGCCACGACCACCAGACTTTTGAACCTCCGTTGACGTTGCGTATCGGCAACGGTCACCGAAGCGGTCGTAGCAGTCGAGCTAGCTTCAGAGATCTTAACTGATGACTGAGGTTAAGCAACAACCGGCACGGTCAGTCCTTGGATGGGTGACTGATTTCAAGTGCTTCTTTTCTGGATGCTTCCGTGCTTCGGACGGCAGTTTAAGCTGGGGATCCCGGTTGGTGCTTCGGCAGCAGTCGTTAAGCCTAGTCAGAGCCCTTCAGGCAGCTAGAAAACATCTGACAGTCGGGTTGCCCACTTACCCGACAACTCTCTCAGCACAAGCTTGCTTGTGTTGGGGTCCACCAACCCGCACTAGGCCAGCGTGGTGGACTAGCACTAAAACCCTTCCTTCATTAGAGGGAGACCCGTGCCCCAGCATTGGGGACGTGATGATGATGATGAAGTGTTACTGTCAAAATGTAAGCCAAATTTGTTGTTATCTCCAGATTGTGTACGTAAACGGAGATGATTGCGTTTTCAACTGTCATGTGCATATGTTTTCTGTCATTTGTTTAATAATAGTGACCGCTAGAACGCTGGTTTCTAGTTCTGTCTATACCGTGCCTATACTTTGTAAAATATAGCAAGAACAATTTGACAGCGTTTCATAAGAAAATGAACGTTATTCGCCAGGCAGCAAGCATCTCCCAATCAAACTTCATAGGACTCCTGCTATATTTTACAAAGTCTAGTTTGGGCCGAATGTAAGCAGGAATGATGTAAACCAAAAAAACTTATAAAAATAGCCCCTCTACATCCTCC
Source organism: Plutella xylostella (assembly GCF_932276165.1). Classification (NCBI taxonomy): domain Eukaryota; kingdom Metazoa; phylum Arthropoda; class Insecta; order Lepidoptera; family Plutellidae; genus Plutella; species Plutella xylostella. The sequence continues at coordinate 15,146,719 of NC_064012.1, forward strand.
AAGCCGGTTGGCTACCTACAGTAGCTCTGATCTGGCCAGTCCATCACAGCGCCAGGGGATCGAGTGTGCTAAAGAAATACCAAATAACCAAACTCTCCCAATACGGCCGGTCACCGTGGGAGCAGTAGACCAAAACCCTCTATCAGACAATAACACTATGATCAATACAATGAAGGACAGAGACGACAAGCTGAACATAATTACATTTAATGTTAGATCGCTTGTGGATCCGACACGAAAAATAGAACTAGATAATTTTTTTGAAAATATCAACTGGAACATAGCCGGTCTGTCAGAAATAAAAAAGGCAGGAAACCATATTGAAGAAAGAGATACACATATTTTCCTCTACAGTGGAGAAAAAAGTGGGAGGAATGGAGTAGGCTTCCTAGTAAAAAGCCACCTGAAATCAAACATAACTAACTTTCAGGCATATTCAGACCGTGTTGCAAGGCTTGATTTAACATTGGAAGATCAAGAAATAACAGTTATTCAAGTCTATGCGCCCACAGAAAAGGCTCTAGACGCAGAAATTGAAACCTTCTACGATACTATTTCAGAGTCCCTCGAAGAAACAAAAAATAACACATTTGTCATAGGAGATCTAAATGCCAAGATTGGCATACCATTGAAGGAAGAAAGTCACATAACGGGACCATATGGATATGGGACACGAAATAAAAGAGGAAGCAGGTTACTTCAATTCTGCCATGAAAATAAGCTGACTATAGTAAATACCATTTTTAAAAAACCAGAAAAGCGGAGATGGACATGGCAGTCTCCCGACGGGAGAGCACGAAATGAAATTGATTTTTTCCTTGCAAGAAATACTAGAATAGTCCAGGACATTCAAAGCCTGAACTCTACATATCCATCAGATCATAGGCCTCTCCGATGCAAAATAAAATTGAGCGGTTTAACAAAACAGATCCGCAGAAAATTTAACAAGCCAAACACGAAAAACCTGAACATATTAGAAAAAGAATCTCTAAAAAATATATTTAAACAAACATCAACTATTGAGATTACCGAAGAAGAAACCGTGTCAGAATCATATGAGAAGCTAACAAATGTAATAAAAAAATGCATTAATACACTTTCAAAAAATGTCGCAAAAGGAGAGAAACCAACCATAATCACAGACAAAATAAAGCATTTAATAGAAGAGAGAAAATATCTAAAAACTATCCCCAATAGAACATTTGAACAAAGAAAACGACTAAGAATACTATATTATAAAATCAAAAAAGAAATGAAAAGAGAGTATCAGAAGTTCAGGTTAAAAATACTAGAAGAAAACATAGAAAATACCGGATCTACAAAAAGAGCTTTCAGAACAATAGATAACTCAAAGAAATGGATAACCAAAATAAATAATAAAACGAAAAAAGTCGCTAAATCACGAAAAGAAATAGTGGAAGTCGCAACAGATTATTATAGAGAGCTATACAAGGATGATAAAGAGCAGATTATACAGAACATCAACCATAATGAGCCTGACATCCCACCATTAATAGTATCAGAAATTAGAAGTGCAGTAACTAAGTTAAAAAACAATAAAAGCCCCGGTGAAGATGGTATTACAAACGATGTGCTAAAGAGCTTCGATGAAGCTATCTACCCCATTCTTACTACCTTTTACAATAAAGTTATGACCCAAGACTGCATACCAGAAAAATGGAAAACATCTCTTATTACCCTGATATATAAAAAAGGAGATCCTGCACAAATAGGAAACTACCGACCAATTAGCCTTCTGCCTGGGAGCTAGGCTGGCTGAGCTGAAATCAATGGGATATGTACAAAGGTTCCACTCGAGAGAGCCACATATAGGAACTTCACCCCCTCTCAGAATAGTGGTAAGAGTTGCATCACATGTAAGTTAATGTTGGACCCTTGTGCACGGGATGTTTATAGGGGACAGATATTGTCTCGGGAAGGCTCTTTTTCGCGCGAGCTAACTCAGTGAGCCGAGTGAGCTAGTTATGAATGTAATTAAATATCTTAAGAGAACAAAATAAAATTCTAAAGTCACTGATTTTAAATTAAGGTATGTCAAAAAAATAAATGTACTTATCATCTTGTGACTTAATTAAAATTTTACTGTGACCATCTAATTCCATATTCTAAATTTTGTTTTGACATTACTAAAATTAAAGATTCATACATTGCAACTTTGCATTTTATAAGATGCTGTTATCACTAAGTAGGTCTCTCTCTCTCTCTCTCAGCCTTCTGTAGTCCACTGTTGGACATAGGCCTCTCCTAACGATCGCCACCCCAAACGGTCACCCGCCATCTGCATCCAGCGGCTTCCCGCTACCTTTCGCAGATCATCAGACCAACGGGTTGGGGGGCGACCGACACGCCGTTTGCCGACACGGGGTCTCCACTCCAGAACCTTTCTACTCCAGCGGTCGTCGGCTCTGCGGGCTACGTGGCCAGCCCATTGCCACTTCAGCGTGCTAATCCTTTTGGCTATGTCGGTAACTTTAGTTCTTCTGCGGATTTCTTCATTACGAATCCTATCTCGCAGGGACACGCCTAACATAGCCCTTTCCATAGCACGCTGAGCAACTCTGAGCTTGTGGATAAGCCCTTTGGTGAAGCACCACGTCTCGGCTCCGTAAGTCATCACTGGCAACACACACTGATTGAAAACTTTTGTTTTCAGACACTGAGGTATGTTTTCAGTGAAGATGTGTCGTAATTTCCCGAACGCTGCCCATCCGAGTTGGATTCTACGAGCTACCTCTTTATCGAAGTTGGATTTACCTAATCGGATCACTTGTCCTAGGTAGGGATACTGATCGACAACTTCGATGGTGACACCTCCTACAGTTACGGGCGATGATGAAACATGTTCGTTCGACATGACCTTTGTCTTGTCCATGTTCATTTTCAGCCCAACTTGTTTAGAGGCATCATTGAGGTCTGTGAGCATTTCGCCTAACTCCTCCAGCGTTTCCGCCATAATAACTATGTCATCAGCAAATCGTAGATGAGAGATATATTCGCCATTGACGTTAATGCCCAGTCTTTTCCACTCTACAAGCTTAAAAACATCTTCTAGTGCACAGGTGAACAGTTTCGGAGAAATAACATCTCCCTGTCTCACGCCCCTTTGCAACTGGATCGGTTTTGTGCTATATTCGTGTAATCGAACTGACATTGTGGCAGAATTGTATATACATCTCAACACCTCGATATAGCGATAGTCTATATGGCACCGCTGAAGGGATTGAAGCATCGCCCAGAGCTCAATAGAATCAAAGGCTTTCTCATAGTCCACAAACGCTAGACATAAAGGTAGATTATACTCCTCGGTCTTCTGTATAACCTGCCGAAGCGTGTGTATATGATCTATGGTATTATAGCCTTTTCGGAACCCGGCTTGTTCGGGTGGCTGGAAGTCGTCGAGTCTTTGCTCGAGACGATTCGTAATAACTCTCGAAAACAGCTTGTACACATGGCTCAGAAGTGCAATGGGGCGTGTTTTGAAACTATACAAGGCCAGAACGCACCCATAGTGTACTAGCACTGTATGGTTTCAAGTGAAAAAAATATATATTTGACTTGAAAATATACACGATTTGTGCGTACTAATCGCGTATACTTTCAAGTTGGGAATTACTGAATCGTTCTTGAAAATATACATTGCTATTACGCACATTGCTTGATTCGCGTACTTGTCGCATATAATTTGTACCTACATGCTGATTCTGATTTACTTAACTATTTCGGTAAATGTACATGACTACAATTTACTTGTTCTGCCTGTCATACTTATAGAACGTTAATAAATAAAGATGAACAAGCTCTTATTTGATTGATAAATTGATATTTATAGCAATCATACTTGCAAGTAAGAATACTTATATCTTATTATTTATATGAATTAATATTTGTTAATCAGTAATAAACGCTTAAGTTTAAACTAGATGATATACAGGAAGAGCGGAGTCTCCTGGCACAGGCGTTTCCAACGCCTAAAAGGAGGCTTCAAATAACTAGTTGATAAGAAATCTTTGTTAAGACAATAAACAATTTTTGTTTTTTTGTTATTTTTAATACTACACTCACGAGCAATGAAAAAGTTCCAGTGACGATAGCTCCTGAACGGAAAAGACTAGCTTAATGTAGCCGTCGGCATTACAGTACATTTAAGAGCGCATCAAAATATTATTATAACCAACTAAAAACGTTCATTTTGATCAAATTCTAAATTAAATGTTTTAAAAAATTGGGGTAATTTGGTGTTGACTTTTTGCTACTTGGACTTATTTATTGCTCATGATTGTAGTAGGTAATGTAGGTATTACCCTATTACAGACCTATTTTTAATTTTTTTTTTGTTCTACACCCTCTTCTCTTTTAGTATTTACAACAGTTCTACAGTTTAATTTAAATCAATTTACTTTTTAACTGTACGATGTAAACAAAAAACACGTTACGAAAACAATGCCGAGTGCGGAATGATGATGTAATGTTTAGAAAGCAATAGACTAATTACTATTTCGCATGAAAGAAAGAGAGAGCAACAATTCAAAAGGGCTACCTGGTAACTAATCATGTATAGTTTCAAGTGCTCGCATTGCCGCTTGGCACTTGAAAATATACACGATTAGTACGCAGTGGTAACTGCTGCAGTATATTTTCAAGCCATAATTTTGGCCCAACTTACTTGAAAATATACGCGATTAGTGCGTAATGGCCTTGTATACTTTCAAGTAAATCATGGCACCATTTTAATTTGAAAATATACGCGAGCAGTCCCAGCCTCTGCGTTCTGGCCTTGTATAGTTTCAAAACACGCTGCAATCCTTACTAATATTATAAATGCGAAAGTAACTGTGTCTGTCTGTCTGTCTGTCTGTCTGTCTGTTACTCTTTCACGTCAAAACTACTGAACGGATTTGAATGAAATTTGGTATACATACGTTCTAGACCCTGGGAAAGAACATAGGGTACTTTTTATCCCGGAATTCCCACGGGAAAACTTTTTAAGGCGAAGCGAAGCGCGCGGGATCAGCTAGTGGGTCTATAATTCTTCAATAGGCTTTGTTGCCTTTCTTGAAGATCAAAGTCACTACACTTCTGCTTCATGCCTCCGGGCTTGTGCCTTCGAGTATGACGGAATTAAACAGCCTCCGAAGTGCTATTAAAATCGGTCTACCGCCGGCTTTCAGAAGTTCTGTCGTTATTCCATCATCTCCCGGAGCTTTGTTGTTTTTTAGCTGTTTGAGAGCAATACTAATCTCGTCTAGACTGACGTCCGGAATATCTTCGGTATAGTGTCGGGTGAGTGGCGCTCGGCTGTCGTGAGCACCGCTGGTAATAGGGTTTGGTGTTGTGGTGTATAACTGTCCGTAGAATCTCTCAATTTCTCCCAGAATTTCGGGCCTTGATGAAACGGTGTTGCCACTGTCGGTCTTCAGTTGGGTCAACAGAGTCTGCCGAACAGATCGATCTCTAGCAAAGACTTTGGAGCCCTTGTTTTGCTCAATTGCGTCTTGAATGCGCTTGCAATTGTAGCGTCTCATATCGCAACGTCTTGCTTTGGCGATCTGTCTGTTTAGACGTCTGTATTCGACCATATCAACTGAAGACTGCAACCTCATTTCTCTCCGTTCTCTTATGAGACTCAGAGTCCCGTCTGAGAGTTTTTGAGGTCCTCGGTTGGTTCGGGACGAAAAATATTTCGATCCTACCTCTCGGACAGTTTCCACAAACCTATTATTTAAATCGTCAACTGTAACGCAATTCTCTAAACATATCAGGCGGTCGCAAAGCTCAGACTGAAAGCTTTCGGGATCTTGGATTTGAGCAGGAGTAGGACGGAGCGTGGACTTCATTAGACGGGAGCGTTCTATTTTGCAGTTTATATTCAAAGTGCCTCTTACGAGTCGGTGATCGCTGCCGGTCTTAACCCTACTGATCACTGAGACATCATTGAATATGTGCTTCTTATCCGTCAATATGAAGTCGATCTCGTTTTTAGTCTTCCCATCGGGGCTAATCCACGTCCACTTCCTTTGTGACTTCTTCTTGTAGAAGGAGTTCATCATATAGAGGCCCTCCTTCTCCAAGAAGTCAGCCAGCATTTGCCCACGATGGTTCCTGACTCCAAATCCATGCGACCCCACTTTCGTCTCGCCGCCTTCTTGTTTTCCGAGTTTCGCGTTAAAGTCTCCCATCACCACCGTGAAATGAGTAGTGAACGCAAGTTCGACCTCATCATCGGTGTGCTTAGATGTGGGTGCGTAAACCTGTATGGCCTTCATTGAGTATCGTTTAGATATTCTCAGGATGAGGTACGCAACCCGTGTCGTCACACTTCCGATTTCAACGATGTTGTTGACGAGGGACTTGTTGACGATGAACCCGACACCCCCTTGGGACAGTTGGTCGCCCTCCCGGTGGTACAGCAAGTTTCCGGACTGGAGAATTTCCGTATCCTCTCCCTCTCGTCGGACTTCGGATAACCCTATAATGTCCCATTTTAACTTGCTGATTTCCTCTTCAAGCTCATCTATCATCACGTCTTCCCTCAGTGTCCGTGCGTTATATGTTGCCAGGTGCAAGGGTCGGTTGGGCTGGTAGCCGACTCTCTGCCGGAGATTCTTCGCACCCCCTGCCCCGCCGTTACCGTGACCGCTACCGGAGTCCGGGATAGCGGGGCTGCCGGGGACTGGGAGCCGGGGCTTTGTTTTTTCCATCATAAGGAGGTGTGTTTGCCATAATCACCGCGCTTGGCAGGCGTGTTGGTGATTCTCCTTTTTTACGGCGGGAGATCGCCGCCTCTGCTAGGAGAGGAGATCGGGTCGATTTACCGCCGCCCGACATTCGGCGTTGTCACTCGTTAGCACCACCCAGGGGACACGTGTAGGGTAACTAGGGTTTGTACCTACGGACGTGAGCGACAAGCCCCCCAACATAGTCAAACTTATTAATTTCTCTTTCCCAGCGTCATACCAGCCGGTCGCATCCACGTCGGCGCAGCGGCCGCCCGCGCCTCCGCTGCCTCCAGCCAAGAACTACAACCAGTACACCTTCGGAGTCTGCCAGAACATGTCCTCATCCTACCACTACACCACGTATCAGTAGCGTATAAAAGGTAATGCGAAGCGGCTGAGCGATTAGGGAGTATTTAGGCGATATTCTAGTGTAAGGTGAGCCTTTTTCGGGCGCGTTGTTCACTGTAATATTGAATGGCATAAAATGACTGTTGGACCTGTCCTTGCTATTTATATTTAATCTATGTTTTCCATTCCGTATATGCCTTATGGCGAATATGTTTATGCCAATAATAGGTATCCTTATTGAAATTATGTGGTTTCGTTTCATGCCATCCAATAGATTCCGTTACTGTTTTCCGATGATCGATTCGTTATTGGAATGTTCGTCGACACCACGATTAATTTATGTTCGACCGGCAGGAATGTTCTCCTTCGGACATAAGTCCAATAATAATAACAAGCCTTTTGGCTACAGGCGTCCAACAAGCCTTGTTTCTTCATGATGATTAACCTTTCACTATTTTATTCACAGATGGTTCATGATACGAAGAAATGATGTCGGTCTTATTTTAATTGTCCTATCGACGAACAGTCCAATGACGATTCGCTCAACGAAACTCAGTTGCGAATCCATCAAATATGGACCCTGTCCATTATGTACTGTGCGTTTGTGAGAGATCAGCAACCAGCTCCTCTCCTACGATGACACTTTATTTTTGCGAAAAATGCTCACAATGCGTTGTGACAATTTTTCTCTTCTTTTGTGCCTTATCAGTGCAGTGCCTACCATACTCACACACGTATGTGTGACGTCATCAGTGGATGTTGTCCGGTGCTGGCTGTCACCTCTGTAGTCGGCTGCACTTGATCACGAGCCTATTCTGCGCACGGATTTGTTTCTGTGAGTGGCTACGGCGCCTAGCTGCCTTTATTCACCACAGTCAATAATAGCCATTATCGACTTGAATTGACGAAGTCTTGATGTCGAAATTTGCCTGTCACCTTGACAAGCAGTACCGCAGGCAATAATGACTGTTATTTACTTTTATTAACGTCTCGGTGGCGTAATTTCCATATTACTTTTGCTTAATATCAGGCGCATTAGCAATAATTGATGAAACATATAACATTGAGTGTGTCTCTTCTCACTCTAGTTTTACAGACTCATCCGTGACCAGATTACCCCTCGTGAGCAAGTGCGTGGCGACTGTGCGTGCGTAGCATATTGTAAAATGTACTGTTGAAGTGTGCGTGGCGGCCTAGTTTAAGTTTTTTTTACATTCCATAAGGATAACTTAAAGTGTGTCGGTATACCACTGTAGTCTTTATCGTAAGTTAACCCCTACCTTGGGATAAGTGCCATACTATATTCAATACTCAGCACGAGATTAATTGAAGAAATAATATAAATACTCAATGATTTTGTGTTCAAATTAATACCTTGTAATCGTATATAATTATGAGGAATTATAATTAGGTGGTGTTTATAATAAATTAGATAATATGGTGCTATTCAAACCAAACCATTACTTGGTCTCAGATAGATAGATAGATCTTAAAATAATCAGACTGAATAATTTTAAGCCATTGACCTGCATTATATTTTTACACAATTTTATCTAGTTATGTATAAATGGATGAACCGTTTTTTTACAAAGTCCTTATCAGTATTTTTTACCCTAATAGTATTTTTGACATGTGATATAGGTAAATCGCTTATATTAGGATTAAATTGATGATCATGAATCATGATCATATTCTTAATTTTTATTAGTCAAAGCAATACGGGTATAAATTATAAGTGCATTTAGGGAGCGCGTGCACGGCGGCACTGAGTGGCCGCGGACTGTTCTAGCGCACGTGCCTTTCTACACGACCCAGAGATGTATTACTATACACTACATTTAGCAAGGTTGCTGCTTAAATTAAGGCGCTACTTGAGAAAGCTCACATATTCTTCCTAGCCTTAACCTCACTTAGAGTCTACTTTGTGCTCCATTTACCCTATCCTCTCTGTACGCGATACTCTCATTCACTTCACACTTGGTCTTATTTTCCTTCAAATGATCTTTCCACATCTTTCTTGATCTTTCTATCTCAATCTCAATCTGCTCTTCTCAACTATAGGGGTTACATTTACTCTATCCTCTCTCTACCCGCTACTCTCATTTACTTCACACTTGGTCTTATTTTCCTTCAAGTGATCTTTCCACATCTTTCTTGATCTTTCTATCTCAATCTCAATCTGCTCTTCTCAACTATAGGGGTTACATTTACTCTATCCTCTCTCTACCCGCTACTCTCATTTACTTCACACTTGGTCTTATTTTCCTTCAAGTGATCTTCCCACATCTTTCTTGTTCTTTCTATATCAATCTCAATCTCCTCTTCTGAAATATATGCGCTATTTTCATACTTACCACTCTCATTCTATCTTTTCTTGTCGCAGCAATACCATCACAAAATTCTTAACTCTGTGCCTTACATTCTTTCTCATCCAGAAACAAGTCAAGTGCTATTACAATGTCGAATAATATGCATTCCCAATTTCTAATATACTGATAAACCCTTACGAACTTGTTCATAGTCAAGGTTATTCTTCCATAACATGCCCATAGTATTCTGTAGTATATCAGCGAGCTATGCTCCTTTTCCTTTTCGTGTCCTTCGGACCTGACTTCGCTTCTCGACGCCGCCGCCGCCCGGGCGGTGCCAGCCCTGGTCCACTCAACACAGGCGTCGGCGTGACCAGCAGCGGATGCCTCAGCTTTTACCGCATTATTTCTTCAACTTCACATGTGAAAACTCACACATTTTATAATGGCTATATTGAGCATACACTTCCAACTCGTTTGAAAAGGTACTAACCGGATTCAGACTGTAGGAGTTATTAAGCATGCGTTACCTACATTTAAAATCTTCAAAAACCTGTCGGATTGCACGACTGAAAGACTTTTTTATCCTTACTTTTTTATTAATATGCAATCTACATGTTTTTGACGAACTTCAAATAACTTTATAACTTAGTTGACAGTCTGAATATAGAAAACTCTTCGGCCATTCAGTGTCATCGTGCTTGGTGCTCCTTATTCGCGACGTGAAAGACTGATATTTATGATAGTAAAAACGCTGATTGTATGACGCCTCGCTTGCGGCGGCCATAAGCATGCGATGCGACTTAGAATCAGCCACCGGAGTGTAGGTACATCCCGCAAGTTACTGTTGCTTGTGGCTCTCATGGTTCAGCTCAAGAGACAATAACTACACTTCCATTGACGACGTCTCCATGACAAAATTCTCATATCATTTTGACAAAGTGCGAGCGCAGTGCCGCATTTTCATATATAAATTTTCGACTAAACTTCCAATGTGAGGAATTTACGGGAATTTGATTACTCTCACATTAGGTAATAATAATAATAATTTCTATTTCTTTTAATGAAAAGCAATGTAAGACGTTCCAACCGCCATTAATGTATTCCACTAAGTTAAGAATATTTGATTTTGAATGCGATTTTTTATTTACTTGATTTGTCTAGTATAAGTTTTATTTAGATTAGTATGATTTTACCTTCCATCCATGTTACCTGCTTTGACGTCGTTCGAAAATTTACAGTAAGAGTAGAATATGTGGTGTATATTTGGTGCTATTGTCACATCAGGCGGTTTACACACTGCACCGCGCATTTTCCATAGGAAATCCGTGCAGTGAGGCGGCGGCTGTGTGAATTATACCTTGTATAATATAGCATGATCCCTATGGCATTTGATTGACACTTCCTAAGGTAAAGTTGGGTTTCTCTTGAAAACGAAGAAATGTCAATTTTATGCTCATCATACCAATACTACAGTTTGACAGCTGTCATACGACTCATGCTATATTTTACAAAGTATTTGCATATTGTTCTATTTTTGCTTACAATGGTAATCCGCGATCCGCGACCAGTGTGTGAATCGCCTTAAAGTGTGCTATTTAGAAATTGTAATATATTTACGGAACTAACACAACGTTGAAATTTAATTTTAGTTATAGATTAATATTATGTTCGTTATAATTTAATTGCTGCGCGTAAGACTGACTTCCTACCTCAGATCAATATCACAGTAAGTGTTACATAGCAGTAGAAACATTCTCAGCTAGTCAAAATTATTTATATCATGGTGAAATTCTAAAATAGCATGATTTGCAAATCTTACACCATATTTCCTAGTCACAATAGCTCGAAAAACGTATGTTTTCGATAAGTAATTAATACAAAAGTTTCGGCACAAATATCACAAAAAAGCTGCATTTTAATCTGTGTTTAATTGTTAATCTAATTCTAAATTATACCTTTCTGTATTATTTTAAGGAATCTTACGTAAAATAATTTATTCATATTTGTGCCGACTCAGTAAATGCAATATAAAAATGTTACCATGGCATTGAGTAACCTTATGAAGAAAATGTATACTCAATTTTGCAATATGCATATTATAATTAAACTGTTGTATGTTTATAATGATCTCAGGATATAAAATCTGTACCTAAATTTGGTCTCTAAAGTATAGGGATTCATATTGCCAGTTTCTTGCCACACTACTATAAACTTATTAGTTAAACAGGATGCCACGGTCGGTCAATCGGTTTTGAAGCCGGAATATACCTATTATAACAACAATACCATTATGTTGTTGTTTTTATAGTGAAAAGAGTATCATTATAAGTATAAATTTTGTTGTTATATTTCTAAAAAACTAGCTTTTATCTTGAATGGCAATATGTTAATCCAATATTAGTTATGAAATTATCATAGTACATTAAAGTTTATTAGGTAATCATTGATGTAACGGTGCTATCTGAAAGTCAAACACATTGTTATTAATACACATTGTTATCTATGTCATAGTAAGATAGGTAAGACTATACTGCATTCAGATGAGTATTGTAAACAATGCTGATGTGACTTTATACGACTGCATAATACTGAAGTATGGGGCTCATGGCGCGCTCTTCAAGACAAAACTAGAGTTGTGCATCGCGCTCACCCACGTCGCGCGGCCTCGAGAGCGAGCGCGACGGAGAACTTCTGTCACATCTTGAAGTGCGCGTCTTGAGCCCTGTGCTAGGCTAGCGGAACTGATAAAAAATCTTTCATTTCACACATATTTCACACATTTTGATCCTAGTGCCGACAATAAGCACCGCATCGGTGTGACTAAAACCGGCTTCAATCATAGTTATTCTTGTTAATATAACATTATTTATTCAGATTTTTAGAATGTAACAAAGAAACATCAACATTGTTTACAGCCTTACCGAATGAAGTATACGCTCAATTTATTGTTGGAGGAAGGTGATAAAATGTTCCTATTTAATTATAAGCATTACGGTATCAGAGTATGATTGAAATGTAAATCCATGGTAAAAGACCATTAGTTAGACAAAGCTAATAGTGAATTCAAATGACGTATTATGGAAATAAATTAATATTTTTATAATGAATATTTCTTTCATTTATTTACTTAGTTCCATGGCGCACAGACCTATTTTTACGATTAGACGAATTTGTGGATAGCATGCGTACGCATTCCATTTCATATTTTTTATAATTCCATTTTCTTGCTCTAATAAAGGTTATGGTCAGTGTTTCCACAATACTACTAAGTTCATTAATCAACGTTTTCCGCGGTGAGTTAAAAAAAAAGACGGCCAGTCTGGCTTTATATCAATAGGCCTTACAGTCAAACTGTAATGAGAAAGTTCATTTCATGCACCTATCACCACTGCTAAGCGCATGTAAGAGGCAACTCTTACCAACCGCGACGGTCAACACATTGCCACTAGTGCCTCTACTGCTGACTGTTGGACGAAGATTTCTGCGAAGGGTAAATATAAGTTCTAAAATAATTTAGCGACGTGTTAATTGTGAATTTGCGATTTATGAAAGCGAGCATGCGATTCATTGCGATGGCCCTGTGCTAGAGTGAGATGGTTGAACGTGTGGTTTGTGTTGCAGTGTGGTGGGAGCATCGCCGCGGGGACTCCTAGCGACTCCGGGCCCCGCCCTCTCTCCCGTCACGACACACACACACAAACACGTAGATCTCAATATTTTGTAAGTGTTGGGCAACGAAGGTTCAAGTGGAAAATGGTATGACAAGGTTTAGAGCAGGGTTTTTACACGGACTTTGTGGATAGCGGGTACGCTCCGAGATGTTATTTGGTTAATGCGGTTGTGTGTTTTATTACATTAGCTTAAGGGGGCTTTGTGCCTGAACTTGGGTCATTTGTATATGGGATATTTGTGTAAATAGATCCCCTTAGACACAACATTTTATTTTAAGCGAGTTTTATTATAATAATAATGTGTAATTCGTAGATGTAAAAATTATTAGTTTTGTAACATAGACAATATAGACATACATTTCACTGGTTTCTGACCATCTCTTTTGATTGTATATTAATTGCGGATATCATCTCGGGACCTGGCTGTTAAGTAAGTAAATAAAAGTTGTAACTAATCTGTCTGGTAAGCAGAAGCTAAGAAATATATATAATAATAGGTATATGTATCGGTTAATTTCCTGTTAGGTACCTAAGACACAGGGAGACATAAAATTGCATCCGCGTTGTCTTGACAGGTTAGATTGTAAAGTTTCATAAACTATAAAATAAAGATGGCGCACGTACAATGTGCCGGATATTCGCCGGTCGCTCGATTGAAACTTGCTTTAAAGGATTGACATACTAATCTCTCCATTCCCCTTTGGTACAAAGAATATCAGCTCCAGAAGTTTGATTGTCTGATGCAGAGAATCCTGGGCGGATATTACTAGCTGGTTGCTGATCAAAACAGTTGCTTCTGTTGCAAGTTTAAATTATAGTCTAGAGATAAACGCGTAATAACAGGAAGTTATTATTTTGTTATTTCCGCACAGAAGACGAACTAAAATAGGTTCCTTTTATGCATATTGTATAGGTATGTATGTATACTTACCTACTCATAACATTACGTAATTCTCAAATTTTATTCAATTAGTTGTAGGTAGGTACAGTAAACTGATGAATTTAATTCGATGTGACTCAAAGACAGTCGTATAAATAATAATACCTACCTATGTAGGAATAGAAGCAATGTTAAGAATTTTGACTGATGATGGTATAAAAAATGTTAGCTGTAAAGACGGTTCTACCTTTTTTGGCATAAGATTTATTTGTCTAATCTCGTATTGCATAGTCACGTTTGGTCAAAGTCTCGTTTCGCCGAAAATCGTATGGCATAAATCTCGTTTAGTAAAAAGTTATTTCGCATAATATTGTTTAGCCTAATAATGGTATGTCCAAATCTTGAATAGTCTAATAATGCTATGGCATAGGTTATATAAAATATTACCCTCCTCCTTCGGCAGTCGGGTAAAAAGTAATAATATTCGGGATTTAACTTGGACGGGGCGACTTAGCGCAACTTGTGCCTTGTATTGTTTCCTTGTATGTAGGAAACGCTCCGTTCCGCTTCGCTGCGCTCCGCTTTGCTTATGACGAAAATGTGCACCTAACACGCTCTTCCTCTCTTTGCTCGTCGTCGCACCTATCTTTAGTAAGTTTCGATCCCATGGGGTTTTCGATAATTAACAATTATTAATAACTTTCGATATTTTAATAATTCAATATTGTGATTTTCGGGATGTAGGGGAAAAATAGCACAATTTTTACATTTACTTAATATATTATTTATTAAGATAATATCAGGAGAAACAAGATTATACCTATACGAAGAATTTGAGCAAACGAGACTTACGTGTTTCAATACTGTGCCAAAAGAGTTTTAGACGAAACGAGTCTTATAATAATATAATAATAATAATTTATTTATTTCAGATATAACAATCCATATGTGTTAGTAACAATGTATCCTTAGTCTATGTTAGTAAATTATATTCATAAACATGCATGATATTATAAAAAGATAAATAAATAAATAATTTCTGATGTCAAGTAGTTAATATTACAATCATAATCAGCAAGCAATTAGGTGAATTAATAAAAACAATAACAAAAGAATTTTAAATTTAAATGTCAACAAAATTTAAGTGCATACATAATAAAAATAAAAAGGCAATTCAAAATAGCCAAAAAATCATTTTAGGGTTAATAGGACCGTTGCGATGGCATGGATGGAACGTGCAGACCCGACCAATGTCGCAAAAAGGGACCATCAAACCTATCAGATACAATCTTCAGGAGGCCGTTGCCACCACCGCGAGTCCTGCGCAGCAGTGATGCTGCCCTTTTTCGCATGATTGCCTGGAACCCGTCTGTCCGCGCTTCAGCAAACATCCCAGATGCGCTACAGAATCGCGGTAGCCGCAACAGAATCCTGAAGGCATTGTTATACTGGATGCGCAGGGCATTATAGGATTTCTGTGTGTAGTTAATCCA
Organism: Plutella xylostella; assembly: GCF_932276165.1. NCBI lineage: Eukaryota > Metazoa > Arthropoda > Insecta > Lepidoptera > Plutellidae > Plutella > Plutella xylostella. The sequence continues at coordinate 15,162,160 of NC_064012.1, forward strand.
CAGGCCACACGTATACAGCGAGGTACAGTAGGCTTTAAACAAGGTTATTTTAACCTCCTTCGTGCAACGCGAGAACCTGCGGGCCAACATATTGCACCTCACTGACAATGCCCTGCGCTCCCGCTCCATGTCGGTGTCGTCTGTGAGGTCCTCATTTACCCAGTGACCCAGGTACTTAAATTTTTGGACTTGAGCCAGAGGAGATCCATCTAGTGTTAAGGGTCGCGGAATAGTAGAAGTCTTTCTACCCGCCTTAAATATTAGGATCTCACTCTTTTTGCTGTTGTACCTGAGTCCATGGGCAGTGGCGTAGTTTTCACATATACTTAGGAGTATTTCAAGTCCACGGGCTGAAGGCGTCAACAGCACCATATCATCGGCGTAGCTAATATTGTTGATCATCTGACCGTCAATAGAACAGCCGACTGTGGCACTGCTGAGCCTTTCAATCAGTCGGTTCATGTATAGGTTAAAGAGTTTTGGTGAACTCAACCCCCCCTGCCTCACCCCACACTCCAGCCTATACATGTCCGACACAGAACCTGCCCAACGCACGCAATTGTTTTGGTTTTGGTACCAAAATCGGAATGTTTCCGTTATCTCTACAGGCAGGTCAGTCTCGCTGTAAAGCTTCTCCCACAGTATGTCATAAGACACGAGGTCAAATGCCTTCGAAAGGTCCAGAAAGCATGCATATACAGGCGTACTCCTATCAGTGTAGTATCGTACAGTGTGCTTGAGACATAATATGGCCGACTCCGTGGACAATCCAGCACGAAAGCCAAACTGCCCATCATGCAGTTGAACGTGTTTCTCCAGATATGAGTCAAGCACACTGTCTAACACTTTTGCTAATATGGTCGCCAGTGATATTGGTCTGTAATTCGCCTTATCCGAGGCATCCCCAGTTTTGTCCTTAATCACTGGGACCACAACAGTTTTCATAAGCATCTCAGGAAGATACGCATGCCTTATACACAGAGTGTAAAACAGCGCTAATACTCTAGGTAAGTGTACGCCCGCATATTGCAAATGCTCGATACTGAGACCGTCGTGTCCCGGTGATTTGCCCTTGCTCATCTGCTGAATGATTTTAGCGACTTGTTTAGCTTCGACTCGCACAGGCGCGTCCCCGGAACACCGGGCCCCAGGCCCGAGCACCCGCGGCGTCGCCTCTGGACCCAACGGAGACTTCACCTTGAAGTATTCGCGAAACGCATTCGCAATACCTCTCGGCTCGCTTACCCCGTCGACACTCACAGGCAGGCTCGCTCTAGGGTTCAATTTATTTGTCTCCTTCCAGAATTTACCAAAATTTTTAGTTTGATGGTGTTCGGCTATAATATCCATTTTAATTTGGTCCTGATTATTTTGACACCATTTCAGTTTTGCTTTAAAAATTTTCCTGGAAAGAGACATCTCATCGTGTATTCGACCCGTGGTGGGTTTGCCGTTCATGGTCCAGATTTTAAAATAGAGTCGGGCCTGACTGTGAGCCTCCCGTACGTGCCTATTCCAACCAACAATTGGACGACCCCTTCGTGTCTCCCTAGCAAGGGAGCTAGTTACAGCAGCATCACTAAGCACCGATACAATACGTGAGTATAGTTTGTCTATAACCCCGTGATGCTCCACATTACAACACATGCCATCGCAACAACCTATCAATTCTAGCGGGATATCTATTTCCCTAAGTTCACAGTGACAGTATTCCGTATATTGGTTAATTTCTGCAATATCTCTTTCACCCCAAACTGCTTTATTGCGAGTCGGTTGCAACACATTTATTTTTGCTTTGATAATTGTAATGTCACACAAAAGTTCCAAGGGAAAATGATCCGACCAAAATACCGACTTATGCCACGTAAGACTTGGTGATGATTCGACCAAAAAAGTTTAGACCTTACGAGTTATGCGAAACGAGTTTTGGGCAATAAAAATTAGGCGAGATGAGGGGAACCCTGTAAAGACAATAGTATTTCTATATTGGATTATTCTGGATTCGGAACTTTTAGGTGATGAATTGTCAGATATTTTATTTGGCCCCACTTACGCTGATATCGTCGAATAAACAAAACTGCCGTGCAATTGTGGGGCCAAATAAAACATACCCATTTTTTTAGTCCCAACTTCAATTAATCCCCCAATAGCGTTATATTTGGGGATTAATTGTAGCATGCGGATAAAGAAAAAAAATATGAAATGGAAACAATATAAAATATGAACATTTAATTCCATCGCTGGCTATGGGTTCATGCACATTTATGTCGGGCGCAGCGGTCCGGATCGCCATCGTGTATGATAAGATAATGCAGCCCACTGTGCCCCGGCATAGTCTGCGATAGTTCATATAAAATTTATTGGTGTGACTTTTGGGATACGGCCCGGTACGCAGCGGACCGACATAATGTGCTCGAACCTTAATCGTAGGTATTCCATACCTGATGAATAGCAGCCATTATTACCAATTATCATGCAGTTTCTTTATCTGTTCGGGCTCTACCTATTTATTTATTTTGACTTTTGGAGACGATTTTCTGAGCAGTTTTGTAAATAGTGTTGGGATACCAAATATAATTGTATTTAATGTATGCCTTTTAGATTTTAAGAGTTTTACTATCAGTAGAGTAAGTTTAAATGTTTAATTTTGTAAGTAACTAATAATTCATGAATTCCAATAATTTTGAAATCAAAATAAAGTCGTTCAATGAATAACCTACTTAATGTTTAGTTTTAAACTGTTGTATATATGTCGCAGGCATTTTGTAAGATCTCGCCGTTTACATACGGCGACGTCAGTTTACAAACGCTCGCTGTTTTGTAATATGCCGAAGGCAAAATGTATATTGCCGTGTCATTTTACAATATGCCACAACATTTCATTGACAATCCATACGCCGTTTACATAATGCCGCGGCAAATTGAAGAATGTTCTGGTTTTTACCACGCGCGGCGCTGTTGATCACAACAACAAAAATGGCTTCAAGTAGTGGTTCTGTGACTCAATAAATACTCAAAATTGTGCAAATATTACGAGTGTAGAAGCATTTTCACCAAAAAATTGTTTCTAAGTTTAGTGCATTCGGGCACCAGTGTTTGTTTTTATCTGGAAATGCCTAGTTTTATGGATCTGTATAAATGACTACGTTTTTTATTTAAATGTATCTTTTTATTAAATATTTAAACTTATGTAGTACCTGCTTAGGTACCTACTTTAGAAATAAAAGTAAAAAGTCTTACTTGAAATTCTGGAATAAAGTCAGATGTTTTCAATTGTTCCAAGTTCAAACTGTTTTATCATGGTCACCCTAAAACTACAATTAACGTCGAAATCAGTACGATTGAACGAGTTATCAATATGCCTTCGGCAAATTACAAAACAGCGAGCGTTTGTAAACTGACGACGCCGTATGTAAACGGCGAGATCTTACAAAATGCCTGCGACATATACATAGTAGGGCAAAACACCCAGTAACTGACCACCTTAAGGAAGTTGTTCCAGTAATTTATCTGTAGCGGGCTCAATTCTTATCGCTTATTAAATCCGATTTTTGTTTTAGAAACTAGAATAACAGAGCTACATTCCTGAGTAAATAGCAAACATGTAGAAGTTACTAATTTTTTTATATATTTTTGCAAACAAAAAGTAGTGATTTTCCCAGTAACTGACCACTAAAATCTAGTAACTGACCACACTCGATGCCAGTAACTGACCACCAATTTAAAATGGTTTAAAAATGGAATTATCATTAAATCTTATTATTATTTATTTATTTGATTACTTCATGTAATAGTACCGATCCTCTGGACTCTTTTAATGTGTGACACATCACTTTTGCTCAAGGTTTCTTAACTGAAAAGTGCATTAAATTAATTAATCAGATTAATGCATAATTTAAATAATATCTTATCCTAATAATCAACCATTTATTTATTAAAACACAAGTTTATGCATTTTTGTTAAATACTAAAAACAAAGGAATAAACACACATGCACATAGTGAACACGCATTTTAAATTTACAGCTTTCAGGGAGATTAATTGGCCCCAATGTAGTACTTTCAGATAAGTCACAGAAAGGGCGATTTTGTTTGTCCGGAACAAGCCAGGATCAGTGGGACAGGCCCATGAAGCATTCATGGTGCCAGAAACGAGCATTTTCTTAAATATAAAGTAGCGAATCCAAGCGATAAAGCCGGTCTTTTCCATATTCGGTATCAACTGATGAGGAGGAGGAATCGTGGCGGATTGTATTGTCGGCCTGGGAAAACATAAATTCCCCGCCGGAAAAGTAGGCCCTTTCCCCGCCGGTCCTTTCAAGGATGTAGGACCAGAGACAGATGGTTTTCATTATTGCTGAAACCCCACCCAAAGACTTTCAGTGCGGCTAAAAGAGTCATTGAGGCTAGCCATTGATATTATGACCGAATCAGATATTGGGGGTTAGTTTTTCAGGATACAAAGATGGATGCCTTGACGAACGGGATTTCAATGACTTTGTTGAGGATTCAACTGGAATATTTAGGATGCTGTTGAAACGTGCTTTCGTAGGTAAGTATTTAGCCAAAGACAGGAGTAGTCATTTCTGCAAGGGGGACAGGGAATCTTTGCCTCGTTGAAGAGGCGTCACTGAAGCAGAACATCGCTGTACTTTCTGCATTTTCCGCTGCTGGACTAATGTGTCTGCCAATGATAGTATAGCGTTGCCAGTGGATTCCGGATAGTTGTGGTATCGGTTCCAAATGGCTGGGGTGTTGGTCGTGGTAACAACTTATAGAAGAATGCCCCATTTCTTGTGTGCCAATTTTACCGTTCTGTTTGAAATCCTCTGGCCGTTCATAATGCCATTGAAGGGCGTGTTGGTGCACCGGCTGAGGGTGCTAGCATTGTAGTGATGCTTTCTTTTTTCATATATTGCTGAAGTGGCTTTGCCTGTCTTTGGAAAAATGTGGAGGCGCGTTTCGTCGGTAACGTATATTCGGGTTGGGTAATTAATAGCGTCATTGAGGTCTTGTTCGCCAAGTGCTTTTGTGCTCGGGGAACCAATTTCATCTGGTTCACAAGCGCTGGTATTTGTTAGGTACGCCTTCAGCTGTTCTGAAGATAGCATTTGAGTATCTTTTCATAGAGTGAGATGGTGAAAGCCATTTGTCTCCTGGTCTTGCATTCTTGAAGGGACTGCTCCAAGGATTATCTTTAAGGAAAAATTGTGACATCTGTCTTTATCCTGGAGAATCCACATTACCCTAGGCTGATAGTATGCTCCACTAGCGTTTTTATCTTCCTCATCAGCTAATACCGAATCTGGAACAAACTTGGTCTTTGTGTTTACGGTTTACGGTTTAAGACATTTATTTCTCAAAAAGAATAACAAATTCACTTATATGAGAAACAACATATTTTCTAAGTACTAAATCTATCTATATTAACAGCATGCGTAATTATGGATAAGTACATTATATAAATGAAGGGTAGTCCTAAAATAAGTAGCATAAACAGATTTTAACAAAGAAATGTTTGCTTAGGTTGTGTTTACATTGATGGCGATTATGGCGAATACAAATGAAAAATATTACAGTGCGTTATATAAAATTTGTGCTATTTAAAATATAAATTCATATTATAAATAGGGTATAATATTATATGTATGTATGAACTTACACTTGAAATAATATGTAAGTATGTAAATAGTTTTTTTTTTTTTTTTTCTTAACATGGTCTTATGTAGTATTAATAGAAATCCGACGTAGTATTAATATAAAATACCTATATATCCAGAATAGGCTAGTATAAATCTTATTTTATTTATTTATTAAGTAACGAAAAGTCCTTTAAAATGTGCAATTTTAGTAGTTTCTTAAAAATTGTTAGTGTTTTTGCTTCTTTTATATCTTTAGGTAATTTATTGTACATACGAGCTCCTTCGGCTATTATGCTACTCGTGCCGTAATTGGTTCTGTGGCGTTGCATGTAAATATTATTAGCTTGTCGGGTTGCGCGTGTTTGCAGTTGCATTTTTTTAGTGAAACATATTTGAGTGTGAATGTCTTTTGTAAGGATTTTTCGAATAATTACACAGGTATTATATTTATAAGTTTGAGCAATGTTAAAAATTTTAGTTTCTTTGTATATTTTAGCTGATTCTGTTAAATATTCGTAACCAAATAATATTTTTACAAGCTTGTTTTGTCCAGTTTGCAGAGAACGTAAATTAGTTTTTGCAGCAGATCCCCAAACTTCAATGAGATATTCAATGTGTGGTTTTACAAGTGAGTTGTAGATCATGTAGCGGACTGGCGTTGGAAGACAGCGGGAAATGCCGCGCAATGCTCCTGTTAGGGATGTAAGTTTGGCTTTTATTTTCTTTAAGTGGGGTTTCCAAGTGAGACGATTATCAAGAATCAGGCCTAGATACTTTTCCTCATTGCTACTTTCAATGGTTTCATTGTTTATTGTAAGAGGATTATGCTCATTAATAGTTTTGTTTTTGGCTGCAAATATCATATATTTGGTTTTAGATGTATTAATTGTTAAAAGGTTATCTTGAAACCACTGATTTAACTTGTTGAGATCAGATTGGGCTATTTCTACTATGGACTCAATGTCACTACCAAAATAGAAAAGACATGTATCATCCGCGTAAAGTGTGATGTCACCACTAAGCCCAATATCTTTTATACTATTGATGTAGATAAGGAATAGGAGTGGCCCTAAGATAGAACCTTGCGGAACACCATAGGTCACCTGTTTTAATTCACTTTGACAATTTTGAATTTTAACTACTTGGTGTCGATTAGTCAGGTAGGACTCAAGAATTTTTAAAGCACGGTCTGTGATACCTACATTCCTTAGCTTCATCAAAAGCAAATCATGGCTAACGGTGTCGAAAGCTTTCCTCAAATCGATAAATATACCCAAAGCAATGTTTTTTTTATCAATATTTAGTTTTATCGTCGTTACTAAGTCTGTTGCAGCAGAGAGAGTATTAGATTTAGGACGAAAACCATACTGTTTTTTGAAAAGAAAGTCAATAGATATTAAATGTTGTTCTAATCTGTTATAAATTATGCTTTCAAATATTTTTGATGCAGTCGGTAATACTGATACAGGCCGATAATCTTCAGGATCTGTTACTTTACCAGATTTGTTGATTGGAGCTACTCTAGCAAGTTTTAGGGAGTCCGGGAAGACTCCATCCAAAAGACACAAATTTATGCTTCTACACAATGGCTCAGCTATGAGATCCTTTACACATTTTATTACCTTTGGTCCTATTCCATCGATTCCAGAGCTTGTGTTTGGTTTAAGTTTATCTATTAATTTTGATATTTCGTCACTGCTTGTGGGATTAAAGAGTGTAGTTACGATATTTGCTTCCACAGTATCAAAAACAGGAACAGAATTACATGGCATTTTTGATAAAATATCATTGGCCAAAACAGAACCTATGTTTGCAAAAAACGAGTTAAAATGCTCACATATTTCCTTAACATCTGTGATAACCCCTGCAGCAGTAACAAGTCTGGTGGGATTAAGATTTGATTTATTTTTATTATTCGAGAGTGAGTTTATAAGATGCCACATTTTTCTAGGACTTTTCGTGCATTTTTTGAAAGATTCATAGTAGTACTTGTTTTTAGCAGATTGTATATTATTAGATACTAAGTTTCTTTTTTTCACAAAATCTTCTTTCAGTGTTTGATCATCCGGATTCGCCTTCATATTTTGCCAGACTACGTTTCTTTCATTTATTCCTTTAATGAGTTCCTTATTAATCCATTCGGTTTTAGGTGGGTTTTGTACCTTGTTTTTGATTATTTTACTACCAACCAATGCTTCTGTTATAATGTTTTCAATTGTTTTATAGTCGGAACAATCTAGTTCGGATTTCTGATCTTTAATATGTGTATATAGTTTATGGTAATCAATGGCTTCATATTGGACTCTTTGCAATGGTACAGGTTTGTAGTTATGAACTTCCAGATAAATCTGTTTGTGATCTGATAGGGATGAGTCAATTATAGTCATATGAAATTTATGCTCTTTGAGATCTGTGCTGATGTGATCGAGAATAGTTTTGGTCGTCGAAGTTTCTCGTGTACAATATTCCTGGCTTATTTTATTCAGTATTTTGAATCCATTTTCTTTAACAACTTTCTTGTAGTCTTTCACAGGTTTACCATTTGTCAGTAGATCCAAGTTATAGTCTCCAAGAACGATGACTCTTCGCCATTTTGACAGAAAATATGCATATGTTTCTAGAAAGTCCGTGTCATTAGTTCTTTCTGGTTTGTACACAGCTCCAATGTTAAGTGAGAACTTATCAATATAGATCCAGATATAGTGGTTGTCATTTTCGGATTTTTGTTCTAGGAAATGGTGTTTAAGATTGTTATGAACGTAGATGGACACTCCACCTCCAGTTGTTGTTGTTCTAAAGTTATAGTAATGTGTATAATTGGGGATATTTAGTCGTTTAGCCTCTTCGTCGCTTTTTATCCAAGTTTCCGTAACAGCTATTACATGAATTTTTGGTAATTCTTCAATAACACATCTAAGTTCATCAATTTTTCCTGGCTTTGCTAAACTGCGTGCATTTAGGTATATAAATTTTAATGATTTTTTGTTAGATGTTATATTTGTATAGGTTTTAGCGATTTCGTAGGTTATACCTTTGGAAGTGTCTGTGACGCAACTTGGTGGGAGTTTTTTGGCTGTATTTTTACAATTTTAGGAACACCCCTAGTGTATTTGATAGTCAAATCATTTTCACCACTTTGGGTCCGTTTTTGTAATTCTTCACGTAAGTTTTTCACAAATTTTTGTTGATATGGTGACTGATCCGAATAAATTTTAACTGCATCAACTTTAGATCTATTTTTTAATATTTCTTTGGCAGTAGTTGCAGAGTCAAAACATACTTTGATTGGACGGGTCTTTCCTGCATCAATTTTTCCCAGTCGTATAATTTTTAATGGTTTAGGTGCCAGACACCCGGAGAAAATTGCTGATATAATTTTGGATATCTCTCCTTTGTCGTGTTCTTGTCTTTCTGAGGAAATTGTTGGTAAAGACTCTGGGATTCCAGCTATCACTATGTTTTTGTCTCTAATAGATCGTTCCTCCATTTCCGCTAATATATCAGCCTGAAGAGTTGCGCATTGTGTTTCAGAAACTGGTTGCAAATTCGAAACTGATTTTAATTGTTGCAGGTCATTTTGTATGTTACTAATCGTTTCATCAGTCGTAGTTTTTGATGATTTTAGTGCCGCAATTTCCGTTTTCAACATATTGTTTTCCATAGCAAGGGAGTCAGTTGTAGATTTTATATCAGCGAGTTGACTGTTGATTGAGGAGATATTTTGAATTATTGTTTGCATATTTTGGTTCTGAGAGGTAGTGAAAGACTTAAGCACTTCCATAATTTCACCTTTGAATTGATCAAATTGGTGCATATAATCGTCATCGGGAGTCTTTCTCTTCCGAAAAGTAATTGATTGGTGGTCATCTATGCTGGATAAATCAGGTTGCGACTGCGATCCATTACCATCTCGTATAGTGATTTTTGGCGTCTTTGTAGGTGAGCGCATAACGTTATTCATGATCTTATTGTTAGGTATTGCTTGATTATGTTATTCAAAAATATGTGCTCAAAGAAATGTGGTTCAAAAAAAAAGAAAATCGCTCCGCTTAGTTCATATGGTCGCCTCCGATAAGACGGCAAGAACGGTCAACGGGAGTGAGCGAGATGGTTAGATGTATGCAGGTATGTTACCTGCGAGCCGGTCAATCACTCGGGGAGATCGCGAAATTTGCACTTGTTGACTTGAAGTTATGGATTAGAATGAATTGTACTCATTTACACATTTTAAATAATAAAAAGTAAAAACTTTAGGACACGTCCGTGCTCGGCGCGCACTGCTGTTTGAATTATCTTTATTTTAAAAGGTGCTTGCATGTCACCCTGAATTATTTTGGAATGTCTTGTTGATCCTAGTTTGTCTCAGACAAGTGGAATTGCCTTTTCTATACTTTTTTTGCTATTTTGGCGCTTCTTCATCTCGCTGAAAGCTGTAAAAATATATCATATATAATAATACCAGTAACTGACCACCAATTTACCCAATAACTGACCACCTATGTCAGTAAATGGAAGGAGTGAAGATAGAATGCTCATATTTTGACACAAGAAAATGGCACATATGAGCTTTAATATTACGTTCTTATTTTGCCTAAATTCAGCTTCAACCAAAAATCCCAATAACCGACTATGGAAATTCGCCGTTTCGTCGTCCAGTAACTGTCCACCCCATTAAAAACAATCAAACGGGAAATAACAAGCTGAATCTTATCAAAAACGTAATCTTTATAATTCAATCTATATGGTATATTTTTTTCATTCAATGATTTCAATTTTTTCATGGTAAATTTTACGATCAAAAAATTCACTTACCTTAACAAATACGTTAGTCACAACTGCAATTTACTCGGTTCGCGCGCCAACTGAACTTTTTCGATCGCTCACAATCCATCTGTTGGCGGTTGGCAAAATCTTTTATATCAGTAATGCTCTCAATGAACCACAAAATAGACTGGATGTTCACTAGATGGCCCTGCTTGGCTATTTTTCTTATTTATTGGAGTTGAAGAGGAAGGTGGTCAGTTACTGGCACATGGTCAGTTACTGGGTGTTTTGCCCTACTTACATACCTCATCATTGGCCACGACATCTTGATCAGATGATAGTTGCAGCGTCAATTCATTCGATGGGAAGAGGTTTGTCTTTTTCTATGGCTAGTCCTAATAGAGTTATAATAGTCTAGTAGTCCTAATACCACAAAGTCTCAAGACGAAAGTCTTTGATTAGTGTGGCCTACCGGTTATGACCGGTTCACAAACTGAAGGTCACTCAGCGAGCTATGGAAAGAGCTATGCTTGGAGTCTCCCTGAAAGATCGCATCCGGAACGAAGTAATCCGACAGAGAACTAAAGTCACCGACATAGCTCACCGAGTTAGTAAGCTTAAGTGGCAGTGGGCTGGTCACATCTGTCGAAGAACCGGTAACCGGAACTGGCCGCGACTAGGCAAACTTAGTGTGGGATGCCCTCCGGTTATATGGAGTGACGACTTGCGAAAGGTGGCTGGTTATGATTGGATGCGGAAAGCTAAAGATCGCATCCAGTGGTGTGCTTTGGGAGAGGCCTACGTCCAGCAGTAAACTGCTATAGGCTGATGATGAGAGTCCTATTGCAGCTCGACACCTGCCACAGAGATCGCAAGTGTAGCGTGAGTCTGCAGACGGTTGATGAACTGCGCGAAGTCTTTTCTGCCTCAAGCCATCGAGCCATGCTTCGTCGTGGTGAGCTACTCCATCGCACAGAAGGCCTCGCCATTCCGCTCTTGCTATGGCTGCCGTTTTCCCAGGTGTTCGGGTTAAGTATTATTTAAGTAATACGTACAACTGGTATCTACTTAATACTTTCATTGTACAGCTAAGGTTACTCATGGAAGTAATAAGTATAAGTATTATCTCTGACCTTCCTGCCAAGTGTGGAGATAATGACAATAATGTTAGTTTGCGTTTTTCATTAATTTATAGTTTGTTATGTTTTATTTTAAAACAAAAGATTTCATCCTGCGACAGTATGAATTTCATTCGCACACCCGCTAATCCCGGTTACTCCTACATATGTTTGACGTAAGTGGTTAGTACCTACTTAACTATAATATTAAATCGGTGGTCTATCCAGCTAATATTAAAATTATCTATACCTAACGATAGCCGTAACTAAACATAATATTAATTAGCGCTTGGGCTTCTTTAGAGCTTTTTATTGATCTGTATTATATTTAATAAAAGTTATGAATGTGAAATATTATTATTTTGTGCAAAAATTAAAAGCAATTACGGCAAAACATATATTATTAAAGTCCGGGAAAAATATTTTCAGCGAGCCGTCGGAGGGCGCCAGGGGTTGTGATTTCAGGCTGAAATACTGTAGATGGCGTTATGGAAGCGAAGTCTACAACGCGGTATGGTTGTGTTTTTCGAATAGCATTTATGGCTCTCCCAGCGATAGCAACAGGTACGCTCATAAACTAATCTTAAGCATAAGAGGAAAGATTTTTTGAAGCCCTATCCCAACTTCTATGAAGTTGCAGATGGGCAAAATAGACAACTAATCTAATCTTTAGGTAAATTAAATCCTAAATAGCTATAACATAGTGCTCTCATTGGATTTCGATAGAGGCTGTGAGCTGTCCGCAATTAAAAACATAATATAAATATATTACTAACTTATTACTTCCATGGGGTTACTCCTCAATGATTTTAGCTGTAGCCTGTAATACAATAATCGTTAATCTGTTTATTATACAATAAAAAAATAACCAATAAAATCTGGAGAACGCACGGAGAAAGAGATCTCGGAGAAAGTATATGGTATAAACATAGAAGTAGATTTTCTACTTCGATGGGTAAACTTACACTAAAAAAACAACCTGTAAAGTGACCACAACACATAATAATTATGTAACTGTAGGGCCACCCAGTACATGTATATGGGTAGACGAGTTCTCGAGTGGAGACCACGAACAGGCAAACGCAGCATGGGACGCCCTCCTGCCCGCTGTACTGACGACCTTAGGCGGGTAGCCGGTAGTGGTTGGATGAGGAAGGCCGAGGACCTAGTGTTGTGGCGATCCTTGGGAGAGGCCTATGTCCAGCAGTGGATGATTATTGGCTGATGGTGATGACCCTGTATACCTACCGGGACCGGCCCAACGAACGCGCAACGAAGGATATTAATCGTTCGCTAGCGTTGGCTCCTTAGTTCGTTAATACGTCCAAATACATTTATTGCTCGAACTAATGTTCGTTGGCACTTGATTCCGGTTCTTTTCTCTTTCATAACTATGGACGACGACGACATCATTATAATTGAAAACATATCGTCGTTACTCCATTCTTTGTGTTTCTCCATGATCTAAGTGGCGACATATTAAAAACACACACGCACTCACGCCTTGTACTAATGTACTCCCTTGCGGGGTAGGCAGAGGTGCATTGCTGCACCCACTTTTCGCCAGAGTGTGTCGCCTGTCAGTCCCAATGTAATAGGGGGCGGGCCTATTGCCATTTTACGGGCACATCCAAGACCCGAGAACAAATATCTGTGTTTAAACAAATATCTGCCCCAGCCGGGAATCGAACCCGGGACCTTCGGCTCAGTATAAGGTCACTAACCACTACGCCATTCGGTCGTCTGGCGACATATATCCAATTTATTATCAAATTGGACGTCTACACGCTACGCTCTTGCTTCAACTGAGCGTTCGTTTGTTGGCCTTCGGCGACCGTACAAACCACGTCCAAACAGAGTTCGTTCAAATAGAGCCTGGCTACCCAATGCGTGTCCTGAAGAAAGCACAGATAATTAAAAAAAATAGTAATAGTAATATATTTATTGCAACTATGTAAGTTTTACATTGGTCTTAACATTATGTACACATGGTCCTTAACATAGTACCCTGTAGGGCATAGCAAGTTTAATTCTTATATCTAGGTAATAATATTCTAAGTAATAACAGTAACAAATTTTAAGGTATTTGCTTACATAATAAAGATATAAAATCTACATTAAATTTTAACATTTATAATATTATAATCTTTAACATAAAAGTAGGTAGGTACTTTATTATTATTATTATTGTAGGTACTATACTACTAACAGAATTATTGAAATATTTTGTTCATAATTATTATAATTAATAAAGATATAGGTATTTATAGTTAGTTATTTTAGTTTTCAAGTAGGTATTCATTGAGTAATAGCAATGATTTCAAAAGGAAGGATACGCCCGTCAGAACGTTTTGTCAAAAGAAAATGGCACTTGCGCGCTGGCCCTAATTCATACAAATTATGACAGATTTATGAGATTTTATGGCCAACGCAAGGGTGTCATTTTCTAGTGCGGTTGGGCCTGTCCTTACGCTAGTAATATACAGGGTTATTTGCAAGTAGACCTGATCCTTTCAGGAAGTGATAGAGGAAGGCATTTCCAGTCGATTATACCCTATAATGCATTATCGGAAACTTAACCATTTCAAAGTTATTTAATATTTAAAGATTTTTTGCATTTTTGCCAAAATTTCATGTTTAAAACCGAAAATAAAAAAAACTAGCCATATTTCAATACTTTTTTGTTTGTTTAGCATTAGTAACATCTTAATAAACTAATTAAAATAATCAAATGTGCATTATTCGACTTAAATTAGACACAATACCTCAAAATAGATAAACATTTAAAAAAAATATTCAAAACTTAAAAACAAATAAGTTAAATTAAAAAAGAATTTCATATTACAATTTTTTGTGCACTTCAGCTTAAAAACATTGTCAACTTATAAGCTTTCAAATATGATATTTCAATATCAAATCTATTTAGGTATCACCAAGATATGGCCAAAACAATCAGAGAAGGTGGACAAAATTCATCAGAAAAACTAACAAAATTAGCGCAATTTAAAGGTAAAAAGTGTGATGGTTTTCAGTCCTGTTCACTTTAGTATGGAAACCCCTGTTGAGTTTTCTCCAACGTTTCTCTAAAGCGCCAACATTTTTCGATGGAGATAAAGATCCGGATCGAGACATTTTGCGTAAGCATGTATTTATGAAACCTTGTTGAACTGTTTTCTTCCACGTTTTGCAACCATAGAGGAGGGCGCTCGTTACGCACGGGTTGAAATGGGTCTTAGTTTGGAGAGTAAATACGGAATTATTTACTAATCATTTTGAAAATCCAAATATTTATTTTTATCAAATCATATAATGAAAATTTAATTTCGTTGATTCCTTTAATGTTTCCAAGATTATCTATTAACATAAGAAAAATAATAAATAACTACGTCGAATCGAATAATAATCCTTCAAAGATCAAGATTACACAGTATTTCTCTCTAACTATACCTATAATATCTGAGATCGCCTGTAAACATTGTTGATTTTTGTATTAAACTTCTTTTTCTTCTTGTTTTTCTTTAAACTTGCTTATCATAATATGTAGCAGCTTTCGAAAGTTACTTCTTGTTCTTCTATCCATATTTTACGGTGTTAATAAACTATTATTGTTGAAGAATGTATTTGTTTACAAAATACTGACATTGGCTATCATAGACATATGACAATTGACAGCTAATGAGCCGTTTTCCTTGACAGCTGTCAGTTGAGTTTCTTTTCAAGCCGATAGATGTCGTGACCACATAGTGCATTTGAGAAGCATTTGAGTTGTACCTACCAAACGTCAAATATTGCACACAGAGAGCAAAGAGAAATCTCAGAATAAGAACTCACTACTTTTAATAGTACTTCTATTTAGTCTAATTTACAAGTTCAGAATGTGCATTTTTCAAGCGTCGTTGCTGTAGAGAACGCCTGAGGGCAGGTATAGAATTTCCTCCGTGGAAGAGGAGACGATCGAATGGCGTAGTGGTTAGTGACCCTGACTACTGAGCCGATGGTCCCGGGTTCGATTCCCGGCTGGGGCAGATATTTGTTTAAACACAGATATTTGTTCTCAGGTCTTGGATGTGCCCGTAAAATGGCAATAGGCCCGTCCCCTATTACATTGGGACTAACATAACACTCTGGCGAAAAGTGGGTGCAGCAATGCACCTCTGCCTACCCCGCAAGGGAGTACATTAGTACAAGGCGTGAGTGTGTGTTTTTTTTTTTTTTTTTGTTTTTTGAAAACTTTTTTTTTAACAAACGGCTCATTAGTCTATGATAATGTGGCCCATGGAAGTAATAATACAACAGGAATGCGCACTCACCAAAATGATGCAAACAAAAATAGACCAAACGAATTCACCTTAAGATTTATATTTGAAGTGAAGGAGGCCGCGAGCCGATAGAGAGGGTTACTACAGAGCCCTTCCTCTCTTTCTAACAATTGCCAGGATTTAGTTGTGTAAACTTTAGTAGATTTTGTACGAAGAGAGCTATGCAAAAAAAATATTAAATTAACTCATAGACTACTGTTATATCATATCATTTTCAAATACAAATTTATAATAAATCATGAAATATTATGAAATATTTGGTATTTGTATGAATAATAATTTCATAAAAAAATATTGGTAGTTTTTCTAAATACTTTACGACAAGACCGGAGTTGTCAAGATGACGGATGACGTTTATACTGTTGTGAGAGACGTTATGGTTAGGGTGACCATTCATTCGTACTTTTGAATCACTTTCCATTAATTAGGACCTGTTTCATTCAACTTTTTGTTTTATTTTATACCTAAGTATCATTAGGTATTATTGTGGCTGTTATCTTATAAGACTGGTTAAGAGTTATGAGCTGTTGATTTTTTTGGTGATAGATATGAGTATTATAAGATAGAATAGAATAGTAACGTGTAAGTAAATAAAGAAGATTCAATAAATACATTGTATTATACTTATTATAAAAATGTGTGTTGTTTGATTTCGCTCATCTTATTATTTACGTCAATCCTAACTCTCTAATTAAAACCAGTCCATATTAGTAGAATTTGGTAAAAAGACAGATTGTTGTTGCTAGTTCAAACCTTGGGAATATCTAATTGATATGGAAAAAAAACATATCCATATTACATTGCAGTTTGCGCTGCAACAACACATCTATACAAATTTTACCTTAAAACGCTCAAGTCTGAGATATTCGTTCTAGTCTAGCTCGATTTTTTTGATGTTGCCACCACGCTTCGGATCGCCGCGCCGGCACACGCCAACGAGCGATCGTTGGCATTCGCTAAGCCGTCGATTGCAGCAACGAAGGCCAACGAATCCGTTCGTTGGCCTTCGTTGGGCCGGTTTGTACGCAGCTTTAAAAAAACTCAAAATAATTACCACTTCACGCTCTAAAAAGTTCACAGACAAAAAAATATATATCTTGACATTTAGCAATGGTGTGGTTTGGTTTTATCATTTATGTCAAAAAATAAAAATCTGTAAATCAAAAATTTTGCTAGTCAGCGCAGCGTAAACAATCACACAATTTTCCAAAACTTCAGAAGGCATGTAAATTGTAATTAGTTTCTAGATAGGTAGTTACTGTTATTATCCAACCATATTTTAAATCTGTGGCTAGTCTTTTTATCACAGCTTCACTAATTTTCTCTACAAAATATTCTTCGAGTAATATTGTCGGCACGCCATAATTATGTATTTAGAATCGATAATTAAGACAAAGCGCGCAATTGTGTATTGATTACTGTGTTGGAGGTGAAAGGGGTGAGGTGTGGGAGTCTTTTTCCTGGACCCGCCCTTCTAAAGAACCGCATTGTACACGTATCATTTTCGGTTAAAATAACAAAGAAAGCTATTGAGAATCATCATCCGTGATTTTGGTATTCCTTTGTTATCTAAGCAACAAGTCCCTTCAGTGAGCCGTAATTTCTAATTAGTTAAAAAAATATTTCCTAATTCTCTTCTGTTTGAACTCTTGACCACACCTCTTTAGTGTGGTATACTTACACAATAAATTTTCAATAAGATAGTAGTGCAAGTTCATGTTGAAATTTTTTATTTTCAGTATTCTGAAGTCAACATGCCAGGAAATTGGTGTCTCATCGAGAGTGACCCGGGAGTCTTTACACAGCTCATTAAGGCCTATGGTGAGTTCAACAAACTTAAGTTATTACCACCATG
Organism: Plutella xylostella; assembly: GCF_932276165.1. Lineage (NCBI taxonomy): Eukaryota > Metazoa > Arthropoda > Insecta > Lepidoptera > Plutellidae > Plutella > Plutella xylostella. The sequence continues at coordinate 15,179,857 of NC_064012.1, forward strand.
ACAAAGCAATTGTATTTAATTATTTTATACTTGGCATTATCTAAATGTGCCTTTAAATTAAAGGGGCATTAGGGAAGGGGCATTCCTAAAGAAGTTCCACCAGAGAAAATATTGCTGCTGCTTGTGCCTCCAGGTCCTGTAGTACGGGGTGCTATTAAAACATGACAAAAGTTCACTGTCACACTAACACTTGAGGCTGCACGATGTGAGTGAGCGCGATGCAAAACTTTTGTCATGTCTTAACAGCGCCCTGTAGCCTAGCCCTTCTGACTTATACATTGCACTCATCCTTAGCTAACTATCCCAAGGACAAAACAAAAAGTATAATAAACACCCATTTATTAAAATCTCAATAATTCAAACCTCTATAGTCCTAATTTATCCTCTATAGTTCCTAACAAAATCATTTGGAATGTTTCACAGGTTGTAAAGGAGTACAGGTGGAGGAGCTCTGGAGTATTGATGATGGGATTTTCGAAAATTTAAGGTAGGTACATATTATTCAAATATTGAGATGATGCATCTACGTTACGAGGATTTACGTTAGGTTCCACAGCATCCCTTCAAACAGTAGATTTAAATGAGCATTCAAATCATCTGGATGTTCAATTATGGTAGTTTTTTTTTACCATCATATATTTTAAGAAAATCATTGGAATCAGAGAGGCATATCTACTCCATAAAGCTATATGGAGTATATACTACTGTATGTAAAGATATATTCTATTCTATACTATTATGTGCTTACATCATGATGCTGACATGTTTCAGGCCAGTTCACGGGCTGATCTTCCTCTTCAAATGGGTTCAAGACGAGGAGCCGTCCGGTCCGGTGGTCACAGACAACAGACTCAAAAGCATATACTTTGCTAAACAGGTACAGGCACTAACACCATCTGCATGAGAAAGAACCCCAGTAAAACTCCACCTTGTATTAAATACCATTTAATAAAACACTGACCATGAGATGGAGTTTAAAGTGATAAATACTGATAAAAGTATTATTGCCAGTCAGTACCACAAACTTGTCTCTGACGCCAACAGCTTTTTACACACGCAGCGTGTGAAAATCAACTGACCAGTAGTTCGGCATTCATCCCTCCCTCAAATATTTTTCCACACTTTTTCCTATCCATGACTTTTCAAAAATTGAAACTTCACTTCCAGGTGATAAACAACGCCTGTGCCAGCCAGGCGGTGATCAGCATCTTGATGAACTGCCACCACCCGGACCTTCAGCTCGGTGAAGACCTGGAGACCCTCAAGGAGTTCAGCATGCAACTGGACCCGTCCATGCGAGGCCTAGCCCTCAGCAACTCGACCACGGTGCGCGCCGCACACAACTCCATGGCTAGACAGGCCCTCTTCGAATTTGACCCCAAAGTGAACGCTAAAGTGAGTATTTTTTTAGTTCCACTGCTACCCCCTTATAATAATAAACGTAGACTAAACATAGATCTGGTTATGAACCGACTTTGACTAATGTTTCTAAATCAGAACTACCTTTAGACACATGGCTTGTCACCATGGTGAAAATATTGGCGTTTTATACTCTGGATAGTCAGCAATTAACGCTAATTTGACTCCTTTCACGGCAAGCATCCTTAAACGGGCTCTTAGTTGTACTCAAGAGCCACCCTAAACCAGTTGGCGATTATTGACTGAAAAACTCTTTCTTCATTAGAATCCTGTGCCACAGCAGTGGGGTGTGATGACGTTGCTTTATTTTTTCCATCTGTTGTTTCTAGGACGACGAAGTGTACCACTTTGTGAGCTACATGCCGATAGAGGGTCGTCTGTACGAGTTGGATGGTTTGCGCGACGGGCCGATCGACCTTGGCCCCGTGGCCGGCAGCCAGGACTGGCTGGATGTGGTCCGCCCGATCATCATGAGGAGAATGAACAGGTATGCTGCTGACTGAGTCGTAGTGCTGTTAGAATTGCCGCATATGTAGCTCTCGGGTTGCGTGACTGAGCGTAGCGAGGACGCTACAATAGTCTGAGTGACTAAAAGTAAGGGTTGACCCGGGGTTCATACTGTGCTTTCGAGCTGGACGGGTTGCGTGACGGGCCGATCGACCTTGGACCCGTGGATGATCGACCTTGGACCCGAAGCCGATTGACCTTAGTCACGTGGCCGGTAGCAAGGACTGGCTGGACGTGGTCCGCCTGATTTATCATGAGGAGGAGGAACAAATATGCTGCTGACGGACTCTGGGTGCTGACCTTACATTTTTACCTAAGTGATGAAACCCAGATTCAGTTTCCTAAACGGGGATCAGGTTCCTCGCGAGATCCCCTTGCAAAACAATTCTCACACACATTCTCTCACAAGTCGGTTCATATTTTTATACCTGAATACTTAAGAGCTATCCTGTAAACGTGGTGGTAGATTTACTCTTCGTTAAAGCCAGTATCCTGTAGCGTCTCACACTCATTTATCATTGCAAGAAGCTTATAAAACCACGTCCGTCTGGCAGGTTCACCGAGGGCGAGATCCATTTCAACCTGATGGCGATCGTGTCGAACCGCAAGATGATCTACGAGCGGCAACTGGACGAGTTGCTCAACGAATCGCAGATGTTGTCCATGGAGTCGGACGAGTTGGAGAACGAGATACCGAGGCTAAGGTGATTATTATATATACATTTGTTCATTTAAAATACATACATATTACACAATATAAATCCGCCAAACTATAGACACATAGTTTGCTGGCGTGGGAGAGAGGTCTCTTAAACATAAACATTAAATATCTACATTACCTGCTATATCTACCCATGTTAGTGACTCGACTTTATGATGATAAATTCGCGACACTAGACATAATACATACAGTGAGGGTACAGGGTGGAATGAAAGCCGGTGCCTCAGGAACTTTTTAAAGTCATCGTTGACAATTTAAGTCTAAATATCATTCTGCATAATGCTACTCCAAGGCATCGGCCATTCGAAAACAGCTCAGTACGAGTATCAGAACAGAAGTCTACCACGGATGAATATGATGGCAAAACACTGGCATGCTGCTTAGCTGAGATAGCGAAATTGACTTCACTGACAAACCCAATTATCTAATCTCAAAGTGTTCTCTATTTAGGATGCTGATAGAATTCGAAGACGTGAAACAGGCCCGCTACGAACAAGAGATGGCTCGCAGGTATAGTTGTAAATATGGACGCCCTATGGTAATATTAAACGGCGAAATCACGGTAGGTACCGTCAGGGCACGGCCGGTTGCCATCGCTGGCAGTTGCTGACATATGCCATTTAGCTTCCATCCGGCTAGCCAGCACTTGGTAAACGCTGACAGTAAGCGACTGACTGTGAGCGCAACTTGGCCGTGTCTATAATGCAGCTACAGGAAAACTGACTGTGAGGCGTTGTTTTTGGTTTGAAAATGTTTTGTTTCGCGTTTTGTTTTTGTTGGTTTAGATCTAAAATTACACGGCCTGAGATAGCATTTTTTGTTGCGATTTTTACGTGCCTCTTTCTTTTTTCTCTCGCTTTTAATGATTGATCTATCAGGCAAATATAAGATTATGTTGTAGTTAAGGCAAATTTCACTATGCACTCACGCCTTGCACTAATGCACACCCTAGGGTAAGAAGGGCGTGCTTTACAGCAAATAACAGAAAAATTCTCTAATGAAAAGAACAAGTGCCTACGTAATACAAAAGTGACAGAACATCAGTGACAAACTAAACTGTAAAGTTTAATTTAAATTGATGTGCTTTTTTGTTTTATTTTAGTCTCGTTTTGCAGTTTTTCTGTAGCTACCCAAGCTACACTATTCATTTAATACTTTTATCTTTAGATTAATTAAATAATTAAAATTAATTACTTAGTTATAATATTTTTTCAATATCTCACGTAATGCTTGCTAAAACACTTTTTTAATATCATTTTTAAGTATAGAGGATGTTGGAAAATGGTACGGTAAAACTAATGTAACTTTTATGTTAAGTTTGTATTTCAATTTGTCAGTTATTCAGCATATTACCAGTTTAGTCACCTGCTTTGGATTACCATACCACTTTAGCAACGTCTTCTTAGAATTATTACTAACCTTTTCTAACCAGCGCAAGCGGTTAAAATTTAAATTACTAACAAACTAACCCAATACAACGTCTCCGTGATCAAATAATTCAACTGGTTTTGTAATTCCTCCCAGGAAACACAACTATATACCATTCATAATAGAACTTCTAAAAATTCTGGCCGAGGAAAGAAAGCTGATGCCACTGTACGAAAGGGCAAAGGAGCGGGCAAGCGAAAAATCCGCCAAGAAAATGAAGACCTAGACGACGTAGATTAAATTGTACGCCTAAGCATGTATATGCCTGCGCAGATGAGGGCCTTTTCTCACCAAAACTTTCGTCCAATATATTTCATAAATTACGGGGATTTTTTTGACCGTATTCAAAAAAGAAAAGGTTCTCAATTAATCTACATGTATTATTTTAAATGAAGTTTTCTTGAATGTGCTTTATTCCATACAATTTACAAGGGATATTTTAATGAGAAAAGTCTTGCGGACAAAAGGCAATTCGTTTGGTGCCACGTTAACCTTCTGTATTATCGATGTTTTATGAAACCGTAATGGTTTTATATTTATTTGTGTCGCTTATTCTCTGTATTCACATAATTAATGTTTTCGTGTCTCTTCAACAGGATCCATGTATAATATTTTGTATTAAAATATATCAATAGAAACATAATTAACTAATGTCGTAAAAACATCGTTCTACCTAGAATGTTACTCAGTAAAGAATTAGTTTTTACTTCGAATATGTGCATTAAATTCAGTAGGTAAGTAGTAACAAAAATGTTGTCTTTCATTTATAGCTACATATGATTTGAATAGGTTATAGGTACATAAGTAACATGTGCTAAGCAGCTGAGTTTTATGTTTCTTGTCTCAGCCGACTGAATTTATGGTTGTATACTTTCTAGTTTATTTAATTATACTTAATATTTTTTGTGGAAATCGATTCATACCCCTAGTATACTTACTACTGACAAGTACTGAACTATTTTATGGACTATATGAAAAAAAAAAAACTATTGTGATGGATGTATTTATAAAATACTCAATGAATTGAACACAGTGTAGTACTTGTAAACTTAATACATTAACATACATTAGCATAGTTTACTGTAAAATCCGATTAATGAAATAAAACGATCGTTTATATATATTAAAAATATTTTTTATTTACTATCTTACAAGATTGTCTTATGCAATTTTCAATGATAACAATATTTTATTTTATTTTATTTAAATACGTAGGTACTTTTGTATGCTGCTCTTTGTACAGATACAGTTTTTGCAACATTCTGTATAAATCAAAATATTTATTTATTCAAAGTCGAAATAGGTGTGCCGATTTCAGAGAACTGTTGAAATTACAGACAGAAGCTGGTTTCGCTTACACTAGTAATATGACCTACATACACAATAATATGTCCTAGTGTTCAGGTACGTTTTGTAGACAAACATAAAGAAGATAATTCATCAAATAACTAATTTGACATGATACTGAAGCAATGCACAAGAGTAATCAATCCAAAAGCCACATTACTTATAGTGAAAATAATTCATACAATAGTTTCTTCTTCAAATGTTAGTTTTCGTTGTCTTTAGCTAGTACACTTTCATATTAATTATTTCTTTATTTACACCTTATTATAAACCTTTCTTATACTAAAGCCTATATCTAGAATGAAACGATATTGATGTCTGAAGTCCTGATGAATAATAAATTAATGAAATTGGGGATGTGGCACTTCTGCAGCAATTCTTTCTATTTACAAAAATACAATACAAAATTGCTTTAGGAAAGCTGCAAGACAGATGTTGAGCCCAATAATGAAAAATACGATTTGGATGATGGGTGATCATGATTTTTATACAATAACTACGGTATGATGGTACGCTGATGGGGAATATTTACAGTTTTAAAGTAAGGATATGTCACTCGATGTCATTTGCGTTCACGCCTGTATTAAGTGCACATGTACTAAACATTATGTCTGCCTACAAGGTAAACTAGATTGCAGGTATTATTGTTCCTGGGATGTAAATTTTCACACTCCTTTCACAAGTTTAAATTTAATTTGGTAGAATGCAGGCGTGACAAACATTAGACAAACAACCGGACATGGCACAAGCTTACACGTACTTACACAAATTAAATAAATGGCAGCCCGTCTTGGAAAAGCGATTGAAATAAGCTGTCGCTGGAGAAACAAAGCAAGCAAAACAGATTTTAACTATAACAAAACAATACGATATTAATGCTAGAACAATTACTTCAAAGAATTACACGAAACAGCAGGTGTAATTGTTATGGCAAGAATTAATCTAACAGCTAACGATAATAAATAGTGACACCGGGCAGAATTCCCTCTTAAACAACCGACCAATAGTTGGCCACAATGTAATCCGGCCGTTGAATGTCAAGGGAACTGCCTTGCACCACTGTATAAGACCTATAGCGGCGACAGATATGATAATTTGGTGATGGCTTAGCCTGTGCCATTTGGTATGTTTCGTGGAGTGACCTAGCGGTTGGGAGGGGGTGCGGGGGGCGGGGTTCACGTGTTCGGTTGGACGCCCTTGGGCTTGATCATCATGGAGGCGCGCTTCAGCGTGTAGTCCCAGCCCCTCCAGCGGAACCAGACGATCCCTGGAAAACAGAGACATGATGGTTTTATAATTGGCAGTGAATCGTTTATAAAGATGCTTAACAATAATTATACACTGCTGGTATACATCTGCCTAGGTGCGAGTCGGACCGTGCCATCTTCTGAGGCTCTAACATTACAAATTCCTGTCAGTGCTGCTGGACTGGCCACCGTGGTAAAATTATTAGCCAGTTCAATTATCCGTAAGTAAATGACTGACCAGGGTGCGCCGGACGCAGATAAGACGAGGCTCTTTTAATAGCATGCAGATTCCATCACGCATGCGGTACTGCCCAGCACGCTTCATGAAAGTATCCATTGTGACGGGAGGCATATGATCGCGAGACGCGGGAAAATGGTGACCATCCCGCGTACGTGATGGAATCCGCATGTTGTTAAAACAGTATTTCACTCGGGGAGGCTCCTCGCACCCTAGCCATGGACATGTCGCACGGGGCGCTATGAAGACGTGTCAAAAGTTCTCCGTCGCGCTCGCTCTTGAGACTACGCGCTGTGAGTAAGCGCGATTCAAAACCCTTGTCTCGTCTTAAATGCGCCCCGTAGTAGTCGTTGGCGGTGTTGGCTCACCTTGCCTCGCTGTGAGGTCCTGAGGGTCGTGTAGGTACAGGCCGTTGAGCCCGCGGCCGCAAGACTTCCACCACCAGCCGCCCTTCAGCATCGAGGCGCAGTTGAGCGAAGAGCGGTCGTTGTCTCTGCGATGTGGACGGAATATGTGAGGATCAGTTTGATGGAATTATAAGATTTTTTTATAGGGTGACAAATAAAAGATACTAGCTCGTCGAGGGTTTGTCATGTTATGAAAAGATTGGCCAGTCAGAATAAGCGCTAACTGCCTGCGCTGCACGTATATAGTTAAAGTACTTACTGTTGATACGTCAATCGAGGCTCCTAACGTGCACCCCATTATAATTAGGTATTGATGGTGAGATTTGCCTATTTAAGTTAATTAAATTTTGCACTCTCCATGTCGGTGTGGCTAAAATAATAATTATCATCGGTTGGTAACAGCTGTTATTTAGTGCTGTGAAATAATGTGTGGAACTCCCATTGAGTAGAGGGTACACCAGAGTCCTATGGTGTTCATGGGACCACCCGTTAAAACTTTTTTATGGTAAGTAACTACCTTCTCTTTCATAGGACTCTTCAAAAGTCCTCACAAATTTTTGTACCAGTCAAAAAATAGATTATGATGTCGATTCTGAAGGCAGAAATTCTAATTTTAACGCTGTCAAAATTACATTAAACAACTAAAAAAATTGCTAGCGTAAATGACATTCACGGATACAATCATAAAGTCGAATTTTAAACAAAGAAATTAAGGTTTTGACAGCTCTAAATTTGAATTTCTGCCTTCAGAATCGACATTATTTACTAAAGGCGCCGACACAGTTGCGAACGTGGCTTACGGACGCGGCTGTCCACCGCGACTGATAGTGAGCACGGTCTTTTGGGACAGATCGTGCCAGATCGCACTCGGGCGTCTGGAAGCTGAAGGTCAGCCCAAGGTTACGTCCGCGACTTACGTCCAATAGTTTGAACAGCGTAGTGTACCTGCCTTACCTAGACACCTTTAAGTCGCGGCTGACAGCGTCAGCGCGTCCGCTAGTGTGTCGGCGCCTCTATAAAAGTACCTACCTACCTACATACTTAAATATTTTTACTAGCAAACTGACCTGTTGTAGGTGGAGAAGGGGCTGTTGTTGGACCCGTACCAGGGGTCGTTGAGCGAGTCCCCGGCCGTGCCCTCGTAGCCCTCGATCTCGAGCTTGTAGTATTCCGCTTCCGAGTAGATCTTGAAGTGCGAATACTGCGCGTATCTAAGGGCATTATAATTGTCTGTTAATATCAAGTTTCTCAGCTATTGCAACACCCAGGCTTGCTGCTCCAGTTTACTCGGGAGCTAGGCTGGCTGAGCTTAAATCAAGGGGATATGTAGAAAGGTTTCACTCGAGAGAGCTACGTACAGGAACTTCGCCCCCTTCGTTATCGAATTTTTTAGACGTCTCTATATCGATCTTCGCCATAAATACGGCCCTCTGATTGGAGGAATGCGAAACAAATGTCACTCACGTGCTGGCCCATCACCTCAAACAAATTATGACCGATAACTATATGCTGTTTTAGGGCCAACGCGCGAGTGCCATTTTATTGAGAGGGCGGCCCGATCCTTACGATAAGGGAGAACCAATTACCTCTTGTTTCCATCAAAGTCTTCCAGCTCAACCCTGAGCATGTAGTCGTCATTATTGGTCAGCATGTAGATGTTCTCGTTCCCGAGCCAGAACTCGCGGCTGGGGTCTCCGAAGCCGTTCTTGTAGTCGTTCCAGTCGCGGTTGAAGTTCTCCGCCGGGACCCCGAAGTCATCTCGTCGGTGGATCACCTGGAAACCGACGTGTGACGTCATTAGATGGCTGGTAGGACCGTGGCTGCTCTTGCTTGAAGAATATAGAGTGGTCCATGCAGAAGCTCTCTATAACTTAGTTTTTCTTTTTAAGTAACTGAAGTTTATTTTAAGCTCGTTTTTTGGTCCACGCGTGATATTGGCTAACTAGCCGTGTCATTGCTCACCTTGCTCGCACTCCTAAGTTGCTACATGTAAATGTGATATACCTACCTAGGTTCTTAACTGCTCTCTGCTGTGTAAGGGTGTATTTCCAAACACTAATTTTAATATTTCAATATAATCCTAAATGTTTACAGAACCAAAATTTTGTTAAGTTTAAGGTTTAAAGTACTCGAAAACTGTGTTTCTGTTGGAACGAATTATAGTCATCCATTTATTTACTTTAAACCTTAGTAAGTATATAATGTTTATAGGCGATTAATGTAATACCAATTTATAGATACTTAAATAGGCAATTACCTGTTAGGTACCTATGTAAACACTAACCGTGTCACGTAAAAATCCGGATAACATTAAAGTCAAGATAACGATCAATCTGTATCAAAACATTGAAAATCGAATTAAGATTATGTTTTTTGAATTAATTGGTAATGTCGTTGACCTTCACACATTTACTACCAAATTCTAGCCGGCTACATAAGTACTTACGCATTCTGCTCTAGATTGAGTTACCGAATATGTTTCTTATTATTACCTACCTACCTAAGTACGTAATCATCGTGGTAGGTTTTACCTTTTATTCTATCCCGGCCTATTACCGAATATGTTTCTTTTTATTTTCTTCGCTTTAATTAAGTACATACCACTTTTAATTCTTATCAGCACTGTTACTGTCTCTCCAATACATGCACCTATTTTCTTTCCTTCTCCTTTCAAATACTGACCGTCCAGCCGCCGTCAGCGACGCTCTGCTCGCAGTAGACCTTCAGGAACCAGTAGGTGGTGCCCCGGATCTGCAGGTAGTAGACTCCCGACTCCCTCATGCCGGCGTTCAGCAGGTCTATGCACGAGTAGCCCTGGGGAAGAGACGGGGGTTACTGGGTGTCAGGTCTTGGGGGTGGCGCGAGCTCATGATTTGTTTAGGTATTTATTTAAACTCGAACACTAAGTGCCAATTTCTTCATAGTGGGTTAGTTAGAGCATAGGGGATTATTGGTTGACTTTTGACACATCTCTCAAGAATTTAATATGGAGATGACGTTTAATTGATTAACCAATCCCGGTCGGTTAGATAACCGGCAATGGAGAAATTGGCACAGCTAAAACAACTAACATGATGATAGGGACACTTGTCTTAGTTGTCTTTTCGATAGGTAGTCTAGTAGCCTGTTGCCAGATCACGTTTAGTTTTTACGTGAACTTCGGTTTGATGCATAATTGACTCGCTAGAGGTCCGAATTTAAAATAAAATTTGACAATATCTGAAGATCAGCTGCACTTATGTATCTATGGTCTAATTAAGTATTACTCAAATACATTTTTAATTTCTTAAATGTATTTGAGTATAACTTACATAGATATACAGCAGGAGAATTTTCATAAAAATATTAAGATTTGTGCAGGATCGACATCATTATGCAGGTAAGTAGATACTTAGCAATCTATTAGCACGTTATTTGGACAGGTGTCTTGTCTAGCGATTATAACGGATATAAATCAATACTTATGAAACACTATATTATAGCTACGATTAGGTAACCAACTGTTTTGGGGAAAATATGATTTCTAAATAAATATAAGTAGTTAGTATTTTATTTATTGCTAACATATTAGTAAGTAGGTACTCGTAATAGAAAAAGTATCATAATTAGAATTAATGTTTGTGTCTAATGTGACTGGTTATTGGTAATGCGACTTGTACAACTAGTTCTTAAATGTAGGTAGGTACGAGTAGTTACATGGCTAAGTATTTTTATTTTATTGGGAGTAACATCGCTTCATAATACTCTTGCATTCTATGCAATGCACTTAGGTAGGTATATAGTTTATGTCTTAAGAAAACCTTCGCCTTAGAAAATGATCAACTGAAAATGATTTGTTCAGGGAATATTTCTGTGAAGTTTCTAGTCTTTTTTGTTCTTGTCCGTGGATGAGTAGGTATAAAACTAAGTTCCCAGCTGTACAAAATAAATATATAAGTATAACGCAACACTTACGTTCGAAAGCCCTACCTACCTACCTGAATTTCCTGTATTGAATATGAATTACCAAAAAAGAAAACAAATCAACACGTCACAACATTAAACATAGAATATTAATTATTGCGAATTAATTATAAAATATATTTATACAATAACAAATAACATCGCGTCGGAAACACTATCACCCAACATAATTACAACACAGCGAACAAATTTAGATTCTAATGAGAACGTGACAAAGCTGACATTCACCTGTCACAGCCGAACGACTAGACACGCAACTACATACCAGACGAAGAAAAGCATGTAAATATTAGTACGACAGAGAATCTGAGATAAGTCGGCGCTAAATGTGTAATCTACATTCGAAAACGTCACCCTGATTCAATGCCGCCACGTACTTACGGAAACAAGGCGGTTCGCACTGACTTGTTGCTTATGTTGCGAAGTGTCTGTGGTTGAATAAAATTAAATAATATATGTGGGGACATCTCACACACAGCCATCCAACGCCAAACTAGGCAGAACCTGTGTTATGGGTGTCAGACAGCTGATATATGTTCACAAATACATACTAAATATAAATAACATCACTCAAGACCCGAGTACAAATATCTGTCTTTAAACAAATATCTGCCCCAGCCGGGAATCGAACCCGGGACCTTCGGCATAGCAGTGAGGGTCACTAACCACTACACCATTCAGTCGTATAGAAAACACGCACAGTTCAACACATAGAAAACGAATCTACGTGCGCTCATACAATTCACGCAACGCACGCACGCGTGATGCGGACTGCGCGGGCAGTGTGAGGATCGCTTAAGTTCGCATTGATTTCGATGTACGCGCCGAAAAACACCTGTTTTAATTACCTACATTGGTTACAATAGTTTTAGCTATTGTCACTTAATTACACTAACAGTTGTTTTTCTGCGCGTACATCGAGAGTTTTTTAATACACATTGTTTTTTTACCTAATGTAAAATTCGTATCTTAGGGTTAACTATTAAAGGCGATGCCATGCCACAGCTCACTCCAAACATAATTAATTGATATGAACCAACCATATCAATTAATTATGTTTGGATTAGATTAGTTAGTGGATAGAGATATCGATAACGATTTGAATTTGCTTTGTAACTGAATCAGGTAGCAGTTTCGCTTCGCCGAAGGAAATAAACATTTTGCTGAGGAAGGCAGATAAGTATTTAATTTAAACTTTTACCGTGTGTTAGTTTCAATTAAACGGATACTACACTCACAGGCAATGAAACAGTTCCAGTCACAAAATTCCGACACCAAACGACTCCAATTTTTTCAAAGATTTAATTAAATATTTTAGTAAACTATTACTGTTTTTAGTTGGTAACATCCTGATGCTCTGTTAAATGTAGTTCAATGTTGCAGAAGACGTCATTAAGAGAGACTTTTCCGCTTAGGAGTAATTTGGTGAGTTTCTCAGTGGAACCTTTTCATTGCCCGTGAGTGTATATAAAAGGAGCTTTATGGCGGATCTTCCAATCATTCAAGAGGAGAAGACAGCATTGTTACTCTGATTGGGGTAGGTTTAGGGATAGGTTTCTTTGGCCTAGACTTGCGTGTAAGTATGTAATATTTATCTACGACTAGCTGTTTCCGCGAGCTTCGCTTCGCATTAAAAAGTTTTCCCATGGGGATTCCACGGTAAAAAGTAGCCTATGGATTTCAAGCTAACTCCATATAAACTTACTTAATTAAAATCGATACAGCCGTTTTGACGTGAATAAGTAACAAAAATACACACATACTCACAAAATTTTGCCTTTATACATAATATTAAATAGGACTACACGCCGTAGACAGTAGTCGTATTTTATGGAGTAGGTCACACACTTTTCCGTTTCATTGATAGCCGTTGTGAATGTTATTTTCGTGTTAATGTTGATATGCCCATTAACCAATAACCAATGCTACTCGTAAGAAAGGGCAGAACAAATTATACACGTAACTACCTAAACTGTATAAGTATTATATTGAGAGTTTTAGACTCCCCGCAGACTGCAGACTTTAAGTCGGCCGATAGTTTGGTCGGGCTCTTAATCAGTATGGAGATGTATGGTAGTGCGCACACTCAACGATTATGTATCGGCCGATACTCCATACTGATAAAGAGGCCGACCAAACTATCAGCCGACTAAAAGTCTGCAGTCTGCGGGGGGTCTTAGGGTCCCTTTCCACCAGAGATGTGCTATGCAGCTATTCTGCGATGATGTGAAAGAAATCCGTTTCCATCAAATCCATGTTATGTAGACCAATAAATATGATTCGTGAATATCAAACGCATCCTTAGGAACGTAGCACATCTCTGGTGGAAAAGCACCCCTAGCGGGTTTAAAGGTGGCAATAGGCCGCGGTCAACATGGGGTTTCTATGTATTTCTACAGGGTGTTGAAAAAGGGTATACTAAGCCGAAAACTTTTTCCATCGAAACTTTGTTGGTCACGTGACTTTTTCCAAAACTCGTAGAATAAAAGTAAAGTTTTATAAGTAAAGTTGTTCAGAATGACCCCTTGAGTCACCCTCTTTTGGCTTAGTATACTCTTTTTGCAACACCCTGTATAAAACTCATTTAGCGTCATAACGCCCAACGGTTTATATATTTGTACAATTTAAGTAAATAACAAATGTCACTATGAAAGATTTCAGAACTTTCTTTTGAAAACGCGTTGAATTCTTTTGTACGGAGTTTTTTTTTTATCTCAATTTTTTTAGTAGGTACCTAAGTTTAAATACCTTAAGCACTAAAAAAATTAAGATAAAAAATGTAGGTATACGATTACGATTCATATTTAATACATAAAATCAAATGGTGACTCTGTGACACTTCGTCTGTGCTATCTCACAGTGGCTTCAAAGATAAGCGCTTTTTGGATTTTCTGAAGGCAATGCTTATGCCATTTTATATTGCTGTTTTATAGTTGTTTTTATCGTAGAAACAGACATCAATTCTGTAATTGGACCACTATATTAAGTACCACTACAATTACTAAGTTATGTGAAATTCTCACATTTCACCGCTCTAATGATTGTAACTAAAATAAGAGTTTTGTTCAGTGCATCGTATCCATTGTTCTGTGTAATTATAATAATAATAATTTAAGTTTCTCGTTAGTTTGTTGTTCTGATCCGCCTTCTATCTTAACTTTCAGTTTAATTTAACTAAGGTACTTATCATTTTAGAACTAAATGACTTATAGGTATAGTAGTTTCTTTAAAAAAAAAAGATTACGTGCAATGATTACATCTACAAGACGAAAACTGAAAAATAATTGTCACCTTCATGAGAATACACAAAAACGAGAGATCTCAGATTTAGATAAATGGTGATTTGATTTTTGTTTCTTACACTTTTGATAAAATCAGAATCATAAAGATCAGTCAAGTAATATTGAGCGACACCGTCATTTTCCTCTTACGGTACTAAAGGAAAGTGGTGGTATATTTCTATCACCGAAGGGCCACGCCTGTCACGACCTACCAATTTCCTTATTATATACCTAGCTTTGTCTTTCATACTTGATGTTGATTATTGTACTTCATCGCTTGCCGGGTGTCTGTCTACCCAGCTAAGGGCTTATTCACATAGTGACCCGTTTTACAGATCCATTTTACCGTATAAGTTATTAATCGGCGGTTTGATACAGTACCTAAGTATACAGGTAGTGTACAAAAAATGACATTCTCCATAGAAACAGTCACGTGACCAACATAGTTTCTATGAAAAATATTTATTTTTTCCGCGAATTTTCCAATTCTGATTTAATTTTTGGGCTTAGATATACCATGCTGCACATGTAGGTTTCGGCTTAGTATTCCATTTTTGCAACACCCTGTATTGCTGTTCATAGATCTCTGTACATACGCTACTGCGAAATAAAACGGATCCTGTAAATCAGATTTCTGTATGAAAGAGCCCTCTGGGTTTATTATATCCGTCACAGATGGGTGAACAGTAATTTTATGCCTGCCAACTCTCAGTCGCTTATATTTTATGCTAATTATATTACAGAGAGAAGGTACATTATATATTTTACACGTAAATAATAGACAATAAGTATTACGATCGAGTTAGCTGTCGAGTTCCTTATTATGTAGTTCTCAACTGAAAGCTACAAAATGATAGGTTATAGTGCCAGAAATATAGCATTACACAGAGGTATTGAAGTCGTCCTTTATAAGGTCAGCAAATCATCTTCATCATATTCATCATCAACACGACGACCGAATAAAAAAAATAGGCATTTGGTGTAGACATTATGTAAGTGGAACTTTTACACTGCTCGTGAGTGTAAATTGAATGTATTAGGTTAAGATATTTTTATCAGAGCGGTGGTAGCTCAGTCGGGTAAGCGCCTGCTTCTCACGCAAGAGATGCGGGTTCTTAGCGCTGACATGTACCAATGAGTTCTTTGAATTTAAGTGCAATGTATAAACCATCGCTCTTACGGTGAAGGAAAACATCGTGAGGAAACCTGCATATCAAGATTTAGCACATCTAGATATGTGAACCCACCAACCCGCAGTGGACCAGCGTGGTGGGAAATGGTCCAAGCTTAGAAAGGCAGTTAAGACCTTGGGGATATGCACAAAGGTTCCACTCGAGAGAGCCAGGTGCAGGTACTTACACCCCCACAGAGAATAGAATAGAATAGATAATTTTTCAGACATACGTTTCTCTGAATACACCATAGGGTGAATTGTCTAGGATAGCTAAAAGATTGGAACAACCGCATTTTGTTAGTGGTTTTCTATGTGAAGTATTTTAATTAATTTAGAAAGTTAATAAATACTTCCGATCCGATATTGTCTCTATTAAAAAGGGTATACTTATGTAAATTATATTTACCGGACGCTCATGTGTCACGATACGGATCACGATAAATTGGAATATGGGTAGTTTGTACCTCAAAGTAAAATTTTAGCAAAAGAATTATGTTTTTGATCGGATTTTAAAGTTACTTTGAAATAATTGTGGCCATTTGGTGTCCATTTTCTGAGTGGAATTTTCATTGCTTGTGAGTGCATTTAGGTAAGTAGATCTTTCTTTGCGTGTCAGCGTCAAACACTAGATCAAGAAGAGATCAAGAGTAACGTTTGTCAAAGTGATGAGTTCAGTTCGTTCTTGGTAGCTATGAATTTCTTCTGTAGTCAGCCAGAGTACTCAGAATAGATGTTGTATGTTGTATACCTATACAACATCTATTCAGTCTACCGAACAGTGTATCGCAAACTTGTTTTGAAAAATATTTTCGGATTCAAAATGTATTGAAATTTACACTAAACACTTCGCCAATGTTATTTCGTTTCGACTTCGCGATATGGCTTCAAGATATATCAGTAATTACAGTTTGATCGTAGAACTACGAGTAAGTGGTGCTAGTTTCTAATTATATTTAAAAATATTTTATACAATAATTATCTTTATAATATTGAGTTGGGTTTTGCATCTTCAAAATCCACTGCAAATTCCTTATTATAACGATCGAATGAAATTATATCTACATCTAATAACAAAGACACAGGACATTTGTTTTAAAATCAGGACAGCATCGATTTCCCACAAATCCTCCTCGTTTGCACAGTGTTGCACAGGGATACCTACACAGATTACTATTTACTTTGTTGACTGTAGGTACATACAAGTACGATTATATATATGTAGGTATAGCGTTGATTAATCGGCTGTTTGAGCGCTCGAATGGGAGTTGTGTAACATTCTGTTCACATCTCGTATAAGAACGAATGTGGAGTAATCACTGGTGTTGCCAGGTGTAAGGAATAAATCACTGCTGGGTAATCTGCAAGTAGACACCAATAGTTTTCTACGAGTAAGTATAGATTTTTAAAAGTTATTTTTTAAACTTGATTTAACCAATGGTTTAGTGATTTGTTTACATAATAATATAATGATATTGCAACTCCCCATCCCATTCCACTTTCCATGGATCCATTGCAGACGTAGAGGAAAAGTTGTAAAATATAAACAATAACAATAAATAACTATGCTATCAATAATTTTATGTTAATTTTATACAAAATACTAGTAGCCGAAGATGTAACTAATGAATAAATTAATATGGTAATATTGAAAATTACATAATTAGTTAGTAGGTATTACCTATTATCTCAAATACCTATACAAAAAAAACTATCGACTGTAAAAAAATACATCCATCATTTAATACATCAAAATTTTATTATCTGATCCGTTTTAGCAGGCAACTAATAAAATCAATCGGTCAAGGTCTTCTGTTCAATTTTATTAATTTTCCATCTAGCAACACTAAAATGAGTATTGGACCAATGAGAACGGCCGGTTTTTGCCGCCTACTGACAAAAGCGCGGAAAATGTATGCACCCGATTTACGCAACCGATGCAACTTTCCTTGCAGGTAACTCGATGTCATTTTTTTATTAAAAGCGTAACCAGCCAGCTCCGTCATACGGCTTAGAACAATATGCAACCTATTTAGATGACTGAGTTAGATAAGAGCGTGATAACAGTCTACTTTTTACGCGGGAACATTAATTTGACTTGACAACTTGAAATGAGAGAAATAATCGTGGTTACATCTAAAAAAAGCACGGCTCTCTAATCGGTGATTTAAACCCAGGCATGCTTATTAATTCTTAGTTGGTGACTATAGGTACAATACAATAACATAATGTATTTGTTATAGACGTATCGGTGTAGTTTCGAACAATCTGTTATGCGCTTGCCGAAGGCCGAATAAAGCGAGTCCCGCGACCATTATAACTCAATCACTAAGATTATCTTTTAATTGTTTACGTCGTCAACTCCACTTTCGGTAACAGGAGCTGTAATTATGTATTGATTATTTTGCGCTATAGAAACCGTTACGCACATAAAAATCCGGAATAATTTCCTGGTTGAAACTGAAGGCCAGTATTAATCAAACGGGATATGTCGATTGCTGATTACAAACTTTTAGACAGGAAAATGTTAATTGAATACTGAATATGGAATTCCCTTGTGTATTTTTTTCAGATCCCTTAGGAACCGATTAAATTTTATACTTCTTATATATGAAATATATATATGTACATTGTAATACTGATTTCACTATGTGAATATATTTTTTGAATGCCCCCATTTTTCGTAGACGACGCACATAAATATTAAACAGGGTTATTTGCAAGTAGACCTGATCCTTTCAGGAGGTGATAGAGGAAGGCATTTCTAGTCGATTATATCCTATAATGCGTTATCCGAAAGTTAACCATTTCTAAGATAATTTAAGTATTTAATATTTAAAGATTTTTTGAATTTTTTGAGTTTTTGAAACAATTTAATTTGCACTTCAGCTTAAAAACATTGGTATCGATTCTGAAGGGCACACTTCCTAATTTTAAAATGAGCTAAAATTTCTAAATTTAACTGACAGCGCTAATTTTTGCTATTCTGAAGGCAACGATTTTAACGGCCAACTAAATTTAATAGGCTGATTTGACGTCTTTAAAATGAGTGTTCCCATACTTAGGACAAATACCAAATGATGGCAGCGAAATATAGATATCATGGAAATATAGTCGTTATTTTATTTTTTTAATCTTAATTTACTTTAAATACATAAAAACATGTTAAAAATATATTTAAAAATATACTAAATGCATTTTCAGCCTATTATTATCGTGAAAAGCATAACTATTAGTGTTTCCAATGTGACTCATTATAGGTAATTTAGAAATAAATTACTGGCAACCCCAAAAAAATACATTGACTTTTTCATTGTTTTCTTTCTCCGATTGCCGGGAAAAAATTCGATGGTGATAAATACGATACGAAAGATCTTAAATTATCCGTGATAGCTACTTGCTTACAAAGGTTTTCATTACACAAGTTTTCCTATAAGGTAAGCCATAAACATAGTGAAATGTTTAAGTACATATAACTTGACGGATTCGTCTTTGGAATTCGTGTTGATTGTTACGAAGATTTTGTTCAAATCCATTATATAAAATGAGAAATTCGCACCTTATTCATATTCTGCTTATTCGTGTATATTTGCTTACGAAATATTTTATAATTTCAGATGCAAACATAACCTTAAAACATCAGCCAGCAAGTTATATGAAACACAACACCTGCATCAACAAGTATGAAAGGATCCAGTCGCATTCCCGTTCAGACTATCTAAGTTACCTAAACAGAAGGTTAGTATTTATACTTACTATGTAATAGAGTGAAAAATAAGAAAAACCCATGTAAGTACTTACTTACAAAATTTACAAAATTAAATGATTGAGTGTTAAAGATACTTAAGTACTTCAATCTCTCTTAGCGGTGAAACGGTTCATCATCAGCCCATAATCATCCACTGCTGGACATAGGCCACTCCCAAGGAGTGCCACAACACTCTGTCCTCGGCCTTCCTCATCCAGCCACTACCGGCTACCCGCCTAAGGTTGTCGGTCCAGTGGGCAGGAGACAATTAGCCAGTCTTATTAATTGTCTACCGCTGATTGCATCAAAGTCTATCTTGGTATCAACCTACCTATACATACAGTTTGTTTTATGCAGTGCACTATGTGATGTAGTGAAAAATATTATAAATTATTCAATTTAGTTAATGTTATTCATATACTTATCATATTATTATTGTTACAGAACTAAATTGAAACCCAGGAAGGATTATAAAATCTTGTCTTCTCGAAGCGACCTCTTCCAAGACTCGTCAGTGCATATAATAAACAAGATTATTATATTTCATACAAAAGAACTTTGATAGATACATGTGACTATGTTATAAAATGAAATAAAGCTTCTCTAAATTGTGTTACTTTCATTTTCTAGTGGTAATAAAACTTAGTTGGCAGTGAATAAACTTAGTTAGTAAAGCTAACAAACCCCCTCTATTAATTATTTCAAAGATTGACTTTTGGTTACTTTAACAATGCAAAAAGTTTTATTGCTGCCAACATCATAAACATTAATTTGTTTGGATATAGGGGAGATGACCTGATCAGTATAGGTTCCTATTACTTTACTCTTTAGTTCCTATGTTATGATAATCATTATACTTAGGTAAGAATACTCAAATTGAGCCAAGTACATCTACCTGCTTTATTATTAGCTAGTTAGAAAGATATGTACTGATCATAATCATTACAATTATTAAGAATTAGCCCTACTGTTCATCTTATCATAGGCAACAGGATTTTGATAAGAAGTTTTGTAGTAGGTAGGTAAGTAAGTAGGTACTTTTCTTTGAGAAGATATGTAGAGTCCTATGATACTTACATAAGTAATAATAAAAAACCTACTTACCTAGGTAAGTACTCACCTCTATTTCAGTAATCAAGGTAGGTAACCTAAACTTAATGATTCCTCCTACTTACATACCTTTTTAAAGTACCTACGTAGCCTGTTACAGATACATAGTTTAATCCATTTTCAGCTTTATTTTTGGTTTATAATCATATTTTAGGTTAGTAAATAGATTAAATATATTCTACCTGTACACAAGGAATAATTAAGTTTTATTGTACCTACCTAATAAGGTACTTACATAAGGAAGCATCCTATCAACAAGAGCCCTACTTTGGTTGATTTTCGTCACAATTTGTACTCTCAGGGTTGGTAAAAATAACACAAATAAGGGGTAATTTCACATATTTATTTCTCCATAAAACAGTACACTTATATCACTGAAATTTGCTTAACTTACTTAAGGAAGACCTAAACTCCAGATTAAATCCATATTTATGCACCTACAACAACGATTTCCCATATATTTCACGGTTTTACTTTTAGAAATTTTAGTATAATTTTAAGAGGCACCTTTCCAGACCCCTTTTAAATTTAGGAAGAAAGTTGCTAATTTTACGTTGACATCGCTAAAAATGCGACCTTCAGAATACCAATTCGACCATCTAACCTAAGTTGAATAGTTTTAACGCTGTCAGATTCAAAATTTAAAGTGACGTCTCTAATTTTGGAGATAAACGGTGCCTTCAGAATGCCAAATAAATTTAGAGGGAATGTAAGCGTTTTTTGACAGCGTTAAAATTAGAATGTGCCCTTCAGAATCGATACCATTGTCAACTTATAAGCTTTCAAATGAGATATTTCAATATCAAATCGATTTAGGTATCACCAAGATATGGCCAAAACAATCAGAGAAGGCGGAGAAAACTCAACAGGGGTTTCCATACTAAAGTGAACAGGACTGAAAACCATCACACTTTTTACCTTTAAATTGTGCTAATTTTGTTAGTTTTTCTGTTGAATTTTGTACATACATTTGATTATTTTAATAAGTTAATTAAGATGTTACTAATGCAAAGCAAACAAAAAAAGTATTGAAGTATGGCTAGTTTTTTTATTTTCGGTTTTAAACATGAAATTTTGGTAAAAATTCAAAAAATCTTTAAATATTAAATATCTTAGAAATGGTTAAGTTTCGGATAATGCATTATAGGGTATAATCGACTGGAAATGCCTTTCTCTATCACCTCCTGAAAGGATCAGGTCTACTTACCAATAACCCTGTATACTAGCTGTTCTCGCGCTCTTCGCTTCACCTTAAAAAGTTTTCCCGTGGGATATTCGGGATAAAAAGTAACCTATGTTCTTTCCCAGGGTCTAGACCAAAGGGGTATACCAAATTTCATTCAAATCCGTTCAGTAGTTTTGGCGTGAAAGAGTAACAGACAGACACAGTTACTTTCGCATTTATAATATTAGTTAGGATAGGATGTGTAACCTACTCGTACCTACCAACATAAGTAGATAAACCTAGCTAACACTCGTCTGATTCATTGACCTATATTTTATAATCATTACAATAATAGACCGGCGGATGCAGTGACATTGATTTTATATTTATAAACAATTCAATTCAATCAATCAGTTTAGTTGTTTTTTACTTAGAGCAGATCTTTCAATGGCTAGATATATTAAGTTATCTGGGGAATATTTTTTATGCTGTCTGAGTATTTGAACGTAAAAAATCAGCCTCTATTTCTTAGAATATACCTATAATAATGGTTTTAGCAAAGACAAAAATCAAATTTTATCAAACACTTATGTAAAAAATTACGTACCGACTTAAAAAAAATAAGTTTGGGTATTTGTACCAAATTGTAGCGTTAGCCGCGAACTTACTTATTACACGACCACTTCTGAACCACTCTATGAGCAATTAGGTACCCAAACCATTAAAGCGTCTGCACTAAGTAGAAAATGAGCAGCGTTTAAGGTGCATCTAAACAGCTCTAGTCCTCTAAAAGAGGTTTCTACTGTAAGTAACAATGAGAAGACAGACCGCAAAGACGCCAGCAATTAACATACCTCCGGTTACTCCTATAGAGCCTCCACAGTGTCGCAACCAGAGAATTAGGTCTTAATTGACAACAAAGTATGTCACAGCAGATAAACTTAATCGTAAACCGAGTTACGACATCGCGAATTGTCAGTACAACGGTAGCGATCGATCAAATCCTCTACAGTTCAACCATATTGCATTTATCTTTTTACCTTATTGCATGCACTTATCTCATTGTTAATTAACTCAGTCTCTTCATTTGACTGTGACATCATTATTATGGTTTCGGTTACTTTGTCAATATTGGTACAGCTTTTACTACATAATGTACTGTAGTGTAGGTATTTCATTTTACATTGGAAACGAGAAAATGATTTGAATGAAATGAATGGGACATTGAGTCTTTGCCTGTGTAGGTAGGTACTACTTAGGCATAATTACATAAAATAGGTTACGTTATTTAGCCAATTATATCAAGGTGGATAATTTATTGACTACTTTTGGTGGCTATTCTCAGTCCTCGGTCTTCTTCATCCGATCACAGCCACCGTAAATGGTTTTTTCGGCCGATATGACCAACCATACCATTGAACAAAATACATTTATTTTGCCATTACCACATGAGCTAGTTGATTGTTATATCTTGAGTCTTGACTATGTAACCTTAGTTTACTGATGGATAGCCTCATTCTAATACTTGTAGGTCGACGTCTATAATTTCTAGCATATCTAATCATAAGATTAAATGAAATTGTTACCTATCTACCTACAATGACTACTCGTTCGCACATTAGTTGTGTTAACACGTATATAAATTACCTGTGTTGGAAATCATTACGGAGTTAAAAGCTAGTTTTTGCTAAGTTGCACCCATTAATACTCTGACGTGGTCATGTAATGATTGATTTTAGTCATTGATAAAATTATATTCAATAACATACATTTCTAATACGACTTTCGCAAAAATAGTTTTCGCGAGCAAACATGTTAAAATACCTATATAACTAGACCAATGAATAGTGGTCTTGTGTATGGAAACGTGTAAAATAGACGCACAGCTTCATGCAAAATTAATGTAACAGCTATTATAGTATACTCACTTTGACATCCTTGTAGTTAGCGACAATTTCCGACGCGAAGGTGTTGTTACCGATGATGGGCTTGTTCTTGACGCTCGGGAAGATGATGCCTCCCTTGCGGCTGGCGGGGCGGGTAGCGTTGGCGGCGGGCGCCGGCGTCGCGGGCGGCGCGTTGGGGCTGCAGGCGACACACACGATTAGTCACCTACCCTACACTGTGAGACCTGGATTACTGCAGTCAAAGGTTCAATGGTGAAAATCGCAAAGGCAAGTCGCAAGCGCAATCGCAATCGCTGTTGCAGAGAAGGAGTCGGGGGTGTGTATGTAGAAGGATGTCACCTGTAGGTGGAGGTGGCGGGCGCGGCGGGCGCGGGCGCGGGGGTCGGGGGGGCGTCGGGCGCGGGGTCGTCCACGCGGTAGCGCGTCGGCGCGTACTCCACGAGCCGGTCGATGGTGGGGTCCAGCAGCAGCTCAGCCGGCACGGGCCGCTGCGCCAGCGTCGCCACGTCGTCCTCCTGCTTCTTCAGCCGCTTCTCCACCATGTCCAGGTTCTCAATGATCAGGTTCGTCTTCAGCCGCAGGTCGCTGTGGATCTGGCCGATGGCGCGCTCCTGCCGCTGCGTCTGCGTCAGCAGCTCGTCCGACTTGGGCACCAGGTCGTCCACGGAGCTCTTGGTGCCGACCACCACGTCCCACACCTCGTCCATCTTCTCGGAGACGCTCATCATGGGGATGATCTTGTTGACGAGCGCGTCGATCTTGCTGGCGCGCGCGGGCGGCGCCGCGGTGGTGGTGCGGTTCTTGAACAGGCTGTGCACGTCGATGGAGGCGGCGTCGGGCTCCACCACGGCCGCGTGCACGTCGGCCACCATGTACAGCACCTTGCCCAGGTTCTCCGACACCAGGTTGATGTGGAACTGCAGCTTACGGTCCACGGTGGACATGGAGTTGCGCAGGATGTCGATCTCCTTGCTGATCTCGGAGACCACCTCCGTGTTGAGACCCTTGGCGATCTCGATGACGTTGAGGCTGATCGGCTTCTTCTCGCTGGCCTCGGCGTTGATGTCGTCGACGGGCAGGAAATTGTTGTCGATCTGGTTCTTGAGGCCGACGAGCTTAGAGTCGATGTCGGACACCTTCTGGTCGAGGGACTCGAGCTTCCGGTCGAGCAGGAGCGCGTCGCTGGCTCTGCGGGCGGCCTCGGTCTTGGCGGCCTCGGTCCTAGCTGCTTCTGTCCGGGCCGCCTGGCTCCTCGTGGTTCGCTCGGCCTCCTCGTCAGGCCTCATGTGGCTGAACAGCTTCAGGTCGAGGCTGCTGAGCTTGGAGATGATGTCGTCGGTCTTGTGTATGTTGTCGTTGACGCGCGAGTCGAGCGCCTCCACGCGGCGCATGAGGTGCTCCACGGCCTTGTCCAGGTTCTCGATCCGCTGCAGCTTGGTCTCCAGCGTGCTCACAATCACCTCGAACACGTTGAAGATGTACTGCTCCCTGCAACAAACACAGCTATTACCACCCAGCTTTACGACTAACCAGAAGAGCTTGTGAAAGTCGGGACAATTAAACACCATTAAGACATCGTAAGAACAATTTGTGATGCCCGTTATAGCTCTGGAATGAAGGGCAGTATCTGACTTTCGTCGGAGCGGTGCGGTAATTGGAATAGTGAGGTATGCGGCAATAAAAATATAGGTGTTCTTGCCGTACACATCACAATGGGTGCTGTGCGTTGGGTAAGCGTAGATATAGAAACCAATACGTGCGTGCCACATAAGTGGTAATGTAGACTTCGTAATCTACGAGACACTGCTTACGAGGTTGCGCGGACAAATTTGGTTGTTTTAAAACTAACAGGTTCATCAAATTTTCAAATCTATTTATAAATCAAATTTTAAATAAAATTTTTGAATAATTTGGGATCGTTTGGTGTCGGCATTTTGTGAGTGGAACCCTTTCATTGCCCGTGAGTGTATTAACATGAATGTATCAGAGAGTTATTAAAAAGTATATTATATAGACAACATAGAGACTATTATTGATGATAATGACGATATTATCGACATCTCAAAACAGTTACTGCGAGTAATTAAGTCACTGATACTATTAAAAGCTATTGATAATGTTATAAATCTGCAAAACACATTTGTCCATTTTCACGTTCCAGAGTGGGTTACGTATTTTATTCGGTAAGCTCTATTAGATCGTAATGCTAGGTTTTAATGGGCGGTCAAAATCAAATGACTTTATTCTTTCACAACATTCGAAGATAAATGTACAAACAAAGTACCTTTGTATGAGGCAACAATGAAACAGAACCTTCATTTAAAGAGTTTAGTCAGAAATGGGGTAAGTCTATTGTATATTAGTATCTACAATAGTTTATCAATATTTGTGACCATTTTTTTTAAATAATGGGTTAAAATAAACCCCAATAAAAACCTCATTCCTCTTCGGTAAATTCGAACGCAAGACCTAACACACAACACCCATTAGGACTAGGACTAGCTCAGACGGTTAGGTAAGATCTAGATTCCTGCCGAGTTGTCAATTTATAGCCGTAGCCCGTGTCCACTCCGAATACAGCCAGGCCTGCGCGCGCGCACCTAAACTGACCACTAACTGGACCAGCTGAAGGAGTATTCTGACGTATATTCGATATTTTCTAATATAAAGAAACGTATATAGTACGGAAAATAATTCAAAGGATGTGAAAAAAACGTATATCAAGCGGAAATGGGTTCTGCAACACACCGTAAAATCGAAATATTAATAAAAAATCTGAATAGTCTTCACGTATTGTGTGCGTTGTTAAAATCATGAAAGTCAAAAGCCGTTCTAATATAGCAAATTTCTTAAATGCCACTTTAACCAATCTTTTTATGATAAAAAGTTTGCAATTACCAAAACAAATTGATAATACAGTTATCTTGGAATAGGAAGATTAAAATGAATAAATCTTCGAAATAGGTATACGAAATTATAACCTAAGTCCTAGAACCTTCTTTACCATCGTTTATCTAGAATAAGGACACGTTACGTCACAGCAGTGGTCTAACTAGGGCATCATTGTTACCCGAATACCAGAGTAGTTTCGTATCGCAATACCATCTCTCAAGGGAACAGAATATAGCACTAACGAATCGATCTACTTTCAGTGAAGTATGTAATGTAATGCATCTTTGGTAATCTATTGAATAAGAGCACACTTTAATACAGGGAGTGGCGATAGTAACATTTTACGCAGGTTTTATTACGGTTTTAATTTATTTCGCGGACTATCCGTCTAATCGGTTTTAGCAATACTGCATGAAATTAATCTTAATTTTATGTATTATGCCCCTAATTATCTATAAGATTACAGATTTGGAAATTTAAATTAAGAATAATAAGTATAGAAATCAATAGTTTTTTTTATAACAAACTACGTTAACTACTGCAAAGGTGCCATACAAAAGACATCAACGCGTTCTTAAAAGTAAGTTCTAGACAGTTTTTTTTTTGGGAAATTAGAGCTCTTAATATTTTTTTTCTCAGTATGTCGAGTACATTGAACCTGAGTTAAATGATAAATCATTGCCTGTATATTTATGTTACTTGTGTGTGAGTTGCGTGTGTGTACCAAGAAGTCGTATTTTACCTACTAAATACTAATACTAAGTACATATATACTATGTACTA
Organism: Plutella xylostella; assembly: GCF_932276165.1. Taxonomy (NCBI): domain Eukaryota; kingdom Metazoa; phylum Arthropoda; class Insecta; order Lepidoptera; family Plutellidae; genus Plutella; species Plutella xylostella. Next base: position 15,207,191 of record NC_064012.1, read on the forward strand.
TACGTACTACTACTTCTACTACGTTGCTTTTACACTCATTTTATACCTACATAAGATACCAGTTTACTAATGGGACACAATAAATTAGCTCTTCTAAAGTGGTAGTACATAGTAGTCTTAGTCACAGTACAACTTTATTGTAGGTGCACACAAGTCTCCCTATACTGTGTGTATCCATATTATCCAAATATACGTATTTAGTTTCACGTCCATTCCATTACATGTACACTTACCGCAGCCGCGTACACTCGACAACAAGTCACGAGGCCTCATTATCGTCAACTGTGAGTACAATCGGCCGCGCGTGGGCCGCTACATTGGCAAAAACGGCAGAAGCGATGTCGAACAAATTGAACGGAATGGAATTTTGAAATTCCGTATGCTGTAGGAAGGCTAATTATTTGTTTCATTGCAATTCTGGTTTGTAACAGATAAACAGAATCATGAGTGATAATTTTACACCAATATTGTAAAGGCGAAAGCATGAATGGGGCGAGTATGTTAGCTCTTTTACGCATTGTACAAAAATGATTACTTAGATGAATCTTCACATTAAATATGGCGTACATAATAGATACCTAGGCAAAAAAAAAACTGAATCCCATCAGTAAAAGCAAAGCAAAGGTTTTATAAATTATAAAATATTCAATGTTTTTTTTAATATATAATGTAAGAGGTAATTTTAAGTTTAATGGATATTATTATTATATACTATTATTATAATAAAATATCATAGATTATTTATTTTCTAAACCTAAACCGAATAGGTTTAATACCACCTACTCGCAGATCTTCAATGGAATGTTTTCTTAGCCTAGACCTTGAAGTGTTAGCTTTCCAACGAAAGTTGAACAAAACCATTTAATTTACAATTTTATCATAAAACTCGCTTCTAATTGCCTCTTTTAAGGTAATAAAAACTTAAGTAAAAGTGGGCAATTCTCTGTAATAAAAGAGTTAGGTAGGTAATTGTAATCTAGAGAGGTAGGTATGCCTTTTATAAGTACATGATTTCAATACAATGTTGAAACTAAGATAGCTTATGTTATGTAATGATATTGATTGACTTCATAAACGTGTTTAATGTATTAAATAGTATACTTAATAGTCGCAATTATGTCTAACTAATCTTTTTACCAACAGCAACACCAACAAACCATTACTCCCGCTTTTGCGTCTTTTATTGGTCAGCGAAACGATAAGAAGAATACTTAATTTAATTATTTATAGCTAAGTACACACTTAACTCTAATAATATTATTTTTTCCAAGAAAACTTCAAAGGATTGCTGAAGGATTCTGTTAGTGCTACAAAAAAACGAGGTGAGCGACGGAGAACTACACTACCGCATCTAAATAACTACGAAAAACAAAATTAAGCCTAAACTTAAAATCTTTTTAATACACTCACGGGCAATGAAAACTTTCCACTCACAAAAATCCAACACCAAACAAGCCAATTTTTTTAAAACATTTAATTTAAATCTTGAATTTTCTTGTTTTTTGTTGGTAATTTCCTGATGCCCCATTATAATGTACTTCAATGTTGCAGAAGGCGTAATAACCTAGCTTTTTCCGTTTAGGAGTAATTTGGTACTTTTCTCTGTGGAACTTTTTCATCGCCCGTGAGTTTATTAACAATGAACATAGTTTACCAACAATGATTCCACAACTACACTACATGTCCAGATAATGAAATGATTGATCTAGTATTGTGGCGATTCCATCGGCTTCCGAAGAGAGTTTTGCCTCCGGTGTTGGTGTTATAATTGTCCGCGTGCCGCGGTGTCTCGAGCACTTTCTCGAGAAAGTATAATATCATGACTAGTGTTGTCGTTTGATAGTACACTATCAATAATCTATCGATAGTTGGAGGAATTCCAATAGTTTGATAGTATATCGATAGTTTTGATACCTACTATAACTACTTAATCGAGTATCGACTCTGGTAATCAACTAAATATCGATAGTATTATGGTATGAGTGTTGTATATTATAACTTGAGATTGAGAGTCTTAACCCTCCAATATTGGGGGTTAAATATTAAATATTTTATTTTAGTTAAGATAAACCTCAAGGTTAGCGCTTATATTTCAGCGGTGCAAGACAAATTAATAATCAAACCCTCCTTATGTCAAATATCTCCGAGTTAATTCGCTAACACAGGTCTACGCAAGTGGGGCTAAGTATTGTAGAGTATTACTATGTATATTATCGATATTTTGTTGATTTCCAGTGTCGATACTATCGGCGCTCTTAACCAACTGTAAGCAACAATGAGCTATTGATAAGCCTATCGATTTGGTCCATGCTGCATGGTCGATGAATCGATGGTTGGTTCGATCGGTTTTGCGGCAACACTATGAATAACATTAGTTCGCCATTGCGTCTCGAGACACTGCCCGTAGATACGTTGCGGATATATACGGAAGGCATTGTCCTGATTTATGGCCGAAATCACTGTTTTTATGTAGCAGGTTTTATCAGGAATTTATTTATTAATAAGTGTACAAAAGGTGGACTTACAGGGATATCAGGCATTTCACAAATTGTTTAATAGTTTTATTTATACATAGCAGGTTTATATATATATATATATATATAACTATGCATCTAACTCAATTATTTGAAATGATTCTAGGATGGCTTGTGAATTGTGATACGTACGTACAATATTGAAACTATTGTAGTATTAAGAAATTAAGATAGAAAATTAATTCATTCTTGCATATTTCATATAGTGACTGTTGGAATATAATATAATTTATGATTGATCCATAATGTAGGTACTTACCTATATTTTTGATTGAATTTGCTCAGTAGCGCAATTAATTCAGAGACTGTGCTATGTTTAAAGCAATATGTATTAAACGATTATATACTTCTACTTAGTCAGTACCTAGTTTACATTAGGAACTTATGTACTATGTATAAATTGATAAATGAATACCGTGAAGGACATTTGAATATCCTTTATGAAACCACACCTACTGCTGAATACATTTTAATTCATACAAATGGAAAACAGTTTCACACAACTACTGTAACAATTAGTAGGTACTTATATGTAATTGTTTGACGTAATGGAACGGAATGCTTGATTTAAAGAATCGGGAGATTAATTATAAGGAAAGTGAATTACGGTTACTATGAGAAGGAAAACTTGCACTTATACGAAATAATAAATTGCATGGGGAGTGCTAGTTTTAAAACTCCGTTCGAGTGGCGAATAATAAATGTGAGTTTGTATGGAGTGGGAGAGTCGCCATTATTCACCGTACAGGCACTGCACTAGCTCCACTTCTTAAGTTTTTCACCTACACTTGGCTCTCTGGAGAGGAGAAAAACTGAAACGAAACCTACACGCCCGGTATTGTCGTGTGAGCTATACTAAACTTATAGCCTGCACAGTGATCTTGTTACCCTAGACAGTGGGCGTACATAACTCATTCACCTTTATGGCCCAGCTAATAACGGCTAAGCAGTTTGTGTGTCAAGACTGAGATTCGGCCGGCGGTTGTTAGCTGTTTTATTACCACATAATGGTGGCTATTGGCCACAACCTTGCGCTGTGTGTACCGCACGCCCTTGCAACTATCTATACCGCCGGTTAATCGGAGGGATAGGTGGCGCCATGATTGAGTATAGCCACTGGTTGAAGCCTCCTAAGCCATTGTACAGCCACTGGCAACCGTCTAAGCCTCTAGTGTTTTGGCATTTACGAAAATAAAAAGTTTTGGTTTTCTTCTGTCATCTGTATAAGTTTCTGACAAAAAACAAAAGTTTTATGATAGTTTCTGCAAGAGGCGCCACTTTGTATGCTAGAGAACGTATTTTTATTAGTTTTCGAAAAACTGTCAAACCTGTACTAACTAGGCTGCAGTCAGCTGTATCGCCCCCACCCTGATCAACATGACAACTGTCTAATTCATAAGTATTTGCATCGATATCTTAGTGCAAGTATGTCTTAATTAGGTATAAGAAAAATGATCACAAAAGAATACGTGAATTTTAATCGAAATCTTTGATGTAAAAATAGTATCAATAAATTCAGTTACAAAGCTATCTATCTAATTGAGCATGATAAAAAGACCGAGATCATAAATATTGGAACCACCTGTACCTCCGTGGCAACTCATTGATACTAGCTGGTAAGAGCTGAGTGTATTTATGTATCTACTGAGATATTGTAGTAAATAGAGCATTTAACAAGTGGCGTATTGTTGTTTAATGTATCCCACGTAGCGAATGTTATGGTGTATTACAAAGTTATAGATATAGTTTTGCCCTTCGCTTTGCATGTTTTATATCCATTTTATGTTTTTCCGTTTTGTATATTCTGTTATAAAGCCTCACATTACAGTAATAGTAGATTTAAAAAATACAGGGCGTATAGGAAACTTTCAAAGCCTATTTAATAAAGCATTATGTAGTTCAGTACAGACTATCTACTTGCCTGTCCTAACATTCCTATTCCTTTTGTAATTCGCGCAGCCTAAACCATCTTCAACGCGTTACTTAACTACTATATTACTAGCTTATGTACTGTCTATGTACCGACGACTATGTAATTTGTTTCAGATCCTAACAACGTGGTAAGTGGTATGTCGGATGGTAAGTGTAGCATAAGGCGTCAGGGTGTTGATTGCAGGCCCTCAGATAAGTACGACTGTTTGCGAATTTCAAAACAACTCATTGAGGAAGCTATACAGGGTGTTGCGAAAGTTGTATAGAAAGCCAAAAAGCGGTGACTCTTGGAGTTGTTATGGACAAATATCGCTTTTGCATACTAAAACGTCACTTTTAAAACCAAAATATTCTAATGAATAAAATGTAATAAACCTTCATGTTTCTCTATAAAAGAGATTCCGAAATGAACACAGAACTGAACGAATGACACAAATTAAGATAATTAAAACAAATATTCGGCGAATGGCAACGTTTTGCAGAATTCCATCTTAAAGGTTGCTCACAATATTTAAATGCATAATTACAATTACAGATTTCGTAACTGCTATTTACACAGCATAAGTATTTGAAAATTACCTGTAAATGGACATTGCTTATACGAAACTACAAAGATTGAGCAGCGTTTTTCTTGCGATATGATACGTATAAGAAAGTAGGTAATGTTTAAAAGTCTCGCGTCATACATTCCTACTGGGTAAGCGAAGGCGTATTCATTATTAACAAAGTCAAAGTCAAATGTTGCATTTATCATACTTTAAATACATAAAAGAAAGAAACATTAATTTGACACACTGGTCAATAAAAAGAGAAACAAAAAGAATACTACAAAAAAATTAAATCAGAAAATAATACAATACGATACGATACAACATGGTTGCTCTCCATAGCGTCAAAAAGGCACCATCTCAGCGTGTGCTGTGGCCAGAGAGGCCACAGCGCTGGTTTTCAGCTGGCCCTTAAAACAGCTTGTTATCTGGAAACGGCCTTTTGTTTTGAGAAGAACGGAAGAAAGACACTCCTGACATATACAGGGTGTCCCAAAAGTCAACGTCATCGCTTAAAGGGCTGATAGGTCAGCTCATGAGAGGCCAGAATATCACAATATGACCTCAGTAAAAACTCGATAATTTTCGAGATATTGACACTTTTATAAATTTGCTGAAAATCGACACCTTGGATCAGTTTTTTGCGTGCCGCCGGTACAAAAATCCATATTGTTAGAATTTGTTTGGTGTTGCATCATCCTGTATAGCCCTGCTATTGATCGCAGTCAAAAAAAATATCGAGTAATGCTGTATGTTTAAAAAAAACACGGTTTTCAAAGTCATAAAAGGTAATCGTATTTTTTTATAAACAACTTTGACTCTACATACTGGAAAAAAAATATACCACGCGAACCTGGCACCTTATTTGAAAAGATTTCTTATTTAATGCAGTTTCCAAAATGGTATGAAACGTTGCTATTGTTTCAATTAACAAAAAAGTTATTGCTATTTTAGTACAAAACGACCTCGATGTAAAATTGTTTGAAGGAAATTTATCTGACTGAATTTATTAAGGGTAAGTCATGTTGGAATGAGTTAAAGTAAAATAGGTGGTGGGGTCAGCCGTGGTAACATAGATGACGCAAAAATAGCTAAGAAAAAACTTACCAAACTCTTATAAAACATATTTTGCGTTTTTTACACCTTATTTAAAAAAACCAACATTTATTGACTTTAATTTTAACTTCTCAAAATTATAGCACCACATTATTATATTAAGTACATAATCAGCAAAAAATAATACTCATTAATGGTCATAATCATAATTTTGAGAGTTTTGTTTAACAATAACTTTAAAATTACAAGTAATTAGAGGTAATGTTAATGACAAACTGATCTGTCCCTTTTTTTGATACTGTGGGTGTACAATGTACATGTGTAAGCGTTTTACTTGTACAATATCACACATTAGCACTACTCAGGAATGTACGTTACCATGCGCTACATTTATGGGGAAGTCAAAGTCAAAGTCAAAGTCAAAATTTTTTATTCATCGTACAAATATAAAATTTTCTGATGAACGTCAATTTTTACAAATTACTCTCCGTTCGGATAAGGGGGGGCTCTTTCTGTCTAAGGAGAAGAACGGAGGCAAGAAACTCCTGAGCCATCTTTTCAAAAAAAGACTTAAAACTAGTTGGTATACAATACATATAAGCTTAATAATAATTATTATAATAATATGAGCAGAGCTAACTACTTATCACAGCCATGCATTAACGTCCTCTAAGTAATCATCAATTTTATAATAAGCTTTTTTACTGAGTTTCTCTTTAATGTAACACTTAAACTTATTCTCTGGCATTTGAGCAACTTCTGTTGGAAGCTTATTATAAAATCTAATACAGTACCCTAAAAACGATTTATTAACTTTCGCCAGACGCATCGCTGGAAAAGCCAGCTTATGCTTGTTCCTAGTATTAATGTGGAGGTAGTCCATTTTTTTCGAGAAAGATATTCAAAATGCGTTTTTTTTATTAACTGTGACAACGATGTCTCTTTTCCCACTCCCGGCCACACCACCTATTTTATTTTTACTCATTCCAACATGACTTACCCTTAATAAATTCAGTCAGATACATTTCTTTCAAACAATTTTACATCGAGGTCGTTTTGTACTAAAATAGCAATAACTTTTATGTTAATTGAAACAATAGCAACGTTTCATACCATTTTGGAAACTGCATTAAATGAGCAATCTTTTCAAATAAGGTGCCAGGTTTGGGTGGTATATTTTTTTTACAGTATGTAGAGTCAAAGTTGTTTATAAAAAATACGATTACCTTTTATGACTTTAAAAACCGTGTTTTTTTTAAACATACTGCATTACTCGATATTTTTTTTGACTGCGATCAATAGCTGGGCTATTCAGGGTGATGCAACACCAAACAAATTCTAACAATATGGATTTTTGTACCGGTGGCACGCAAAAAACTGATCCAAGGTGTCGATTTTCAGCAAATTTATAAAAGTGTCAATATCTCGAAAATTATCGAGTTTTTAATAAGGTCATATTGTGATATTCTGGTCTCTCATGAGCTGACCTATCAGCCCTTTAAGGGATGACGTTGACTTTTGGGACACCCTGTATGTATATCCTGACACTCCTGACATACGTAATGAGGTAGAAGTTTTACTATTATAGTTGCCAGGTCTATTATAGCTATATTCTTTAAACATAACCGAAGTTAGAACCAAAGGCAACTTGAGGCTCATTTTCAGATTATAGCTTCGTATACTTAGCTATAATTCGTAAACTACACACATCAAATATGTAATAAAATAACACTCGCACTCCCGAAAAAATATACGAAAGAAAGTTTATTTTATAATCTTCATACTTTACAGCAATACATAGGTGTTACCTAATTGTCTGCAAGTTTGACACGCTAAAGTCACTTCTACTTTCACATAATCGAAGTTCGTAGGTTCGCCATGACTGGGAGAATTTCAAAGATTTTTACGATATGTATCATAAATGCCAAACTTGACATGGTTTTTGAATATGTAAGCGTTTTGCATAATGGAAAGATGTCAGAATATAAGACGAATGGGTATACAACACAGAATCTTTATTATTAGTTGGTAAATAAATAAATAAATAAAGGGTAAGCTTGAAAGTTGCCATAAAAGCGTGGAATATGACATTCGATGAGGTAGGTTATATCCGATTGTCAATAACAGCACAGTTGGTTTCTTCTTCAACACCCAGACACGCGAATGTAAATCGTCATAATTATTATACGTAGTTCATAGAAAAGTTGAAAAAGTCTAGCAGGTAAATTCTCGTGGTACCGTGCAAGAAACAGTAAAATTACTCCATGCTTCATAGGCTTGGCTGAATGTTATGAAATGAGAATCTATACCATAAGAATAGGAGTTAAAGACGTAAAACTTACTTTGCAATTCATACGACAGAACTTTTTAAAAGGCACAATTTGTTAGCTATATAAAATTTATATTAATTTATTAATTATTTTGATGCTGGCTAAAAGAGATTTAGGCAGCTTAATTTTAAAAGAACTTATGTATAATAATATTATTAGGCAAGCATTTAATGCACCTACTTATATTTTTTATCGCATAACAATATGTTACAGCCAGTTAAGTACATAATGTAATGACACAATGTGATCCGGCGACATGGGAAGATGGCAGCGTCAATAAAAAATATTACAGACAAGGAAGTCAATCCACCGTAATAGAATAAGTTACTTAACCACTAACTTATATTACTTGAAATTCTATAAAAGGTATTATTAACTCGAGTGTAGCTATTGTTTAGTAATTGCAGAACAATCTAGATTCTAGTTCAACAGGTATACAACTGAATTAAAAGATAAAAGTGATTAAGTTTTTAATTAAGTAAGTATAAGTATCTTATTTTGGCCTCTTGTTTTTTGTGTTTTAGTGAGTTAACATTGTCATAAAACATTGGAAAAACAGCCTTATGACGGTTATTACAAACTTAAAACAGGCAATGATTTAATGTTATTATCATGCTCTTCTAAAAACTTCCTGAGATTAAATTTTCGTAGGTAATTACTGAGATAACTAAAGTTTAAATCGAGAATAAATACGCAATCTATGGCATCTGTTAAGTAACACTAACACGCGTTTTATCACTTGTTTAAAGAAAATCAAAATCTGACAGTAACATACTACGTGACACCTTGCTAATCGAACTTAACCCGTGTCCCGTTGGTAATAAGTATCTGCTTACAACTACAACAATCATCCGGGACATACGCGAGTACTGTTGTCAATCGGGCGCCAGAGAAAGGTATTACGCAACCAGTTACTGTTGTAGCAAACTCATAATGCCACCATGGCATACGACAAACACACTGCCTACCGACGTATGGAGCATTATTGTCGGTTGAAAAACGACCTTATGTCACACGCTACATAACCCCGCGACTGTTGCGTCGAGACGCAAAAAGTCGGACACTCGTAAAGGTTGATTTTCCAGTGCTTACGCACATGTGGATCACCGAGTTAGCAGACTGGCCGACGCGCGACACCTGTTTGTGAACTGCTTTTTTGATGAATGGTCACCCGCTGGGGGGTTACACTTGATTGGCATGAAACTATCGAATGAGATGTCGTGCAATCGGTACGGAGATATACGATTCACTGTTGTTATAAGACGGACGCACTCTGAAACTTCCTATGCTAGAGTGACCTCCCCGGTAACCCGTCAACTCACTTTGAAATTATCGTTCATTTTTTTTTTAATGAAGTCTTTTTAGCATGTAAATAAATGAGTCGGTGCCGATTGCGTTGGTTCTCAAACACTGTATTGACATACGCATGGGAAGTGAGCTCTCTTATCGCTTTCCGTTCGCGTCTTTGTTTGGTGAATGAGTTTTGCAAATGACCTGCCTTGTTTTTAGACATTTTAATTATTTGTTTTTGTTTAGTGTTATTGCACAGAATTTGCTTTTCGCTGTCAAAGAGAGGATATGACTAATGCGTTTCAATTTTAAGAAAGTGCGAGAGCGTCAAACATTGCTCTGTTTAGTTCACTGTTAGATTTAGCCGCTTCTTTCTCCGTGAAAGATAAATGGCAACGTTTAGTGTAGCACACGTGGCGAGGCCACGGGGGCCACGGCCGCGCCCACGCAGAGGAAGAGCTCACGACAGCTGGCGCAATGCCGCGATTTAATTGCCCAAAACGACTGACAGACTCAAACACCTCGTTTTGTAATATACATACATTCTGCTAACGTGACATTATCCAGTTTCGGTGGAGTTTCATCACGACCTTGATAGGTTCTTTGTGGAGTGATTCAGTTTGTCTGCCATTGTTGGGGCATCCTCGGGGATGTGACCTCCGGATGTCGGCTGACGCGTGGACAGATGTTTACTATTTTCAGTACATACAATACATGTTATTATGTTTATTGACCTCTCTGATGCGCGGGTATGGTATCTAATTTAATTAACTGTTAGTATATAAGTTCCCTTTTCTCAACACCCTCAATACAATTTACATGTAGATTATTGAAGATAACATAGGACTAAATTGTACGAGGGGCATACAACATTTGTTCACAGTGACCAATAGCACAAGTCAAAATGACGAAGTACCTATATTACATACATGTATAAAATTCAATCAGGGATAATCATAATCATTAAGCAGTACCGATGAAGCAATTTACTTACGTTTCTGAATGGTTGGTATTATTTCATAAGGATTGCTTATCGCATTAACATGTTATTAGGAAGCTTACATAAGTAGGTACTTTAAATAGGAAAAGATAGATTAACTAGGAACCTAGCAAGCAAAAGCAAGAATCAATTTTGAGTATCCCAACTAAATATTTACACGAAAAACTAATAACATTATGTTATGTAACCACCCATAAACCTACCAGTATAATGTAAACATGTAAAGTATCTACATTAGAATCGACCTTTCACGTTTAAATAGAGTGACTTTTTTTTAGTAGAACTATATTTTTATTCAAAATCTCACGGCAAAAACTTTTAAGGGAAAGTGAAGCTTACGTGAAGTAAAAACCTTCAAATAGGTACTTACAGTATTGCAGGTAAGTTTTGCTTGAGAAAGCGGAAATAAGTTAATAATTACACACGGAATAAAGTGTTTTATTAGCCACTCGGTTTAATAGTTCCATTCAAATAATAATCAACGTAAACGTTATTGAGTAAAGTTAGTCGGATCATGTTGTAATGCCTGTTCTTATCCGTAATTATTGTAGATGATCTAGGTTAAAACTTAAGACGAATAGAACCACCACATAAATCAGACATATAAAAAAACATACTTATAGACTAGAACTAATGTACAATAGGCGGCCTTATCGCTGAGAGCGATCTCTTACAGGCAACCATAATCGACGAATGGTCGATATTCCTAGGTATGTTTTTGCATAGCGTATTAAGCTAATTGTCCACCTATGGTTATCGTATGTATGGGCTCAAATGGATTGACATAAATGTATGGAGAAACGGCGTCGCCGTTGCCGATGAAGTGAACGTTCTTGTGTGAATTTCTATATAAAGAATACTAAATGAAATGCGTCCGTTGCGTACGATACCGAAACCTTTATATCGATTGCATGACAGCTCTACAAAACTTATTAGTACCTACCCCTCCCGTCTAGACTTGAGAATCGCCCACAATTCAACTAACCTTTAGAAGGTCACCGCTATCAAATAATAATAAAACCTATGTTATACATGTACTATACTATGTTTATTATATTGAGCAAGGTCTACCGTTCCACCGTAATTGCCATGACAATCTAGGTCTTAGGAGAAGGTAATACGAGTTAGGTCGGCCAGCAGGGATAGGTATTGATTAGTGCTTGTGGCGTTACGAGACACCTGTATAACACAGATAATGATAAGAGGAATATTAAGAAAGCAAGACTAAAAATAAATATGATAAATACCGATGTTATTAATTCAGGAATAACCCATTGTATACCTACCTACCCCATAGCTTAAATAGGTTGCTACATATAAATTACTATGTTGTCAAAAATATTCCGATGTTTTAGGGATACCTGTACTTCCTTTTGTTGAAAGTTTATTCTACTGACCAATAGAACTGAGCCACCCTGTATTAACTAGTTTTAGCATTACGTATGCCAGATAATAGTGTTTTGATAAGTTGTTTAACTCGTTGTGTGTCGGCTTAGAATATGGGCCGTATATGCGCGTATTTCCCAATACATACTCACTTTGTAACTTAAACTAAATCGGACATTGGCATGCATTGATCTCCATCGATAAATATAGTTTTGGGCGTTCACCTGACGTTAATATTATGTAAGTAATAGAATTAATAGCCTTTCATACATACAAGTATATCCTATCCTTGTAAGTATAATGCACTCGCAAGCTACGAAAACGTTCCAGTGATATAGCACCAAATTACTCCTAAGCGGAGCTAGATAGATATAGATAGATAGGCCATTTAGTGTCGGGTTTAAACAATATTGATAAAACAGGGGGATTAGTATAGATATGATAGTATTCATTAGATTAGACAAAAAATAACAAGAGTTTAGTTATGGAATGCTGTTATTGGTGCTTAAGTTCATGCTTAGGTAAATTTACTCAAGTGTGAAACTGAGCCATAGAAACCTTTCAGAAACCGTGAACATGTGTTTGTGTGTAGAATTTACCGTATGTGTGAGTTATGAGACTTTCCTAACAATTCAGCATTAGGTAGATTGGCACAATGGTCAGTGACCATTAGATAATGCAGATCTGGAAACCAGATTGTACACCAGTCTAGGCTAGAATTCTAATACACAGATCGAGAAAACGATACGGTCCATACGGGTGCCTGACCCCATTATCACATGTCGAATATATTTATAGCTATTATTATTTTAATGATTTGTTTAGGAGAAAAATGAGTTTTTTTTGTTCTTTCCTTAATAAAACTTGATTTTACAGTTAGGTACATTGAGATGAGCATAAATTTATACGATTGCATAATACATATATTATTATGTTATTGCAGAAATAAATTTAATGAAGTTACATTTTAGTACTTATAAAAATATTAGTACCATAACCATAAGTAGTTCAACCAAGACAATGTCAAGACATGTTCTGAAATTTTCAGGTTCCGAAATTCCGATACCGACTGTGGACAGACTCAGCCTAGTACAGTGAAACCTGGATGAGTAAGATTCCAATAGACCGTAATTATTGTCCCACTAGAGGTGGGACTAACATAACACTGGCGAAAAGTAGTGCAGCAATGCCGCAACCCGCAAGGGAGTACATTAGTACAAGGTGTGAGTGTTTGTTTTTGTTTTTTTATAGAGGTATTCCACTAAGACAGTGTCTCAGATATCCAGGTTTCAATAATGTAAGTACATTCCTAATCGAAACACGTCCTTACACCCAACGATTGCGCCGGTGGCGGAGTGGTTGACAGTGTCCTGTCCCTCCTGTCGCAAGATCCGTTCCCGACGCACTCAGCCATAACGTGATATTGAGAGTTACTTTAATATAATCGCATACATTGGACTCATTGAGGCGTGAAAATGTTCGAGGCATTGCAGAATCACCGGCGTTTATAAATAACTGGGTTTCATATAGCACCGTTATCAGTCAGCGACTGACGTATACTGTCTGACTGGCCAATCCTTTCACCACGGTGACAAATCAATGAAATCAAATCAAATAATTTATTGACACCAAGTAAAACAAACAATGTACAGTGCCACAAACTTATCTGTTCCGGTGACAGCTCACTTAAATGACTAATATTTCTTAATTCTATAAGATTTTAAGTTTGCTCGTATTGTTAATTCGCTCTTGCGGTGTTAATAAGCCAATCTAATCTTTTACAATATACAATTCATTAGTAAGTAATGATATATGGATCAATCTAGTTCGCTCTCACCGGAACAGATAAGTTTGTCGCACTATATCTCTAGTGTTTGTCACCAACACGATAAGAAGAAAAGATGACTGTTGAAATTGAAATTGCAATAATATGTATACATAGGTTTGTGTTATGTATAGCCTAACTCTGCCCTAAGGAATGCTCAAGCTCTCAGTATTCGGGTTTCCTCATTCACTATAAGATACCTACCTGTCCAATTTCAAATCAAATCTTCCAACGAAACGTATAAGTACTCAAATAATGCAACTCTACTTTCTTATAGGCACATTTACAGTACCTAGCTAGTAGATACTTTACGCAACTTCTAAAAACTAATAACCTAAAAACAGTTTTTTATTATCACGGTTGACCAAGTCTTCAAGGCAAATATATCTATTATTAAAACAATAATTCTTAATAGCAACAATGGAATTTAAACATTTCTATGCATCCATTAACTGAGATGTTAATCAAAAGAGGAATACATTGAATACAATTATGAAAACGTTTATTTATGAGAATCATCAGCCAAGTGTAAATTGAGTTATTTTTAAACTTAAATAATAAATGCAGAGTTGTTATATATACCTATGTATCCGCCAAAAGGCACAGATATCTACAATCGACCGAGTGACTGATCCATAAAGATATGGAAGCGATCTTTTAGGTTTTGTGATTTATTATTGAATTGATTTACCCTTATTGTTAGCACTATTTGTGTTTTAAAGGTACCTACATTTTAATATCTTAAATTCGTCTGCCTGAAGGCCGTAGTAGATGCAAGTCAAGAGGCCAGGCAAGGCCGACTGTTTTAGGGAAACAAATGAATTAGTTGTGTGTACGTATTTGTTACTGCTATTGTTTAAAGTTCGTTTTCATAAAGGAAAACTTAACTACAACTAAAGATTAATACTTAATAAGTGACCGAGCAGAATTCAGGTCAATTCTATCAATATATTGTATGTAAGTACAATGTCTGTAAAAATGACTAAAATAGTGAATTTGTACCATAAATATAAAATACCTGTTGCAACTAGAGCACCATGCCAATAAAATGTATAGAAACTGGACTACAAAAGTGGAGTCGCATTAAACCGTATGCCCTTTAGTTGCGGTGAAAGTGATAAAGCGGTTCGCAAAACGGCCGGGTTCATAATATCATTCAACTGTTACGTAACAAATAGGTATTTATCGGGAAAGGAACGTTATATATTATATACTGGGCGGTAGAGTGTGTGTCGAAATGTGGTCAACAACCTGCCACATACGACTTGAGATGTTTATCTGTTTTGGAGGCTAGGTACTATATCTTACTTATATCACTACACCAGGTAAGACTGATATATTTAGAGTAGTAAGAAACTAAGATCTCTTCCTAGATCGTATATGGTGGGTTGGGACAGTTTTCTCCGTTTCTCTATGTAATTCACGATGCAAGTTAAAAACTTCATATCTACAGTAAAGTTTTTTTTGTGGGACTTTCAAGTGGTGCTGCTTTATTGTCTTGAAGTCTTGCGATCCGTGCTACAGGGGCTGCAGAGTTACTCTATACCACGAGTCGAACGAGAGTTGTCATTGGCACGTTTAATACAACGAGATGGAGTAGGTGATTAAAGAGTATGTCTCAGTTTCTACCTATACAGTATATCAAAAATTTGTCCTTATTTGAAGAAAATATGGGTTACAGTACCTATCCATCATACAATAAAATTCAACAAAAATATTTGATTTGCTTTGCTGGACTGTATAATTTGGACGACAAATTCGTGGGAAGACTGCGACAAAAAGACATACTATTTATTGCAGATATAAGGAAATACTTTAAGAGATCGTAGGTGTCGATAAAGCTAATATAATGCATAATCATGGCTTTCCTATGCATATTTTATTGCCCGAAGTATCATTTGGCTGTGTTTATTCGGGTAAATTATGTTCCTAGTTATAAAAACCTAATTTAGACTGGAACCATGCCGGTTACAAGCAAACGACGTACCTATTGTGAGTTGGCAATAGTAGTAGGATTATCTAGGTACCTGGAAATCGAAAGTGGCTATCGTGTAGTTTTCTCGCGACGTGATAGCATCGGGAGCCAGCGCGAGGCGTGGGGAGCCCTCCCGCCGCATACTGATGCACCTGGCGGCCTCCCAGGAGAAGCCTCACTTTCAATCAACGATCCACTCATTCATTTTAAATAGCTTTCTACACTATTCATTGGAAAACACGACTAATATTTAAATAACAATTTAATATACAAACATCTGATCCGAAATATCAAGCGATATATTATGGACACATCAGCAGGTTTTCTTGTCCTTCATCAGCGACATGGGTTCCATGTCAGGGTTGGGCTTCTTGTCTAGGCCAGCGATGAGACGTTTAAGGTGCGCGATGTGGGTGCCGGGCGACAGGCCTTTCGGGCACGCCACCGAGCAGTTGAGGATGGTGTGGCAGCGGAACGCCTTGAAGTCGTCCCGGAGCTGCTGCAGGCGCCGCGTCGTGTCCTCGTCGCGGGAGTCGATGACCCAGCGGTACGCGTGCAGCAGCGTCGCCGGGCCCAGGAACCGCCGCCCGTTCCACCAGTAGCTGGGGCAGGCCGTGGAACAGCACGCGCATAGAACACACTCGTATAAGCCCACCATCTTCTTGTTGTCTTTTATGCTCTGAGCGTACTGCCCCTGGCCGTGCGGCGGCGGCTGCTGGCGGATCAGGTACGGCCGGATGCTGTTGTAGCCGGCGAAGAAGTGCGAGTAGTCAACAACCAGGTCCTTCTGCACGTACATGTGGGGTAAAGGGTGGATGGTGACGGTGGCGGCGCGGGGGATGGGCGTGACGCACGCGAGGCAGTTGTGGCCCTGCAGGTTGATGCCGCACGAGCCGCAGATGCCCTCGCGGCACGAGCGCCGGAAGGCGAACGTCGGGTCCATGTCCTTGATCTTGATCATGGCGTCGAGCACCATGGGTCCGATGGTGCTGACGTCCACCTGGTAGCTCTGCAGGCGCGGCTTCTGGGATGGGTCTCCGCTGTAGCGGTACACTTTGAAGGTCCGCACCGGGTTTATCTTCGGCTTCTCCGGAGGAGCCTCAGGCTTCTTCTTGTCTTTGTCCTTGCAGTCACCATCTTTCTGATCTGCGCCCTTAGCCGGCGGAGCTCCCTTCCACTGGACACATGACGTCACTAAACTCCGACTCGGAAGTGCCCGCGTCAGTATTTTTATCATAATCTGAATAAAAGTAACTAAATAAGTGCATTAACGTAGTTCAAAATTGTGTAAATTATTTAACAAATATTTTGTTTGGACACTGAAAGACACCATTGAGTGACAAATATTGTAAATGTCAACATGACAACATCATGGTTTGTCATATGTTTGTCATCAACTAGAAAGGGGCAGAAGGTTATTCTGAGAAAAAGGACCATAAATTATTTGGTCTATTTATAAAGTTTATACTAATACAAGTGATTGTAGAAAGTAACTTATAAACTTTCTCATATTTCCTTAGTACCAAACATTTCCAAGTGCTTAATATCAAGGTTTTTACCCTAAGTTTATTTAGATTTTCTAGATTATCGTAATCTACCTTTTGCGATCTAAATCAGACTAATGTGTATGTTAACTTAGGTATAGGTATTCGTTATCCGCAGTTATTCTAGGGCACCTAGGGTGCGGCTAGACTAATAAGACTGACCTTAAAAGTCAGTGCTTGCTCTGAAATTGTCTTTTAAATTAATGAGTGTAGGTCCTTAGGTTTATGTTTATCACTAGTAAGTGCTTTTAATAAACTACGTGTCATTAACATGCATGAACATTGAACACCAAGTTTCTGATAGGTACTTATAGATAAATTATCTATAGGTACAGGAACGTATGATTTTCGATTCAGGCTGCTGGTGTTTTCGTTCTAGAACGTCGGCCACTAAACGTCTTTCAAACTTATACGTCATTAACTAATTGAATCTTTTTAAACAGATTTTATTTAACTTAAATAAAAAAAAAACAATTAATATCTAAGCTAGTAGGTAAAATAAATGGTGCTTAAATCGAACTCAAAAGTTAATACCTGCTAAGGTACATTTTAAGACTACAGTAGGTACCAATAGCGTGACATTAAAGTATAAGCGACGTACTTGAAGTATGAAACAACTGACCTTAATACAGATATCGTTTCATTTCCTGGTTCTCCGTTCAGTGATTATAAAATGTAAGTAAGTAGATCAAGTGGTGTCAATCAAAAAAATTATGGTAGTATTTCTGGGAGGTTCCCTACTAGATGAAATATCTTTTTTTATAAGCATTTTCTGAAGTCAGCCAGAATAGACTCTTTCAGCTTTACGTAACTGTATCCGTAAACCGAGTCCGCCTTGTTCTATGTGTCGATGCTATAGAGCTCGTAAGCAGCTCATCGAGAGATGCCTTATGGAATCCACTGATTATTCTGATTAATTAATTTTCTGTTTTTGTAGTTGCCAGTGTGTCTAATAAATGTTTCTTTCTTTTATTAATATATTTTATACACTCATGGGCAATGAAAAAGTTCCACTCTCAAAATGCCGACATCACATCAAACGACCCCAATTTTGTAAAACATTTCATTTAAAATTTGAACAAAATATTTCCATTTTTAGTTGTTGAAATCCTGATGCTCGGTTAAACGTACTCCAATCCAATGTTGCAGAAGATAGCCTTTCCCGTTTAGAAGTAATTTGGTGTTTTTCACAATAGAACCTTTATATATAGTATATGCGGACGAGTGATCTACGAGTGTTTAAAGAGAATGTATCTGTCCATCAGACTGACAATAAGTAAGTACCTAACAGTAGATTTTATTATTTATTTTCGTAAACAAATGAGTTGAAGCAGATAAGTTGTTTGTAGCACAGTTACATCACGTCGGGTCGTGCCTGCGAGGGCTTAGAGGAGAGGTAGCACAGCGATGTCATTCTACTAGACTTTATGAACAAATCATATAAGTATTAAACAACGATCATTTTAATATGAACCACATGGAGTGTCAGTGCAATAGAAACGTCTGTCTCTATATAACCCCCCGCCCCCCCCCCCCACAGACACTTCGTATATTGTTAATCTAATGTACAAAACGTTATGTAAAATTGAAGGCGAGAGCCTGTTTCACAATGCCTGGATAAAGATTATATGCAATGGATTCAATGCTGAATGCCTCGATTCCGAATAGTTCTCACAACGTGAGGGACACCAAAGCATACAACATCATCAAGTCAGCCTGTTAAAGTAAGCATTTGATGACTGTGGCTTCCCGCCCGTCTTTGGTGTAATAACCGAGAGAGAAGATGGTCCGAAAATATTGCTCTCGTTTTTAATTAACTGACTTTAAAAAACCACTTCAATCCCTTGAAATCGGACACAATAGAAATCTATATTATTGTCATCAAACACAATATCGCGACTTCGGGACTAAGGTTAAAGCACTAAGGTCTTGTAGGTACCAAAATTATAAGTATTAAGAATACCTTATTATTTTCGGCTCCGAGCATCCCACAGTCATGGCAAAACGTGAGTGCAATATTCGTCGAATTCATTTTGCAAATTGGCTGAAGTTATGAGAACATCTTGTCTGCAGTCGTGACGGCGTCTTCTTCACAGCTCGGGATAACAATCACAGTGATACCGAGGGCAGATGTGCACTCTGTATTACAATATACAGTGTGATGTTTTATCAGTGATCGCCTTTGACGGCACCGTAGCTATGGCAGTAGTGAAGCTGCTTCCGAAGCTGGGCAAACATTAGTGTGATGAGCATTTGTGTTTGCCTTGTGTCTGGTTATCGTTTATACATATATTTAATATTTATCTATCTATGTATTTGTGTAGATATATCAGCTGTCCGTTACCCATAACACAGGCTCTGCCTAGCTTGGGGTCGGATGGCCGTGTGTGAGATGTACCTACCCACATATTATTATTATATTATTTATACTGATCGATATCTAAAAGAAGATTTTTTTTACTTTATACGTATAAAATTGTTGTCAATGTCAATAGGTGCATAATCAGCGTTGCATAACGTTATTTCATCTAAATTAACCGTAACTGAATTATATAATGATGTAGGTACTTTAAAAATTCAATATAGTTCTACAGAAATAACTAAAACTATATAATAGGTGTGGGACGCCCTCCGCCCGCTTGACTGACGATCTTAGGCGGGTAGCCGGTAGTGGTTGGATGAGGAAGGCCGAGGACTGAGTGTTGTGGAGCTCCTTGGGAGAGGCCTATGTCCAGCAGTGGATGATTAATGGTTGATGATAATGATGAATAGATGTTAATGATGTTTTTAGTCCCTTGTATTTTTTATACAATATATCACTGAGACTTACCAGGAAGTGTCAGTAGTCTATCCACTATACTGTCTTGTTCATGTAAGTGAAGGCTTACCTGAAAAGAAATAAGAAATGAGTTAGTGTGTTACTTTTTCTACTAATTACATAATGAAATTACATTTTCTCTTTTGGCATTAAAACGTATAACTAATAAATTAATAATATTTTATAAGAAAAAAAGACTTTAGCTTTTCGGATTCAAACGAGAATGGCCATTTCTCTATGGCGCCATGACCCGCCAGTGTAGCCCCATGCCTACAGTATATCTTGGTGTAAATTTTATTATTATGAGGCATGGGAGAACGAAGATATAGGTGCTGAAAGATCAAGACTTTGTACTGACTAGATGTTATTAAATATTTCCATCATAGTAAGTTTTTTTTAAATGTGGTTTAGATTTTTTAAATATTTTTCCCTCATTTAGAACACCTTTATCATTGAATAAAAATAGGTTTGGTTAGTGACTGCAAAGCGGGTCAGATTTTTCCGTTTTCATTAATTATAGTACCTATTGAATTTGGCACTGATTACTTCGTAAATGTTACTACGTTTGTTGTTTATATGATGTTCAATGGATTAGTTTAATAACAATTAGTTAGTTAGTTAGTAGTAGTTTAGTTCAATTCGAGTTTTGTATGTATGTTAATATGTATTTTTGTCAACAATTGCTGCCGTGTTGTGTTGTAAATAAACGTATTACACTCACAGTTGCATTATAGCCGAAGCGGTAATGGCGTAATCTTACTTCTTAACTCAACGTTACAGCAACTTGCTAGACCCAGGGGGATCACTATAGAAATCAAACCAACGAACGAACGAGAGCCGGAGGGTTTATCATTAGCCTATAGGACGTAGGCCTCTCCCTAAGCACGCCACTGGATGCGATCTTTATCTTTAGCCGTTACTCTATCTGTACTGTCGTAAAACCTTTTTCCAAAGCTTTGGTGCGCTACGGCAACCTCGAGTCTATGTCGTTGTATTAAGCGTATCGATTGCATGACAACATTGGTTCGTCCGATTTCTGTAGTAAGCCCCCACCAGTCGTCTTTCAAGTTTCAACTGCGGTTTTTTTATTTACTTACTTACTTTTATTACGATTAGGTTTTTTCAATTTGAGCATTGTTGATGTTGACTGACCCACATAGCGACAATGTAACTTCACACTTGTGTGCCCACTAGCTCAGAAACTTTAAAACTGCAGAAATGCACTAGCAGTAGGCTAGAAGCCGATAGTTAGACTTAGACGAGTCTCTTGGAACACCACAACTTAACAAACTTAAGAGACTTCAACATTTCTGTATTAACTGTGTTCTGTATTTAGTGGCTCCCTATAGTCCCTATACGCACACACACACACACGCACTCACGCCTTGTACTAATGTACTCCCTTGCGGGGTAGGCAGAGGTGCATTGCTGCACCCACTTTTCGCCAGAGTGTTATGTTAGTCCCAATGTAATAGGGGGCGGGCCTATTGCCATTTTACGGGCACATCCAAGACCCGAGAACAAATATCTGTGTTTAAACAAATATCTGCCCCAGCCGGGAATCGAACCCGGGACCATCGGCTCAGTAGTCCCTATACGCCTTCGACAGAATACTCAATCTTACTACTTCTGTATAACATTCTATTATACCAAGCATCACCTTATTTAAAGGAGACCTTCTCGATGGTAGATAAATATAAAGGGTAGAATTTACCAATGACGTTCCTTTCAGCAGGTCAATATACCCAACAACTTTCATTTAGGGACGGAAGTGGCTCACTGTGTCGGACATTGACCTAGCAAATGGGACGTCACTAACCAAATTTGACCCTGTATTAGTTGGATCGTGTTGTTGTTCTCACGCCGTGCTCTATGAGCCTCAGTGGCCGATGGCCGTGGACATGCGATAATTAATCTACCATTGAACCAATATTCACCTAATGGCTACTGTTAACTATTTAATGTAGTTTATGACTTCAGAGTTTACGCTCAAGAAAACAATAATTTAGGGTCAATTATATTTTTCGATTATAATAATTATTGTTAAGGTTACAGGACCTAAGTCATGGTTAATTTAATAAATTGTACTTTTACTGATGGTTAAAATGGTGGTGGCTGGTAGTGGCTGGATGAGGAAACATAGACAGAGTGTTGTAATTGTAACGCTTTAGGAGAGATTGACCAGCACTAAACGTTTACGAGCTGATGATACTTACTTAAATAAATTATGTAAGTAGGTTTCTCAACTTACATTATTTATTTAAGAAAAAATAATATCAAATCTAGTTAAATATTCAACATTAAGTATATTGCAATTTCAAATCTGATACTGTGCATCTAAACAAAAGAAACAGGTGCCTAATAAGTAAATCTATACAGGATGATGCAAAATTGGTATACTAAGCCGAAACCTACATGTGCAGCATGGTATATCTAAGCCCGAAACTGAAGTCAGAATTTGGAAATTCGCCAAAAAAAAAAAACCATAATAAAAATTCACGTGACCAACAAAGTTTCTATGGAAAATTAATTTTTTTTTCGCGAATTTTCAAATTCTGATTTCATTTTCGGGCTTAAATATACCATGCTGCACATGTAGGTTTCGGCTTAGTATACCCTTTTTGCAACACCCTGTATACAAATAAACGCGTGAAATTACCAAAACTCCATCCTTTTCATAGCATGACTTAGATATAGAGTTGGTGAAGTGTCCCATGGATCTATTGTTTCCTGGGAAACCATCTAGAGGTCACTCTAGAGGTCACAGGCGCCATTGAAGGGAAGTCTTTCTGACATTCAATTAAAATAACTGAAGCGGCCGAGGAATTTCTAAAAGACATTTTTCCTGAGCGTGGAAATAGTTGCGTTGTTAGGTTTAATTACGCTAGTTACGTTGTTATTTTAGTTACGAGACTTATGAGTTCGTTATTTTAATTTTTTTATGTGTTGCGGTTATTGTTGTTCTCTGTAGTTGGAAGGCATTCGTTTCTGTGGCACGGTCAGAAGTCAAGGGCGAAAACAATATGCGGGGAAAATTTTGTATAACATTTGTGATTTGAGAATGTTTTTCCAGTGGTGGAGGCTTATTTCCTATAAAGACCTTGTTTAGAATACTTTGTATACAGAAACAGTAAGCTGAAAGGGAGAGGGCTTAAGAGCAATTTTAAACAAATTTTGTCACTCTGTATTGTATATGAGTGAGAGTGAGCAAGATAAATCACCACGAGGAAAATCACAAACTATAATTTGTAATCATTTCCGTCCATTAAATGTTAAAGAAAAGTAGAGCATACACCATTACGCGCATTAATCAGTAATTCATATAGATTAACTGTTAATAGGCGACTGTGCTGCAGCGGAAGGCAAATATTGCAGAATCGCATAGATCACGGCAGCTATACTTATAACCAAACCTAATTTTTCTATATTAAAAGAAGATATTAAAAGATAAAGATTAAGATAGATTTATTCGACACATATACAGCAATAACAACAACAAGAAAATACAGTTTTAAAGAAATACATGTCCAAAACAACAAGAACAAAAAGTAGAAGATGAGACTAAAACAAAAATACAAAACAATAACACAAGGGGTTGCTGTCCGGAGTGTCAAAACGGCACCAGCTCAGCATAAGCTGTGGACTTTAGTTGATCTGATTTTTAATAATACTACCTACAAACTTTGTAATAATTAATGATAATTATTACTTAATAGCTGGGTTGATAATTATATTGAATATAGGTGTAGTTAGATCGTGTAGTGACCGGATGTGGCAACTTTGCCGTGCTGCCTTAGGCTCTATAATGTTTGGCCAATCGGACCGATATAACAAACTCAAATTTCTTAAATTAAACATAATCTTGAAATTATCTTAAATCTACTTAAGTGAAGTAAGTAGTCAATATATTAACTTAAAAACTAAAAATACATTCTCATTTCGGCTCAAATACTTATTAAACCTTCGGTGCCCGCAACCAGTGCGACCATATCGGTCTGAATCGGCAAACCGGTGTCTATTAAGTACAGACTGTTCGCTTTGTTACCATCAGTTTAGTAAAAAAATGGGACATTGAGTCTTATTTGTAAGTCAATAGAATGTAATACACTGGACAAAAATAATATTTTATGATTTGTTAAAAGAAATAACTAAATTTCTTGGATCAGCCTCGTCGAAGATATAATACGCATAATTATTATTTATTATACTCTTTCTTACTCATCCAGTCTTTTTCATAAATTTGTAAATATAAGATGCACTTTCATTCTAATCACATCCGTTTTTTGTTAATTTTTCTAGTCCCACGTAACTTTAATTGTAGCATGGTCACCCCAAGACCAGCCAGTGATAATTAGCTAATCAGTAATGTTGCACAATCATTACGTTTTAATACATCGAGAAGTTGATTATCGGGAAAAAATACAGCCTACAATTTGTCAGCTTCGACCGGCGACTGCAAATGAGGCATTCGGAAAATGTCCAGTTGTATCAGACAGGACATTTATTTGTACACCCTACGTAACCAGTGAAATTACAAAACTATTACTCAGGGGGTGAATGTTTAATGTTTAAGCACCGATGAACCGATGATAAAAATGATTGTTTTTGGCTCATTGAGTGCAAAATAGTTTTTCCAAGACGAGATCTTAGGCTATTGAAATGTTTAGATTAAGTAAATTTGTGGTTAAAACAAGATAAAAAACCATAAATGAAAATGAGATTTTTAAAAAAATATACAAATAAAAAATCCGAACAAAAGAGTTCAACGCGTTTTGAAGAGAAAGTTCTTAAATTATTAAAAGTGTAATTCGTTATTTGTTTTTAAATGAGTACAATGAGACTCATTTAAATACAGCAAAACGCGAGTACAAGTATGTACAGCGAAAAGTGAGCGCTTGCGAGTCACCTCTGACTTACCTCTTTGGGAATTACAGTGTATATGTGTATTAAATATTAATAATATACTCAAGTGCCAAAGTATCGGATGGTAGTGTGTGTGTATTTTTTATGGTAAGTTCTAAATTGCCAAGGACAGATGCAAAACGCTGACATTATTTGATTTCATTATATTTAAATAAATTCTTGAGAGCCAGATTTTATATATGTACTTACATATTATTGATGAAAAACATACTATAGAGCTTCCACTATGTTATTGTATTTTTGACGTTTTTTTATGTCTGGTAAGTAATGTTGGTTTTCCTTTGCAGTCATCAAATATGTATGGGTTTTCGAATGTCAAAAAACCAATAATATAATGGACAGAGTATATGAAGTATATCACCTCATCTACTTTTAGTTTCTTCCAATATAAATGTCATGTTTCGACGCAAATATAAATTAATTTGCAGTAAATCAACGTTGTAATTATTATCAACGTTTGTACGTCATAGAGGTTAACAGTCAATCAAAATGTGAATTTTACTAAAATATATTAAAGATCAGATTTAGACAAACAAGAAAAGACTAGAATAGGATATCATTTATATTAAACGTAGAATTTTATAACTATTTGTTGATTTTCATGCATAATTATAATTATATTTTAGACTCATACTACCACCATTTCATGGTCGATTGTTATTATTTTTGTAATGGTTAAAAAAACGTCAAGTTCTGTGTTAAGAAACTTACACTTGGCACTTAAGCGTGTCCAAATATTGTATAAAAGACCAATAAAATATCGCAACCCAGTATATTTGTAGAGAGTTAAAAAAAAAAGATACGGTGAATAGAAAGAAATCCGCGGTCAAGGCTGGGGTCGCGGCCGAGTGTTTGACTTGTGTGAGATACTTCGCACCCTCCCCGTGTGATAACGAGCTATTTAGTGATAACAAGCGATATCACTGAATACACGAAATGAAAAAGTTGATCATCATGTTATCATTCCATGAGACAATTGATTTGTTTATTCTTTCTTTCTTTTGTATTTTTAGTCAACTGTTAGTGCAACACCCTGTATATTGTAAGGTTATTAACCAATAATGGCTGACAAGACTTCATTTAAAGATTATTTATCTAGCTAAGTTAAGACTTTTTCTCATGACGGTATTTCACAAAAATACTTAAGAATACATTTTCATGAATCGTCGATCACGACTTATAACTAAAACGGGAATCCAACATTCTTTGTAATAAATTCCGATTGAATCAAACCGACAGCTGTCGATTACTAAACGATAGAGCATCGAATAAGCGATCTTTGAGTAAACCTACTTAGCTGCAATAGAAATTGCAAGAGTTTTTAAAGATTTTACACGACATTAAGTAACCGAGTTTTTAACAATTAGCCTAGATTTAGAATTTAGACTAGGCCTAGTTAATGTTAACAGGACAATAAAATGTTGACAAATAACAAGTTTGTCTGACTATTGTCGTGTAAAACACTAATAAAAACACATTAATTCGATTCAATCTAGGTATTCACGCTGAGGCGATTCTGTAATTAATTTATCAAGTTCACGATGGGTTTCATAAATTATTTTGACACGGCCATTTTCATAGACGAATATTTTACATTGTGGTACACCGCTATAATATATTAAGCCCCTGTTCCACAATGTCTGGTTAGTGGTTACCTGTCGGATAAAATACATACTGTCACTGTCTAAAAAATAATGACAGAGAGTGACAGCATGTATTTTATCCGACAGGTAGCCACTAACCAGACATTGTGGAACAGGCCCTAAAGCTGATAAATAGCTATTTTTTAAATTAGGTTATTTACTTATAAACTGTGCCCATTCATGATATTAGAAGTATAAAAATAGAGTGTGTGAATTCGGTGGGAATGTTCGCTCGAATGTCGTATGCGACTTGTGAGTATGGATTACGCAAGAACCTGTTATGAATGTTGTCAATAACAGAATCATGTCGATCATGCGATTTGGCTGTGAACTCGCGTGCACTTGTGTACACATTACGAGGATTTTATAACACAGTATACCTAGTGCCAATTTCTCTATAGTGGGTTAGAGCATAACCAGGGATTATTGCTTGACTTTTGACACATCGGTCAAGAATTTAATATGGAGGATGACTAATTTGATCAACCTTTCCCTGGTTACGATTTAACCAACTATGGAGAAATTGGAGATTAGTGACATGTACAAATAATACGATCATTATTTTGTGTTTCCTTAAAATTTGCGCCTTCAGAATTAAGCTCTATTGAACCTCTTTGCATCTAAGTAAGGTTGCGTTCAAATACTGCTGTAGTGCACGACTTATCGTCCTTCAAAGGCAGGCAGGTTTAGTTTACATTCTCAACATTATAATCACTCGATACAGAAATATATACCCGCATTACTAACTAACTACATATTTTATTTGAACATAAGCTGTGCGTTGCAATATACTCGTATGTAAATTCTCGATTTTATTACTAAAACTCGAAATATATGGCAGACACTGCTATATTTTACCAAGCCTTAATTTTCTAAGGTGGCAAACTTATTTTGCCTTTTCTCAATTACGATTGATTTTCGTTCAAAATGTAAATGACATAAGCGCTATGACTTTACGCCTATTAAGTACCACAGCCGTAAATAAAGTTATAAGTATCAGTAAACAGTTTTTAATGTATTTAGGTAATCTAGTATCACATTCGCATTCCTTGAGGAGGCTTATGGAATATACCTACTAAGTACTTATAATTAAAATGTTGCATCCTGTGTAGGTAGTATGTGTGTAACTACTTACACACAACACAAAAGGATGGAACTGAATATTTTTACTCATGTATATTTTAGTAGCAACTATGCTGAATGTGAACACTTACTTCAGTAGGTAACTACTTACAATTAAATCACTATACAATTTATTAATTAGTTTTAAGTGTAAACTTCCATTAGAGTGGCTACTAATAATAATTAAAAATGGCCAAAGTGTGCGTGAAAGTTAATAATTATTTCAAATCAATGTATTTGTTTTCACCTGCCTCGGTCGGTGTGGCTATATGTATTATGTATAGCTACGGACATTTATAAAAGCCATTACGTTCTTGTTTTGTTGTTAGATGTGCTTTCACAAAGTACGGTTTACTAAATATTAATACACGTATATAAATAAAGCCAATTATATTATTATACCTATTAAACATTATATGTATGATTATAGTAGAACAAAAATTATTGTTATTCGTTCGCCTAACTCTATTCTTGATTTTTGCATTTGCCTTCTGTCTGAACCTACTGAGTAAATACCTAAGTAAGTATAAATAAAAATATATATGTGAATCTACTTTAAAGTCTAGTCTTGAACCTATGAACTTTTGTATAGGTATCTTAAAGTAGTTTTCTTAAATTACTTTGCATCCTATTTGAGTAACATTCGTGCCTACTTATGTAGGTACTAGCAATTGTTTTATTCAAATAATTACTTATTAGAATAATTTATAATTCCATTGTTCTCAAAACCGGCTTGTATCCCCGACCACTATTCTCTGAGAAATAATCTAAATTATTGTAAACTAACTTTAGCTAGCTTCCTTTACATTCTAAAACTAGGAAACTAGGTAATATAGCAAATAGTTTAATATACATTTGCAATATAAGGGGCTTTTATTATTATTATTTTATTAGTTTTAAAATAGTGATTTATATACTTCATGAATCTGTTGATACCTACTACTCTCCACACGCGGCTTCGATCAATGCTCATATAAACGTTCCGACCAACAAAAAATTATCAGAATGATGAGTGGATTCATCCTCCCTTGCAATTTGAATAGTTTTATGACTTACCGTTATGCTGTATCTATATATGTGCAGCCGTATCTGTACCTACGCTGATTTACATAAGTAGGTCTCTAAAAATAGCTACTACAGTAACAGTACTACCTACCTAGTTGAAGTCAGTAGTTTACTTATAGACCCATATCTTAGGTCCTAGAGACTGACTCCACATAGATCATTAAGTAGGTATTACAGTTAAGTATCTCGTATAGTTCAGTCTACTCAATGGACGTCAAATGACCTTCGTGGGTAGACAACTTTCTACTACGCCACACGCCAAGCCAGATCAAACATAATTATACATATACATATGTATAACATAATTATGTCAATCTTTTTCAATTGTTTATAGGTATGATTTTGGTTGCAGGTTTACCGTTTCTTATGGTCTGTACTCACATACGGTATTACTCGATCGAGCTAAACTGTCGAGTAAAACCCATGGCACAAGTAATTATACTTTCATTTAATTCCATCGAGCTGTGAGTTTTGCGGTCCACACGTAGATTTTTACTTGACTTCGAGTAATAACGATAGTGAGTACTGGCCACTAAGACAATATATGTAGTCATCGTAATAGCTCAAAAAAGTGAGTGATTATATTCCAAAACACGTATATTTGCGAAATAGGGTAAACTGGCATAATTGCAGCTATTCTCTAGTGCACACTGCACAGGTTGGACATTTGAAAAGGTATTACAGGGTACCTGTAGTGTAATAATGGCCAATTCTAGCGGAACAACTATTGTGCACTACAACTATAAACCTATCTCCGAGTAGCTATAACATGCGCAAGGAACTAGTAATTTCGATAACAATGCGATTGTTGAAAACTAACATAAATAAGTTTTAGTGCTGTGCGCAGGCAAACACGTTCTTACCATTGTTGTTTAACCCTTACTGCCAAGTGAATACGGACTGGAACTGAAAAGAACTTTAGATGACTTCTACGTTTATTAGATGTTACTGCGGTGATGGAAATGTTTTCGATGTCTATCTATCGGTTACCGCTATTCTTTCAACTATTTTGCCTTCTTTTTACAGTCTATTGTTTGCAAGCTTCAAAAGGAAAAACTGACCCCTGGGCTGGTTGCGAGACGGGCACTCGGCGTCCATCTGTCATTGTCGTATTGAGAAGTTTACGTTCTATTGCCTCACACTGTGGCGTAAAATGTGTTACGCGCCTTTTCTATAACTTTATTGTTCTTTTTGTATGGAGAGGTAGAGCAGAGAGAGGCCTGGTAAACTCAAAAATATGTAATCTAGTTTGGTCATTAGATCTTGGTAGCGATTCAAAAGGCACCTAATTTAAGTTTTACAGTGAGAAAACATCTTTGTTTTGAAACCCACTCATAGGTGCAGCCGTAAATATTTTTTTATAGTGGCAAAATGTATAGGTAGTCATTGCTAAAATCAAATAATGCGCCTTCAGAATCGACATTATTTTACAATTATATTTTGTTTTGTGTCGGATATACCGATGCACTAGCCAATGGTTTCAATATCCTGGAACCAGTGATGTATATCTCAATTACTCAAACCGTATATTAAGTATATTTTATTAACTTTACCACGTCTGCATCTAAAATTAACCAGTCCCTCCATTTTAAATCAACAATCGATCACACTGATTATCTACTGGTTTTATTTTGGATCAACGGCTTATTTTTCTTTATCTAAACGACCAAAACCTTATACCTAATCATTAGAGGATGTGTACATCGGTGCCAAAATTTTTGTCAAAATATTGCTGGTAGGTCCCTGTTTCAAGTTTCCTTATTAAGGTAGGAAGCGGCGACTCGTCTGACCTTCAGTTTAGTTAACAAAGGCGTTTCAATACATATAAAGTTATATACAAATTATATTATGTAGGTATTCATGTACCATCGGGCGTCTAAAGTTTGTAGATAGTTTTAACGTCAAATAAACGCATGTGTTGGTAGGTCGGGAATGTATAATTATTGCACCAATATTATATTAATTTTGGACCTGCATTGCGATTCTATAAAGCTAATACTCTAAACTCGATTCTGAATCCGGAGTGAGTTTTCTAATTGACACGTCGAATTTCGAGATTTTGACAAATAATGTATGAGATGACATATACACAGTGACAGGTGAAGGGAGAATGAAGATCGAAGTGAGATGTCTGATTTTACAGAATCACAATGCTGTACTGTATCCATGTTCACATCCCCGACCAAGCCTATGATTCTTAAAGTTTACCTTTATTTAATGAAACTGTATTCGCAATAGATAGACACACTAAGTAATAGAAAACATTACCCTCCTCCTTCGGCAGTCGGGTAAAAAAGGTGATACATTATTTATTAATAGTATTAATACTGAGAACTGGCAAATGTTGAAAATGTTGAAATGAATAGTACGAGTTTAAGGTAGGAGTACGTTTGTGTAAAATAACATGTCATAATAATATCGAATCTAGTTAAAAGTTTTCACCGAGGAAATATCTTAAAAATGTAGTTTTCCTTACTCCTAACTTATGAAGTTATTTTAAGTGCGTAAGTATATATGTAATAAATTGTTTTAGCTACCTATGTTCTCACCGTGGGAAGGCGGCAAGGCAGCGAATTTCAAATAACTACAGTTTATAATATACAGTTCCTAGTGTGTGAAAAAATTCATGCCATTTTGAACACTTATTTTATTTAATATTACAACGTTACAAACATTGTAAGTGGTATTTATAAGATTTCTAGGTTATTAGCTACAGGAATTTAATATAATTATTAAAATATGTTACGAGTTGTACGTACAATTATTATTAATTATCAAATGTAGATTGGAGGTGGACAAATGATCCAGGCAAGGTTAGTAAGATGCCTATACTTTATATTTAGAATACCAAGACGGGGACGCGCCACTTTGCGCAAAAAAAGAAAACCAACTATTGGAAACCGCAACCGATCCAGCGGACCGAGCTCGTCTCCTGGCCTCTAGCTCTCCACAGTCGGGATATTGGCTGAATGCCTACCCTTCGGCAAATCTAGGTACGTTGCTGGACAGAACTACTTTGACAGTGGCCATCAGCCTGAGACTAGGGCTTCAAACCAATGAGCCACATCGCTGCCACTGTGGGGAACATGCGGCACTCAATGACACCATCCGCCGGGCCCTTGCCAGTGCAAACGTTCCCGCTACCTTAGAGCCAAGCGGGATCATGCGGGACGACGGCAAGAAACCCGACGGCATGAGTCTGGTGCCATGGAAGAGGGGCCGGCTGCTGGTGTGGGATGCAACATACATGGACACACTAGCACCGTCCCATCTTCCATCTACCTCCACAGAGGCTGGCGCTGCGGCCGGGCGGGCGGAAATGATGAAAGGCCGCAAATATGCATCCCTAGGAGAGGGGTACATGTTTGTGCTTTTCGGAGTCGAACCCCTAGGGCCGTGGGGAACGGAGCGTCACGTCAGCTTTTTAAAGACATCAGCAGCAGACTAATAGAAGTCTCAAGGGACCCTAGGGCTGGCTCTTACCTCGCACAAAGGCTAAGCATCGCTATATAGCGGGGTAACGCGGCCAGCGTCTTGGGTACCCTACCCGACAGTGCCAGCGATCTGGCCAGCATCTTCTTTTTAGTTTAATTTTAATTTTATATTAGTTAGTTTTAGTTAGGCATTAATAATTATAATTTAATCAAGAAGTACTACGAGTATGTAACTAATAAAATAAAATTCTCAGTAAAAAAAAAAGAAAATTAAGAATAAATATAATAAATATAGTTAGGTATTAAATAAGATATCATAGGATAGAGGGGATAGGGGTAGGTTATATTAATCTAAGGGAACCATGCAGCACCACATACTTAGACACAAATAAACTACAGCTAAGTAATAAACATTGCAAAAAAGTTGACGCAATTCTAAAAATGATCGTGGGAATCTGTTATTGATTTGCTTAAGTTGTAAATCCGTGGATCTGATCAATTACCGGCCAGCACGATCATCATCATCAGGAGGGTTACTCTACCAAGACAAAAACTAAAAATCGAGAGCTGAGGGGCAATTTTCGCTCACTGAAAATTCTCGGGCACCCGAACAATCTCGTAAATACTCGAGATAATGTAGAGATGTCAAGAGAGTGAAGAGAGCGAAAATCCAGAGCTTCTCATGCAGTCGCGCGTATAAAGATGAGATTCCACCTACCGGAATTGTACGAAACGGACACAACGCATTCAGTATAATTTGTGTGGAAATACTCAAAATTCATTTATGACAATCCAATTCCCAATACAACGAGATACAGATCTGATAGAGACGTAGCATAGAATAACAAGTACAGTAGTACTAGTACTCGTTATTCTATGGTCGTAGTTATCGCCGCAGAATGCTCCGAAACTTACCCTCAAATTCATAGACCACATTGTTTTACAACAAAATTAACTTTAAAACACACAAGATTCGTATATCATAAAGACAATTTTAAACCTATTTTAAAGTGTCAAAAAGCTCTATGAATTTAGGGTTAGTTTTTCGCTAGAGTAACACCGCAGTATGATCGGACTTTACTTACGGCCTTTTAATGACATAATGGGAAGTGATTCAATAAGCAAATAGGTATCTGAAATTTAGTATGACTGAGAAAAGTGCGACTTGAACCGCGTAAATATTACACCGTGTTGTTTTTCTCGTGCGTTGTGGATAGTTCATTGAAAGTTGGGAGTCTCTTTGAGCTGTTTTTAACATTATTTGGCATATGGTAATCAGTATAAATTAACTGAAGTTATATTTGAAAAAATCTTTAGGTTCCTTTTGATTATGCTATTTACCTACAATTACAGTCAGCAAAAGAGCTACATTGCCGACCCCAGAACACTTTAATTTTATGATCCACTGACGCGACGCCGCGCGCCCCGGTGAGACGTGACATAAACGAGTTTTTAGGCTGTGCACTTCTAATACGAGTATACTTGCGTACGTATGTCAATATTATAGCACGCATCTTTTTCGCCAGGAGTTAATGAATCCATGTGTATTCATGGTATCCGCATAGCAAAAAACGTTTAAACTTAAGGAAAAAACTCAATTTCACACCTATTTAATAAACAGGGCGTGCATTTTTCATATTGCACTCATTTACTTTATACAAACTTAAAATGCATTATTTATGATAGTGATCCATTATGAATTCGGCAATACGTTTAAAACAAAACAGTAGTGTAAACGACTACTTATGAGTATTATGATGACACCATTCGAGTTTACGCAAAGTAAGATGTGTATGATCTGCTTATGAATCCGATATTATCTCGAATTGAGTAAAATACGCACTGACTGTGACTTTAAAGTTTGAGCAAATCAGTGGAAATTCCTCGAGAAATAAACATAATATTTATACAGTAGTAACGTTTATATTTGAGTATGTGTATAATATATTTATAAAAGGGGAATTATACATTTATACTCATTGAGAAGCATATGGATGGTGGAGCGAACTTGTAGACTTGTAGTTCTAGAAGTAGGCATAATATATCTGTAGTTATTATGAGTATTAAAAATTCAAATCAAATACAGGGTGTTCCCGTCTAGATTATGGCGGGGCTTCCGAGACTGATGGTTACTAAACAGAGCAGTTACAGCATTAGCTCAGTCAGTCAGTCAGTCACTCATTCGCTCAACAAACACTGGTTTCCTGATTACATAAAGACTAGACTACTTTCTTTCTGGATGTAAAGTAAAATGCGTGGAGCCTCATTTGAACCGCAAATGTGTCAATATACTTAGTGCCAATTTCTCCATATTCGGTTATCTAATCTACGTTTATAAATTAAACGTCATCTCCATATAAAATTCATGACAAATGTGTCAAAAATAAACCGCTACTCCCTGGTTATGCTCTAACCGACTATAGAGAAATTGGCACTTAGAGTGTATATTAAGATAACTGAGGCAAGATAAGTTACTTTGAATTCACGGATATACCCCCTTCCTACAAAAAAACATCGCAAACGATCGCGCCAATCATAGAAATCACCATCAAAATATGAATCAGCGAACACAGGCCATTTTAATCAGTTGAGAAATTTCGTCCAATCAATTTCCAACAAGAGTCCCAGAACTTTTCCCCAGCTGCTCTGATTGTCCACATGCCAGCGCCATTGTGTCGGCTGAGAGGCGGTGAGAAAGAAAACGAAAGTGTTGGCTCAATGAAGGCTGCCCTGGGTACAGTCGACTAGCGGTAACTGTACTGGTTTGTCAGTTGAAGGTGAAAACAATGACAATATAATTTAGTGCTTTTTGATAACCTAACTTTAGATGGAACCTGGATAGAAAGTAATTGAACAAATGCAATTAGAATCGAAGGTACTAAAGTCATGAAGAACACGAAACTACTACAGCAGTGTCTACTAAAGCACTTTAATGGGCCTTAGCTCTATTACGTACTTACAAAATTTCACTCTGTTAAGTGATTAAAATATACAATATACATATATACCTACTCAAAAAATAAATAAGGTTTGAGAATTTGAAACTAAGAGTTGTCACTTTCACTTGCCGTCCATTGTACCAGAGAACGAAATTGGACTGTACCTAGCTATAGCAAATGATATATTATTACTATTCTCTTGTGTTGCGAGTGTCATATCTGGCTTATTTGAATCAAATAATGTCTTCTCTGAAGTTTTTTACCGGATTTTCTTAAGAATGGGAAAAAGGTAGGTTGGTAACAGTAAACAAAGCGTAAAGCAGGTAGGTTGCATACTACGCGAGTGTTCAGCAATCAAAAAGTTCCAATCACAAATAACTGACACCAAATGGCCCCATTTTTTTAACATTTAATTTAAAATTTATATATTTTGATGAGGAAGGCCGAGGACCGAGTGTTGTGGCGCTCCTTAGGAGAGGCCTAAGTCCAGCAGTGGATGATTATTGGATGATGATGATAATTTACGTTTTCCTTTGGTAATATTTTGATTAGGATTTCGTGTTTTACCAACTGACAACATTCCTCCATGTAGAGTCTGTACGCACTATGTACTAACCTGTGTGTAAGATGAGAGGGCAACATTACAGTAAAAACTGGCGCTCTTATAGTTTCTGCACTCATTTCAAAAGAGATAATACCCCGGCAGCCAGACAGGTATAACAAAAGATCAAGTCTGATCGTTACAACAGCCTAATTACTGTATCTGTACCAAGGGCACCAATGACAAGGATGTATTAGCTTGATTCGGAAATGTCAAAGACATAAGCATATATTATATTAACGAATAATAACAACTAGGTATACTAGAAGTATTAGTATGTAGGACATTCTTGCTGCTTAGGTTCTGCGGCTTAAATACATTCGCGAGCAATGATAAAGTTCCATTCACAAAATGCCACCACCAAATAATTATGATAACAAATATACTCAATAAAAAAATATGAAGAAGAATGTTTTAATTTGGTAATATTCTAATGCGCTGTGAAATGTACTTCAATATTGCAGACGGCGTTATTAAGCTAGCCTTTTCCACTTAGGGTATAACTTCAAAGTCCAAATAAAGCCAATATGATAATGTCTGGCATGATTTAGTGTGGGCACACATTATGTACCTGCTCTAACATAATGAGTTACTGTTGGTCATTGACCTTATAAATCACCTTACTTTTAGTCGATATCATGCCTCCATTTGACATTTTGTCTAAGGCTAAACTACCTACAGTGTACATAGAAGCAGAGTAAGCTTTGTGCAGTACTTTCAATTAAATATTATTTGTGCAGTTTTTCATCCACAAGACAGTTTGTTTGACTTGGGTCTAGCTAGATATATAAAATTGCCGGCCTGTTCTTTCTTTAGCCTATACTTTAGTTGTCATTGTTGTCACTGCTGTAGGTACATAGGCTTTACAACCCGTCCATCCCAGCCTCACTGCCGCCGCCTACTCAAAAATCAGGTCATTAAATTAGAAAATATCAAACCCAAAATAAAATTAAGTAGGTACCTGCGCCTGCTACACGAGTTTGTTATCGAAGTTGATAACGCTTGTTCCACCAATTACTGTCCTGTGTTTATAGTTAATCGCGATATAGTGACGTATATCGATGTCGATAACGAACCCGTGTAGTGACATGTTCTTACTTATAGCGTATTGAAGGACAAGTGCTACAAATGAGCTTCTCTTCCCACTGGCTGCACTATGTAAACCAATATATTGTTATCTCTATTTGGTACTACGAATAATGGTATTCTTCACAAGTTTTTCTCGATGGCTCCCCAGCAGTGCCCACATAAACCAGCGGGC
Organism: Plutella xylostella; assembly: GCF_932276165.1. NCBI lineage: Eukaryota > Metazoa > Arthropoda > Insecta > Lepidoptera > Plutellidae > Plutella > Plutella xylostella. Next base: position 15,244,417 of record NC_064012.1, read on the forward strand.
ACCGGGCACATAAATCCGTCGCAGACAGCAGAATGGCCTGTCAGTATCTTACAACGACGGTATAAGCGAGCAGGGGAGTGGTCCGGTACACAAACTACTAATTGATAACATATGGTGCTATTATTTTTGCTATTTTTAAGCACTCCTTTTGGTAAATGCCAGGATATAAAACAGGGGAATTTCACCGAGATGTTAAAAAATCCCTATGTTGATTTGTTGAATCATTATGTTGCCGCGAGCAGGCCATTTATAGCTAAACAATTTTATTTAAAAAAAATATACAGTAGAATTGGGAACTACCTCCACTTTTCGAAGTCGGTTAAAAATAAGTATATTTGTTTTAGTGACAATAAATATATTAACAACATTGACTCTCTACTTATATTATTTTTTTAACTACTTGCACTTACCATACTAAGATATTTTTAGACTGATATTTTCAGTACACAAGTTAAACATATAGGTATATAATATCGCTTATTTCCGTCAGTACTTATTTAAACATGAATAATTTCCATACAAACATTTGGAGTAGCTAGCCCGAGCTTGCACCGCATCAACGTATAAATAAATTGACTGTCAGTCACAGAGTTGTAGCGGAGATGTAGTAATGTAGAGTCGTAATTACATACATTACACTTACACATTGACTGCGTCCCGCGGGCCTCGGGGTCAATCTCGCTTGTAAAAACGAAGTTACGGAGCTCTGCTGTGATAACCACGACCCTATGTCGTTGCATTAAACGTACCAATTATTATGACAGTTCCCGTTCGCTAGTTTTTTATAAAGCTAAAGTAACCCTCCTGCCTCTACGCCCCTGGCGACGTATTGCAACTCAAATATTCATTAAATTACTCACAAACAAATTATTATTAAGTAAGTAAATAAGTTATGCGTAGGCGGGGATCGGAAAACTTGATTGATAAGTGCTGGATACCGTCGACTTCAGAATATTAGAGGCATAGGATAGTGATTGTGAAGCACAAATTAAAATTTTAGAGTTGTATACCATTTTATTTATTTAAGAATATTAATTCAAAAATTTAAGCTATCAATCTTAAAGCTGAAAATTTCAATCACCTATGTCTAGCTATTTCTGGATAGCTGCAGTATTTTACTCCCTCATGACGTTTTGCTAAATGAATCCAGTGACATTAAGGGCGTCTTGCACAACAAAGTTAAATAAAACTAAATCTATGACCTCACACATTATACTGTCAGAGCAAGAGACAAACTATTTAATTTTGATTAACTTTGTTATGCTTACTCAAATTACCTGTAGCCTTTTCCTGAAACATCTCTCTCTCTCTCTCTGAATCTCTTAGGGTGTCTTACCCTAAGAGACCCTATTTTTATTTCAGTTTCAGGAAAAGGCTACAGATAATTTGACTTTTAAGGTATGTATTGTAGATTTCATAAGTTTGTGCCTGTAGCATCTGTAGTTATTGTGGTTATTATATGTTTATATTATTTATTTACTGAAAAAAAATACCCTGACACTGCTACGACATTGAATCGGTTTTACTTACAGGTAAGTATATAAGTAATATTTCCTATGATTTAGATAGAACAACATTTGTAAGCGTGTTTAAAAGTATTATAGTACCTATGAATAGGTATAGGACTATGCTTTTAGTTAACAAATTTGGAGGGATACGTGGCATTACTCCTAAATGAAATGTATATAAGAAACCGAATGACTACTAGAGGTAAAATACCTACATAATTAAGTTGAAACAAGGTAAATAAATAATAACTTACACTCGTTACCTGCCTACTATACAGTGTAGATTGTTTTCACTCGCCATTCGATGAATTAAACATTTTTAATAAATAATTTTATCCTTCTTTTGTGCTCCTGTTGAACAGGCATTAATATTTATTATAACATCCGGTGATAAAAACTAAGAATTAATCAATGAGTGGAATAAAACTGGTATTGACGCTGTTTTAAAATAAAATATTCAAGTAGGTACTTATCTATAAGGATAATAATATACACTTTCTTATTTGATTGCACCGAAGAAACACCTGAACTGGGAAATAATGCGACAAATAGGTACTTATTAAGTTATTTTAACAAAAATATTTATTATTTAAAGTTTTATTCCAGAACTTACATTTCAAAGCTACGCGTTGACTTCTTTCGTATTACAGCTTTTGATTTCGAATTTCGAATGCACAGGCAACGAAACATACGTATTTTTATTAGTAAGCACTATGTATTTACATTACCATACCTACCTATGATTACTTCGCATTAACGACGAAATGAAATATCGTTGGCACTATCATAATTACCTACTTTAAACGAATATCTAGCGTTAAATCTCAACGTTTTTGACTAAATTTTGATAAATACTTTAACCAAACTTCCTAATTACCTGTAAGTGTGCATTTTATTAAATAATTTAATATTATATTTAGTTTGTATGGAAATATACCTATAGGACTATGTCACAGATGTACACACAATATTGCAAACATTTATAATGTACATTTATACAGTTATGATGTATCTAAGCCTAACTTTCAATATTATTGCTACGTATTATCATTACCTCAGCCTAAAAGCCATACAAACATATACCTATACTTATAGTAGATATCTTTATTTGTATCTTGGAACTGACAAACAGCAAAATATGAAACGTTTTTAGTTTGTAGATAGTAGGTCGAGTAATTCGAGATCGTAATGCAATATTTACTTATCCCCTCAATACCACTGTATTTGACATTTCACTTGCAGAACACAAAACACATATTAAACGTGATAATCTTATTTTTAACAATATCTGTGTTAGTAGGTCAATTTTAAATAGTTATTGCTTAAAGTTACACAGCCTACTGAAACGTTCATTGTGCGACGGCGTCGTGATACGAAAAACGTTTCAATCTAAACAAAACTTCGTCCACAGGCCTCTCCTCTCTCCTCTAGACAACACTAGAACGATTTAAGAAAACTTTGGCCTCAACGGAGCACTCGCGAGCGCCCAGCTCAATGTAAACACCTTTCTTCATCAGTTTGAACTGATCTGTCCCCGCATCATATCGGCGCGTTACCCAACTTTGATAAATACGTGCTTGCTAAACTTAATACAGCTCAATGTTTTGCAAGTGTGACATTTGCGCCACATCAAATGCACTTGTCTTATGCACAGAATCGACATCATCAACAAATGCGGCACTTAAACATTAAAACACCTACCTCGACTAATCTTATATCTTATATCACTTGTGTGTACGATTGTGAACTCATCCTAAATTTGTCTCTTAGACCCTGGATCGGTCATAGTCATACCTGTTGCGCACGGTGGGTCGGCTGGCGAGGGTGACATTGCGCAGGCGCGGCGTAGTGGGCGCGGGGGCGGGGGTCGTGGCCTGCGTCTGCGAGGTCCGGGGCAGCCTGCCGGCGGCGGCGGCCGCGGCCACCAGGCACGTGAGGAGCCACCACTGCATGACACGTCAGATCGCGGGCGTGATCGAGCCACACTGCCGCTCGCGAGCCTCGGAGGCTGGGGGGGGCACGTTCACTTTTCATAGGCCCCACTCGGCGCAACACTTTCACTAGCGGTGGTCCTGAGTTTTTTTAAAGGGCGCGTTTTAGAGGAATTTTCGCGTGGGGTTAGGGTGTTGGAAAACATTTTGTGTAAATTAGTAGGTACTTAGATATTTACGTGTTATTGGTTTATGGGTCAAGGTTGTTCTAATGTTTGTATTGTTCTCTGCTGATTTCGCCGCGAGAACCTAAGTTTGAAACTACCTCTACTACTAAATCAACTCTAAAAAGTACCTAGCTATCGATCAGGAAAATTTGCGATGATTTTGAAAATAGCCGAGGTCGTCCAATCTAATGAGCTCTAAATCAAGCGTTGTGAAGCCAACCCGCCGGGTCTAAGACTTTTTTGCAGCAGTTCCTAAATGTTCAAATTAACATTTAGCATGTAGTCTACCGGTTGCACTTCATCATCATCATTCCGTAATCGTCCACAGTTGGACATAGGCCGTCACAACACTGTGTACCCGACCTACCTCATACAGTAAACGGTGACCTGTCTAGTGCCTTAGTAGGTAGGTACAGTTCGGTCCAAACTACTTGATAGTTCCTGTTTTGTGATTTATCAAACTAACAGTTTTTATTTTGTTTTGTTAGTTTGGTACAAAAGTAGTGGACAAGGTATAAAAGTGCATCCGCTGCCAACTTCAAAATTACCTACCAAGTGGTTTGAACGTGGTTTGAACCCTTTGAACCGAATTGTAGGTAGGTACTGTCCTTCCATGGAACGCTTGTTATACCTACGTGGGCTCCATTGGAGAACTCGTTTATTCCACATTTTAGATCGGTTTTTGGGTTCGATGCAGTGTGCCCGGTGTGAACTTGAACTGGACAAAAGTCAAGTAGGTACCTAAATATGCAGGTGAGGTAATGTTGCAACTGATGGAAGCCCTCTTTGCGTTCCGTGTTGCAAAAAGGGTATACTAAGCGGAAACCTACGTGTGCAGCATGTTATATCTAAGCCCGAAAATAATATGAGAATGTTAAAAACCGCGGAAAAAAATATCATTTTCCATAAAAAGTTTGGTGGTCACGTGACTTTTTACTATGGTTTTTTTTCCCGAAATTTAAAATTCAGGGCTTTACCACAAAAACTAGACAGTATTTAACAGGCAAACGCCTACAAAATCAGTCAAGTCTCGTTTTAAATTCTTGTTAAAAGTGTTTAAAGTTTTTTTTGGTAGTACAGGCACATTTTATTTCCGGGCTAGTTACAACATGCTGCACACGTAGGTACGGTCAGGTGCAAAGAAACCTGACCCCCTCTCATACTAACAATGTTTCTGAGGGGGGTCAGGTTTATCTGCCCCTTACTGTACCTACCTAGGTTTTGGCTCAGAACAGAAGCGCCCAAGGACTTTTAGGACTATATAAAAAGTCCTTGGAATCGTCGTATTTATAGCGTATCGGGATATAATGTGTAGTAGGTATATGGGATATAGTGACGTTTATCTACGTCCATAACGAACCCGTGTCGCGGCAGCTTTGTAGGAAATTTATATCTCGTTTACACTAACTACACAGTACGTTACAGTGTTGGTATTCTTGTAGGTCCAGGATCACGTCTCAATGGACTTACTTCATGCTAGCCATTGTGGATTTTAAAAGCAGGGTCATTGGTACTAGTCATAAATTGAACATGGCTCGATGCCGGGCGCTGCCATTGCGGTGTGATTAGGCCTCGATTAGGCCTTACCAGCCATAGAGAAAAGAACACAACATTTACCAGCCACGTTATACCATGGCCATACCTAGTCATACTCATCATCATCAGCCAATAATCATCCACTGCTGGACATAGGCCTCTCCCAAGGAGCGTCAAGCGCCACAACACTCGGTCCTCGGGCTACCTTATCCAACCATTAGTTATACTCAGGCAATACTTACTATTAGGTACATCTCATAGAGAAAAGAACACTACGTTTTACTCACACATTTGACTTTGAATTTGGTTGATGAGGCGGTTTGTAACGCGACGAAAATCACATCATTATGGTTCCTGCAACCGACGACGACGTCGACGCTACGCAATGCCGACCAATGGGGCCTTACACTAAAGAAACTTGAGGATGGATATTAACAGAAATACAATAACATTTTAGCACCATTTATAATGGATAATATTTAATTATAGTAACAAAAATAGACAGTTTAACATATATTTTACCATTACAATCAGTAAGTACCTAGGTAATAGGTATTCTTAAAAAATATTCGAGGTTACACTTTCTTTAAGTATAAGAATAACAAGACAATGAAAAGCCTCAAATTTAGACCCCGTATATATTCATATAGAACGAAGGTCTTACAAACCCATAATAAGTTCTATGACTACGGGAATGTGTTTTTGGGGCGGAAACTACTAGCTTATTGTCTAAAGGCGCATGTCAACAGACAGATAAAGTTATCTCGCAAAAATTTACAATAAATGTATTTTTCTGATAACAATAACCTCAGCCTTATTATTTGGAATAACTATCGCTATCAAGTTTTTGTCATCGTTGTTCAAAGCCAACTTAATGTAACTATAATAATATGGCATGTTGAACGATTCCGCCTTCGGGATTGCCTGTATTTCTTATCAGGCGTCCGCGAGCTCGCCTTCTACTGGTTGACAGAAGAAAAAGAGCGATCCCTATTCTATTCTATTCTCTGTGGGGGTATAAGTACCTGCACCTGACTCTCTCGAGTGGAACCTTTGTGCATATCCCCAAGGTCTAAACTGCCTTCCTAAGCTTGGACCATTTCCTACCACGCTGGTCCACTGCGGGTTGATGGGTTCACATATCTAGATGTGCTAAATCTAGATATGCAGGTTTCCTCACGATTTTTTCCTTCACCGTAAGAGCGAAGGTATACACTGTACTTAAATTCAAAGAACTCATTGGTACATGCCGGGGTTCGAACCCGCATCTCTGGTGTGAGAAGCGGGCGCTTACCCGACTGAGCTACCACCGCTCTAGGTACCTCTAGCTCTCACTAGTGGTAAAAATGAGATATAAGATGTATTTTGAATCTTATAGAGATACATTTTAGACAAATAATTTAAGGTTTTGACAACATTAAAATTACAATTCGTCCGACCAAAAACGAGCTAGCGATAGACAACTGGTGAGACATTAGACAATAAGCCCAAGTGGTCCCCGCTACACCTTGGGGCAGGGAGTCTTGCGCAGGTAGTTTTTGCCCGAAGGCACCGCGGTCACGGTCACCCCGGCGGGGAAGCGCTTCGGGACCTCGTCTTCAGCAACTGTCGGTAGCACCATGCAGTCGTCTCCCATCTGGGAAAGAGGGGAAAAGATTAGGGTGTAAATAATAATAATAATAAATTCATTTATTTCAAGTATTTTTTTTCATAATTACAAAAATAACCCATAGTTGTTGTTAGTAACAATAGCCCTTATTTCCCTGTAAAGCTTGTGGAAGAAAGTATGAGAGTGTGCAGTGAATGAGGATATGACAGAGGATAGGGTAACTTGCATGAAATGGCGCACAAAGCTGACGAAATAAGGAAAAGGGTAGGATAAAGAAGAGGGTGTTAGGCTTGTAATAAAGTTAATTAAAATTGTCGATCAATTTTATCCAGCTCCTCCAACAAGGTGACGATCTTAGATATAGACAGAAATTGATGGAAGAGGAAATACCTATGCTTTTTGAGAAAGCGTTTAGTTTATAGAAGCATGTTCATGTTATGGGCCTCACTGGCACAGGTTTCTTTTTACTTACAGTGAGGCTCTGGTCACTCACTAGTTTGTAAATGAATGTTGTAGAAAGAAAATACACTACTATTTCTATTTCTATTATGAGTAGTAAAATGAGTTCACCTTCCAGTCGGCAGGCGTCGCCACCTTCGCCTTGTCCGTCAGCTGGAGAGAATCAATGACGCGCAAGATCTCACTGAAAGCGGAAAACAATACTTAAAATTGATGCACTTCAGAGTAAAGGCTACAACACGAATTTTTGTTATTTTTTTTACATTCATAGAGCTTCTTATCTGTTTCCTGTACGCGGTTTTAGCGTACATGTGCCCCTAACACGCACCTCGCCGCTTTTTTCATCGTCGCACCTATCTTTAGGTTTAAATCCCAGGCATACTACATACATGATTTATTTTTTTACTAGCGACAAGGCCAACCTTAAAAAAATGGCACCCTCGGCCTCGCGCTGGCACCAAAAAAATATCGGTCATAATTTGTTTTGAATTAGGTCCAGCGCGCGGATCACATTTTCTAAGCAAAATGATCTGACGGCGGCATCCTTCCATTTGAAATCTTTTGCTTTGCTCACTCTAAGTTGCGGCCCGTGGAGGCGCGGTAGAGCAGCGTGAGGCGGGACGTATACCTGGACGACTAAGGCTGCGGCTTTACATGGTGTGGTTTTCCTAAATTTCCAAAATGACTTATAGAACAGACGTCGTTTAGAATGATCCCTTAAGACACCCCCTATTCGGCCGGCTTTGGTCAAATAGACGGCTGAGTGGTGTAGTGGTTAGTGACCCTGACTGCTATGCCGAAGATCCCGGGTTCGATTCCCGGCTGGGGCAGATATTTGTTTAAAGACAGATATTTGTACTCGGGTCTTGGGTGTTGATATTCATATTTAGTATGTATCTATCTATGTATTTGTGTAGATATATCAGCTGTCCGACACCCATAACACAGGTTCTGCCTAGCTTGGGGTCGGATGGCCGTGTGTGAGATGTCCCCACATATTATTATTATTATTATAAATAACCGTTATACTAATCCTCCTCCTCAGTAGCATCGCGAGTACTCACTCGAAGTTGCGTCCGGTAGTGGCCGGGTACAAGAGCGCGAGGCGGAAGGCGCGCGAGGGGTCCACCACGAACACGGCGCGCGCCGGCAGCGCCGCCCCCGCCGCGTCGCGCTCCGCCCCGTCCAGCATGCCGAGACGGACGGCTAGTGACCGGTCCGCGTCCGCTATGATGGGATACGGGAACTTGGCGCCCGTGTAGCCTGGAACACGTGCATATATACATATAAACCCCCGAATTCATAGAACGCATGGTTACTTTACACGAGCCTTGCTAGTGTCCTCATGATCTCTCTCATACTCGAAGTTCGAATCTTTGTGTTGGACACGAATTCGAGTTGGTTCTATGAATTTGGGATATGTATGTGGGAACTCAAACAGGGCGAAGCTAAAACTAAGCGGAGCTAAAACTTGATAATTATGGGTCTAAAATACAGAAACAAATCGATAATAAGTCCTGAATGGGTTTTAATCTGCGGCGCAATGATTTTTAGACAGCGCACGCTGGGCATCCAGCGGCTGACACTGGTGAAAAAACCCTAGCTCTAGTGTCTGAAACCTACACACTAAGAAATTGAATTTCGTATGTAAACGGTGGTTGTATTGTCGAAATAGCCCTACAATTGTTTCTCAAGTATATCCGTGAACTTAAACCATACGTTTTGCAAAACTAATTACTTTTACACCATTTAATCAATAGAAACTGTGCAATGAATTCCTCACCTGCCATGAAAGTATTTATGCTGAGAAAAACTATGGTCAAGGTACATTCAAGATTTCACTGTACCATCATCAACAGCTAATTTGTTTATTGGCGTATCGCCAAAGGCGGTAATTGATTAATTACTCTCTCACTATACAAATACATGTCCATCATAATTATATGCGTTCAATGTCATTTACGAAATTCCACTGAACCCATCGACCAATTTATTGATACCGTCTGATAAATAGATTATTCGTTGTGACATAAAATAATTATCCATATAGGTCAACTGATAAACCTAGTAAGTTGGGACTAAAGCTCGAACGAATCTCTTCCTAGATTTTGCGGCATAATCTGTCCAGTGTCCACCACTATCATATATATAGTCCTTTAAGTAGCCCAGAACACTATACTCGGCTTTCGTCATCATTTCACTACCTGTCGAATCTTTACAGAGTACCTAAAAATGAACTTAAGTCCTACTCAAGAACAAACCGGCCTATCACAGCCCTGCATTCCATACTCAAGTTCAGCCTAACTTGCCAGGAGTCAAACTATCAGTAAGTTCCGGTCTTCCCACCCACCTGCATAGCTCTTGATGTCCTTGCACCACTCCTCGTGAGAGGTGACGGAGTCGCACGATGTGCCGATGACCTTGACATTCCGTTTTTCGAACTCTGGGAGCAGGGTGATGACACGGGCCAGCTCGGTCGTGCAGACTGGAGTGAAGTCTGAAGGGTGAGAGAATAGGATGCCCCAACTGTAATGGGAGTAGAGTACTGTGTTATTGGTGTGCTAGTGATGGAAGGTTGACTTTTGAGTGTGGATAGTTGGTATGTCTTTCTGAAAAAAAAGCCAAATGTTTTCAGTAGGATATGGGTGATGAAATCCTAGTTATTGGCATGATGTTGTCTGATTATGATGACAGCATTGAGTTATAGGTAGGTAAGTATATATTATTGTTGAGTTCTTAATCTTCTATCATCGCATATCCTAACTAATATTATAAATGCGAAAGTAACTGTGTCTGTCTGTCTGTTACTCTTTCACGCCAAAAGTAGTGAACGCATTTGAATGAAATTTGGTAAACAGATAATCTAGAACCTGAGAAAGAACATAGGCTACTTTTTATCCCGGAATACCCACGGGAAAACTTCTTAAGGCGAAGCGAAGCTCGCGGGAACAGCTAGTTTGTCTATAAATAGAACTGATAAGTCATTATACATTACATATTTCCTATCTTTCAGCTGGCCTTACAACTATACATAAATAACAGAGTACTCACAAGCATAGTTATTTACACTGTTATATACTATATACCATTTATTTCACAGTTTAACAGACACATTTATTCTTTCTTCCTATATATTTTTTACAACGTATTTAAAGATCAGTTAAAATTAATAAAATGTTATATGCTAATTATGGAGCATGCACTTAGAATAGACCTACTTGTAATATATGTATACGCCACATAGGTACCCTTTAAGAACTGGTTCTGGCAGAATTATCAGCGCTATATATATATATACACACTTATATATGTAGCACATGCTGAGTCTGAACCATTTCGCTATCACTGTGCACGACATGGAGATTGGCAACCATAAAATATTGTTTATTTATTATTTAATGTATAAGCTGTGTACCTACCTAATTTGTATTGTTATGTGATTTTCCATGTTGTGTATTCTTGAAGGCGAATAAACTATTTCTTTCTTTCTTTCTTTCTTTCTTTCAAGTGTATCTAGTATAGTGGAACAATAGGTACATAGACCCAAGACCCCTTTATGTAAACAGGAAATACCTAGTTACAATAGAAACATTATTCTCAATTGATGTTGAAGTCCGTCTCAAAACATTATAAGTATTTTAAACAGGCTGTATAAATATTATCTGCTATGTTTATTCAACTGCACTGAAATATTATATGAGTGAGTGGCCTCTTTTTGTTTCAATAATTACTTCTTTAAACAACACTATTATTGTTATAGGAATGTTTAACTATCAGCAAAAGGAATGATAAAATAACTAAGTATTAATATACAAAAAAGGAAAAGGTTTATTTCTGCTGTAGGAGGAGAAAAACCTTTTGATGAAATGCCTATCTAGTATATAGATAAATCACTTATTTGTTTCACTTGAATATAACACACACAGCACAACACACAGATAAATACAGAACATCTACCGTACCACAACCAACGCATTAAGGTCTAGACAGATGGACTGCATTTCAACTGCAATCCAACTGCAAATTGCAGTTCAGGTGCAGTTTGAATGCAGTTGACACGACTGCAATAGGACTGCAAACTTTTTTAGAGTATCTAAAAAAGTTTGAACAATGATACCCAGTGGGAAGGATCTCATCTGCAGTACCACAGGCAGTCTGTGGCAGTGTACCTACCCATCAGTTCAGCACATTATGAGGTGATAACTTCAGAACGTCCTGCACTACAATAGATGAAAACCCATGCCACAGTGAGGTTAGTCCATCCATAATGTTGTTGACTATAAGAAGCTGCTTGTCTGCGTACAATGCCATCCATATTCATGGGCTGTGCAGGATAATCTAGCATGAACACCATGCTAGCTTAATAGACCTATGGTTTATCTATAAAAACAGACCATGATTGTACGATGGAAAAACTATGCTATTACCAATGATTTCAAAAGGCAGGACCCGTCTGTCAGAAAGTTTTGTCAAAAGAAAATGACACCCATGCGCTGGCTAATAAATACAAATTATGACATATTTGTGAGTTTTTAGGGCTAATGTGAGGGTGTCATTTTTAGAGCGGGTAGGCCTGCCCTTACGCTATTAATATATAAATATAAGTCAATGTTTCTTAGTGGCAACTTCTCCATTCTCGGTTAGAGCATAACCAGGGAGTGGTGGTTAACTTTTGACACATCTGTAATGAATTTTATATGGAGATGACGTTTAATTTATAAATCAATCCCTTTCGGTTAGATAACCGACAATGTAGAAATTGGCACTTACCCACTTATTCTTACTTACTTGTTGTAGAGCATGTTTGTCTTCAACAATTTAAATTAATAATGAGTGCTAAAACATAAAAATCTATAGAAATAATGAAGTACTTACGAATTTCCAAGCCACTCGTAGAAGTCTATGGGCCCCTCTGTTGTTATTGCAGTAAAATTGGGAAAAACATCACCAAGCAACATGTTTTTAGGTTATTTTTCAAAAAGTAAATTGAAACTGAAATATTTTGAAAAATTGACTTCTTTATTTTTTATCACAACAAGATCTATCCAGCCAGTTCTCTTCTTGGTTCAAAAATATTTTTAAAACAAAATCGCAGTTCCCCGGCTTTTTATTTGTTTTGTTTGACACATGTTTGACATGACATGACAATGACATGAGATAAGTTGACGTTTGGTTTGAGTTCGATTATGGTCATGCTCAGATCAACTACAAATAGATTCGCAATCGCCGTGTGCACTATTCTCTTTCTCACTCAAACCATAGATGTTGCCGACAAAAAAATAAAACCTAAATATGGGGAAATTTAACTTATCATAATAACAAAAACAAAACTTGAGTATATCGTCGGTTGATAGGAAAAAGACACTAAAGGCAAATTTTTCAATAGCCAGACAAAAGTTTTGCTAGGAAATAATTTTGATGCTGTTGCGTCTCAATGTTTCTCAATGTTTGTATTACCAAGATAACATTTATCTGAATATTGAAAAATCTGCCTTATTGAGTTTTTCCTGTCAACCGACGATATAAGAAAAAAAACTTTACTCATACTTATTTGATTTCAATATAATTATTTAATATACACAAACTGAGTGGATTGTATAATTCATTGTCTTCGTCCAATCGAAACAATCCTCTTCAAAATGTGCCGAACACAATTTTTGTATGTTTCCTTGGTTCCCAATTTGTGCGACCGGTAATGTCTATCCATTTTCTTGATATTTTTTTTTCTGTCGGAAACCTATGAAAGAGATAAATGGATGAGCATGAGCATTATAATCGTGGGCCAAATATGTGATGGGGTTTTTTTTAAAGGAAACACGTATTTCGTATCAATACAATAAACTTTATATTATACAGAAGAAATCATACATAGAAGAAAAAAACGAAACGAACGTTTCCTCACAATGAGAGGCACCTCATTTGAAACAGGAGAATGACTTCTACAAAATACAATCTTCACAAAAACCGAATTCGTGCGCCCCATTTGTAAACCCAACCCGAGTCCGTTACAATTTCTAGTATTTTCTTTGCATACTATAATATTTGTGGGTAAAATAAATTTTCAATAACTTGCAACACCATGTGATTTGTTATGATATGGTACCTCGTAATTTTTACTTAAAACTGATACTAAAAGACCTTACAGTATTAAAATTAGTATCGTTTTATATTAAAATCGAGCCAATAGATAGTACTATGATGAATGTAAGCTTGTTAAACTTGATAGTATCTACTTACATGTGAAAATATATCTCATCCATCATTCCATCGTGTTTTCGTTCAATATGCTCTAAACAACCGAACAAAATCCACCCACCCATGTCACACACTCGTTAAGTGATGATAATAGTCTAATAAACTTAATAAACACCCACAAATCACTAGCAAATCAAAAATAAATAGCATTTAGAAAATTTTGTTGTGACTGTCAGCCTTTGTTTGGCACAGATTTTTCATTTGTTTCATTGTTTGGCACAGAGAACTGACGTAAACAGGCGCCTCAGCAAAAAGGACAAAAAACATTTACAGCTTAACGTTTCTTTCTTACGCTTAATGTAGCTAAGCGTCTCTTTTTCGCAATGTCAGAACTGTCACGATTATACCCCTGTGTGGTCATGGTTGGATCATGGAATGGATTATGGACTTGAAACACGATTGACATTTGACTTTGACAAAAAAATTACGTGAGGTCGGTATTATTCTGAGGAACAAAAGGAGACAAAGTATATTTTTTCATCAAATAATGCATCAAATACCTACCATGGAAGCAGGAAGTAATAAGTAGGTACTTATGTAAACTTATTACTTCCATGTTGAATACAAAGTCCTTGTTTCTCTTATAGACTTCAGAGTTCTTATTCTAAGATATCACAATGACTGGCCATTAAAATAAGGAAGGACGAAGTTTGGACGGTGCGCAGGCCAAACACCCATTTGAGATCCTTATAGACCTTTTTCTTTCCGAATGGGGATTGGGGAGTAGCAGGGAGTAGACTTTAGCTGACTTTCTTCAGTACCATACCATAGACCTACTACACAACACAGTCAGTATAGTGCCACAATCTTATCTGTTCCGGTGGTCAAAATGTGCAACTAACGAGACGTCATTGTCAAACGTCATTTCATACTCTGTGCGTTATTTGAGTTGTCAATTTATGCGAAGAGGCTGACGCTACGTTATTTAATTTGTTTTGTGATTTTCTGCGTAAATATAATACCAAAAGCGCTAAAATGTGATGCAAGAAAAGTAATACTAGATATATTGGCTTTTATGCAGGAAGAATAACGTATTCAGACGCCTTTAATTCCGTTTGAAAAATTGGAAGAACGAGTTGCAGCGGCTACAGGTTAGTGTTGCCAAATATGACGAATATTTTTACCCATATACTTACATGTAATTTTATTAATATTTTCACCCCATCCCGTGCCCCAGCAGTGGGGACGGTATGGATCATAATGAAAAATATATAATATTTATCTTTCTTTGATTACAGGTGACATGTCACTTTAAATCTAAGGCAGTATACCAAGAAGAATTTCGCGCAACTGCAGCGATTTTAGATGAAATAATGATGATTAATGACATCGGAAGAAATTGCTTTTTGTTCTTTGTCTGAATTTCTTTTAATTTTATGCTCTTATTTCTTGTTACTTTAGAAAATGTAAAATAAAGTGTTCATAAATAAATAAATAATAATTAATAGTTTTTTTTAAGTCTGTCTATCTCGGTATTTTCACGACCCACAGATCTGATATTACCTATACCATTGTAATCTAGATTTAATCTCCTATATCAGAATCAGAACATAATTAGAGCTTATTTTATTTCTGTTCGCCGTGTACAAATTTTCCATACAACAAATGTCGTTTGATATATAATATCCTCTTTCATTTACTATCGACCCAATATTTTGATTTATCTATACTTATGAATGTACCTAATTATAAAATAGGCAATAGCAGAAATGCATTGTGGTTTAAACCACAAATAGGCAAAATTTAATCGATGGCACCACTGGATTCGATCACAGCGATGCCGTCACCGGAACAGATAAGATTGTGGCACTATACAACTGAGTACAACAGTTCTCCCATATTAATAATCATAGAACAACGCGGACTCGGGTGTACCCTCGGGAAGTGTCATAGCGATATAGCGATCTTTCTTGATACAAAAAAGTCTGCCAATTTTTAGGGGGGGAATTTTGATTATGTCTCATGGGACATGTCATTATGAGTTCTAATACCTAGCAATAAAGGTTAAGGTCAAAAATCAAAATCAAAAAATATTTATTTAAACACCTTCATCATCATCATCAGCCAATAATCATCCACTGCTGGACATAGGCCTCTCCCAAGGAGCGCCACAACACACCGAGTGTTGTGGCGCTCCTTGGCCTTCCTCATCCAACTAACTTTATTTAAACACCTTAGATGAATTTAAATTAGTAAAGTACCTACAATATTATGAAATTAAATTGGAAGTGTGTGAGTTAGTAAATTTACGAGTTTTGGTGGCTTCAACACTAGGCTCGGCCTGTGTCGTGGATGCCGGTGTACCGGTTATAAAAGGTATAATATTAACAAAGAAGGTAGGTAGCACTATGTGAAGAGACATTTAATTATGAACTCAGTGTCGTCATTCTTTCTTGCCATGGATTAATTTTATTAAATTAATCATCAGTCTTAGAGCCTAATATTACTAGACTAGACGTAGGTACTTCCATAGGGGGCAAAATGAAAACAGTAGGTATAGTTTACTCAAAGTTTTATTACATTTTATCTGGTAAACTTATGGTAAGTATACTTATATGTAGTTATGATAATTATATTGTACACAGTGGTATGTAAGTATATTTAAAAGTTAAAGGATTGATCGGTACCAACTTGCTTAAATTCACATGTTGAAAGTAGTTGGAAAGTAAGGTCTGGCGACATTCTTTGTACACAAAAACTTATTATTGATAGAATCACAGAATGCTTGCTTTAGGGTGCTTACATAGAGAATCAGGTTCCCTGTATCTACCTGTACCCGTAACCTGATTATGCGAAAGCTCACTTACGGAGCATTTCCCAGATTTTTAAATGTCATGAGCGCTTTCGCATAATCAGGTTACCGGTACAGGTTAGATACAGGGAACCCGTTTCTCTATGTAAGCACCCTACATATTCTTGATTACAAATTTGCTTAAACGTAACGTGTGAGATCGATGAAGCTGATTATTCAGCACTACAGGGTGATGCAAAAGTTGTGTAGCCAACTGAAAGGCCTGTGAAAAATACTTAGTGAACATAATAATATTAGTATTTTCATTTAGATAGAAAGAAAGAAGATACAGCTTGTTGACGAACCTTTCGGAATACTGTACCCCTAGTGCAACACCCTGTATACATAGGCAATTGTACAATTTAAATTCTTTAATTATTGGATTCCACGCAAGCTTCAGTATTTGTATCGTGTATACTTACGTATTTTTTTGCTTTAAAGTAAAAAAAGGCATGAGGATAATCAGTGTAAGGAAGGTAGGTACTTATAATCTTTTTATAATATCATAGTTTGGCACTTGGGCTGGGCTTGGGATGGATAAACCGAGGTATATTATGGATACTGTAATATTGAGGCGTGCGTGAAACCAGTCGAATTTAACACTATTTAGGCATATTGGGAAAAGTTCTAAGGAATTGATTGGATATTTAGAATTTGCTTAGCCATACGTTATCTAATCATTAAAATAATCTTACTGTATACTTAGTAGGTATTTTGTCTAGGTATTATGAATATATTGAAGACTAGGAAGGAGTATATATTGCCTATTGCACCTTAAGCGAAGACGCTTGGTCTTTGGCCTAAGTTCCCGGCTCTATAAACACGCGCCAGATATTAGTTACACAAATAAATCTGCGCTAAATTACATTAGGTACAGTTCATGAGCAATTAGAATATATTTGACAGTTAATACAGTTGATTTTTTGTATGGATTTGAACTCTCAAGTAAGTATATTCTATATGCTAAGGAACTGTAGATACCTACTTATTAACTAAAAAAATATGCACATTAAATTAAAATACCTAAATACATCCGCTGCACTGCAAAAAATAATAAAATAATGTTAGTGCTAATAAGATAGCAGGGTTCGTAACATAGTTTGATACTTTGTGAAAGCTGAATTGTTCTTTGTATAAAGTTGTGTGGATTCGTACGACGTGGGAGAGAAATTGTAAATGGTCACCAGTGTGCGAATTACGAATATACCAAAGTATTTTTGACACTTGTCCATAGGTAATTCGATACGCGGTTCTCCTGAATTTTTATGCTTTATTATTAGTTTCAAACTATACCAAAATGAGCGAGCACCCCGATCCGGAAAAAAACAGAGCTAACGTATAGAATCGAGTGAGAGTGTTTTAACTCGCATTCTATTCGAAAGTGCTGTCAAGTTGACAGCACTTTCGAAGCACTTTTTACCTATCGAATAGAATGACCTATAGAATGAGTGCAGAGGCGCAAGCATAGGATTCGATACTATTTTCGAATCTACACGAAGGGTCACTTTTACCAAACGCTAAACGTATTTAAATCAAATTTTAAATACATTTTGTACTAACTGACAGACGTATGACAGGCTACTAAATACGTTTAGCGTTTGGTGAAATTCTACCTAACATGTGGAAAAAACAAATGTCACTTTTGGAACTAACTTTGCCTTACATTTTGACAGTGACGGTTGACGATACGCAACGTTAACGGAGGATCGAAACTTGTGCTCACGACTCTGACAAACTTTTGCAAATCTATTCACCGCTATTTTGTTGTTGACAGGTTGACAGCACTTTCGAATAGAACACTCGCACTCGATTCTATAATTTATCTGTATTTATCGTTTTTTCCGGATCGGGGTGCTGTAAAAACTGTCATAAAAATGATCGAATTACCTATCGACCAGTGTCAAGAATATCCGTACTTAGCACACATTTATTTTGTTCATTCGAATTTCAGTAATTTCTACCCCCATCGACGAATCAAACTTACATAAATAAACATTACACATCATTACTATTACTCAGAAGGTAATCGACAACAGACAAATCAGAATTTAAAACTAAATTATACAGCTAAAGTAAATAATAATTTATAGCTTCCATACACAAGTATAATGTATTTTTTCTTACTTGTCGTAGATTTTGAGCAATCTTGGAGTGTCTTTTTATTTGAATTAATTTAAAAACTAAGTTATAAAATAAAACATAATGACAAATGAAATACTTACAAGCAAAAATGATTGATTTCGTAATTAAACCATTTATTTTGGCCGTAGTTTATTTGTTTAATAGTATTTTAATTAAAAAGACACGCAAAGATTGTTTACCTTTTTCGCCAAATAAGAATGAATACAGTATATAGAGATATACACGTAGGTACAGTTCGAGGCAAAGTAATCTGATCTCTTTCAGATGAGCGGGGACAGATAACTTTGCCGAAGACCGTACTATCACACAAAATAAATCTAAAATTGTACGGCGAATATACAATATCATTCATATTAATATTTATCGTTTCACAATATACATCAACATACAGTCACACAAATCTACACAAATATTTCAGTCTATTCAAACTACCTAAATACTATTTTGATATTTTTTTCATTGCTTTTATACTTTGACAAACAATATGTATACTGATTATGTAATGTTAATGTATCCAGTTTAAACAGATCAATCAGTAGTACATGGATATATCTATGTAGCACTACCGGTGGTGTGAATTGTATATTTTTTATTTCTGCCGCCTTACCTCTTATTCTAATGAAACAAGTGACAGAAGTAGTATGCAGATAAAATGGCAGAACTTAAACTGGGTTCGGCTTATTTAATTCGTGAGTAGTTCAGTTCACACTTCAGTTTCAGATGCTTCAGCTTGTAGTGCATATAGAGGGCGCCAGTGTGTTACATCATAAACAAGTCTTTAACACCAGTTAATTTTCTAGCCTTGGTTAAAGCTCTAGTGTGATGACCCTAGAGGTGTATATCTAGTACCTATTAACAATGATCTCTCCGTCGCTCTTACATAAATTCTTGATCCGGACCTTCTCGTTTACGCTTCAGTTTCAGGTGCTTCAGCTCGTAGTGCATACATATAGAGGGCGCCAGTGTGTTTCATCATGAACTAGGCTTAAACACAGTTATATCACACTAGAGGTATACATTGTAGAACATTGATTCTAGTACCTATTAACAATGATCTCTCCGTCGCTCTTACATAAATTCTTGATCCGGACCCTCACGTCTCGCGTCATCTTCAGGTGCTTCAGCTTGTAGTGAATATAGAGGGCGCCAGTGTGTTACGTCATGAACTAGGCTTAAACACCAGTTACATCACACTAGAGGTATACATTGTAGAACATTGATTCTAGTACCTAGATGATTCTAGAAACCTAACCCCCCTCTCATAGTAACAATGCTTCTGAGAGGGGTCAGGTTTCTCTGCCCCTTACTGTACCTATTAGTACCTATTAACAATGATCTCTCCGTCGCTCTTACATAAATTCTTGATCCGGACCCTCTCGTCTCGTTTCAACTTCAGGTGCTTCAGCTTGTAGTGAATATAGAGGGCGCCAGTGTGTTACATCATAAACAAGGTTTTAGCATAAGTAAGCCTTGGTGTTAAAGTTCTAGTGTGATCACCCTAGAGGTGTATATCTAGTACCTATTAACAATGATCTCTCCGTCGCTCTTACACAAATTCTTGATCCGGACCCTCTCGTCTCGCTTCAGCTTCAGGTGCTTCAGTTTGTAATGCATATAGAGGGCGCCAGTGTTGCGGAATGCGGAGTCACAGGAGCGGCACTTGAGCAGCCGCTCGCTGCTGTGGGTTTTGGTGTGTTGGCACCGCGCTGACGCCGTCTGGGAACGGTTTACGTTACGGTTTAGAATAGAATAGAATAGAATATTGCTTTATTGAACACCACATAAATCAGACATACAAAAAAAAACATACTTATAGACTAGAACTAATGTACAACAGGCGGCCTTATCGCTGAGGGCGATCTCTTACAGGCAACCTTATATATAGCGGAAACAAAGTGACAATTTATTTAAACAAACTGACGGTTCATTACACTTTGTAGAATATACCATGAGTTTTATGAATTTTATGATGTATACGTACAAATTATAGCTTTTATTTATTTATGGCACAATAAATATAAGCGTACAAAAGGTGGGCTTAGTGCCTAAAGCATTTTCTACTAGCCAACCTACAGGAGGTACAGAAAAACTAGTAAAAAGTTGTGCAAAAACAAGATAAAATATGTAAAATTACTCAAAACGCACTTCCATAGTATAAGGACGTACGTAAAAATTATTTTATTTATGTTTGTATAGTCGTTTGCAATAGAATCCAACAATCATGTAAACAAATATGGCGGACTGACATTGACAGCGTATTGTTTATGCCCATAGTGATGTCATAGTATTCTAATTAGATTAAGTATATAAGCCATAGACTATAAAATAAAACTGATTATAGGTATAATAATATAAAAAAGTGTTTATTAAAACAAATTTAAATCTTTGTCTTCGTCATCATCACTATCAGAAGTGTCGCCGGAGACCGTAATTATAAATGGAACCACTGTGTCATCGCTTGCCGTGTCTAAAATGCCGTCGAGCTTTTTCATTTCTTCCTCTTCCTTTTTTCGTTTTGGTTAATTATATTAAGCTCTTGAAAAAAAATATTATTGTATTCAAATAATATTAAATTAAAATGATTTATTAAATTAAAAATAAAAGATAACTTCAGATTACGAACAACACTAACTTTTCAATGACTTATAGAGTTCGATGAGTAAAAAACTAAGATGACAGCTTGTCAAATACTTCGAAATTTTTACGTTGCAAATGTTTTAACAAATTTAACTTATAAATACAAGTTAAATCGTGTTGAAGATAATGCGAAAACAATGGTGCGTTCGTTGAAATCAGACTATGTTCATAATTGATCGTCAAATGTATGTGATTACGGAGTAATCGTGAAAATTTGGTTTGTTTACATGATTGTTGGATTCTATTGCAAACGATTATAAATTCAGGTATGTATGAATGTTTGTTGTTTGTGTGCAATAAAGTGTACATAAATATAGCATCATCATCATCATTATAAGCCAATAATCATCCACTGCTGGACATAGGCCTCTCCCAAGGAGCGCCACAACACTCGGTCTCTCTCGTCCAGTCAATACTATACCTGCCTAAGGTCGTCGGTCCAGCGGGCAGGAGGGCGTCCATAAATCCTAACTAATATTATAAATGCCAAAGTAACTGTGTCTGTCTGTCTGTCTGTTACTCTTTCACGCCAAAACCTCTGAACGGATTTGAATGAAATTTGGTATACATACGGTCTAGACCCTGGGAAAGAACATAGGCTCCTTTTTATCCCGGAATTCCCACGGGAAAACTTTTTAAGGCGAAGCGAAGCGCGCGGGAACAGCTAGTACATAAATAAATAAAACTTACGGAGAACGTTTTATCGCACACATTGCACGAGTAGCAGCGGCTAGACACGAGCCCGTGGCGCGACGCGTTGTGGTTCTTCAGACTGGTCGACGATATGAAGCTCTGTGGGACATACAAGGTAGATTACTGGGCTGTCAACTGAAGCTGGCACGTTCGTTCTTAACTGGTCAGAAATTCCATAAATAAATAAATAAATATGTGGGGACATCTCACACACGGCCATCCGACCCCAAGCTAGGCAGAACCTGTGTTATGGGTGTCGGACAGCTGATATATCTACACAAATACATAGATAGATAGATACTAAATATAAATATCAACACCCATGACCCGAGTACAAATATCTGTCTTTAAACAAATATCTGCCCCAGCCGGGAATCGAACCCGGGACCTTCGGCATAGCAGTCAGGGCCACTAACCACTACGCCATTCGGTCGTCTGTTGCCCGAGCACAGGATTCGAAACTTCCGTTTACGTTGCGTATTGGTTGCGTATCGTCAAATGTCACTGTCAAAATGTAAGGCAAATTTGTTAGTTCCAAAAGTGGCATTTGTTTTTTCCATGTTAGGTGGAATTTCACCAAACGTTAAACGTATTTAGTAGCCTGTCATACGTCTGTCAGTTAGTACAAAATGTATTTAACATTTGATTTAAATACGTTTAGCGTTTGGTAAAAGCGACCCTTCGTGTAGATTCGAAAATAGTATCGAATCCTATGCTCGCGCCTCTGATAGTCCATAGAATTTACGTTGCGACACGTCTGCTACCATTTTCAACCTTATGCCTTGTAAAATATAGCATGACCTATGGCAATTTGTCTAATTCATACATTATAGGTATTTGTCATAATTTGTTAGTTGTCTATTGAAACCATTTACCTGGCCTAAGGGCATTTCTATCAAATGTCATAAGGATCATCAAAGCCTCAATAGTGAGTTGCGCTGTTGCGTCGTCGCAGCATAGTAGTTATTACATATTTTTTTTAGTCAGCGAGACGTACAAGTGGACACTCACTCTTATCCATTAGTGAACATAACCCACCTTATCGCAGGCTGCGCAGGAGTATTTAGCGTTCTTGAGGTGATAGAACTCGTGGTGCGCGCGCCGCTTCGCCTCCGTCCCGAACTCTTTGCCGCAGACTTCACAACGATATCTGAAGAAAAAACATTCATTGCCTTAGGTCGTTTGTCAAAGTCACATCACGAGAACGCGATCACGTCGCTGAACGTAGTACATATATTTTACTAAGCCGCGTGTCCACCGCACATTCGTCACGTCGCCGTCAAGTGATACTAAACTGGGGGCCTACTCGGTAACGCGAAAATCGAAATAACGTTCAACGTTCGGGCCATTTCGCACTCTGTAGGGACAGTTTTACGCACGAACGAACGAAACAACGAAGTTTCGATTTTCTATACAAAATGGTACTCCGAACTGCAATGTCAAACACGTAATATTGAGTTTGACAGCTCATTTACTGTCAGTTTTACTTCAAATTTCACGTCTACACAAGAGGTAACGTTGAGATATTCGTTTCGCTGTAATCGCTGAAAATAACAAAGAATGGCTAGGTATTTGCTGATGCAAGAAATTCTTCGGGACGAGAGAAGGAAAAGGCGAGAGGCCCTAAGAAGAAACTTCCGCTTGCACACTATTCCCGACTCTGAATTCGTAAATAACTACCGTCTGAGTCGGGAATTGTTCCAAACGCTGTGTGAAGAGATTGTGCCGTTTCTTCCTCCAAGGATACGACACCGGGGTATTGATCCCATAATGAAGGTAAAACTCAACAAGTATCTTATTTTCATATTACCTTTAACCATAAAAATCAGACGATAAATAACGTAAATATCAGACAATGATAAAACATAACTGACTTAACATAATTTCCGGATTTATTTCAGATTTTGGTAGTATTAAACTTCTATGCAAGGGGTAGTTATCAAGGTGCCGTAGGCCTCAACAGCGATGTACCCATGGCACAGCAAACTGTGTCTAGGTGCATCCATGAGGTCACGGATGCTTTGAATCGAGCTGAGATTTTGAGGAAGTACATTCGCTTCCCACAAAATAGGGAAGAAAGGAATGTCATCAAACAAAAGTAAGACAAAATTTGATTTACAGTTACTACTACTACTAGATTTTCCGATAGATATGGGATACCGGGGGTATGTGGCTGCATAGACTGCACCCACATTAAAATAATAAGGCCCGCTGAACATGAAGAGCGGTGCTTTAATAGGAAACATTGGCATTCCATTAACTGCCAAGTGGTACGTATTTTAATTCAAAAAATTCATGACCATTACCCAAGTGACGACTCTCTAAAGAATACATTTTTTTTTTTAGATTTGTGACTCTGATTGCCTTATATTGAGTATTGATGCATCATACACATCATCATACATTGGGCATATGGGCCCAACATGAGATAAAAGCTCACATGGAAGAACTCTCAATACAGGGAGAGACTACATACCTACTGGGTAAATGTTCCAAATATAAATTTATCCATTCTCAACCTAAACTATCTCAAAGCCCAAAGCGAGGTGATGGATGTATTATGTATGTTGGTAACCCAAAATAATAATGTATTAATAATTTCATAACATGTTCTACAGGTGACTCAGGGTATCCTCTCTGGTCATTCATGATGACTCCAGTGGACCATGCAGTAGACGACTCACCTGAAGGGCGCTACAATATAATTCAGAAACGTGCCCGTTCCACTGTAGAGCACACATTTGGAATACTAAAAGGGAGATGGAGGTAGTACCTATGAAGCATACTTAATCCAATTGCATTTATTCATAAATATGAAACATTAAAGCTTCAATCTTCATTTAAAACTTACCTACACAACATGTCTCATTATTATAATACTTACCAATTAAAAGAGTTTAAATAAAGTTTTTTTTCAGATGCTTATTAGCCCCGCCAGAGAATTAAATTACACTCCTGAGACCGCTGGCAAAATTGCAATTGCATGCAGTGTATTGCACAACATGTGCATACATGCTCGGCTCGACCATCCTGAATTAACAGAGGAGGACCTCGCAGCTGAGAACACCCTGCCCATTCCCCAGCAAGCTGCAATTCCACAAGGACGGGCATTGGAGGAAGGAAGAAGAGTACGCAGAGTACTAATACATTTATTAGAGGCATAATATGCCCCTGGCTTTGTATGGATATACTTATATAAGACAAAACAATCCTTATTGTGAGGTTGTAGAAGAGATTACTTTTAGTAATACGGCCGCTGATTGTACTATTTCTTTTCTATGTTTGTGAAACTGTTTCTGTTTGTGTGCAATAAAGAGTATTTTATCTTTACCTACCTATATTTTTTTAATTTTCATTGTTTCTGGTATGAATGTGTTTCTATTATATCCATAAAAATATGGTTTTACCGATCCTAAGATACTTACTTTGTGTGGATACATCTATTCATGCTAACACACTTATTTATAAAGAATAAAACAATTTTTCTAAATGAGAGATTTTTATTTTTTGGTTTTAGTCAAATATTGCTACTTATTGCTTAAACACTGATAAAATGCACTGTTTTCGCGCAGCCCACCAAAGCATTCAGCTTTTGGGCGATTTCCTGCCACAGGCGATTGCTTCGCACTCTCCCATCTACGCTCCTCATACGACCGCGCGTGAGGTCTTGGTGCTCAAATAAGAGCTCTTGAGTCGTTGGATCTCTTCTGCGCCCGTTAGGGCGCAGGCTTCGGGTCTTGAGGAGTCCCTCTTTACCCGGGCTTCTGCTCCAGGGCCTACTAGCTCCTGGGTCCGTGGGGCCGCCTGTTCAGTCAGGCGGCGTCTGGTTGGTGTTCAACGTCTCAGTGAGCCGCCGCATCGACTGGTTGCCGACGACAGCAGCTCACGAGGGAAAAGAGCTCTTGAATCTGCTCCGTGCTGCAGTTCCCAGACCCAGCCATGGTAGAAAGAAATTAACTTTGGCGCGTTCAACTTCAACTTAACTTTATTTTGTGTTTGATTTTTTTATGAGCCTCTTTGACAGAAAGTCACAGACTACCATAGTGAAAAAAGTAGAGTAGAAATATTTTGATTTTATCAAAAATTTGTAATTTAAACGTCTCTGCATGAAAAATCATTTAAATAAATCAGTTAAATGTACATAAAAACAAACAGCGCATTTTAATTTTACGTAAAAATGATAATATGCAATGTTTTAATAAAACCGGTAATTTACCGATAAGCAACTTGAAAGCCCAACCAATACATTCATTCATTTCACTATTTCGTTCATTCACGTAGTACCTCTATGATTTGTCTATGATTTTCGAAGAACGTAGCGCGGCCGAAGTTGGTACAGAGTACCGATATGCCGTCATTAACGTACGGTTTTCGTTTTTCGTATTTAACGACGGAACGTGTTAGAGAGTAGCCCTCCTGGGCCTGAAATAATCGTTCTCGTGACGTGACGTTGACGTCGTGCGGTCGACAAACGTCCTTACTGTCAAAACCTAGACAAATGCTAAACGCTGACAATTGGTTGGGACAAACGCCTGATAAAATGCATAACTCATTTGCTGTCCTTGTCTTTTGTAGGGAAATGTGGGAAAAAGAGGCCGTTATACTACGTCCTTTCGCACGAACTCACTTCTCAGTGTCAATATACAGGGTGCTTGAGGTGCCACCTTGTTGTGTGTATACATACAGGGTGTGTCTGTACTCGCGTGTACTCACTTCTCAGTGTCGGCGTGTCCGGCTTTGCTGATCTGCTTCAGATGCACCACCTTGTTGTGTGTATGTCGCAGGCATCTTGTTTAATCTCCTTTTTGATTGAACCACTAGCCTGTTCATTGGATGGCGCTATTCAGTTGTATGACTAAAGGACAACTCGTCAAGTCGTTGATTGTAACGTTCGACGTCTTGACTGAACGTCATTCAGCGAAGTCGTTGAATGGGATATAGTATAGCAACTTCGTAATGTCTGGTTAGGGTGAATATGACCAGACAAGAGTCAACACAAAGACTATGTTACAAAGCTCTTATCTCACAAATTAACTAAACAATAACAATAAACGTACCTTCATATTGTTGTTCATAATTATCCAGTTACGCCACAATTTTTTCTTTGAAACTATCCGCCCGCGGCCTAATAATAGGTAAATCCATGTTGTCACATAATTTTAACACAAATAACGCACTTTAAAGATAATTTATTTGCAAAAAACTAGCAATATAGGTGTTTTTTGTGTCAGCTGTTAGCTGTTAGACGCCATATTTGTTTTAGCCATCTGACTGATTTTAAATCAGGTAACTAGTTGGAAGTTTTGTGACGCTTGTACAATCAACGTTCGGCCTAGTCATACAATTGAGTAGCGCCATCCAATGAACGGGCTAGTGATTCAACCAAAAAGGAGATGCCTGCGACATGTATACAAGGTGTGCTCCGTACTCGCGTGTACTCACTTCTCAGTGTCGGCGTGTCCGGCCTTGCTGATCCGTTTGAGATGCACCACCTTGTTGTGTGTATACAGGGTGCCGCTCTGCGCGAAGGCTGCGGGGCAGAACTCGCACTTGAAAGGCTTCTCGCCGGTGTGGGACCGGATGTGGTTGTTTAGCAGGTGGTTCGACTGGAAGAGGAAAAGGGGGGTTTTATTCAAGGGAGTTGACACCCTGGATAAACACATACGATATTTTTATCGCGGAATTCCCACGGGTTTTTTTATGTATAATGTCGAATTGCAGAAAGGAACTTTAGGCTAATGTCGGCATTAAATCTGTGTCTGTAAGTATCTTTTTGTCGGTATAATGTTAAACCAAGCCAGCATTTAAGGACCTTACATTAGAGTAAAGTTCCTATCTGCAACTTATCGTAAAAAAATATATAAGTAATATTATTACCTAATATTAAATTTCATACACAGCCCGACATAAAAAGATTAAAATAAAGAGTGCCTTTTCGCAAAGTCATTACAATATCCAAAATCGCAATGATGAGGTGACTTAGGTTACTTTTTCTACAGATAGGTACAGTCAGCATCAAATAAGTACTTACGGTGAAACTTTTCCCACACACGTCGCAAATCTTGTCTTTCTCTTTGTCGACTTTTACCTGAAATAATAACCGACAAGCATTTTGAATTTCGTGACAAATTGCAACTCGACTCGAAAAGGGGACAGTCCTGAAACTTTAAGTACTATTTTTTTTATATATTAGTTTTATTCGCGCAGGGGGCGGATCTTGATCTTTTTGTTGATCAGAGATCCTGGCCATTCTTGGCTGAGTGAGTTAGTGAGTATGTGTGTATGTTTGTTACCTCTGCACGTCAAAACGGCTGAACCGATTTTAACGAAATTTGATATGGAGTTAGCAGACACCCTGGATTAACACATACTTTTTATCCCGGAATTCCCACGGGAAAATCTTTTTAAGGCGAAGCGAAGCTCGCGGGAACAGCAAGTATTTATATACATATATATAACCTGATATTACAAAGCCGCATGCCGTAATGTAAAGTATAGTGCCTGGCGAGTGAATAGATATATGTACCTGGTGGTGCACGGCGGTGTGGCGGGCCAGCGTGCCCCGCGACGGGTACGACTTGGGGCACGCGGGGCACTGGAAGGACCCCGCCTTGAGGTGCGCCGCGCCCTCGTGCTCGCGAAGCCGTCTGGCGGACACCAGGCGGAGGCCGCAGTGCAAGCACTCGTGTCTAGGGGAGAAAGAACATCTGTTTGAAGAAATTGTTAACAGTGATTCTCACTAGATGGCGCTGGTGTGACACATGCTACATCGCGGTATGGTTGTGTTTAGCAACCACCATATAAGACTTCCTATATTTCTTATAAAAACGTGTGTGTGATCCTAAAAATATTGAGTTTTACTCAATTAACATCCTGTACTATGACGAAGAAATTCGAGGCGTGGGAGATGATAACACCTTGTATTATGGAAGAATAGTTTGAAACGTTTTTTTTTTTGGTACGGTATTTGACAGCCCTAAAGATTGGGGCCTTAGCGCAAAAGCTTAGAAACTTCTTCTTAGATGATTAGAGCTGTAAAGTTAGCCTTATAAATCTGTAAAGTTGTACTGCCATTTTAAACATCCGTACTTTCTTTTCTTTTTCTTTTTAGTTGTAGTAGGTAATACGCTTTAGTTATTGATTGCTGTACATATTAATGATCCTATTTTTTTATACTATCATTTGTGTCATAAGTTCCTGCACCTGGCTTAGGGTGGGTTGCACCATTTAACTTTAACCATTACCAACGTCAAATCTCTTGAAGATTGATCTTTCTCGTCAAGGGATTTGACGTTTGTAATAGTTAAAGTTAAATGGTGCAACCCACCCTTATTTAACTGTGCATGTTTTTCACAAATCTAGGTGCAAATTTTGCAGATTTTACCACTATATTTTCTGACCCTAAGAGCGACGAACATCAAAATTTTCAAACAAACAACAGAGCAATATACCTCCTGAATACTTACTTAAACGAATCCCTCGACACATGCTTCAGGCTCCTATAAACATGCTGCTTAAACCACTTATCGCTCTTGAAGTGTGTGTCACAGACTTGGCAGTAAGCCATCGGCTTCCCGACCGACTGGTGGGTCTTGAGGTGTTCGTAGTAGGAGGGGTTGAACTTGAATGTCTTGTTGCATTGCTCGCATTTGTACAGAGAGCAGGATTTCCTGTGCGACTTTAGTAGCGGCTGCGTTCTGGGGAATTTGATATGATAAGAAGGGGTTAGATATGCAGGGTGTTTCGTGAGGGTGCTATGTAAGGGGGAGAAACCTTAAATATAGAAAATTGGTAATTTTACTGAAAGAACTATATTTTTATTTGGAAAAACAATACAAACTGCATAAAAAAATAGTGTGAGGTCATATACCGCCTAGATCTAGGGGACAATAATGATAGCTTATTCATTGAATTATTACATAAGGGACAAGTGAAAACATAACAATAAGTAAGTAAAAACACATAATGATTATCTTTTTTGCATACTCGTAGAATGACGTGACTTATTGGCCAAAGTTATCATGTTGGATTCCCAGCCGGGCCAAATTAAATCAACAATTAAACATTAAATTTTAAATTTAATTCTTGTATACATGCATACTAACTATAGATGTAATAACATTATTACTAACTACTATAGACTTCTCATATGTAAATAATAATTAAAAAATGTTTATAATTGATCTACTCACGGGAACAGAGTCTTGCATCTCGAGCACTTGTGCGTCGCTTCCTGGTCCGGATGTTCAGCGCCATTGTGGTTGCTCATGAGCTCTGGCCGCCTAGTTTCATAGCTGCACAGTTTACACTTGTACAGTATGAAGTGCGCTTCCGTGTGCCGCTTGTATTTGAGCTGGCTCGTGAACGTGTAGAAGCAGAGGTAGCATGTTTGGTAGCCGGGCCCCTGGAATGGTATTATGTTGTGTTGGTTTATATGATGTAAAGATATTTAGCGTTAAAGAAGACATCAGTTAGGTTCCGGGAATAAGTGAAAGAGTGGCATAGGGCAAAACGTTAGTGTACACTAAAAAAGGACTAACATTGTCAAAAATATATAGATAACACTCTTCTGAGTTGAGATACTGAAGCCTATTTTAGAATAGAACAACCATAAAAAATGCTTATTTTATCAAAAGTACGCTTAGCCAATCAGCACAATCAAACCCAATCACACCCGCAACCAAAGACGACACTTACCTCAACGTGACACGTCTCAATGTGCGTCTTCAGAGCTCCTTCAGCCGAGAATGTTCGGTCGCACGCCTCACACGCGTGGATGTAGTCCGGATGGTCGATCTTCTCTCTCCTTCTCTCTTCAGTGTACCATGATTGGGCCTGGTCGAAAGGCACCCAGACGACTGTGCAGTTCGGGGTGACGGATGAAGGTGCAACTTTGGTGGTGGACTTGCGTATCTGTGGACAATGGGAGTGGCATACTCGTAAGCAGTGGTAGCCGTATCAGACTGCCTCTGTGGTAGACAGTTAATGGTAGATGTTCTGCTTCAAAATCTGGAGGTCTTGTGTTCTAAAGCCTGGAGGACATTATTTAATTGGAGGTTGGAGGACAGCATTGTAATATTAGCTATATTGCAATGACCGTACTGTGACTGTGATATTATGTGGGCTCAAATTCAACCGCTCCACGCGATTAATTTTGTCGCGCAACGTGTTACGTATGCAGTAACTTAGATACAATTGGATTCAATATTAAATTCAGTATAAAGTATACAGCATGTTGCCCAAAAGCCACCGATATTATACCACGCCAACTTCAAATAATCGAGAGCTATAAATTGAACTTTGACCGACCAAATTTTACAGTTGAGACAGCTGCTTTTTCTAGAAAACATAGTGGCGGTGGCTTGCCCAATTCTGTAATCTGAATCTCTCAGGGTCACAGGATGTCTCTTGGGGTATTATATTCACTTATAACTTGATGCATAGGTGTAGCTGCAAACAATATGCCGAGAGACACCTAGGGGCTAATCATTCGCAAGGCTGTTATCTTATAACTAGAAAGGTATACATTTCACTCGCAAAAAATAGTTACAAACTTACGTTTAAAATATGTGATTACAAATTGAAATAATTAAATATGGAATTTCCTTATAGATAGACTAATAACTTCACTAACCTTTTTTTTATCAGCCGGCTTTTTCGCTTTACGTTTGATCTTCACTTTCGGGTCACCAGCCCCTTCCACCCTAAGAGGGCCTTCTCTAGAACCTTCTGCAGCGTCAGACGCATCGCCAGAGTTATCGAGCTCATTCGCGACCCCAAGCTTCACGAACTGATCGACGCTCAAGCTCAGGAAATGGTCATCATCAGAATCGTCGACCTCTTTCTTGATCTCCTCGTCTAAACCTTCATCTACGCTGACCTTGACGACTTCACTGTCAGGCTGAAAATTTCAAGTATTTGCTTTACATCGTTGATTTTATTAATAAAAGCCGCGTAGGTATATGGAGAGAATGATAATACTTTGAGAAGTAAAAGAATATTATGGGTCGAATGTTTGCAAATGTCTCGCTAAAACACTGGCAGTAACAAAAGCAATCGCTGCGACTGCACTGCAAGACTGCACTGAGCTCCAGCGCTCGCCGGCCGACTAGGTAATTGCGGCGGCATCCTGTATTGCCCATAATTGCCCATCAGACATGCCACTTATGTCCTATGTCTATAGTTTAGCTTCATTGTCGAAGGCTGTCTAATACAATGTTGTATTGCGCGTCTTTGTGTATAAAAGTTGGCTATAATGTATGGGGGATATGGGCCGGCGGCCGCGTGGCTATTCGTGCGTACTCGACTGTACTCATTGTCCGTAATTAATTGTTGCGTGTGTGCCAACCGTAACTCGGCGCTATATAATATGTAGATCATTGTTAATAACAATTTGTTATTGTTGTCAATTTGTGAGCGGACAGCGTGCCTAGCAACATTAAACTATGGACGAGAGAGAATTGCATGATTGTATTGTGTTCCTTATATGTGATTGCTGCTTGTAACTGCTGTAGAGAATGATAAGTGTGTAAGCTATATTATTAAATGTAGGCTATAGTAAGGACTTATTTTACTACCTGGCTGGTTAAAAACTTGAACGTTTTTTAGTAAGATGAATGTAGCTACTATAGTTTATATCTTAAATTAACTATACTGATAAAGATACTGCTATGAAAAGTATGTACCTATGAGTGTTCTATACAGTCAAGTTCTCATTAATAACCTATGATTGAATTCCGGAAGCGCTTTATACTAATCAAAGTTTATACTAGTAATGGTGAAACTTAAATGTACACTCACGAGCAATGTGAAAGTTCCAGTGACAATAGCATTAAATAACTAGTAAAAGGTAAAATCATCTACAAAATTGAAGTACACATTACATATAAAATAACAGCGCATCAGAATATTATGTTCATTTTTTTACGTAATTTTAAAAATAAATTGAGCCATTTTGTAAGTGGAATTTTTCCATAATTCATGAGTGTATTATGTTATTTTCAACTTACTGTCGGTAAAAAATAAGTTTCATGCTTGATGTCACTTTTCTTCGCTCGGGTAGGGACAGTTGGTGCAGTTAAGAAGATGTCTCCATTGTCCACAGCCTGATTGGTTTCAATTATTTCTGGTTCTTTTATTTGTTCTGTGCTTTGTGGTTTCGCTACTTCATACACTTCGGGCTCGCTAATAGATAAAGTTGATTCAGATTTCTGACTTTCCTGAAATATGGTTTTACTTTTGTAATAATTTCACCCACACCTTATAACAGAGTAAAGGTGGAAGATGGAACTGTGTTGGACCAACTCTAGGGTGATTCTCAAATGACGCGATTTAGGTATGTCCAAGCCATAAAATACATGAAATTGATAGTTTTATACCAGGATGTATTTTTTTTTGAATAATGTATCTTGTGACCGTTTTTATACATTAGTAATGTAATGCATAAATTTATAAAGAAAGCGACAATGATTTTTTAAAACTCAATATCATAAGTTCTTTGGCGCGTCCTTCACTTGATTATATTTTTAGGTCAAGAAAAACTCACTTTTTAAAGTAAAATTAGCTTATGATTTATATATTATCATTATAACAGATACTTATGGTAACTGTAAATTAGGTTTCTATTCACTCTTAGGTTTAGTTTTCAAAAATATAACGCATTCCATTTTGTCCGAGAAAAAAAACTAACTTCTTTGGCGTAACGATACCGTCTTCCTACTCTGCGTTTAAACGATCACCGGACATAATCACTATGCGTCCCTCACCCTTCAGTCCCCCACTATGTTCGACCAGGAGCAGAGGAGCGTAAGTTTACGGAGTATGACGAAAAAATTTTTTTTTTGCGCCATAACGGGTTTTGGTCAGGTAAGTGCCTAATTTCTTCGATTGTTACTTTCATGCTATTATTTGTTTTTGTTGCATACATATTTTTGTCCACGTATTTCTATTCAAACAGTATGCACGTGTCAATAAGAGGTTCCAATTGTACATCAGCTTTCTGTAAAACTAAATTTTAAGTGATGATTTCTAATTTCGTTGGCAATAATTTCTTTGGATTTCTTTGGCATTCTGCGCCAACGAAATTAGTTTTCATACAAAGAAATTAGTATTGAGTATGAAACACCATTAATAACGCTAACTTTATGCATTCAATGTCTATTATGGTTAATTCTCTCATCATCATCATCAGCCAATAATCATCCACTGGACATAGGCCTCTCCCAAGGAGCGCCACAACACTCGGTTCTCGGCCTTCCTCATCGAACTACTACCGGCTACCCGCCTATGGTCGTCAGTCCAGCGGGCAGGAGGGCGTTCCACGCTGCGGTTGCCTGTTCGTAGTCTCCACTGGAGAACTCGTCTACCCCAACGGTTATTGGTTCTTCGGCAGATATGACCAGCCCACTGCCACTTCTGGTTGCATGTTTTGACAGCTATGTTGGTAACCTTAGTCCTCTGACGGATAACCTCATTTCTGATACGATCTATCAGAGAAACCCCAAGCTTAACTAGAGAGTTATGCTTGGGGTTTCTATGGAGAGCCATAGCACGCTGAGCGACTTTAAATCGGTGGACCAGTCCTACCGTCAGTGTCCATGTCTCAGCACCATACGTCATTACTAGCAGGACGCACTGGTTGAAGACTTTTGTCTTCGTGCTCTGAGGAATGGACGAGGAGAATATGTGACGAAGTTTCCCGAATTCAGCCCAACCCAGTTGGATGCGCCTTGCAGCCTCCTTGTCCAAGTTGCTTCTGCCTAGCCGAATAGTCTGCCCGAGGTAGACATATTCATGCACAACTTCGATTGTTGCCTCACCAACGACGACCGGCTCCGGTTTCATGTGAGCATTGTACATGACTTTCGTCTTGTCCAAGTTCATACCGAGGCCTACATGTCGGGAAGCAGCATTTAGGCCACTTAGAATCCAGCTAAGTTCCTGCAGAGATTCTGCCATAATAACGATGTCGTCCGCGAAGCGCAGGTGTGACATGTACTCGCCATTTATACATATGCCATGTCCTTTCCAGTCCAACGTCTTAAAGACATCCAGTGAATTGGTGAACAGTTTCGGAGATATCACATCCCCCTGTCTCACTCCACGTTTCAGTTGGATAGGTCTTGTCTTGTGGTCCTGTACTTGGACAGTCATAGTAGCGGTATTGTTCAGACACCTCAACACCTCGATATAGCGCCAGTCGATTTGGCATCTCTGCAAGGATTCCAAAACTGCTTAGGTCTTGATGTAGTCGAAGGCTTTTTCATAGTCCACAAAGGCTAGATACAGAGGCTGATTATACTCTTCGGTCTTCTGTATAGTCTACCTTACTGTGTGGATGTGGTCTATTGTACTAAAGCCTTTTTGAAACCCAGCCTGCTCCGGGTGCTGAAACTCGTCTATCTTTGGAGCAAGACCATTCGTGATAACCCTTGAGAACAGCTTGTATACATGGCTTAAAAGCGAGATCGGTCTATAGTTCTTCAGAAGGGTTTGGTCACCCTTCTGAAGGGTTTGGTCACCCTTCTGAAGAACTTTAGTCCTCTCTAGAAGCTGGTGTTGACAGCTCCAATTTGGTGCAGTGTGGGACGAAGGGTCGACTTCACCAGACATCTCCTCTCCAGCTTGAAGTTGATATTCAGAGTGCCTCGGAGAAGTCGGTGATCACTCCCAGTTTTAAACCTATTGATCACTGAGACATCTCTGAATATGTGCCGCTTGTCAGTCATAATGAAGTCGACTTCGTTTTTCGTCCTACCATCGGGGCTTGCCCATGTCCACTTCCTCTGGGGCCGATTCGCAAAGAAAGAATTCATCAGAAAGAAAGCTCCTCCCTTTCGAGGAAGTCTACAAGCATTTTCCCTCTCTGGTTTCTGCTACCAAAGCCATGATGTCCTACCCTCGATTCGTCGCATTCTTGTACTCCCACTTTGGCGTTGAAGTCCCCCATCACAACGGTGTATTGGGTCCTAGCAGTACACGTGATGCCCTAGAGATATCCTCGTATACTGCTTCGACTTCTGTGTCAGAGTGTGCCGAGGTTGGTGCATATAACTGTACGACCTTCAAGGAATACCTCTCGGTTAGTTTAAGTACTAGGCACGCTACCCGATTTGACACACTGCTGATCTCCACTACGTTGTTGACAAGGGTCTTGTTGACGAGGAATCCTACGCCACCTTGGGACAGTTGGTCGCCCTCCTGATGGTAGAACATGTGGCCGGACTCCAGGGTCATCGCATCCTCGTCCTCTTTACACTTTTTTATACCGGTGACGCTGCTGCCCATCGCCGGCCTATGGGATTTAGAGTAGCTGTTTTTGGATGGTTATACCGCCATCATCCGGTCGCCAGAGCCTCGTCTGTTATTTAGCAGAGTGCACCACGGGCAGGTGAGGTTGGCAATTGGTTCATTCGGATGTTTAGAACCCTTGCACCCTTACGTGATCAGGTAATTATGTTAAAAACAAATAAAGATATGCGTGATTTTTAGTTTTGTTGTGTATTATTTGCAATCTACGTATAAAACTAATTTCTTTAAAATAATTTCTAATTTCTTTGTTCTTAAAACTAACTTCTTTGGGACCTTTTATAATTTCTTTGGTGTGTTTTCTAATTTCATTGGTGCCAATCTAATTTCATTGGCCCAAAATTGTTTAAAATCGCTGTAACTTTGAATCGGCTCGATAGAT
The DNA here is from genome assembly GCF_932276165.1 of Plutella xylostella. Classification (NCBI taxonomy): domain Eukaryota; kingdom Metazoa; phylum Arthropoda; class Insecta; order Lepidoptera; family Plutellidae; genus Plutella; species Plutella xylostella. The sequence goes on from NC_064012.1 coordinate 15,280,894, forward strand.
TTCAGGGCCAATAAGAGATAACTAAAGAGGTCTAAAGCCTCTAAAATATGTGGGGTATAATATTCAAACAACATGAAAAAAAAAATGCGCCAAAGAAATTATGCTTTTCGAGCCATTTTTTGAGAATCACCCTCTAAAGCTGAGCTAAAAGTGAAAGTTATCCCTCAATATTACATATTGATGATGATCCCCCAGCTATGGAAGATAATAAATATTATACTTATTAAATTTGCTAACATTGCAATATTTACTGTATCATTATAGTACATAAATACATATAATATGAAGGAAAAGTCATAAAACTTACTTTGTTGTATTCTAGCCCTGTTATTAATAAAAAAGTTATTGAATGTTTTAGCTACTGAACTGTTTTGTCACTCTCTAGCCAAGAACAAATTTTGAGTTTTTTTATGAAAAATAGGTATTTGGGTATTTCTTATTCTTATAAAAAATACTGTCTTACGTAAGAATCGGCTAGCTGGAAGCACTCATAGTTGTTAGGTATGAATTAAAACAGTAAATCATATTTTTTATCATACAGGCAAGTTAATTATGCATTAAAATACATAAGCCTTGTATTTATAGATTTCAATATCCCCCCCAAAATGTCACAGCCGTGCGATGTCCGCTCATCGAATTACTCAACAAAATATTTTTCTGGAATTAATTGGTGCTTTTTCAGACAAAAAAACATTATATAATCATTTTATATGCAATTAACTTATCACAATACATATATTTCGTGTTGTTTAGCTAAGTTAGTTTAAACCAAAACCTTTCGTAAAGTTTGTCTGATGTTTTTTTGTCACAGCCGTGGGTCGAAATATTTACACTTGAAAAAAGGGTAGAAGTTTGCGACATGTGACATGTGTCTGCTATAACTATATATTTTTCTGCTATATCAACACTGTATGACCTACCCTTTCTTGGCCGGCATGAATGGTGGAGTGTAAATTAATAATAATTTTTATGTTTTATTTTATAAATTAACACTCTGAACCTGTCCAGACCGTGTTCAAGTTATATAAGGTAAGCTCAACTGTATTGTCAGTTTGTTTTTTGTAATTTATAACTTAAACAATGTACTTACAGATAAAAGTAACAAATTGCAAAAATAATGACGAATTTTAAAATAATGTCAGGCACGGTGCGAAAATGTCACAACCATGGCAGTCACAGCCATAGCTTTTTGAGGCCATGGTCGTGACATGTTTTAACATGTCACATCCATGTCGAACATGGATGTGACGTAACTACCTTATAAAAAAAATATATAGTTATTCTGAAGGCACAAACTTTAATTTTATTTCTGGGAAAACTTTGATTTGGAATATTGAAAATGAGATTTACGCCATCAGTCATAAAGTCGAATTTTAAACAAGGAATTTAATTTGTCACAACCATACTTTCACACCTCATTTTCTACCCCTTGCAAAGCCTGTTAAGCTTGATTGAAGATATTAAAATTCATTATTTTCAATACACTTTCCAATAACATTAATAAAAAAAATATAAAAAAAAAGTTTTTAAAAAATAATTTTTTTTTGTTATTTTTAAGAAATACCCATTTTATGAACAACCGGGTAAATGTTTAGTGTAATTGACTTTCATTTTGCCACCTAGACATTCATTTAACTAGTGTTTAAGCTATTAAAGACCTTATAAAAAACAATATTACTGTTTTTTTGTACACAATCTTTTTTGAAAAAGTTTTACATCACCTTCGAAGGGATTCCCATGTGCAGTAAAGAGGCTTATAGCATTCAGGGTAATTTAGCTTGATAATGACAAAATAATGTTTCAAATCAGTTCAATAATATTTGAAATATTAGGTCCTTACATATGAAATTGGCGTTTTGTCGTACTGGCCACTTTGATCTCAAATATTACCTTTATGGTTAGGAATTCCAAATTCAAATTCATACAGATATTTACTCATGCATTTGTGTTTCAAACCCCCTAATTCATTTGTTTTTTCTTCTTTTGTTTTTTTCTTTGTGTCACTCTGTTTACAAAATGGAAAACTTGAAATATCGCGTTATTTACGAGTATGAGTTCCACCGTGGCACCAGTGCTGCAGAAACGGCTCGAAGGATTAATGATGTGTATGGTAACGGTGTCGCAAAAGAAAACACAGTGCGTTTTTGGTTCCAACGTTTTCGTTCTGGAAATTTCGACCTGCAGAACAAGCCTCGTGGACGGCCGGAGACCAAAGTTGATAATGAAGAATTGAAGGCTATTGTGGAAGCGGATCCATCGCAAACCACGTCCGAGTTAGCTGCAGGCTCCGGTGTTAGTGATTAAACTATTCTAATCCACTTGAAGCAAATTGGGAAGGTGAAAAAGCTTGAAAGGTGGGTACCTCATGAATTGAGTGAAGCAAACCGACAAACGCGCGTCGACTGCTGCGTTACATTACTCAACCGGCACAATAATGAAGGAATTTTAAATCGAATCATTACCTGTGATGAAAAGTGGATCCTCTACGATAATCGGAAGCGCTCATCGCAATGGCTGAACCCTGGCGAACCAGCCAAATCCTGCCCTAAGCGAAAATTGACTAAAAAAAAGTTGCTTGTAAGTGTTTGGTGGACTAGTGCCGGTGTCGTTCACTACAGCTTTCTTAAATCTGGCCAGACGATTACGGCAGATATCTATTGTCAGCAACTGCAAACCATGATGGAAAAGCTAGCTGCTAAACAACCGAGGCTGGTCAATCGCTCTAGGCCACTGCTGCTTCAGGACAACGCTAGACCACACACTGCACAACAGACGGCTACCAAATTAGAGGAGCTTCAATTAGAATGTCTTAGACATCCACCGTACTCTCCGGACCTTGCTCCAACAGATTAACATTTTTTTCGCAATTTGGATAACTACTTGCAAGGAAAAAAATTCAACTCCGATGGGGCAGTCCAAACCGCCTTCAAAGATTTTATTGATTCCCGCCCGAATGGTTTTTTTAGTAAGGGGATCAATGAACTACCTATGAGATGGCAAAAGTGCATACATAGCAATGGTACACACTTTGATTAATTTAATATATTTCATTTTAAAAAAAAACGACTTTATGTTCCTCCTATAGAAAACGCCAATTTCATATGTAAGGACCTAATACTTAAATATCTATTTACTACTCTAGGCAATATTTTTTACAGGTTATAGGTACCTATATTTTTATTTATTTATAAGATGTTACTATGATTTTTCAAATAAAAAGTGTTTAACATTGGATTATTAAAATAAATAAATAATTTCCAGTATTTTAGAGTTTATTCAATAATTTTCCCTTGTAATAATGAGTATTCCACAAATGTAATAAGTAGTAGTAGTAGTAATACCAAGTAGAGGGGGTAAAATGGTATGACATGAAACATAAAGCTCCCTAAATAAAGACAAGGCTAGGAAGAAGAAGATGTAATAAGTAGTCCATAGACTTCTGGCCAATCACTTAAAGTAGTAGCTGGATAAGGCACGGAAAACCTCATTAAACATCACGAGGGAGGGGTTTCGATATACATCATGTATATATTATTTTTTGTCAAAAAGCGCTAGGTATTTCTGAACCAAATTTTTGAACGAAGCAAAAATTTTAATTATTTGTAGTAATTATGAGTATGACCTATATTTTTTTAGTTAAAAATAGCCTTTACATAGACTTCCAAGAAAATACACGTGATCCATGATTGGTCCCAAACTTCACCAAATATCACCAGGGGGGAGGGGGGTCTAAAAATGAGAAAAATGAATTCACGTGATTAATGGACGGCCCCTTTTGGGAGCACACTCACAGGTTAATCAAACTTTCTTCTATTAAGTACCATAAAACTTTTACAGAGAAGAAAGTTTAGATTGCCCTATTCATAGGGATTGATAAATACCTGTATATCTTCATTCAGGCCATCTTGCAGACATCTTATAGTGTTGTGTGTTTTTTTCACAAAAGCATAGAATTTGATAATAAGTGCTCGGCATTCCCAGCATATTATTTGTTTACACTTTTCCTGGGCACTTCTCAATATCTGGAAATAAAGAAAATGAACAAATATACAGATTGCATCCAGTGGCATACTTTGGGAGACGCCTATGTCCGGCAGTGGACTGCTATAGGCTGATGATGATGATAATAATAATACAGATATTTATGTGTGGTAACTAATAATAAAATACATGGCAGGGTTTTTATACAGCCTGTGGGATAGTTAAAAACTAATTTCTAAAAGGCTGAGAAGTATGTCAGTAAACAGTATAAGTATTTCATCAATTGCTGGATAACGCTTAAGAAGTGGAGTGCTAGGTACAATAATATTATGGATGAGTGTCTCTTTAGACTCTGACCTTGGCCTTCTTCATCTATAAGTGTTTGCAAGTCACGTTTAAACACCAATTTATGTAAGTATAAATAGTACCCATAAACTTATTACTAAGGAGCAGATAGGTAAGTAAATTATGATATATTCTACGTACTTGTTCAGTTTCACCATCAAACACTGAATACAAAAACATCCAAAGAGCGTCTCCGAGTGTACATAGTTTGCGGCCTTTTGTTAGACAAATAGCGCAACCAACACGCATTGCTAACTAATATAACTTGCCCCCAAGATGACCCACTAACCCATTATTCGTAATTTTATATCAAAAGCACTCAAATAAACAAAATATCCATCAGAAGATAAATATCAACGCGAATGAAAGTTAGAAAGATTGAAGCACAGAGTACTTTTGGATTGAAGCAAAAAACTTCAAAAACCTCATCTGTCTTGTCGCTTGTCATTGTCACTCATGTCCAAGCGACAGTTAAGCGAGATGCTTATTCTGAGATTTATCTGACATGTCCTACCGCTACACGTTTCGTTATCACCGATAAAAAACGTCATTATATCGAGATTCGCCATAAAAATACAGCGCTGTTATTAAGTGGAACGGACATTAAACCACTGACAAGTCATTGCATTAAACGAGTTTACCAACGTCGATAACAAACCCGTATAGCGGCAGATGGGATGTCAGATTCCAGGTGACTCAGAATAATAACGGCCATAAGTTGTGAGCTCTTTTTGACATCTTACAAAATTTCACAGATTTCAAGTGACAACTCAACTCAACTCTTTCATCATCATTCAACTCAACTTCAACCCAAAAAAATACTCGCTGCGGAAAATAAAGATTGTGTTTGCTGCAGATATTTTGTAAGTTATTTATTATAAAATTTAGATATTTACTTAACAATTTCACTTTAAAACTGCAATTTTCTTATCATGTTGTAGTAACTGTAGATAGTTTTATAAACTAAATTAAAACGTTATCGTCATGATGATAATGAAAAGTAAACCACTCTTTTCTCCGTCCACAGCCGTAATTAAACATAAAATACCTACCTAAATAGCATTCTAAAATTCCTTTGTTATGTTTGTTACATCGAAACAAAAGTTTAAGTACCTTCGTAGTGACGACGTGTAACTTTAATTCAAATTTAGATTTATTTTAATGTAGTTAGTTATAAATTTTCTAATTTATCATTGTTTAGTTTAATTTGATTATAGTTCTCCACCAATCAAAGGTTGGTTGGAAGAAATTGTTTTTTGGCAATAAGCCCTCCTTTGTATAGGTACCTACTTTAAAAGATACCAGAAACTGAAGAGCTACCAGCTCCTAAAATCTGCAAGATGAAGTATTGCATTGGGCCAAATATCTGCCCAAGAGATGCACCAGCTCCCTGCTTGCCAGACAAATACCCTACACACCTAGGATGTAATTACAGGACTTGGCCACAATCACATTGATTATTCATGTGTTTTTGTTTCAGAGCTTGGTGTGCCTCAAGTCAGCCATGTGGGGTCTAGCTCTGTCGTTCCTGGGCTGGGTCGGCCTCAGCCCTACCCCATACATAGCCTCAGCCATCGGAGCCACGGACCCGGCCATTAAGTTGTTCCTCTCCATCCTCATGGGATATCCTCTTGCCATTGTTTATCACAAGCACATTCGTCAAAACCCTGAATGGAGAAACCCATACTTCATAATCACTGGCCTCGACATGGCATGGTACAACTTCGGTCCAACTTTGTATCACAATATGATCCCAGTGGTGGTCATCTACTTGACCTCTGTGTTCCTGGGACCGGGCAAGATAAACTGCATTATAACGTTTGTCTTTAACATGACATATCTGTTGGCTGGCTACATAGGCACGGAGTCTGAAGACTATGATATCACATGGACGATGCCGCACTGTGTGCTGACACTAAAGCTGATTGCGTTGTCCTTTGATCTATGGGATGGTGAGAAGATGAAGAATGGCAAGGAACTATCTGCCAACAACAAGAAGACTGCGTTGGTGAATGTGCCGTCATTTGCGGAGATGGTTGGGTTTGTCTACTTCCCCTCCTGTTTCCTGGTGGGGCCGATATTCTCATTCAAGAGGTACCATGACTTCATCACTGACAAGTTCCCGCTGGACAAGAACCCTGCGGAGTACGAGGGTCAGGCCATGACAAAGATGATCCAAGGATTGGCTTATGTTATTGCTCACCAAGTTGGAGGTAAATGTTTGTTTATTTACTACATGGTCATGATTAAGTATAGATATGTACTACATTTTTGTATAATATTGTATATTATTATGTGTTTATTGGTTTTTAAGCTATTACCCCAAGTTTATGGAAATTATGATCTATACTATACTGAATCTGTCGGCTGCAAGGGCCAGAAGAGCTAGTACGGGGCGCATTTAAGACGTGACAAGAGTTTTGCATCGTGTTCACTCACATCGCGCAGTCTCAAGAGCGAGCGCGACGGACAACTTTTGTCACGTCTTAATAGCGCCCCGTACTACACGACCAGATTTTACTTCTTGTTTTATCAACATACTTGTTGCTCTTATACCATTTCTCATTTGCACTAGTAATGGTAGACTTCAGAATCGAGCGAGCGTCGTGTCGAATGTTCTGTGCAGAATTAGTAACGCTTAGCGTGACGCTCGAAAGTGTACAAACACCTTACTACTGCTACTAAATTACAAACTAACCATGCAACCTTCCAGTGGGCGTGTTCAACGCTCGCTACATGCAGTCGGCGGAGTTCTGGGAGGCGTCCATCTTCTACCGCCATGTGTACTGCGGCCTGTGGGCGCACTTCGTCCTCTACAAATACATCTCCTGCTGGCTGCTCACCGAAGGTAAGCTAAGTTTCATCATACTCGGTTAGATCATAACAAGGGATTAGATACTTCATCTTCATACGAAATTCTTGACCCATGTGTCAAAAGTTAACAACTAATCCCTGGTTATGATCTAATTGAGTAAGATGAAACTGGGGTTCAACGTCTCAAACCTGACCAGGGGGTCACTCTACAGGGTGTTAGGGTATGCTAAGCCGAAAGGGGATGACTCGGGGGGTTATTCGTAATACCTTTGGTTCTACAAGGTTTGAAAATTCACGAATGAAAAATCTTTTTGCAACACCTACATTTATTTACAAAAACACAAAATGTCTTAGCTGTTTATTCCTATGGTTGCACGGCTTCTACTGATAGACTCGCAAGCTAAACTTAACATCGCTAGCTTTGCCTTAACCACCTAAACAATATTACTGAGTACAGATGCTGATGCGCTAAGCATATCTGTTTTGTACCATTTTAACTACCAATTATGGATATGAGATTTCCGCGATCATCAATCAAAAGTACCGGGAGTACTATCGACAAAAAGGAAAGTGTTTGTAACCGTCAGAAAATGTAATTATTTAAAATGTGTAACCCTTTCTTATAAATATAGCTACACAGTCATAATTAAAATATCATTAAAAATAATTATGACTATAAAAATAATATTATGACATGCGATTTCTCCCGGTTAAATCAACTAAAATTGCTCCACTCACAATACTATGTTTCGTACTTTGACCACAAGCGAATGTAATTATCATGAATCATGTATTTGCATACTAATACGACAGAACCAATTAAGTACTTGGTGCGTACTGCGTACCTATCTATTTGCCATACATAACTAACAAACCATAGGAAACCATTTCGCTTGCTTAACCAAAACACCGCTTTTAATTTGGGCGCGAATTTCATAATCCATGTTTAATGTTACAACACAATAATACTAACATATCAGATTTTTTGCCAGCGACGGGCGTACCAAAATTATTTGAACACTTTGTTTATTTATATGACATGATAGATAAGACGTCTTCTTGTTAGATAAGAATGTTTCATCAAAATTAAATACATTCATAGTCAAGTATCCTTCGGTTCATTATCACCTGCTGATAATCGGTCACTATTGGACATATGCCCCACACAGGAAAGTAAACACTATCTAATGCCAAGTAGAGCCATAACAATCGGTCCTCTCTTATTATTCGATTTAATTACTTAAATAATATATTAAGTGACAATTTCTCCATTGTCAGTTAGAGCATAACCAGGGAGCAGTGGTTGACTTTTGACACATCTGTCATGAATTTTATATGGAGATGACGTATAATTGATGAATGATAACAGGTCGGTTAGATAACCGACTATGGCGAAATTGGCACTAATGTTATTACTTCATTGCTCAATACAAACAGTATGGGCAGGCAGGTGTGGCAGAAGTTTACGATGAAATTGATAGTGTTATAGTGTTAGATATCACGACTACCTGTCAGTAAGAAGGGTGAAGGTCGGATGTCACCTACTCGCCTCTGCAGAAACAAAGGCGTCAATATGCGGAAAATTCCTGTCCTTTAATATTGACATGTAGGTAGGGTATGGATCAAGTTATCCTTACTAATATTATAAATGCGAAAGTAACTGTGTCTGTCTGTCTGTCTGTTACTCTTTCACGCCAAAACTACTTATATTTTTAGGCAGTTAGTATTTTGAATTAATAGATACGGTACGTCCTGTAATTATACTTACTAGCTGTCGACAGAGATAGGTATTTAAATTCATAAATGTATTCAGAATGTAGGTAAGTATTACTTGCAGGTAGATAAAAGCGTGCGTCATTTTAAATTATCGGATGTTCAGCTACTAGTGGTATATGTATGTTATTTTTTATATCTACCTAAAAACTATCTAGTAAAATGTTCTAAATTTCTAATTCAAAGCGGGACAGCTTCTTTGTACAATGATCATCATCATTGTTTTTATATTTTTTTGTTTCACATTATTGTATTATCTTCTTATATTTATAAACATAATAGAGGGGATTAAAGGGTCCTAAAGAGGTCACGGTACCTAAATCACTTCACATTGTTGCATAGCCTTCTAGCCTATTGCAGCGAGTTAGCAAACTGCAGTTGAAGTGTCTTCAACTTATCAATCAATCAGCAGCCCGTTGTTTCTCAGACCTTGGATGCTATTTGAGGCTTGCAGCATAACCTGTCCCTTAGGAAGCAAGGGGCCAAGCAATCGCTACCCTTACGGCAACGCAATAGAGCCGTAGTTACTGCAACCTTGATTGCATACTTTGTATCGTTGAAGAGAATAGGTGCAATGTGTAATGCCCACTAGAGTAAATTCGATTGAAATACATAAACGCTTATGTCAAGTAGTAGATGGTTCTTTGATGATGATGATTAGATGATGATATATAAACGTCTGTACGGCAAGTGGAATCGTTTTCGCACCCTTGGTACTAGCTATACTATAGTAGTACATATATTTTATAAATAAAGTATTCAGTTTAGTGTGGGAAAAATACATTTGGCGAACTACATAATAGGTTATTAGCGGATAATATCGTGAGGAAGGAAAACTGCATAACACCTGTCAGTGAAGGTTACATTACGTATCTTTACAATTATGATATTATTGTTTTAGGATTCACTAAATACAAGGATTTTAATGTTTCAACTTCATTATGAAAATACTTACTTAAAGAATATTATAAAAGAAAAATCGACGACATTATTTAACAAGTTGTTTTATTTGTTTGTTTTTTATTGGATTACGCCTTTTTACAAGTTTAACGTATTTGTGTACATTATCATTACATATGTTTATAACTAAGTACAGAATATTATTTTGGATACTTTTATATCTATGTGTGTACATTAAAAGCTATATCATACAAATCTTGAAACCTACTGTTGTGTAACACAATCAGTAAATTTTGTGTAGGTCATTTGAATCGAATTATGCGTATTTGACTACATTTTAATAGTGGTGCAGTCATTACACACAGGATTTAAATAACCTACATTGTATTTAAATCTTGATAAATTGACCAAATACGTACCAGAACTACGTAATTATGCGAATGTTTGATCTCTATTGGAAACTGGCAATTTTCCTAAACTAATAATACAATGAATTCGCAATCTACCTCTTGTTAACTATTTATGCTCAATATTAACAATAATGACTGTGAATACCTTTAGATAGCGATAAGGCCGCCTATTGTTCATTGTTCCTAGTTTATAAGTTCTCTTTGTATGTTTTAATTTTTGGTGACCCATAAAGATATATTCTATTCTATTCTATTCTTACCATTACTTTGCATCATTGAACCGTTTAACTATAAACGAACAACCTTTCCACCACCTTTCTCCCTCTAACCACTCTTCTCTCTCCCACCCACAGCGTCCTGCATTCGCTTCGGCCTCTCCTACAACGGCGTGAAGGACAGTGAGGACACCTGGGACGGCTGCAACAACATCCGCCTGATGCGCTTCGAGACCGCCACCAAGTTCCACCACTACATCGAGAGCTTCAACTGTAACACGAACCACTTCGCCGCCGAGTATATTTACAAGCGGCTCAAGTTTCTTGGTGAGTTTCAGTAATTTGTCGGGACTCCACTAGACGATCCAACGCGATATAATCTTGTTGGAGTTGGCTCTTTTATTATGGTTCACACAATAACGCCATCTTGCAAGATACAGTGGAACTACCATCAACGCACGAAGACGGTTCATGCTGCATGAACGAATCATGAATCACGAATGAATCATGCATCAACTAGCAATTAGCACCTGCCCGAAATCATTCACTTCTGGATATAGGCCTCCCTTAAAGGACGCACAAGGACGCTCACGCTACTTTTTCCTGATTGTGGTCTCGCAGGCTTGCGGTCTTTGAGTATAATTCAAATGTTGAAATACTTAAAACATTATAAGTAAATAAAATTAAACATAAAACAATATTTACTTAATATTCGCAGAGCGGTGAACCATCAACCACTTTTCACTAATGACCAATCCATCTCCCTTCTCCAGGAAACCGCGAGGCGAGCCAGTTCTTCACTCTGCTGTTCCTGGCGGTCTGGCACGGCACCCGCTCGGGCTACTACGTCACCTTCCTCAACGAATTCCTCATCATCTTCATGGAGAAAGAGCTGGAGCCCATCATCTCCCGCACCGAAATCTACCACAAAGTCTGGGACAACACCGCTGGGAAGTATCTCCTATACGCTTTACTTAAACTCTACACGATCGTCTACATGGGATGGAGTTTGGTTCCCTTCGATCTGAAGGTGTACAATAAGTGGATGGGCGTGTATGCCAGTTTGTACTTCTCTGGGTTTCTGCTTTTCATCCCGTGGGCGTTCGCCTACAAGCCTCTGCTTAAGTACGGGATTAAGGCGCTGAATATTCGCAGGATTGAACCGAAAACGGAGTAACGGATTCGATTAAGATTCGATAGGGGACGTCAAAAGTGGTGACCCCGAAATGATGGTAACCCGAATATTGGGGATACTTGTTTCCGGATAGTAATAGTTTGAGTCAAACGATTACTATCCGGAGATAAACCTGTGTAATTAGACTAATTATTAGATAGCGATGGTAATAGCGAATGTGTCGCGTGTAAGCGTGTCAATTACTCTAGAATTCGAGCTCAATCTTGCGAGACACGTGTTTGTGTTGTAGCACAAATTATTTATTGCGTGCGACCAGCCTTGCGCTGTTAGTGATTATACTCAGCTGATTATACCTTATACATATTTATTTTATACACTAGGTGTCTCAAAAAGAGTGTCAGAACAAAAGTTCATTTAAGAGCTGCTGATTTTTTTTTTTTTGCACTACCATACAATTTGCTCTTGTACCTCCTGCAGGTTGACTGGTAGAAAATGCTTTTAGCATTAAGTCCACCTGATTGTACATAATTACATATGTATATTGTGCAATAAAAGAATAAATAAATAAATAAATATAAATAAGTTACAGTTCCCCAAAATTGATAATGCACATAGAAATCTTCGTCATGGTTCGGCAACGGTCGTATTCCCGAGCGTTAGAAAACTATTATGTATTTAGAGTGGTTAATTGCATTTTCTTCATGGAATTTTAGTAGACTTATGTAATTGGTGCTAAAAGAGATAATTGATTTATCAGTAACGAAATTTGATTCGATAATTCATAATATTCCATAATATTAAAATTTACTTCGAAAATGTTACAGTAGGTACTTTTCAAGTGTCTTACTGAAGCTGATGTAAAGATGGATGAAAGAAGGTTTGAATCACACAAGGTTTATATTATAAGGAGAAATGGATTTCAAACACAGGTTTATATTAAAAAAATTAAATCTCAGTTCAAAAGTATTTACAGCACTGATTATTTCACATTAATAAAAATGTTTACATTAAAATCTCAGTTGAAAAGTATTTACAGCGCTGATCATTCACAATAATATTACAATTACAAACTTGGTCTTTTGGGTGTGGCTTTATTGGCAAAGTGAAGTCTATCAATGTGACGTATATTTTATTCTTAAATGTGCCTCATAATATGGCATCGTCAAAAATAATTAAAGTTGAAATTAAATTCACATTTGAAAAAAATAACAAGAACGATGTGTAATTGCAGCTCTTTATAATTCCACAAAAGTAATACTGATCTTGACCTTGAGACCCTTGAATGATCGGTGACAGCCACCGACCGCCCAAATTGTTTTCGATTATGTGTCACATGATATTGACTACTATTTCTTTCGAACAAGGATCAAAATGCAAGTGCTTTGTTTAATGCTCTACGATTCAATGATTCGGGTGTTTCCGGGAATACGACAGTTTGCGAAGATTTGCATGCGCATTATTAATATGGGAGAACTGTACAAGCTTTTTAAATAATATAATAATGCCATCAAAAACAATACTTGTCAAAAAACCAAATCTCGTAACTCAGTTGTTCTACGGTAAAAAGTTGTGAGATCCATGTAATACCAAGTCTTATCCACGCACGCATCTCAATCTTAAAAATCTTTAATGTTTAATATAAATATATTGACTCGGCCATCGCATGGAAACACGTGTTAATTAAATTATTTAGTGCGATGACCTGACAAGTATTGTTTTTGATGGCATCTCATTTCTTTTTTTATTTTGTAGACAGTTCTACTTTTTTTCTTTTCGGTACCTTCTAGGTACATAGGTGCGTTAACTTAGTTTGGTAGGTACAAAAAAAACAAAAACACGCACTCACGCCTTGTACTAATGTACTCCCTTGCGGGGTAGGCAGAGGTGCATTGCTGCACCCACTTTTCGCCAGAGTGTATGTTAGTCCCAATGTAATAGGGGGCGGGCCTATTGCCATTTTACGGGCACATCCAAGACCCGAGAACCTTTGGTAGGTACCTACCTACATAAATCGCAAACTTCAGATAAGAATCAAGAATCTTTATTTTTGGGTACGTAATGTACGTAATGAATAAACGTAACTTTGATACTTCATACTGCATCAAATTTCCCTAATTAAATTTCACCTTAGTTTCCAATACACAAAGTTCATTGTCAGTGGCGGATTAAGAGCATCGGAGGCCCTAAGCACAAAGCCTGTGTAGGCCCCTAATTTAGAACAATTTTTTCCTTGACAAAGAGTGACAAAACAGTTCAATAGCTAAAACGTCCTATAACTTTTCTTGAAAAAAAGGAAGTAAATCATTAAAAAAAAAATTGCTTGGTTTAAAGGCCTACGACACGCTCAAGTATCACCACCGTTACAACTGCGCAGGTATGCCGAGCACACGGCACAGTTAAGAACGCGCAAGCCTCATTTTTGTCAAAATCGTCGGCGTGGAAGCTGGAAACAATGTTTCCCAATGAGGAACTATTTCTTATACTTACTGGTATAATTTCAATATTTGCAAACAACTAGAATTTTTTCACTAGAAAAAAGTCTTAGTATTCCATGTACAGTAGGGGAGACCGGGGACAAAAGTAACAGTTTGTAGATTCTGTCTGATTTCTCGTTATTAATAACATTTACGATAAAATAAATATAGTCACATAAAAACTTTAGTATATAGTCTACAAATAAATATCCATTATTACTTTACTTAATGCATCTCGAATTTTAGCAATTGTAAAGCCTCAAAAAAAAGGGAAATCGTTACTTTCGACCCCATGGTCAGGATGAAAGTAACAAGGCATGGGTCTAAAGTAACAACCCATAAATTCTGCCCAATGTTATAAATACGATTCAAAAGAAAGAACAAAAAAATCAATCAAATTATTTAGTTAAGAAAACTTCTTAAAAAACTAAAAAAAACTTATTAATATAAACTGTAAATGAGATCCATCATTTAAACTGACTAACTGATAAGAAGTTGTTTTATTGGTGCCATAATATACAATATTATGACACAAATATCTAATCAAAACAACAAAAAATAAAAATGTACAATGTGACATGGCAAACTTACGAAAGTAACACGTTACTTTTGTCCTGCCGCGAGCTGTTACTTTTGTACCCATCCCAATTTTTGAAATATCAGGCGACATAACTTTAAAACAGCACGTGTTATTCGAAAACAATTTATGACAGGCAATCTTATAATGAATCAATGAAAAAATTGTCATATGGTTCTTGGCATCTTAATTCTACGTAAACACTAAATGAATAAACACCAAAAAACATATTTTTGGTGTGTAAAATCACGAAATGCTCACTAAAATAAAATTGCACCGAGGCACGGGCGCGGAAAATGATATCATGCGCGGGGGGCATCGCATGCTGACTACCAGCTGTCGCTTGGGACGTTAAGGCTGTTGGGAAAGTCCACAGAGTCTTTGTTACTTTCTACCCGCTGTTACTTTTGTCCCCGGTCTCCCCTACAAGCCGGCCTGCGCAGGCAAAACTGTGGTGATGGTGATACAAACTTAGGCTCTTTACCAACCACACGCACGGTATTCCGTGTTTAAGCCGGCCTGCCCCCCTATATACTCTTGAAAGGCAATTTATTGCGGCTGTCTTGCGTACTCAACATTAAAAAAGTCATAACTTCTCTTCAAAATCAATTTACAAAAAGTAAAAATACGTAAATTTTCATCAAGATAAGGCCTTTTTTTAGAAGCTAGCAGTAAGAACCAAATACCTAGTTAGAACTAAAATTTATTTTCGATTTTGGCTGAAAAAGCCATTTTTGGCCTTTTTGCATGTTAACTTCTAAATTGTAGGCATTATATTATTATTTCTAGGTTCTCCAAATAGGCATTACCTAGCTGCGTTCAGGAGGATAATGTAGGTACCTATAGCAAAATGCACCGCGCGGAGATCTGATCGTAAATTAGTAGGTATTTTTACTTTTTGGAGAAACGCCTCTGATGAGAAGTTATGATTTTTTAAATGTTGGGATCGCAAGACATACGCAATACATTGCCTTTCAAGAGTGGCACCACTGCGCAGGCAAAACTGTGGTGATACTAATTACGCGTGTGGTAGGCCCTTTACCAACCACACGCACGGTATTCCGTGTTTAAGCCGGCCTGCGCAGGCAAAACTGTGGTGATACTTACGCGTGTGGTAGGCCCTTTAATAAGAGCAAACTCATTACATCGGACATATTGTGGATGAATAAAATGTAGGTATAAAATGAAACAGCAGCAGAGGATGGGGGCCCCTGGAGGCCCGGGGCCCCAAGCACGTGCTTGTCGTGCTTATAGGTTAATCCGCCACTGTTCATTGTACATTATGAAAATTTTACTATAAGTGGTAGCCTGATGTGCTTGGTCCGTAGGTAGGTAATCCATCCTTTGCAGATTTAATTTGCATGACGGGAATTTTTTGCTCGATTTGGCAGGGGCACTACCGTGCACCTATATTTACTTGGTGGGGGCACTACCGTGCCCCCAAATATTTTAGTTTTCCCTTGATTCATACACCAAACACTACTTATATTCCAATATTTGAAGCTTCTAGGTCTGCTAGAAGTGCCTTAGAATTTTTATGATCGGTGAGTGAGCGAGTGAGAAAATTAAGAAACTTTGACCCATTATAATTCTTAAACTACTGGTTCAAATTGAATGAAATTTGAAATATACCGTGTCTTTACAATGCCTGCATGGTTAGTGAAAATTCAGTCTTCTAGTTTTATCCACAACGAAGTTACAGGGGGTCGAAAATGGCCTTAATTGCTTCGAGAAAAGGATGGTATGGCCGTGCCGCTTTTGTGCTCGACTTGGTGGGGGCACTGCCGTGCCGTTGCGTTTATTTATAAGGATGTTATTATTTGTTGAAGTTGTAATAACGGTACAACTTACCCTCTGACATTCTTTTTGAGACAATAAAATATCTGTGTAGTTAGAACAATTTTTACACATCATGTTTATGCTCCCAAGAGTGTTATATAAAGCGAAAACAATAGTCAAATTGAATAAATATAATAATTATTATTATCTTCTTCTATACTCATGTTACATTTAAAGAGGTAAAGGTTTGTATTATGTAAGTATATTGCAATGAACAAAATCAAATTATTAGACCGCTATTTAAAAATATACAATAATAGTGCTACTTTAAATGAACTCAGCTAAAAATACAACATACAGTCAATATATGGATTGAACTCTACATAAACACTCACGCCTGTATCTGCGGGGTAGGCAGCGGTGCGTTGCTACACCCAAAAAAGGTACTAAAATTTATTTGATAGTATTCCCACACCTTAGTGTTGTTTGGTAAACTGCTTATAAAATGTGAAATTCTCATTTGGTGGTTGTGAAAGAGCTATAATAAAAAGATACCTTTATTATTATAACTACAGTTTGCTGAAATTTGTTCCAATCATCTTGATAGAGGTGTGTGTAAGCATACATATTTATAGTTAAGGATTACAGATGCTAAATAGTTAGGTATCTGATTTTTTGCTGCAAATTTTCTTTACTTAGAAGGAAAGTAAAAAAAATAAAAACGAAAACGGTGAACCTTAATACTTACCCGTTTAAATAACGTTTGCATAGCTGGTTGTACACTATACATTTAATAAGTTACATTATTTTGTACCCTCTTCTGAACTAAAATAATAACTAAAAGTAACACCTATGTCCTTTGTTCGTAGGACCTTTCTAAATTCGTGTTGTATGAGAGTTTGGTGATCGTCCATTACATAAAATACTTAAGCATATATAAGTATAAAATCAAATTCGTCAGCTAAAAAATCACCTTGACATGATGGTATAACTGTAATGCCAATATAAACCTAGAACATCTATTGTAACATAATATAGATATTCACTTTTAGATACAAATAAGTTTATATACTGTAGTTCTATATTCGCTGGCAATGGAAAAGTCAAAATAACAACAACAAAAAGCACTTTAAAAAAAAAAAAAATTAAAATTTTAACAAAATATTATCGTTCTAGTTGGTAATATCGTAATATCCTGATGCGCTTTTAAATGTACTTCTATGTTGCAGAAACTGTTATTATGCTAGCCTTTTCCGTTTAGGACTAATTTGGTGCTTTTGTCACTGGGACTTTTTCATTGCTCGTGAGTGTATTTAGCAATAATCCTAAAGCTGCGTACACACCGGGCCAACGAACGCCCAACGAACGCCAACGGTGATCCCAACGATGGATATTATTCATACATAATACAGGGCAGATTGCAGCAACGAAGGTCAACGAAAAACGTTCATTGGCGTTCGTTGGTCCGGTCTGTACGCGGCTTAACTCAATCGCTACCAATGATTAAGGCATACTATGTTTATAGCATACAGTACATATACAACAATATTTGTGTCGTTATTTAGGTATTCGTGCCTTGGATTGACCCACATTTGAATAAAAAACTTTGGTTGTAGGAATTAAGGAACATCAATATAGGATAATTACATGATAAATATCAATTCATCAGCATGAGGGGCCTATGTACAAACCTGTGTTGTAATCTTTGTTCACTATTATTAATTAAGTGGTTGTTTTGTTTATGCGTAGGCCCCTTAAGTATAATAATTTAAGTTAAAGCCAACAGTCCATAGCAGTATCAAAATGTGATACTATATAATTGATAAGCAAATCAATAATAAAATATACCTTATTTTACCGCGTATAAAACCACGTGCATATTCTGATAAAGTCCAAACAGAACAACTTTCCCTTTGCCTAAGATATCCATCATTTAGAACCGATGGTCGACCCAAGCATTAAGCTGGGTCCACTAATGCCAGTAAAGTTGTTTTGTTTGATAACGTACTATTAAGAAACCAGCTCCCGTATTCAGTTACTCCCAGTTGGATTGGTTGTTATGAAATGGCTGTCAACTTAGTGCATTATTAATTAACAACTTTTTACCCACTAATTTGACTTCACAAACGTTTGTGCTGAATGTAAGCTTATGCTATTAAGCTTCTTCCATATATGTTTTCATTAAAGATTGGTTGTGTTTTTTGTTAATAAGTCGCTAAGTTGATTCCAAGTATCACCGATTTTTAACCAAGCCCAAAAAGTTACAGAATATATGGGCTGAACTATGTTAACTAACTATAATAATACCTAAGCTTTTCCTTCCTTTTATTTCAAACGCTACTCATCGACGTTTTCCAAATTTCACTATCTTAATACCTACTGCATCTCACATGCTATTCTAGCTATACCTCTCTTTAAAAAATGGTAATTTATATCAGATCACATTTTCTCTTAGCGGTAGGTGGCGGCAGCGTCATACTTAGTTTAAACACCGAATAATAACTAGTATTTTTATTTAGATTGGTAGATTTTTTTCATATTTACGGCATTATCCCACACTGACTTTATTTTACTGTAAAGCCACGAAAAGCTTACATTTATTATCATATCACTATATTAGGAGGTTTCTTTTGAGTTCTAAGGTTTTCGCACTCGTATTTTTTTAACCCCCAACCGAAAAAGAGGAATGTTATAAATATAACGTATCTGTGTATTTATAGAATTTAGTTCAGAGTCTGTAGTATCAGCTTCTAAGTACATTTACTATGGCATTTCTTTTAAACTTTCGCATTTTGTGAATAAACTAAAATACAAGTAACACTCTCTAGCCTTTACTAGGTTGGCATAATCGTGCTAAACCATTTATTTGATTACTTGATTCATGTTCTATTTAAATAAAATTAGTTTAGACTGACTTAATTTTAAGTTACAGAATAAAGTTACAGCAGACAATAACAATACATTTACGAAATCATGCCAATTTCTACTGAAATTCCCAAATAGGTATATCCTCAAATATTCCCTGGCCTGTCACAAGTTTTACATTAAACATACCTACATTGACCTACATGAAAGAGAATGATTAAGTACTGTTATAAGTGTCTAGCGTAATATTCTAAATAACTGTTATATATTTATTATGATTGAAGGAGAATAAAATAATACATAACTTTTTATTATATACAATTTATTATATACATACATTTTACATAAATAGACAGAGCGTACAGTCCATATATATATACTTATACCTACATAATAAATATATTGAAAGTATAGTGTTCGATTTAGCAAATTCTTTTGGTCATTGTCAGTTATTAAATACATGTCCAAAATAAAATAATGATTGGTAATAACTTTTTTATTTGTGTTTAAATAAGGGTTACATTTATTAAAAACTGGGGTCTCGGTATACAGATAGAACGCTGGCCGTAAGATTTATATATTTGACGAACACAACGAAAATAATCCATAGAAAGTTACCGGTGCCCGCAGACAAAAAGTTTTCATGACTTTGTAGATGGACTGTACGTAATATTATCCAAATATACATATAATACATACATAAATATTGTGGATCCCAGCTGCTATAGGTAAATATACAAAAAACAGTTGCTATAAGATCATTACATGAGTTTCACACGTAGCAATATCAATAATAGAAGATTACTGACTAACTAAACTTCACCGTTTCGTAAATTTACCTATGAGAAAGATCATGATACCCCTGAGGCTACATCATCATCACGACCCATGATGTCCCCACTGCTGGGGCACGGGTCTCCTTCCAATGAAGGAAGGGTTTAGGCCTAGTCCACCACGCTGGCCTAGTGCCGGTTGGTGGACTACGATGACTACCCTGAGGCTACGATGCGGAGATGTTATGGTCTAAAGTCTGTTTTTTAATCTCAGATACTAAATTGAAAGTTTCTGAACGGAATCGACTGTTGATAAACCGTTCAGTATAGGTTTTAACAAATCTGTATGGCGCAGAGCTAGTGAGGTGCATGTACCGCTAGATGGCGCCTCCTCCGCGCCAATGGGGAATGATAAAAATCATGTTTTAGGCCTGTGCCAGTAAATTTTATTGAAACACTGCTTGAGGCATGCTGCATGCAGTACAGTCCACATTTTGTTATTTGTTTTATCTTTTATTTGTACATAATATAGTTACATTAAAATTTAGTTTGTAGTTTAAGTTAGCGATTGAATTTGACGAAACAAATAAGTAAATATTATATTCATAAAGCTAATGAAACCAATCATGTATGTAAGTACATTATTTGTTATAATAATTTTAATAAAAAAAATATAAGTGCTTTAAAACCTTTTTTTATTTGTCATCCCATATCACGTACGAAAAATACATTTAAGTTCGACCAAAGCAGGTTTTAGAGCTATACATTGCCATTTATTTCGTCACTGAAGCCCCTGCCTAACCCTCAGTAGTACTAGGCTAGCAGGATGCGTGGGAACCGACACCTGTGGCCAATCATCGACGGCGTTCATATTGATCCCGCGCCAGCCTGCGGCAAGCGGAGTGAGGCAGCTATGTCCTTATTTTATACGGACTTGAATTTTATCAGTGGCAAGTCCTTATTTTATAACACACTTTATCACGTATACCGCTAGGTGGCGACTTCCCCACGCCTAATGCGCGTTTACTCGCCACTACTCGAATGCAGTAAAAACTCGGCTTCCCCATACTGCTCACATTCACTTGCGATTAAACGCGTGCGTGATATAACTCAGCCCCAATCTTAATACAAAATAAAATTCAGACTTAACGACAAACAAAAACTATTACCTACTTATTTCTGCTTCTACTAGAGGCGATTTTAACTTAAAACAAGTAGCATGCCTAAAAATACTCAGAACTCTTCAAATATTGTATGTGGTTGTGCAGTCATACCATTTACTAACTGCGTTAGCGACCTCATTAGCATCAACTTCTGTTCATCCAATTTCAGACGTTTTTCCCCGATCCTCACCAGCCGTTTTAGAAGTTCCACCTCTGTGTTGCTTGTTTCAGTACCAACAGATGCCCGACGCTTTTTAGATGACTTCTGGAGATATTTTACCGTTGGTGGTTCTATACAGGGTGATCCTAGGTGTGGCGTTCCAAGCGGTGGTGTCTTGGGACAGGAATTAAGTGGGTCAGGTGTGTCAATTGGGTCAAGAGGGTCAGGAGAAGTGGGTGCCGTCTCGTCAGGCTCTTCGTCGTCATCAATCGTTACGATTTCTGTCTTGCCGTCCGCAGTAGAAGATACCTATTGACAAGAAACACAACTATATCAATCTATATCGTAGGTATCGAATGCGAGCGAGATAAAAGTAATGAGAATTATCTTGTGCTGAAATTGCCAATAATGCACATGATTGACCGTTTTGATTGAAATGAAAACTTATTTATCGCCGTATAATTTAAACAGGTGTAATTCCTGGATTAACTCCAACAATTAGACGAATTATTTAATTATAAAGAGAAAAAGTTGTTTTTAAAATAAAAATTAAGTTTCATGTCAGTAAAATTCCGTAATCTTCACGATAAAAAACAATTTTATACACACTGAAATCTTTTCCTTTATCAATCCTCTTTAACAAAATGTAGGTATTGAAGAGTACAGCTTGATTAGACCCGCAGGTCACAACTACTATACACAGAAACACTAACCACAGGCGGCGGAACCGCCAGCCCCCGCGCCCTCGGGCCAGGCAGGGCGAAGTCCTCTCCCATCATGTTCATGATCATGATGTCCCGGTCTGTGACCTTCAGGGCTGGTGCTGGGCCTCCTTCCCCGGTCGACAGCTCCCGCGCCCTCACGGCTACTGCCGCCTTCTTGGCCACGTATTTCTTGTCTGTCCAAACCTGAGAGGTTCAATTCATTTGGTCACGCTGAGTTGTAAGTAGAAATTAAGTTTAAGCTAAGGTTGACCTGTATAGCTGCCTTGCTTTGACAGTTTACGGACAGAATGAGTGGTGGTCCTCTGAATGCTAATCTGTAACCCGAAGATCCTGCAGGATGTTTTAAAGGATGTGGTCAGTGCCATAAATGATAAATGTAAACAGGCAGGAGTAAGAGGTGACACACAAGACACAAGCGAATTAATTACTTAACAGCTTTTAGCTGTTTCTACATTATTGTGGAGTGAACTTGAGTGAAGAAAAAAGTTATGCAGTTATATTAACCGGCATGAATTACCGGTCGGGCAGATATTTACTAGTTAGGTCATAGACATTCTAGCCGATTCTAGCGACGACAGGTATGACTTCCTAAGCTGCAAACGACGAAACCTGTTCCTACTTCTACGTCCTACACTCTACCTTCCGCCACTGCTCCACAGTCTTACGGCTTCCTTCGAGGCTGTTCAGCTGGTTGGCAATATCCTCCCACAGCAGTCTCGCTCTGGCCCTCTCCCTCTGGTTCCCGGGGCCACCACGAGCCAGCTCGCGGTGTTCATCCATGAGGCTCATCAGCAGATGCGACTGCGCTGGCGACAGGTTCCTACTCATCTCTGTAGGGGGAAAGGGAAAATGACGTATTACGGTGACAGCTTAGATCGTTAGCTGGTGTTTGTGATATCTATCTACCATTTAGAAATTATAGGTACTTACTTTGCTGGAAGGATTTTTCGAAAAACAACAATTTTGTTTTTTGAGGTTAGTATAGCATAGAGAATATACATAATTTTTTAAATATATGACAAGCCATACCTATACTAAACAAGCAGGTGGCCGTTATTATCTTGATATCCACCATAAAAATCAATATTCGAGGTCAAAGAAATCTCTCTGCAGGTTGACTGACAAAAATGCTTTTAGCATCACATGATTTTGCATTGTTTAACTATTTATTTATATGGTTCGACTAGGAGACTAGACTATCTTAATTAATAATTACCCTAAATAGTTTTGGAATAAACCGATAGTACCTACATTTCTACGGAAAGCTATAGATCGCATCCAGTGGCGTGCTTTGGGAGAGGCCTACGTCCAGCAGTGGACTGCTATAGGGTGATGATGATGATGAAATTTCTACTGAAAGAGGGTCAGGGTTATTTGACGTCCACTGTACATTTAAACCCACGGCCTCTCTAATGAGCGGCGAGATCGTTGTTCCGTTACGCCATCACGGCACGACTATAAGTATTAACAAAAAATACTTATAAATACATAATGTAAGTACTTGTATTGAAATTTTTGCAACCAAAAGCTTCATCGCGGCCCAATGCTCCAGAAAAAGTTTAACATTTAAAAAAAAGGAAGGTGTTATACTATCTGCTACAATCTCCAACGCATTCAAAAAACAATCTTAACTCCGTGACAAAAGAACCAGATTCAAATCACTGCCGATACTACCCCATCCTTTTCACACTCATGACAACTTTACAAAGCTTCTCTTTCCACCATCAGTATATCAGCGCAAATGTGAAAGGGGCGTTGCAGTTGGGGCGGGGCCTCCGCAACCCTCGGCCCTCACAAAACCACCACAATCATCACTCAACTGAACTCACCGAAAGAGGGAACAACTCCTATACAAGTCCTATATCCTATAAAAAAACTACTAAAAGCTACATTCGTAAAATATTATCATCATACAAAAAAATAAATCAACATGGCGTAGTCGCATCGCACCATACAGTGAAAATACCCCCCAAAGCCTACCAAATTCAAACAATTCGAATGACAAAAGTGAAAGTAGTACAAAAACCATGTGATAACTACAACAACTAAACTGCCGTGGAAGGATGTTCAACATGGAGGTTGGCGGCAGCGGCCCTAGGGCTCCGCCGAGCGAGGCCGGCGCCCCAGTGCCTGTGGGCCTGGGGGCTTCTCCTACGTCAGGAAGCAGCTCTGATATATTCCTGTACGATGACTCGTCGATGTCTGATGGCAGTCTCTACGCTAGTGACCAGGAGAACCACTCGACGCCACGGAAGAGGTCAGTTTTTGGGTGTTTCCTATTGCTTCTTCTTGATTTTTATATGACAACTAGCTGTTCCCGCGCGCTTCGCTTCGCCTTAAAAAGTTTTCCTGTGGAAATTCCGGGATAAAAAGTAGCCTATGTTCTTTCCCAGGGTCTAGACCGTATGTATACCAAATTTCATTCAAATCCGTTCAGTAGTTTTGGCGTGAAAGCGTAACAGACAGACAGACACAGTTACTTTCGCATTTATAATATTAGTTAGGATTAGGATAGCTAGACTTGTCCGATTGCTAAACTTACTACGAGTACATAGTTATGCTATCTTCTCGTATAATTATTTTTTGCACAGCGATTTTATTAATTGTTCTTTTTAATTTGTACCTGGCATTATGTTCTATTTGATTTATTTAATTACTTGTGTAGAGGTACTTACCTCAAATCTATGTTTTGTTAACTTATTTTAAATTTTAATTTTAAACTGCAATGCGGATTATTAACCATTTTGTTTGTTATAATAATCTTCATACTGATGTACCAAATCCGTGTAAAAACCACAGCTGCTTGTTTTTTATTTATGTTCAATTCAATAGGTATACTAAGAATGTACTACAGAGACTATACTTATCCATAGTTTAAACATCTGATATTACATGTAGCGGCCACTGGCAGTAAAAGATTATAAATCAACTTCATAGCAAACACGAAAAAGACCTATAGCAGTTATTAGTTCTAAATGAAAACGGTATAAGTAGGTATTATTATATTTCCTAGGCCTATTGACTTGTGGCTTTTCTCTTTGGCGGAAACCTCCCATATACAAGTAAATATTCAAATCAAAACAGGCTCGTCTATGTAAGCGTCTATGTTTTCTCAAAAAGTCCATGAGAATTTTTTAAGGTGCTACTAACTACCTAGGTGTTTTTTCAAACATATACATCTGAAGGGCTAGCACGCGGCGCATTTAAGACGTGACATAAGTTTTGCATCGCTCTCAATTGTATCACGTAGCTTCAATCGTATCAACGCGAGCCCGATGTATAACTTTTATCACGTCTTAATTGACCCCGCGTAGCCTTTCTGAACCAGCCAAGCGAACTACGTCCCCTGTTGACGGTGGATGTGAATAATAATGGCTTTACTACACTGTCGGGCAATGAAAAAGTTCCACTCACAAAATTCCGACAACAAACGAACCCAATTTTTTCTAAGATTTAATTTAAAATAGGAACAAAATATTATAGATTTTAGTTGGTAATATCCTGATGCTCTGATAAATGTACTTCAATGTTGCAGAAAACGGCATTATGCTAGCCTTTTCCGTTTAGAAGTAATTTGGTGCTTTTCTCAGTGGAACCTTTTCATTGCCCGTGAGTGTATTTAAAACATTTTATTCATATTTATTGATAACACCGCCCAACCCCGCAGATCCGAGTACCGTCGGCACAAGCGGCGCTCTCGCTGCCCCCAGCAGCAGATCCAGCAGCGGCAGGCAGCGAACATGCGCGAGCGCCGGCGCATGCAGTCCATCAACGACGCCTTCGAGGGACTCCGGGCACACATACCCACGCTGCCTTACGAGAAGAGACTGTCGAAGGTGGATACCTTGAAGCTGGCGATTGGGTATATCAGCTTTTTGGGCGAACTGGTGAGTTTTGCAGTTAATTATTTGCGAATTTATTTTGAGTACCGTTTAGCCTGTCTGTTCGTCGGGAATCGTTATGGAAACATCTGAGATCAACAGAAACAGGACAGCTAAAAGTTACTTATAACGATCATATTTTGCTACGAACCAGCTACGATGTTGCTACGGCAGCTCGTAGCAAGCTTGTAGCAAAAGCCTGCTACGAATATCGTAGCAAGCTGGTTTCCTTTTGTATCTTCTGTTACAAAGAAAGAAAGTGAATAATCTAATTCCTTACGTTGCTCATCATCATCATCATCATCATCAGCCAATAATCATAAACTGCTGAACATAGCTCTCTCCCAAGGAGTGCTACCCCTAGGCTGTCCTCATCCAGCCAATATCGGCTTACGTGGTTATTTGTTTGTAATTATCTGAGCATATAACTAACTTGAACCAAGGCTAGCGCGAATTGCTACTACTTACTTACACAACCTTATGAAAATAAAGTAAAAGTTTCAACTTACTTTATTAGTAAGTGAATCGATTGATTTACGCGATTACACCCTTTGATAAACACTATTACCCCCTGCATTGAGTACCTCTGTACCATAGTGAAAGTAAACGCTGTTTCA
This sequence comes from Plutella xylostella, assembly GCF_932276165.1. Lineage (NCBI taxonomy): Eukaryota > Metazoa > Arthropoda > Insecta > Lepidoptera > Plutellidae > Plutella > Plutella xylostella. The sequence goes on from NC_064012.1 coordinate 15,307,481, forward strand.
TGTTTTTGTGGTAACATTTACTAAACGCTAAACGTATTTAAAATTGAATTTAAATCAAATTTTTAATACATTTTGTACTAACGGACAGACGTTTGACAGGCTACTAAATACGTGTAGCGTTTGGTGAAATTCCACAGACTGGTAGGAGTTTTACATAAAATTATTAACTACGACAGGTCCGCGCCGACCGCACGGGCACGGAGGTGTCGCTGCCCGGGCTGGGCAAGGCACAGAACAAGGAGGAACACAAGAAGGTCATCATCAGAGGTCAGTTTAGAATAACTATTGATAGGGCGAATATGGATCCCATATTACCATTGTACCTAAAAAAACAGCTTCGGTTAAACCCAAAAAAGTGGATTACTGAATGACAATTACTCTTCATTTCAGCTTAGACAATTCCTTATGTTTTTAAGACATCCCATTATGAAATCTAATGACTTTGTGTGACTTATTATATGAGGCGCATTATAATGAATAGAAGCAGAATTTGCAATAGTGTTTGTATGGTTCATGCATAATTTGGAAAACATATGAACTGTCACAGCCATAGAACAAAGCGGACTCGGGTCTCAATGGTCACAGCCTTCCATCGTAATATATGATCGAAGGTCACAGCGATCATTTTAGCTGAAACGAGGTACCTAGCTATACACAAGAAAATAATCGATTACGGTTTAATCCGACGCCGACGGCATGGCCGTGCTAGTGTACGGTAAATACATGTAGATACGAAGTATTAGGTATAGGATACAAATATTACCTTTGGTTACGGACTTAAAAAGGGGGTAGTTAATTTATTAAATTCGCGGCGCACTACTCTACTCTACTACCGCCTCTCCTTATTTACGCAAAAAAATACCAGATGGCAGCACACGTAATTAATAACCACAATACAGTCTTATACGTTTGTAAATGTTAGGTACTTAAATATAACTAAATTACTTTAAATCATAAATGCGTAGCCTACAGAATATATCTACCTCGCATTTGTTCAAATAAAATAAAGGTTGTGTATGTGAATAATATTTTTTGATTTGCATTTTAACTAAAGCGAAGTTAAAACTTCCCTGCACACAAAAAAAAAGACAGCAAAAATGATGGTTCAAAAATTCAAATAAAAAAAAAACACGGCACTGACCTGAGTCAATGAAGCGTGTCCGAGGGCGCGACCCCGATGGCACAGTGGTGGCGAGCGCACCTTGCGTCCCGCGGTACCGGGTTCCCTTCCCGGCGCGGACACGTGGGGTGTAAGAGACATGTGGTTTTTAATAGTGTTGAGGTTGATAGTTGATGGCTAATCATGTCGCTTTAGTTCTACTTACCATTTATATTTGGAAGCATTTTACTTGAAGTCCATGCGTAGGATAAAGTTAAAATATTTCAATAACTACGTATCATGTACTTAATAGAAATGTACATTACCCTAATTCAGTATGTAGGTAGGTTAGGTACTAAAAGACTCATTTAAAAAAATACCTGCGACTCTGTAGCTATGTACTGGCTCACTTGTTTGTGATAAAGTTACCTAATGGTTGCATCTTCAAAATATACTTGTTTCCTGATCTTAGTTCCAACTACTGTAGGTAGTTAGAAATAGGTTAAAACTTGAAACACCAGCTGTAATCATATTTTAATTTCACACACAAATAACACAGATAAGACAAAACAATCAGCCGATCCCACAGACCATCACGCGAACCCCCTCCCAGGTGCAAGTTGCATGCAACATCCACATTCGGACATTTCACAAAACGGCCAGGTCCCACGCTGAGTGACGGTAGCGTGACTCATCCCGTGGGATGACACTATCATGGGGTCAGAGGCAACACCTGACGGGGTTTTCTCACAGCGCTTGTGAAAATAGGGACAAATTGCATTAGTTCCTCATTTATTTTTATAATTTTATATAATTTTTTGGTAAAACTGCATTATACCGGCTGACATATTTTTTTTCAAGTTTGTCATCCTATTACACCCGAGTCCGCGTTGTTCTATGCCCTGTTCAGAGAATCCAACATTTAGAGTTCAACATTTAATAAGTACCAAATCTAATTAAAGGAGCCAGAATACCTAGGCTAGACTCGGCTTAAATATCCAGCTATCTATTTACTACGTAGTAAGTATTTTACTGACAATATCTTACTGTTCAAGCCTTTACGATCTTATTCACCACAATCACAGCTGACAAATAAAAATGCAAATGTATAACAAATACATTTAGAATTGCTCCTAATCGCAAGTTCAAACATACGACACAATTAGAAAGGGTCTATTGGCGACCACCTTGCACAGTCGAGGGGGACTCCCCGGCACGTGGAACTATTGCAGCAGTGCTCCATCTGCAATGACAGTGTAGTACCCCATATACACAAACATTTTAAAGTGTACAGTCAACAAAAAACATAGGTATGATAGATACCTAATTAAGGTACCCCCAGAGCAATCTGTTTGATTCTAACAATAAAATAAAATATTTTTATTTTATTTTATTTTCATAATTGGAATGACTTCATAAAAATTTGCTTTGATTCATTATGATGAGTAAAAATAAGACAAAACTTACTTGATATTTAGTAAATTTTTTTTTTTTTTTTTAACTTTTTTTAATATTACTCAAACAACTGAAATATTTACAAACTATTATTTTTATGCTCATATACATATTATGTTATTCATACAAACATATTCCAAACATCCCATATCATTTCATCACTTAGCAATCCAACGCAGTTGTACCACTGGTTGCAACAATTCCACCTATATTTGCGGACGCAGCGGAGAGAATTTGTTGATACGATACGGGGCGAGGTTGAGAGGGCGTGATGAAACTATTAACAGAGAATATGAACATTATTGTACTTCTATTGAGTGCGCTTTTCATGACATGCGATATAATGTAAACGTGAGACGCTAATGGCCGCGGGAGCGGTTCGTGTGGGAATAAATGCTTTTAGGTGCTTAAATTGAATTAATTTGCGCATTTTGGTGTACATTGTGGACCAAGCTCTTGGTTCCGAGTTGGAACACTGTTGAGACGTACAAATGTAAATTAGTCACCATTTTCAGCTTGTTAGAATGGACGACTTGTGATTGTAATGTTAGTTCATCATTTTATATACCTAGTGCAGATTACGTAGTCGATAATAAATACCAATGTATAGTAGGTACATATGCATAATAAAAAAACAGCAGATAATATTCCAATTCATTTTTTCCAACCACCACAATAGATACAGACCTAATCAAACCGCCATCATCGTAGATAGGGAACTCTATAAAAATACAGGGTGCTGATAAACCGCGCACTCGAGTCCCCTTTTTTACAATGATTAAAAAAAGCGTTATCGATGTATTATACAGGATTAAGCAGGAGATTGTAAGCACGTGCGTTTGTTGGCGTACCGTGTTCAGCACGGCTAGTATGGCCATAATAAGACAAGATGTGAAGTGACTGTTTAAATTGACTCACTTTTTGATATCAGTCTTAAATGTTAGCATAGGGTGTACATGGGACTCATTTTAGTTGTGTGATTGGATATAAGCCACAGTGACACTGAAACTTTTCTGCTCTGTGGAAATATGTATTTCATTCGTTCTTTTTTTTGAAAATCCCTCATTTGTGGCTCTTGTTTGTATTGTCTATGGTTTTTTGACAATTTAAATGTCACCAAACGTCAAATTTGAAGAAAATTTTCGCTGTTTGGTGCGTTCGAGTGAAATATTTTGGTAATATTACCATTGCATTTTTGCATTGCGCTACCCTATGGACTCATATTGGCTCATTAACTACTTTCTTGAGTTTCTTGGACATCGTCACATGAAATAATATACGACCGAGCTTGCTCCCGACCAAGCACGATCAGATTCCTTGGGAGTTCTTCGGCAGACGATTTCTATGCACCGGCTCCATGAGACGAAGAACAAAACAGCATGCCACCTGACTGATGACCCACCCACCGTTTACCCGGCCCCAGGAGCTAGAAAGCCTTGAGACAAAAGCTCGGGCAGGATTCTGACGGGCGCAACAGAATATCATCTACGATCTACGATGCTTGTCCCACGGCCTGACTGAATAATATTTATATAATCAATGGAAGGAAAAAACAGTAGGTAAGTGCCAGTACCAGTCACATGTTATTATAATTGGGCACATGCACACAAAACAACTCAAAAAACTTTTTTCACTTGGCAGTACTTGGTCAACTAGGCCATTCATTGGAAGGAAACCCGTACCCCAGCAGTGAGGACGTGATGGGCTATGATGATGAAGATGACAATAGGAGTCATAATCTTAGTTCATAAGTATAACTAAAATCTAATTAAACATTTTTGTTTGTTACAGAACATTGAAATTGGCTCGTAGGCAAGACGGAAGATGGTCAAAACCGGTCAGAAAATGATGGCCTAGACACGGTTGGAGAGCTCTTGTTGGCAGAAACCACCTGAAGATGGTCAGATGACATCAGCAACCTTGTGGTGATACAATGAACTGGAGCGGCACCGAACTGAAAAAGTTGAAAAACTTGGCATACATACTATGATACCTATTTGATGACTGATATAAGCCAAGTTCAGACTGATTATTGTGATAGTTGATAACTAAGAATACCTAATATGCTTTTATGGTGTGTGAAACAGTATACTTTTTATAATTTATTAATTAAAAGTTTAATAAATGTTTTACTTACCTAAAGAAAATATTATATTTTAATAACCATTTAATTTAGTTGTACATGCTAGCATATCCACTTATTTTTTTATAGTTAGTGTGTTGTTGATAAATAATAAAGCCAGACTAGGGTTTGTCGCTGTGGAGAAAGGATTAGCATCAGTCACTGACTGCCCGGTGTGCCGGACTTATTAAATGTACAGTTTATATTATGATTTACATTTCTTGAACTCCACATTTAACATTCAAACTATTCAATTAGCCACTTCATTTTAGTTAGTGTGTTGTTGATAAATAATAAATCCTGACTAGGGTTTGTCGCTGTGGTGAAAGGACAATCAGTCATCATAGCATCAGTCGCTGACTGCCCGGTGTGCCGGACCTATTCAATGTATATGATTTACATTTCGTGAACTCCACATTTAGCATTCAAACTATTCAATTAGCCACTTCATTACCTACATACTTTGGCGTGAATAGGCAAACTTAAAGTATATGGGAGACAACTGAAAATCAGTGGTTTGTTCCTAAGGGCAAACATATGCACTGAGTTGCTTCCAAACAAACTAATGTCTATCTATCTAACTTCTTAGCGCATGTGAGCGACAGGTTTTGAATCCACATTTCTTCCGTGAGGGGCGGGCGCTTACCCGTCTGAGCTAACACCGCTACATATAAGTAATTTACTTTAATGTATAATTTTAGTCAAATAAAAAAGAGGATGTGTGTTTTGACAAATGTTGTTTTTAAAGCATTTTCAACGGGTTATTAGAGTCCCGGATCATCCTCCCTATAAGTATTATAGTAATTTTCCTTTCCTGCATCTCTTCTTGTAGAGCAAGGATGAAATTAACAAAAACTAAACAAATAATTATTTGTGTCACATGTTATCACCACCTTCGAACTTGAGTGATATAATGCTACCTAAACAAATGTCAAACTGAGACATGTGTGGATAAATTGGTACACCCATGTTAGGAAATAAGACAAATCTTCCAATCTCGCTGTCAAAATTGTAACTCACATCTTGTAGTGATTATTTCGTGTTGGCCATGTTAGCGTTTGTGAGGACAACTGGTATCACACAATTTGTTGCAACTAGCTGTCATTTATATCTTGTCACCGCCATACTGTGCTACGCGTGCAGTGCGCGGGCTTTAATGCGGATTTGTACATTGTTTTATTAATGCTAGAGAAGTGTGGAGTGCTTGTGAGATGTCTTGGGGTATTACGGCCACGCCCACTGTGTAGCAGAGGTAATGATAAGCGTAGAGTATACCTACAAGGTATAGGAGATCTATGGGGGTATGGGTCGGGGAAACACAGCTTTTACAATCTAATGTCCTATATTATGTACTAGTCGGTAGTTCTAATGATAGTTGTAGGTAGTCATGGATCATAATTAGTTAGGGACTTCTCTAAAGAAATTTGTGGTCTTCTCGTTAGAGACGAAATTCTGTCTGTTCGACCTTGGGTGAGACCACGTATAGTGTGGCCCACAGAAAAAAATAACATTTTGTATTGTAGTCTATGATTGCAGTCTTTGTCTCTTTGGTCATAGATAGAGATGGTCGTTAAAAACTACAACTGTAAAAACGACATGTTGTCAGGAATTAACAAAAGTTGTGTTTATTAAAATAAACTAAACGACTTTAAAGTTAATTTTTAAAAAATATTTAAAACTGATCTTTATTATCACTTATTAAGATTCATTTTTGTCTATGACACAAAAAACAACACCACGATTTACAAATTAATTTTGAAAATGTTTGAAACTAAACTCTATTTACCAGCTACTAAGATACATTTTTGTCTATGACACAAAAAACAACGAAATGATTTCAAAATTATTTTTGAAAATGAACTGTATTGTTATTTGTGAAGACTCGTTTTTGTGCGTAACCCTACAATTAACGAAGTCGTAAACAACGGAACACCTATATCAACTAATATGAGCTCTATTTTGTCACAAAGAAGAATCATAATTGCCTGTGATAAAAAACGACAGGAAGTTTGCACCTTTAGTTTTTTTTTGAACTGTTGTTTTGACATGAATGAACGTATCGATATCGAAGTTTTTTTAAAGCTACATGAACGTTTCCGACATTGTTGTCATAGACAAAATATTAGGTTTTGTGTTTATTTTATCTTTATTGCGCTTTAGAATTTGTAAAATAAGAAGACAAAATTTATGTTTTTAATTACTGAATGGGTAGGTATTATGTACTTATTCGTCGTATTCTACTGAAAAAAATATTTTATTACCAAGTTTGATGGCGCCGACACACTAGCGGACGCGGCTGACAGCCGTGTCCGTAAGCCGCGTCCGCTAGTGTGTCGGCGCCTTAAAACCAGACCTCTTTTTTTATTCAAACCATAGAATGTTCATACTAACTACAATATTTTCTTTTAAAAATTGTCACTGAAACAAATGATAGAGCATTACTATTCTGAGGGTGAAAAAGAAAAAAATATTTTTGATTCGTTATATTTGTGTTTTCTATTATGTCATTACATTTCCTTTTCTGTTCTGTGGCATAATGTGTGAAATTGTGTATCTGTGGCAAATTTTGACATGTTTACATTTTGAAAAGTTTGCTTTCAAATTTAAATGAGTGTAATAATTAGATAATTTACATCATTTTCGTATTAAAGTAACAGTGAATGAAAATGCAATCAATACATAATGTGATATAATGATTATTCTTATATATTTAACTAACTCCATATAGCCATAAAGGTGAGAAACATTTAAACAGTTTTGGGCTTTCAAAGGTAGAAAATGTAAGTAAATAAAGATTTTACTGTTTTGTTTAAGATAATGACTCAGTGTATGTGTTAATATGCATTACAAGAATCTATATTAGTATAATAATGATACGATGTTACGACAGACCAATAAAAACACGCAACAGTAGAGCCATAGACAAAATAATATTAATTTAACGAAAACTTACTCACACACAGAGAAGCAAAAAACAACTAAACGGAAAATTAACTTAACTATTAAATTAACCGTTAGTTTATTTTAACACAACGATACAACATGTTGTTCAAAACCAGCAGTTATTTCCAACTCTAGTCATAGATAATAATTATCTCCATGATTTTTCTGACACGTGTCACAACAATATATGTAACAACAATAAGTAATCCCAAATTACAACTTAATACCTCGTGTATAAACCTCTTAACATCTCGTAAACCTTGAATAAAATGCCAATAAAGTTATTACTGGCGCGGCAAGTGCTGGACTCGTCCGGTTGCCCGACGGTGGAGGTGGACCTGGTGACGGAGCTGGGCCTGTTCCGCGCCGCCGCACCCCCCGGCCCCTCCGGCCCCCCCCGCAAGGGGGAGCCCCTGGCGCTGCGCGACGGCGACCCCGCGCGCTACAACGGTCGCTCCGTCGCCGGCGCCGTCAAAAACGTCAACACCATCATCGCGCCCGAGCTGCTCAAGATGAACCTCGAGGTCACCATGCAGAAAGAGATCGACGAGTTTCTAATAGCCCTCGACGGCAGCGACAACAAGGGCCGGCTCGGCGCCAACGCCATCCTGGCGGTGTCCCTGGCGGTGCTGCAGGCCGGCGCCGCCAAGCTGGGCCTGCCGCTGTACCGCCACGTGGCCACGCTGGCGGGCGCGGCGCCGCAGCTGCCCGTGCCGCTGCTCACCGTGCTGGTCGGCGGCTGCGCGTCCTCCAACCGCCTGCCCTTCCAGGAGTACATGGTCATGCCCACGGGCGCCACCTCCTTCGCGCAGGCGCTGCAGATGGGCTGCGAGATCTACGAGCACGTGCGGAGCGTGCTGGAGGAGCGGCACGGCAAGGACGCCACGTGGACCAGCGAGTGCGGCGGCATGGGCGCGCCGGCCGGGGGCGAGGGCGCGGGCGGGGGCGAGGGCGGGGGCGGGGGCGGGGCGCGCGAGCCGCTGCAGCTGCTGGTGGCCGCCGTGGAGCACTGCGGCTACCGCGGCAAGGTGGAGCTGGCCATCCACGCCGCCGCCGGGGACTTCTACAAGGACGGCGTCTACGACCTGGACGCGAAGAACCCCAACTCGAACCCGCAGGACTACTTGAAGGCGGAGCGCCTGGCGACCATCTACGGGGACCTGGCCAAGGAGTTCGGGGTGGCGTGCGTGATCGACCCGTTCGCTAGCGAGGACTGGGCGGCGTGGGCGGCGCTGTCGGCGCGCGGGGACGTGCTGGTGGTGGGCGGCGAGCTGACGCAGTCGACGGCGAAGCGGGTGTCGATGGCGGCGGACAAGCGCGCGTGCGGGGCGGTGGCGCTGCGGCTGGGCCAGGTGGCGTCGGTGACGGAGGCGCTGGCGGCGGCGGGCGCGGCGCGGGCGGGGCGGCTGGCGCTGGCGCTGGCGGACCGCGGGGGCGCGGCGGAGGGCGCGGGGGCGGCGGACGCGGCGGTGGGGCTGGGCGCCACGCTGCTGGCGGCCGGGGCGCCGCGGCGGGAGCGCCTGGCGAGGTACAACCAGCTGCTGCGCCTCGAGGAGGAGCTGGGCGCCACCGCGCGGTACGTCGGCAAGAACTACCGCAACGTGCAGTGAGATCACTTACACATGGTGAAATGAATAGAATACAAATGTTTTACAATCAACATGTTTTGTTTGCTTGTTTTACCTGTAACTGTAACCCAGTGATGAGAGTGATGAAACAGAGAGTGCTTCGGCACTGTGATCTACTCCTGCGTATAGATAGCTGATCTCATTGAGATTGGCTGCCGTGGTATATTGGGCTAGGACGACATTATCATTATTTTCCCTTTAATATTATAATACTTGTTCTTTTCACATTATCCAGCAATTGGACGCATCTTAATGATAAACATAATGTCGGTCGATTGCTCTCAAAGCACGTGCGTCAGATCTGGCAACACTGAAACAACAATGGCGCTAATCGCACGAGTTTTAATTATTGCCAAAACGCTTTAGGGTGTATTAGCAGAGCGTAAACTCGAGTTTATTTATCCACAATTATTTCTAGAAGGGTCCCCACAATGGCGGGGTGTTATTCTGGGGGTCGATGCCGCACGTGCGCGCTGTTAGGACCCTATTCCGTGTCGTTGATTATTTATCGATAAATATGGCGAGCGCAACCTGCCGATTGTTATCGCTACACTCATAACGCTCGGCTCAGGTGTTCTCTGGGAGGTGTGTTATGCATTTATTTTCATGAATTTATCTTCAGTCTGATTGCCGGATAGTTTCCTAAATTATAATGTGATTTTTTTATAGATTTTTCATGTCTCTCTGTCAGTCGCAATCGCAAGTCGGTCGTACTTCCATCCGTATGTCACAGTGTACCTACTATTGTAAGTTGGGTACTCAGGTTGAGTACCTTTAGTAAATAAGTTGATATTTTTTACCGAGAAGATAACGGAATCCTTTGACATAATTATGTAACGAAATAACGAAATGATACTTACTACCTAAATACATTATACGAACTATAACTTTTCGTTTCAAACCAAATACTTTGAAAAACAAATGTAAATGGTTTCAGCATACAACACCACGTTAATAATTCACAAAGTGGTATGGTAACTAAACTTGATAAGTTAGTAACTACGTCAAGTAAGTTAGTAGAACAAGTTCCGGCTATACTATTAAACTATTTCCTTCTAATTGCAAAATTACGTAATTGTTGTCAGACATTAGTTCACTTCCCACACTTCACGTAACTGAAAGCAACCTTATAATTAAATCGACCCACAATCCAACATGTGTCACGTTTCTGCTCCCCAGTCAGTTATAAATGCACAAGTGCATTAAATAGCAGTTTAGGATTGCGGTGCGGTGTGCATAATGAGAACATCCGGTCATTAGTAGAATTAGAATGTCCCTTGGATTTATGACCTGAGCTGTGATTGGAAAGGAAAAGTGTTGCTTATTATGATATAAAATATGCATACCTATTGAAGCGAATACTTTTTCTTTGAAAGCTGTCCTAAAGGTGGTGCACAATGTACCTATAATAGACATAGCTACTTCTTTAAAATGATAAGTATCCAGTAATATTGCACCAACCTGTACTAGGCCCGCGTGGTGGACTTGGTCTAAAAGCCTTATTTTATTAGAGGGAGATCCGTGCCCCAGTAGTGGTGACGTGATGGGTTGTGATGATGGTGACGATATCCAGTAGTGACTGGCATTCTGCATAATTTTGTGTGTTAATAAAAAACCGACTTCAAAAAACCACTAAAATGTAAGAAATAATTTAAGGTTTACACAAATTCTACTCGTAAGTATGTAACAGTACAAATATACCTAAGCAGGAACTGTTCTTTTTTGATGTTGGTGCGGTGACAAAGTAATCTGAAGAAATATGGCACCAACTTCAAAAAAGAACAGTTCCTGCTTAGGTATATTTGTACTGTCACATACGAGTAGAATTTGTGTAAACCTTAAATTATTTCTTACATTTTAGTGGTTTTTTGAAGTCGGTTTTTTATTTTTTTAATTAATATTTTATTTTATAGTTTTTAGTTTATTTGCAATAATTTTCAATCAAAAGTAAGGTGGAAATGATACCAAAAAGTCCTACTAATCAATACGTATCATTCAAGCCTAAACACGAAGTAGTTTCTATATACCGTTGAGGAGTTCCCCTGACTGCCTTCCGTTTCCATCATCAGATCAGCTCAAGGTCACCATCATATTTTTTTGTTATAAAAACTATATTTACGTTCTTAATTTCATTAGAATCGGTTAATATGTGCCCTAAATGGAAATTCATACACTGTTTTTACCCCTTTACCCACCCTTGGGGGTGAGATAAAATTCTGAAAAAAAATGGGACTCAACCCAATACAACAAAGAAAGAATTTTCAAAATCGGCTCATAAACGGCGGAGTAATCAGTGAACATACATTAAAAAAAAAATAAAAAAAATATCCCGACGAATTGAGAACCTCCTCCTTTTTTTGAAGTCGGTTAAAAATATAAATTGATACTTTGTGAAGTACGAATCAACACTTAACTCCCAACCCACAACTAAAATGTACTTAAATTGAAGATTGTTAATAATAAGAGCTAGGCCGTCTGAGCTGAAATTAGGAGTATATGTACAAAATTTCCACTAGAGAGGGCATACTTAGAACATAATAAATATCCTAATTCCAATCTTAATCTCTTATTCCCCCCATCCAAAAGTTGTCCTGAAGAGATCGCTGTTAGTGATGAGACCGCCTTTTTTACCCAACTTAAGTTACAACTTCGTCATTTTATCATATAAACTGTATTGTATCATTCTATCTAACACCACCTTCCCCTCCCCAGGGTCCAACTTCCAAGCTCACTCGCTGTCGTGGTCGCGCCGCGGGGATCGCCCGCCCGGGGGCACGCTGCACGCCAAGGTGTGGGTGCCCGAGGACCCCCGCACCTTCACCGCCGCGCCTCAGGATAAGGAGCCGCTGAGATAAAAGTAGGCACGCATCAGGATAAGGAGCCGCTGAGATAAAAGTTAAAACCGACAGGCCTGTGCAGGCTAGAGTTTAGACATTGGCACACTAGGTAACTATGTAAGAAGCTCGTAAGAAGTTTTAGCCGAAGGCCGGTCATGTGGCATTTATGAACGAGTTAATATCTATGAAAGTCTCAAGTATATTCTGAACTAGCTGTGCCCGCGAGCTTCGCTTCGCCTTAAAAAGTTTTCCTGTGGGAATTCCGGGATAAAAAGTAGCCTATGTTCTTTCCCAGGGTCTAAGCATACCAAATTTCATTCAAATCCGTTCAGTAGTTTTGGCGTGAAAGAGTAACAGACAGACAGACAGACAGACAGACACAGTTACTTTCGCATTTATAATATTAGTTAGGATGAGACCGTTCGAGAAGCGGCGAGTAAACGGGAATTTGTATCGCAGACTAGCTCAGTGCCATACATTTTGAGTTAGGTTTCACTGCTTGTTCTGTACCTAATGTAATTAAATTATGAGACCTAGTGTGAATGGTCGACTTTGTATTGTTAGTTGTGGGTGGTTTGGAGGTGCAATACTGTATTATGTACGATAACTATTTATACTTACTACTTACGTAGAAAGTTGTATGTTATACCTAATTTTGTTTAATTCATCCTGCTGATAATATTTACACATACCTCTATTTACGCACATTGTACTTACCAAATTTTTCATATAGGTACTTATAGATTATTACTCCGCTCCATGGGTAAGTATATCAAGAGTTACTTTAAGTAATATAAAAAATCCCTTCAAAGGAATTAATATAATATGTACATGTAATACCAATTAGCAATAATTATAAATACACCAATTACCCTGTTGTATATCAATTTATTTATATTTGTATTAAGTCTTAGTTAGTTAGTATATAAAATTGTAAATATAATAACAATTCTAAACAAATTTTTCAGTACATTTCTTGCCGATTCCCAATCCCTACAACCGTTGATCCTACGATTATAAGTTTACGAAGCTACTATAATCGCACATTATTTAGCAATGCGTGCTAATTTCGCCATAGTGGGTTAGAGCATAACCACGGATTATTGGTTGAATTTTGACACATCTGTCAAGAATTTAATATGGAGATGACGTTTAATTGACCATCCAATACCTTTCCAATACCTACCTGACTATGGCGAAATGTGAGCTAAGCTGAAAAAGCAATAGTCTGATAATAATCTACCGCAGAGCAAAATAACCGATAGGAAACGAGTTCCCCGTATTGAAGTCGATGTTGCTATAGGGACGCCCTTCGGCCTGTTTTAAGAGGACATCGGGGGTGCACAGAGACGGCTCTAGGACAAGTAAATCCCTATTCAGTCATTACCTTAGCGCCCCTTAGGTGTGGGGGTGGTGTTTTATGTTGTTGGTGTTAGAAAAAGAGTATTTTAAACAACAAATGACATGAAACATATAAGTTATTCAGGATCACAAGCTAAGTAAGCCATTAATTAACTTTATTAATGTATGTGACAAGTGCATTTTGTATGCATATAATCATCACTCAAAGCCGAATCAAAACATTAATTTATACGGAACACTAATCACAGTTTACGATATTGTGTCTTTGGGAAAGTTGTTCAGTTTGACTTGTACATCATGTGGAAGTACGAATCAACACTTAACTCCCAACCCACAACTAAAATGTACTTAAATTGAAGATTGTTAATAATAAGAGCTAGGCCGTCTGAGCTGAAATTAGGAGTATATGTACAAAATTTCCACTAGAGAGGGCATACTTAGAACATAATAAATATCCTAATTCCAATCTTAATCTCTTATTCCCCCCATCCAAAAGTTGTCCTGAAGAGATCGCTGTTAGTGATGAGACCGCCTTTTTTACCCAACTTAAGTTACAACTTCGTCATTTTATCATATAAACTGTATTCTATCATTCTATCTAACACCACCTTCCCCTCCCCAGGGTCCAACTTCCAAGCTCACTCGCTGTCGTGGTCGCGCCGCGGGGATCGCCCGCCCGGGGGCACGCTGCACGCCAAGGTGTGGGTGCCCGAGGACCCCCGCACCTTCACCGCCGCGCCTCAGGATAAGGAGCCGCTGAGATAAAAGTAGGCACGCATCAGGATAAGGAGCCGCTGAGATAAAAGTTAAAACCGACAGGCCTGTGCAGGCTAGAGTTTAGACATTGGCACACTAGGTAACTATGTAAGAAGCTCGTAAGAAGTTTTAGCCGAAGGCCGGTCATGTGGCATTTATGAACGAGTTAATATCTATGAAAGTCTCAAGTATATTCTGAACTAGCTGTGCCCGCGAGCTTCGCTTCGCCTTAAAAAGTTTTCCTGTGGGAATTCCGGGATAAAAAGTAGCCTATGTTCTTTCCCAGGGTCTAAGCATACCAAATTTCATTCAAATCCGTTCAGTAGTTTTGGCGTGAAAGAGTAACAGACAGACAGACAGACAGACAGACACAGTTACTTTCGCATTTATAATATTAGTTAGGATGAGACCGTTCGAGAAGCGGCGAGTAAACGGGAATTTGTATCGCAGACTAGCTCAGTGCCATACATTTTGAGTTAGGTTTCACTGCTTGTTCTGTACCTAATGTAATTAAATTATGAGACCTAGTGTGAATGGTCGACTTTGTATTGTTAGTTGTGGGTGGTTTGGAGGTGCAATACTGTATTATGTACGATAACTATTTATACTTACTACTTACGTAGAAAGTTGTATGTTATACCTAATTTTGTTTAATTCATCCTGCTGATAATATTTACACATACCTCTATTTACGCACATTGTACTTACCAAATTTTTCATATAGGTACTTATAGATTATTACTCCGCTCCATGGGTAAGTATATCAAGAGTTACTTTAAGTAATATAAAAAATCCCTTCAAAGGAATTAATATAATATGTACATGTAATACCAATTAGCAATAATTATAAATACACCAATTACCCTGTTGTATATCAATTTATTTATATTTGTATTAAGTCTTAGTTAGTTAGTATATAAAATTGTAAATATAATAACAATTCTAAACAAATTTTTCAGTACATTTCTTGCCGATTCCCAATCCCTACAACCGTTGATCCTACGATTATAAGTTTACGAAGCTACTATAATCGCACATTATTTAGCAATGCGTGCTAATTTCGCCATAGTGGGTTAGAGCATAACCACGGATTATTGGTTGAATTTTGACACATCTGTCAAGAATTTAATATGGAGATGACGTTTAATTGACCATCCAATACCTTTCCAATACCTACCTGACTATGGCGAAATGTGAGCTAAGCTGAAAAAGCAATAGTCTGATAATAATCTACCGCAGAGCAAAATAACCGATAGGAAACGAGTTCCCCGTATTGAAGTCGATGTTGCTATAGGGACGCCCTTCGGCCTGTTTTAAGAGGACATCGGGGGTGCACAGAGACGGCTCTAGGACAAGTAAATCCCTATTCAGTCATTACCTTAGCGCCCCTTAGGTGTGGGGGTGGTGTTTTATGTTGTTGGTGTTAGAAAAAGAGTATTTTAAACAACAAATGACATGAAACATATAAGTTATTCAGGATCACAAGCTAAGTAAGCCATTAATTAACTTTATTAATGTATGTGACAAGTGCATTTTGTATGCATATAATCATCACTCAAAGCCGAATCAAAACATTAATTTATACGGAACACTAATCACAGTTTACGATATTGTGTCTTTGGGAAAGTTGTTCAGTTTGACTTGTACATCATGTGGTATTTTTTTTTCAGGGCATCACAACATTGATCTGGTCCTAACAATACGTGATTGTTGATTGACTTCATGTTTTTTGCGTCATATGCGTTCCATAAAATCACGCCCCCACAGCGCTTGACGCCTCCTAAGTCTGCGCCTGCGTGCTCCCTCCCTGCATAAAACCCCGCGCCCGGGCTGGTTTGGTTACCCTGAGTAACTCCCTATTCAGGTCAGCTCAGACAAATAATAAGAATATTCTCTATTAATGATTCTGTTTCATCCTTTCCATCTCCAGCCGTCTTACCGACAACACGTATTGATTTTTGCTGCGTGTATTTTTTATATAAATTGTTGTTATGAAACGTTAATAGCAGCACTATTACTAGTTACTAGTACTTATGTAACTTTCAGTAATTTCTATTAAATTAACGTTCGTTGGTGTTTCGTGTCGAGAGCGTCGAGAGTTTTATTGGGTGAGTAATTATTTATACAGAAATTCATATAAAAAATACGTGTACCGTGGTGCCCTGTCTTATGGTCGTGATGGTTAAGCTAAAACAATCATCATCAGTCATATCATAAGTGCTAAGATTTTTTTACTTTTTTGGTATCCTTCTGGGCATCTGTCCCTGCTGCACGGTACGTTTATTGAACGTTACTATATTGCGACTCACACTTTTAATCGTATTAATTGTTTCTACGCTGATAATGATAAATATGCCATGAAACTCGTTCTCATTGTTACTGGACAAGGTATGCTAAAAATAAATCGATAAAACTTGCATTTACCGCCCTCTACTTAACAACACTAAAACTATTTATTGCGGGGGCGGCAACGGCGGCGGCGGCAGCGCCCAGCAACAAGCGTGGGCGACGTTGGGGAGGGCGGCGCGCGCAGCAAATATACCTAGGTCTAGATACGGAACCGTCTAGAATAATCTAGCCACCCCAGACTCCCGATCAATATCTGTAATGACATGCGCTAACAGCATCTAGGTCCAGACAGACGCCATCCAATATCCAGTCTCAGCAGCGCCGGTCACAGAACAAGTCGTTATTTTTGTAACTGAATTAATATTTGAATAACTATATTGGTGTAATTTTGATAATGGTTCTGAAAACTGACTAAGTACAGCTGTTAGTAAGAACCTATTGCAATAGACCGGCGTGCTAGACTTGTTTGAACGGTTTTGTCCCGGGCACAGGAATTGTGCAGGGCTTTTCAATTAGCTACTCATTACCTATTAGACTTTTTCACCGAGTGTTTGTAAGCGTGAAATAAAGAAGCATCAAGACCAACGGACGGTGCGCAGGCAACAGGAAGAAAAGGTAAGAAGTTAAAGGTGTCTTTGAGTGGTTCATAATAAAGGTTTGCGTCATCCTTTCGACATCGTACGCAACAGACACGTCGCATTCAGTATTCTTTGTATACACTCACACAAGTGCGTCCTTTTTTCCAGATTCTCCTTACATACATTTATGAAAATAATTTTGGTTTGATACTAATAGGTGGACGCTTACCTTTATGGCCTACGCAGACCGGGACGGCATGGCATGGGATTTTAATTTTTACAGTAATACGACATTAAATTTCTATGCTTAAAAAAGATACCGTGGTATTGAAAGGGTTTTTTCCCTTGCCATGCCGTCCCGGTGTGTGTAGGCCATTAGTCGATCGATAAAGATGTCCTCTCGGTGTCTGATGCGCGAAAGTCTTGCGAAAATGTGCGAATGTATTTTATCAGCTGCGCAGAAATATCAAACAGCATCGCGCATGAGCTGTTTAACCAATATGGTTGTTTATCAAATATGATTGTGTATTGATTCTTCTTAAATCCACTGCCATTTTGTGGGAACAAAAGTTATTGATAGGTAATTAATTAGAAGAAATACGTTTGAATGTCAGCTACGCTACAGGCAGATTGTGATGCAAAATCTATCCCAATACTTAGGTAGGTAGTAAAAATGAACACGTGGTCGACTGGAACGTGAGCCAAATTAGTATATTGTTTATCAGCTTTGCGAATCCGGAGTGAGTTTTCAAATATTGGCATTCTGTAATTTCCGTAGACACATCGAATGCACGAGATTTTGACAAAAAATAATGTATGAGATGACATATAATGTCATTACTGTTCGAACGTGAAGTGAAAGGTGAAGGGAGAATGAAGTGAAGTCTTTTTTACAGAATCGCAATGCTGAAGGATTCATATTTCTTTGAAAACCATTGCGAAGAAAAGTTTCAGTAGTAATTATAATAGGTCTTAGTCTGAACTGAGGCACGATAAACTTGTACCTAAGTATTTAACCGACTCATACGTAAAGATATGTACTTAGGTAATTGTGTTGGTTGATTGATTATTGATTTATAATTGGGACTGTACCTAACTGGTGGGTAGTGCCTGCTCGGACAAAAGTATAAATAATTGTGTTTTTGTCTAATTTTTAAAAATCGTAGATGGGTGTAGTTGAAGGTGCGGCGTTCACGATGCGCACGCATTATGCATCTAGGTCTAGCTACAGGTAGAAAGCTACCTAGCTCAGACTCCGATGCCGATCAATATCTGACTTGTGACATGCGCTGACAGCATCTAGGTCCAGACAAGCTATCTAGTCTGAGCAGCGCCAGTCGAAGCACTAGTCGTTATTTTTGTTACAATACTTATCTGAAATAATATTTGAATAAGATTGTTTCTGTTTATAACGGTTCTGTAAACTGCCTACACTTAACTTTATTAAGAACCTATTTCAATAGACCAGCGTGCTACACTTGCTTAACCGGTTTTTTTCCGGGCACTGAAATTGTGTAGGGCTTTCAAGTTTTGCTACTTATATTAGAAGTGTAAGTGTGAAATAAATAAGCATCAACCACCAACTAACGATGCGGAAGCAAGCCAAAGAAAAGGTAAGAAATTAAATGTGTTTTTCAGTGGTTGATAAGTCGATCGATAAAGATGTCCTCTCGGTGACTGATGCGTGCAAGTATTCTATCGGCTGCGCAGAAATCTCAAAACGCTTCGCGCATTTATAAGCTTTGTCTAACAATTTATGGAATATGATTTGAGTGTTTTTTTTACTCGATTCTCACCTAGAACAAAGTGAGCTCAGAATTCTTAATGGCGATCAATATCTGATTTGTGACATGAACATAGCAACTCTTTTCTAGGTCTTGTCTGAAATGAGGCACGATCAATGACGAAAGAAAAAAACACGATAGACTTCTAAGTATTTAACCGATTCGAACGTAAAGACATATAAATACGGGTTATATAAACGGGAATGTCATTGGTGCATTACGAAGACAAAAATGCTATGCCGCCAAATCTGTTCCGACAAAAGTATAAGCTGTCTTTTTCTTATTATTATAATCGTAGGTGGGTGGGGCTGAGTTGAGGGTGCGGCGTTCACGATGCGCACGCATTATGCATCTAGGTCTAGCTACAGGTTGAAATCTATCTAGCTCAGACTCCGATGCCGATCAATATCTGACTTGTGACATGCGCTAACAGCATCTAGGTCCAGACAAGCTATCTAGTCTGAGCAGCGCCAGTCGAAGCACTAGTCGAGTATACTTGTTACTATATCTATCTGAATTATGTTGAAATCGATAGAATTTATTAAAACAAGGATACAATTATTATAGAATAGAATAGGTAGAATACAACTTAACTAAGTACAAGGATATACTTCAATATGTGTAAAAGTACTTATACTAAACTATCTATATATTTTACAAATAAAAAAGATAATAATCTATCTGAATTAATATTTGAATAAGACTGTTTCTGTTAACCTAGCTGTTAGTAAGGATCTATTGCAATAGACCAGTGTGCTACACTTGCTTGGCCCGGTTTTTCCCGGGCACTGAAATCGTGTAGGATTTATAAGTTTTGCTACGTATATTAGACTTTAGCACCGAGTGTAAGTGAGAAATAAAAAGCACCAAAGACCAACTAACGATGCGGAAGCAATTCAAAGAAAAGGTAAGAAATTAACAGTGTTTTTCATTGGTTGATGAGTCGGTCGATAAAGATGTCCTCTCGGTGACTCTGAGCGCAGTATTCTATCGGCTGCGCAAAAATCGCGAACCACACCGAGCATGAGCTTAGTCTAACAGTTTCTCGAATATGGTTGTGTATTGATTCTATTTAATCTCACCGACCCATGTACCACAAATGCTATAAAATTAATAATTTTAATAATTTACTAAAGTCAGCTACGCTACAGGCAGAATATGATGCGAAATGAAAAATGTCAAAGAACAAAGTCGTATCTCTGCTAAACGAATAAACTTTCTGTTTTAAATAGGTGTGTGATCTTTTATTAGATAATATTAGATTCTTAAATACCGATCTTAATTTGATTTGTGACATTGGACATTGCGTCTGTTTTGTAGGTCTTTTCACTACTTTTCAGGCACGATAAACTCGTATTTATCCGATTTGAACGTAAAAAGTATAAGTGCGTTCTGCGCAGGTAGGTGTCTTTGGTGAGTGGAGTATCTACGTTATCTAGATAAAATCCTATGCCTTCGTTTGTGCTCCGTCGAAAGTATAAGCTGTGCTAGTTTGTTATTATGAATCGTAAAGGTAAACGTCCACCTTTCGGTATCGTACGCAATGGACGCATCAGTATTCATTCAATGTTTATGTCGCAGGCATCTGGTTTAATCTCCTGTATGATTGAACCACTAGCCCGTTCATTGGATGGCGCTATTCAGTTGTATGACTAAAGGACAACTCGTCAAGTCGTTGATTGTAACGTTCGACGTCTTGACTGAACGTCATTCAGCGGAGTCGTTGAATGGGATATAGTATAGCAACTTTGTAATGTCTGGTTAGGGTGAACATGACCAGACAAGAGTCAACAAAAAGACTATGTTACAAAGCTCTTATCTCAAAAATTAACTAAACAATAACAATAAACGTACCTTCATATTGTTGTTTATAATTATCCAGTTACGCCACAATTTTTTCTTTGAAAATATCTGCCCGCGGCGTAATAATAGGTAAATCCATGTTGTCACACTATTTTAACACAAATAACGCACTTTAAAGCTAATTTATTTGCAAAAAACTAAAAATATAGGTGCTTTTTGTGTCAGCTGTTAGCTGTTAGACGCCATATTTGTTTTGTTCACCACCTGACTGATTCTAAGTCAGCTAACTAGTTGGACGTTTTGTGACGCTTGTGCAATCAACGTTCGGCCTAGACATACAACTAAGCAGCGTCATTCAATGAACGGGCTAGCGGTTCAATCAAACAGGAGATTAAACCAGATGCCTGCGACATATATAAATGCTCACAAATGCGTCTACTTCATCTCCATACATTTATGAAAATCCGTTTGGTGCGATATTTACGATACCGAAAGGACGCTTGCGTTAAGAGGGTGGGGGTCTGGGGCGCGGGGCGCGGCGCACGCATGCATCTAGGTCTAGCTACAGGTAGAAATCTAGCTCAGACTCCGATGCCGATCAATATCTGACTTGTGACATGCGCCGTGATTCGCTGATAGCATCTAGGTCCAGACATAGCGCTCTAGTCTGATCTGCGCTGCCAAAAGTACATATAATTATATTCGTGATGTTGCGTTATTATTTCTCCAAATTATGCAATGAATATTAATTTGTCTTGTAATTTGTAAACTTGCGAATTTCAATAGTAACTACTAACTCACATTGTTGCTCATTTAATTGATTGGTTTTAATATTTTTGTACTTTGAGCCTTTTTGTATGTACTTATACAAAGACTTGTCTTCCTACCTTTTGACAATACTCAATTTTGAAATTTAAGACCTATTTCATTCATTGTCGTAGATACCAGTCACTCTCATCGTTGAAAATACACCATCAATTCGCCGTCGTGCTCAGCTGGCAGCAAGCCACGCCCCTGCAGCCTGTCTTCAGCATCCCTCATACAACCACTACGGCCTATCTGATGTATACCGAGCGAGGCAGGGGGCGAATGAGGGAAGAAACTACAATACCGGTCGGTGTCGAGTTGGAGGCAGGTGAAGAGATCACATGATGCAACCGCCGCTTTCGGTAGGTAGTTACATACTAAATAGTTGGATGCTTACCTCGAAGTAGATATACTTATAAGTATTTAATACATATTTAATTAAATACGCTCGAAATATTTTTTTAATTTTTACATGAAATTACGATTGAGATGTATCTAACTACTAAGAACTATATTTATAAAAAGCACACTACTAAATTTTGTAATACTAAGTTACCAAATATTCCAAATCAAATCATAAAATAATGTGAATTGTTTTCAGATGAAACACCTTACTACTCATGGATCGGAGGAGGAAAAACGTGAGGAAACCTGACAGGCTACAGGATCGAGGGAGTCTACATCCATATATTATACTGAAAAATAAAAGTAACGTAAAGTAAAAAGCATTGTAATCCCCGAAGGGAGAAGTCAAAGGTGACTTGCAATTGCAAGCGAGACAACCGCTTTTCGCTGTACATTTTGTAATTACTTTTTTATATTTAAGTTTTGTGGCATTTTCTGAGTCCCTAATGTATAACAATTATTGTGAAACTTCTAACAAATTTTACGGGACTAACGAGCACTATCTAGGTAGGTTAGGTAAGTATCTACCTTAACAGATATACTTATTAATAAAAAAAGCAGATAGGATGAAAGAATGCCAAGTCCCGGTTTTTCAGAATCTTTGCACTGTGCAACGGAAGCAGATGAGAAGAGAAGCTTAGCAGTAACAGTCAATGGTTGAGTCATCATGGCCGGATTCTGTCATGAAGTGTAGATGTCGCCATGACGGCATGTATGTATCAGAATCCGAAATCCATTCCCCTTTGTCTCGACTCACAACAAGAAAACATCCTTTACTCAAGGACTATTTAAAAAAGTTTCCAAGCTCCATTGCTCATTGGTTGCACTGAAATAATTAAGAAGGTATTTCGGTTCGTCATCATCTTCATAACCCTATACGTCCCCACTGCTGGGGCACAGGTCTCCTTCCAATGAAGTAAGGGTTAAGGCCTAGTCCACCACGCTCCGAAGCACGGAAGCGTCCAGAAAAGAACCATTTGAAATCGGTCACCCATCCTATGGCTGACCGTGCCAGTTGTTGCTTAACCTCAGTGATCAGTTACGATCACTGAAGCCCGCTCGACTACGGACGCTTCCGGTTCGTGCTACTCCCATTCCCTGGATATTCCAGTTTCCATTACCCAAGGATATACTATAAAACGACTTGGGTGAATTGTTTTTCCAAGTAGGTGAGTAGTAACAGCAAGTCGCTGTTTATCTAAAAGACATTTCTACCGAGACCTATTATTCCTGACACGTTATTCCAGATTGAACGTGTCATTTTAATCCGAGTAAAAAACGTCATTACTTACCTAATTAAATATAATATATTTATAATTAATTTAGGTAGATACCTAATGTGTTCTTACCTGGACATTTCGTGTATTGTACATTACCAGTACATATTCTCAGAGTTTTTCTAATAATGAATATTTAAAAAAAGTTTCCAAGATCCATTCCTCATTGATTGCACTGAAATAATTAGATACCTATTCGGGCTCGTCCTTTTCCCACGGCCTAGACATTCCAGTTTCCATTGCCCAAGGATTTTGTATATTATAC
Organism: Plutella xylostella; assembly: GCF_932276165.1. Classification (NCBI taxonomy): domain Eukaryota; kingdom Metazoa; phylum Arthropoda; class Insecta; order Lepidoptera; family Plutellidae; genus Plutella; species Plutella xylostella. The sequence continues at coordinate 15,330,951 of NC_064012.1, forward strand.
AAGTACTTGGGTGAAATGTTTTTCAAAGAAGACATAGCAAATCGCTGCTTATCTTAAAGACTTCTCTAATCAGACTAGTTATTCCTGACACGTTATTCCCTGGCTGTCCCAGATTGGACGTGTCATTTTTAGTCCGAGTAAAAAACGTCATTACTTCCCTAATTAAATATATAATTAATGTAGGTACCTAAAGTGTTTTTTCCTGGACATGTCATGTATTTTCCCATGTATTTACATTCACAGTACATATTCTCAGACTTTTTCTAAGAAGTGATATAAAAAAGATTCCTAGATCCATTCCTCATTGGTTGCACTGACAGTGGTATAGAACAACTCTCGAGATGAGGTATTCTGGTTCGGGTTTCTCCCAGTCGTTATTCGTCACGTTATTCCCTGGAGATTCCAGTATCCATTCCGCTTTGAACTCGTACTGACCGTAAATCGGTTCAGCCGTAAATGGTGAATCTGCAGCGGTGCGCAGTGTATAAATTGCCCAAAAGTACTTCCCAATATGCACGATATTCCCTGACAGATTATTCCTTGACACGTTATTCCCTGGCTGTTCCAGATTGGACGTGTCATTTTAGTCCGAGTGAAAAATGTATTCATTACTTACCTACTTAAATAATTATATAATTAATGTAGGTAGATACCTAATGTGCTTTTTCCTACACATTTCATGTTTTTTCTCTCTGTACATTTCCGGTAAGTAGATATTCTCAGACAAAAGTTTCCAAGATCCATTCCTCATTGGTTGCACTGACAGTGGTATAGAACACCACAGATATTCCGGCTCGTTCTTTTCCCATTCGTCATTCGTCACGTTATTCACTGGAGATTCTAGTATCCATTTCAGCTTGGAAATGTGGTGTCGCTTCTCGTAAATCGGTTCAGCCGTTCGGGAGCTACGCTACAACAGACAGATATACAGAAAGTTTAAACTTATAACACCCCTATTTTTGTCGGGGGTAATAATACTTTCACATCGCCGCCGCCGCCTCACCGCGAGAATGTTTACTATGGTATATACGCAATCCGCAGCGGTGCGCAGTGTGTAAACCGCCTAAAGTGCTTCCCAATATCCACGATATTCCCTGACACCTTATTCCCAGGTTGATCCAAATTGGATGTGTCATTTTAGTCAAAAAAACATTCAGTAAATAAAAAGCGCATTGGATAATTAACTTTCACTGGTCAACTTATGTAGAAACCAACTAACGTCGGTAGGTACTTGTAACCAGGACGGCATGTACCTATGCATGAGAATATCAGAATCCGACATCCATTCCGCTTTGTCACGCTCCATCCATAAGAAAACATCCTTTACTCATGGACTATTAAAAAAAAGTTTCCAAGCTCCATTCCTCATTGGTTGCACTGAAATAATTAAGTAGGTATTTCGGTTCGTCATCATCATCTTCATAACCGTATACATCCCCACTGCTGGGGCACAGGTCTCCTTCCAATGAAGTAAGGGTTTAGGCCTAGTCCACCACGCTCCGAAGCACGGAAGCGTCCCGAAAAGAACCATTTGAAATCGGTCACCCATCCTATGGCTGACCGTGCCAGTTGTTGCTTAACCTCAGTGATCAGTTACGATCACTGAAGCCCGCTCGACTAAGGACGCTTCCGTTTCGTGCTTCCCCCATTCCCTGGACATTCCAGTTTCCATTACCCAAGGATAATGTATACTATACAAGGACTTGGGTGAACTGTTTTTCCAAGTAGGTAGTAATAGAAAGTCGCTGTTTTTTTCTACCGAGACTGATTATTCCTGACACGTTATTCCCTGGCTGTTCCAGATTGGACGTGTCATTCTTAGTCCGAGTAAAAAACGTTAGTACCTACTTCCCAACTTAAATAAAATTAAATATATAATTAATGTAGGTAGGTAGATACACGTAATGTGTTTTTTCCTGGACATTTCATGTTTTTTCCCCTGTACATTCATCTTCGGCTTCATATTCTCGGACTTTTTCTTAGAAGCAATATTAAAAAAAGATTTTAAGATCCATTCCCCATTGGTCATGGTGCAAAATTGTATATTATGATTAATAATATTGTATTCTATTCTAAAAGGATTCCAGGATCCATTCCTCATTGGTTGTACTGACGGTGGTTTGAACAGAGATTTGTCTACGGTTGTAGCGAATCCTATAACAACATGTCATTTCCCTCGGTCATGATTCGTCATGATATTCTCTTGTTCTCACAGTTATATTTCGACACATTTCTTAATGTTTCCACTGGTTCAATTTCCTATTCAATATTCTATTCTATTCTATTCTAAATAAAGATACGTACTGCGGTGACCAACGAATCCTCTAGGCCTAGTCAATATTTCTCATCCACGTCGCCAGTCTTCATTTTGCCACTGGTATGTATGCCCTGGACATTACAGTTTCCATTGCCCAAGGATTTTGTTGTATATTATACAAGTACTTGGGTGAAATATTTTTCCAAGAAGAAATAGCAAGTCGCTGTTTATCTTAAGGCTTTTCTAATGAGACTGGTTCTATTCCTGACACGTTATTCCCTGGCTGTTCCAGATTGGACGTGTCATTTTAGTCCTAGTGAAAAACGTATTCATTACTTACCTACTTAAATAAAATATATAATTAATGTAGGTAGATAGATACGTAATGTGTTTTTTCATACACATTTCATGTTTTTTTCTTTGTACATTTCCGGTAAGTAGATATTTGTAGACAAATGTTTCCAAGATCCATTCCTCATTGGTTGCACTGACAGTGGTATAGAACACCACAGATATTCCGGCTCGTTCTTTTCCCAGTCGTCATTCGTCACGTTATTCCCTGGAGATTCTAGTATCCATTCCAGCTTTGATAGGTTCAGGCGCTCCTCGTAAATCGGTTCAGCCGTTTGGGAGCTTCGCTACTACCCACACATACACATAAATGTTAAACTTATAACAATGTGAGGTAAATCCGCAATCCGCGGCGGTGCGCAGTGTATAAATTGCCTAAAGTGCTTCCCATTACTACAAGAAAACATCCTTTACCCGAGGACTATTTAAAAAAGTTTCCAAGCTCCATTCCCCATTGGTTTCAACCACTCGAGGTGAAATAATTACTCCGGCTCATCTTTTTCCCATGGCCTGGACATTTCAGTTTCCATTGCCCAAGGGTTTTGTATATTATACAAGTACTTGGGTGAAATGTTTTTGAAAGAAGAAAGAGGAAGGCGCTGATTATCTTAAAGACTTTTCTAATGAGACTGGTTATTCCTGACACGTTATTCCCTGGCTGTCCCAGATTGGACGTGTTATTTTAGTCCGAGTAAAAAACGTCATTACTTCCCTAATAAAATAAAATTAAATATATAATTAATGTTTCCTGGACATTTCATGTATTTTCCCATGTATTTACATACATTCCCAGTACATATTCTCAGACTTTTTCTAAGAAGTGATGTAAAAAAAGATTCCTAGATCCATTCCTCATTGGTTGCACTGACAGTGGTATAGAACACCACAGATATTCCGGCTCGTTCTTTTCCCAGTCGTCATTCGTCACGTTATTCCCTGGAGATTCTAGTATCCATTTCAGGTTGGAAACGTGGTGTCGCTTCTCGTAAATCGGTTCAGCCGTTCGGGAGCTACGCTACCCAAGGATATACTATAAAACGACTTGGGTGAATTGTTTTTCCAAGTAGGTAAGTAGTAACAGCAAGTCGCTGTTTATCTAAAAGACATTTCTACCGAGATCTATTATTATTCCTGACACGTTATTCCAGATTGAGCGTGTCATTTTAATCCGAGTAAAAAACGTCATTACTTACCTAATTAAATATAATATATATATAATTAATGTAGGTAGATAACTAATGTGTTCTTACCTGGACATTTCGTGTATTTTCCCCTGTACATTACCAGTACATATTCTCAGAGTTTTTCTAATAATTAATATTTAATAAAAGTTTCCAAGATCCATTCCTCATTGATTGCACTGAAATAATTAGATACCTATTCGGGTTCATCCTTTTCCCACGGCCTGGACATTCCAGGAGTTTCCATTGCCCAAGGATTTTGTATATTATACAAGTACTTGGGTGAAATGTTTTTCAAAGAAGAAATAGCAAATCGCTGCTTATCTTAAAGACTTCTCTAATCAGACTAGTTACTCCTGACACGTTATTCCCTGGCTGTCCCAGATTGGACGTGTCATTTTTAGTCCGAGTATAAAACGTCATTACTTCCCTAATTAAATATATAATTAATGTAGGTACCTAATGTGTTTTTTCCTGGACATGTCATGTATTTTCATTCCCAGTACATATTCTCAGACATTTTCTAAGAAGGAATATTAAAAAAGATTCCTAGATCCATTCCTCATTGGTTGCACTGACAGTGGTATAGAACAACTCTCAAGATGAGGTATTCTGGTTCGGGTTTCTCCCAGTCGTTATTGGTCACGTTATTCCCTGGAGATTCCAGTATCCATTCCGCTTTGAACTCGTACTGACGTGGTATAAAAACGCCTCTTGAGATGTATAAGGTATTCCGATTCCTTTTTTCCCAGTCGTTCTTCATCACCAGTATCCATTATCTATTATCCAGTATCCATTCCGCTTTGAACTCGTACTGACGTGGTATAATAACACCTCTTGAGATGTATAAGGTATTCCCATTCCTTTTTTCCCAGTCGTTCTTCATCACCAGTATCCATGATCTATTATCCAGTATCCATTCCGCCTTAGACAGGTTGCTTCACGTAAATCGGTTCAACTGTTTGGGAGCTACGCTACCACGGACATATATTTTACTATTTACCATAGTATAGGCAATCCGCAGCGGGGTGCAGTTTGTAAACCGCCTAAAGTGCTTCCCAATATGAACGATATTCCCTGACAGATTATTCCCTGACACGTTATTCCCTAGTTTTGCCAGATTGGATCTGTCAATTTATTGAAAGTAACATTTATTAAATAAAGAATCCATTGGATAATTAACTTCCACTGGTCAACTTTTGTAGAAACATAATGTGTTTTTTCCTAGACTTTTCAGTCTATTACGTCTAAGTATTCTTAATCCAAAATTCCAATAAAAGGCATTTAAAAGGTTCAAATCCAAAGGTTGTCTGGTAGAGATTGCTTTTAGCAATAAGCCCGCCTGTTTGTACTATTTTATTATTAAGTTGACATTTTGTAATAAGTAAATGTTTTCTTTCATGGTGCAAACTTGTATATTATGATTATTAATATTGTATTCTATTCTAAAAGGATTCCAGGATCCATTCCTCATTGGTTGTACTGACGGTGGTTTAAAAACAGAGATTTGTCTACGGCTGTAGCGAATCCTATACCAACATGTCATTTCCCTCGGTCATGATTCGTCATGATTATTCTCTGGTTCTTACAGCTATATTTCGACAAATTTCTTAATGTTTCCACTGGTTCAATTCCACGTTGTTCCCATTCCAATATAATAATGGCAAAAATATTTCAGGATTCATTCGTCATTGGTCGGGATAGCGGTGGTGTAAATAAAGATACGTACTGCGGTGACCAACGAATCCTCTAGGCCTAGTCAATATTTCTCATCCACGTCGCCAGTCTTCATTTTGCCACTGGTATGTATGCCCTGGACATTACAGTTTCCATTGCCCAAGGATTTTGTTGTATATTATACAAGTACTTAGGTGAAATGTTTTCCACGAAGAAATAGCAAGTCGCTGTTTATCTTAAGGCTTTTCTAATGATACTGGTTCTATTCCTGACACGTTATTCCCTGGCTGTTCCAGATTGGACGTGTCATTTTAGTCAGAGTGAAAAATGTATTCATTACTTACCTACTTAAATAAAATATATATTAGTGTATAAATTGCCTAAAGTGCTTCCCGAGGACTATTTAAAAAAGTTTCCAAGCTCCATTCCCCATTGGTTTCAACCACTCAAGGTGAAATAATTACTCCGGCTCATCCTTTTCCCATGGCCTGGACATTTCAGTTTCCATTGCCCAAGGATTTTGTATATTATACAAGTACTTGGGTGAAATGTTTTTGAAAGAAGAAATAGCAAGTCGCTGATTATCTTAAAGACTTTTCAAATGAGACTGGATATTCCTGACACGTTATTCCCTGGCTGTCCCAGATTGGACGTGTCATTTTTAGTCCGAGTAAAAAACGTCATTACTTCCCTAATTAAATATATAATTAATGTAGGTACCTAATGTGTTTTTTCCTGAACATGTCATGTATTTTCCCATGTATTTACATTCCCAGTACATATTCTCAGAATTTTTCTAAGAAGTGATATAAAAAAGATTCCTAGATCCATTCCTCATTGGTTGCACTGACAGTGGTATAGAACAACTCTTGAGATGAAGTATTCTGGTTCGGGCTTCTCAGTCGTTATTGGTCACGTTATTCCCTGGAGATTCCAGTATCCATTCCGCTTTGAACTCGTACTGACGTGGTATAATAACACCTCTTGAGATGTATAAGGTATTCCGATTCCTTTTTTCCCAGTCGTTCTTCATCATCAGTATCCATTATCCATTATCCAGTATCCATTCCGCCTTAGACAGGTTGCTTCACGTAAATCGGTTCAACTGTTTGGGAGCTACGCTACCACAGATATATATTTTACTATTTACCATAGTATAGGCAATCCGCAGCGGTGTGCAGTTTGTAAACCGCCTAAAGTGCTACCCAATATGCACGATATTCCCTGACAGATTTTTCCCTGACACGTTATTGCCTGGTTTTTTCAGATTGGATGTGTCATTTTATTCAAAGTAACATTTATTAAATAAAGAGTCCATTGGATAATTAACTTTCACTGGTCAACTTTTGTAGAAACATAATGTGTTTCCTAGACGTTTCAGTCTATTACGTCTAAGTATTCTTAATCCAAAATTCCAATAAAAGGCATTTAAAAGGTTCAAATCCAAAGGTTGTCTGGTAGAGATTGCTTTTAGCAATAAGCCCGCCTGTTTGTACTATTTTATTATTAAGTTGACATTTTGTAATAAGTAAATGTTTTCTTATGATTATTAATATTGTATTCTATTCTAAAAGGATTCCAGGATCCATTCCTCATTGGTTGTACTGACGGTGGTTTAAAAACAGAGATTTGTCTACGGTTGTAGCGAATCCTATACCGACATGTCATTTCCCTCGGTCATGATTCGTCATGATATTTCTCTGGTTCTTACAGCTATATTTCGACAAATTTCTTAATGTTTCCACTGGTTCAATTCCACGTTGTTCCCATTCCAATATAATAATGGCAAAAATATTTCAGGATTCATTCGTCATTGGTCGGGATAGCGGTGGTGTAAATAAAGATACGTACTGCGGTGACCAACGAATCCTCTAGGCCTAGTCAATATTTCTCATCCACGTCGCCAGTCTTCATTTTGCCACTGGTATGTATGCCCTGGACATTACAGTTTCCATTGCCCAAGGATTTTGTTGTATATTATACAAGTACTTAGGTGAAATGTTTTCCACGAAGAAATAGCAAGTCGCTGTTTATCTTAAGGCTTTTCTAATGATACTGGTTCTATTCCTGACACGTTATTCCCTGGCTGTTCCAGATTGGACGTGTCATTTTAGTCAGAGTGAAAAATGTATTCATTACTTACCTACTTAAATAAAATATATATTAGTGTATAAATTGCCTAAAGTGCTTCCCGAGGACTATTTAAAAAAGTTTCCAAGCTCCATTCCCCATTGGTTTCAACCACTCAAGGTGAAATAATTACTCCGGCTCATCCTTTTCCCATGGCCTGGACATTTCAGTTTCCATTGCCCAAGGATTTTGTATATTATACAAGTACTTGGGTGAAATGTTTTTGAAAGAAGAAATAGCAAGTCGCTGATTATCTTAAAGACTTTTCAAATGAGACTGGATATTCCTGACACGTTATTCCCTGGCTGTCCCAGATTGGACGTGTCATTTTTAGTCCGAGTAAAAAACGTCATTACTTCCCTAATTAAATATATAATTAATGTAGGTACCTAATGTGTTTTTTCCTGAACATGTCATGTATTTTCCCATGTATTTACATTCCCAGTACATATTCTCAGAATTTTTCTAAGAAGTGATATAAAAAAGATTCCTAGATCCATTCCTCATTGGTTGCACTGACAGTGGTATAGAACAACTCTTGAGATGAAGTATTCTGGTTCGGGCTTCTCAGTCGTTATTGGTCACGTTATTCCCTGGAGATTCCAGTATCCATTCCGCTTTGAACTCGTACTGACGTGGTATAATAACACCTCTTGAGATGTATAAGGTATTCCGATTCCTTTTTTCCCAGTCGTTCTTCATCATCAGTATCCATTATCCATTATCCAGTATCCATTCCGCCTTAGACAGGTTGCTTCACGTAAATCGGTTCAACTGTTTGGGAGCTACGCTACCACAGATATATATTTTACTATTTACCATAGTATAGGCAATCCGCAGCGGTGTGCAGTTTGTAAACCGCCTAAAGTGCTACCCAATATGCACGATATTCCCTGACAGATTTTTCCCTGACACGTTATTGCCTGGTTTTTTCAGATTGGATGTGTCATTTTATTCAAAGTAACATTTATTAAATAAAGAGTCCATTGGATAATTAACTTTCACTGGTCAACTTTTGTAGAAACATAATGTGTTTCCTAGACGTTTCAGTCTATTACGTCTAAGTATTCTTAATCCAAAATTCCAATAAAAGGCATTTAAAAGGTTCAAATCCAAAGGTTGTCTGGTAGAGATTGCTTTTAGCAATAAGCCCGCCTGTTTGTACTATTTTATTATTAAGTTGACATTTTGTAATAAGTAAATGTTTTCTTATGATTATTAATATTGTATTCTATTCTAAAAGGATTCCAGGATCCATTCCTCATTGGTTGTACTGACGGTGGTTTAAAAACAGAGATTTGTCTACGGTTGTAGCGAATCCTATACCGACATGTCATTTCCCTCGGTCATGATTCGTCATGATATTTCTCTGGTTCTTACAGCTATATTTCGACAAATTTCTTAATGTTTCCACTGGTTCAATTCCACGTTGTTCTCATTCCAATATAATAATGGCAAAAATATTTCAGGATTCATTCGTCATTGGTCGGGATAGCGGTGGTGTAAATAAAGATACGTACTGCGGTGACCAACGAATCCTCTAGGCCTAGTCAATATTTCTCATCCACGTCGCCAGTCTTCATTTTGCCACTGGCATGTATGCCCTGGACATTTCAGTTTCCATTGCCCAAGGATTTTTTTGTATATTATACAAGTACTTGGGTGAAATGTTTTTCCATGAAGAAATAGCAAGTCGCTGTTTATCTTAAGGCTTTTCTAATGAGACTGGTTCTATTCCTGACACGTTATTCCCTGGCTGTTCCAGATTGGACGTGTCATTTTAGTCTGAGTGAAAAATGTATTCATTACTTACCTACTTAAATAATTATATAATTAATGTAGGTAGATAGATACGTAATGTGTTTTTTTATACACATTTCATGTTTTCTTTGTACATTTCCGGTAAGTAGATATTCTTAGACAAATGTTTCTAAGATCCATTCCTTATTAGTTGCACTGACAGTGGTATAGAACACCACAGATATTCCGGCTCGTTCTTTTCCCAGTCGTCATTCGTCACGTTATTCACTGGAGATTCTAGTATCCATTCCAGCTTTGATAGGTTCTGGCACTCCTCGTAAATCGGTTCAGCCATTTGGGAGCTTCGCTACCACCGTCAGATACACATAAATGTTAAACTTATAGCAATGTGAGGTAAATCCGCAATCCGCGGCGGTGCGCAGTGTATAAATTGCCTAAAGTGCTTCCCATTACTACAAGAAAACATCCTTTACCCGAGGACTATTTAAAAAAGTTTCCAAGCTCCATTCCCCATTGGTTTCAACCACTCGAGGTGAAATAATTACTCTGGCTCCTCCTTTTCCCATGGCCTGGACATTTCAGTTTCCATTGCCCAAGGATTTTGTATATTATACAAGTACTTGGGTGAAATGTTTTTGAAAGAAGTAATAGCAAGTCGCTGATTATCTTAAAGACTTTTCAAATGAGACTGGTTATTCCTGACACGTTATTCCCTGGCTGTCCCAGATTGGACGTGTTATTTTAGTCTGCGTCATTACTTCCCTAATAAAATTAAATTAAATATATAATTTATGTAGGTACCTAATGTCATTTTTCCTGGACATTTCATGTATTTTCCCATGTATTTACATTCCCAGTACATATTCTAAGAAGGAATATTAAAAAAGATTCCTAGATCCATTCCTCATTGGTTGCACTGACAGTGGTACAGAACAACTCTCGAGATGAGGTAGGTATTCTGGTTCGGGCTTCTCAGTCGTTATTGGTCAAGTTATTCCCTGGAGATTCCAGTATCCATTCCGCTTTGAACTCGTACTGACGTGGTATAAAAACACCTCTTGAGATGTATAAGGTATTCCGATTCCTTTTTTCCCAGTCGTTCTTCATCACCAGTATCCATTATCTATTATCCAGTATCCATTCCGCCTTAGACAGGTTGCTTCACGTAAATCGGTTCAACTTTTTGGGAGCTACGCTACCATAGACATATATTTTACTATTTACCATAGTATAGGCAATCCGCAGCGGTGTGCAGTTTGTAAACCGCCTAAAGTGCTACCCAATATGCACGATATTCCCTGACAGATTATTCCCTGACACGTTATTCCCTAGTTTTGCCAGATTGGATCTGTCAATTTATTGAAAGTAACATTTATTAAATAAAGAATCCATTGGATAATTAACTTCCACTGGTCAACTTTTGTAGAAACATAATGTGTTTTTTCCTAGACGTTTCAGTCTATTACGTCTAAGTATTCTTAATCCAAAATTCCAATAAAAGGCATTTAAAAGGTTCAAATCCAAAGGTTGTCTGGTTGAGATTGCGTTTAGCAATAAGGCCGCCTGTTTGTACTATTTTATTATGAAGTTGACATTTTGTAGTAAGTAAATGTTTTCTTTCATGGTGCAAAATTGTATATTATGATGATTAATATTTTATTCTATTCTAAAAGGATTCCAGGATCCATTCCTCATTGGTTGTACTGACGGTGGTTTGAACAGAGATTTGTCTACGGTTGTAGCGAATCCTACTATACCAACATGTCATTTCCCTCGGTCATGTCCTACAGCTACATTTCGACACATTTCTTAATGTTGCCACTAGTATGGTCTCAATTCGCTAGTAAAAAAAATGTACTCTATGGTCTCAATCAGGTTGTTTCAACACATGTCTTAATGTTTCCACTGGTTCAATTCCACGTTAATTCCATTCCAATCCATTCTCATCCAGTCTTCATTTTGCCACTATATTATTGACACGTTACAGTTACACGTATGTATGTATATGGCCTAAATATGCACAATATTATTGCCACGTTATTCCCTAGTTGTTTTTAGATTGGACGTGTCATTTTAGTCTTAATGTTTCCAACGATTCTTTGACTTGTGTACTGACTGACGGTGGTATAAAAGCTTCTGTGGATTGTGGTCTTTATTTCTTTGCGAAGTCTTTTTCAGCCGATCATAGAGCTTGACTAGTTATTCCCTGGATGCTCCTCAGATTCCAAGATCCATTCCTTATTGGTTGTACTGACGGTGGTAAAAATACCTCTCCAGGTGAGACGATGTATCGAGCTCCTTTATCGCCTCTAGTGGGTTTAGCATGGTGACGTTTCGTCCTCGGTCATTATTGGTTGTTCCAGTTGGCATATATTCCTTCGTGGCCTGTTTTAATGTTTTGACTGGCACAGTTCCAATATAAATGAGGCCAAAATATTCCATGATCCATTCCTCATTGGTTGTTGGTGGTTGAAACAGAGATTTGTCTACGGTTGTAGCGAATCCTATACCAACATGTCATTTCCCTCGGTCATGATTCGTCATGATATTCTCTTGTTCTCACAGTTATATTTCGACACATTTCCACTGGTTCAATTCCACGTTGTTCCCATCCCAATATAATAATGGCAAAAATATTTCAGGATTCATTCGTCATTGGTCGGGATAGCGGTAGTGTAAATAAAGATACGTACTGCGGTGACCAACGAATCCTCTAGGCCTAGTCAATATTTCTCATCCACGTCGCCAGTCTTCATTTTGCCACTGGTATGTATGCCCTGGACATTACAGTTTCCATTGCCCAAGGATTTTGTTGTATATTATACAAGTACTTGGGTGAAATGTTTTTCCAAGAAGAAATAGCAAGTCGCTGTTTATCTTAAGGCTTTTCTAATGAGACTGGTTCTATTCCTGACACGTTATTCCCTGGCTGTTCCAGATTGGACGTGTCATTTTAGTCCGAGTGAAAAACGTATTCATTACTTACCTACTTAAATAAAATATATAATTAATGTAGGTAGATAGATACGTAATGTGTTTTTTCATACACATTTCATGTTTTCTTTGTACATTTACGGTAAGTAGATATTCTTAGACAAATGTTTCTAAGATCCATTCCTTATTAGTTGCACTGACAGTGGTATAGAACACCACAGATATTCCGGCTCGTTCTTTTCCCAGTCGTCATTCGTCACGTTATTCCCTGGAGATTCTAGTATCCATTCCAGCTTTGATAGGTTCTGGCGCTCCTCGTAAATCGGTTCAGCCGTTTGGGAGCTTCGCTACTACCCACACATACACACATAAATGTTAAATTTATAACAATGTGAGGTAAATCCGCAATCCGCGGCGGTGCGCAGTGTATAAATTGCCTAAAGTGCTTCCCATTACTACAAGAAAACACCCTTTACCCGAGGACTATTTAAAAAAGTTTCCAAGCTCCATTCCCCATTGGTTTCAATCACTCAAGGTGAAATAATTATTCTGGCTCATCTTTTTCCCATGGCCTGGACATTTCAGTTTCCATTGCCCAAGGATTTTGTATATTATACAAGTACTTGGGTGAAATGTTTTTGAAAGAAGAAATAGCAAGTCGCTGATTATCTTAAAGACTTTTCAAATGAGACTGGTTATTCCTGACACGTTATTCCCTGGCTGTCCCAGATTGGACGTGTTATTTTAGTCTGAGTAAAAAACGTCATTACTTCCCTAATAAAATAAAATTAAATATATAATTAATGTAGGTACCTAATGTCATTTTTCCTGGACATTTCATGTATTTTCCCATGTATTTACATTCCCAGTACATATTCTCAGACTTTTTCTAAGAAGTGATATAAAAAAGATTCCTAGATCCATTCCTCATTGGTTGCACTGACAGTGGTATAGAACAACTCTCGAGATGAGGTATTCTGGTTCGGGTTTCTCCCAGTCGTTATTGGTCACGTTATTCCCTGGAGATTCCAGTATCCATTCCGCTTTGAACTCGTACTGACGTGGTATAAAAACACCTCTTCAGATGTATAAGGTATTCCGATTCCTTTTTTCCCAGTCGTTCTTCATCACCAGTATCCATTATCTATTATCCAGTATCCATTCAGCCTTAGACAGGTTGCTTCACGTAAATCGGTTCAACTGTTTGGGAGCTACGCTGCCACAGACATATATTTTACTATTTACCATAGTATAGGCAATCCGCAGCGGTGTGCAGTTTGTAAACCGCCTAAAGTGCTTCCCAATATGAACGATATTCCCTGACAGATTTTTCCCTGACACGTTATTGCCTGTTTTTTTCAGATTGGATGTGTCATTTTATTCAAAGTAGGTAACATTTATTAAATAAAGAGTCCATTGGATAATTAACTTTCACTGGTCAACTTTTGTAGAAACATAATGTGTTTTTTCCTTGACCTTTCAGTCTATTACGTCTAAGTATTCTTAATCCAAAATTCCAATAAAATGCATTTAAATGGTTCAAATCCAAAGGTTGTCTGGTAGAGATTGCTTTTAGCAATAAGCCCGCCTGTTTGTACTATTTTATTATTAATTTGACATTTTGTAGTAAGTAAATGTTTTCTTTCATGGTGCATAATTGTATATTATGATGATTAATATTTTATTCTATTCTAAAAGGATTCCTGGATCCATTCCTCATTGGTTGTACTGACGGTGGTTTGAACAGAGATTTGTCTACCGTTGTAGTGAATCCTATACCAACATGTCATTTCCCTCGGTCATGATTAGTCATGATATTCTCTTGTTCTCACAGTTATATCTCGACACATTTCTTAATGTTTCCACTGGTTCAATTCCACGTTGTTCCCATTCCAATATAATAATGGCAAAAATATTTCAGGATTCATTCGTCATTGGTCGGGATAGCGGTGGTGTAAATAAAGATACGTACTGCGGTGACCAACGAATCCTCTAGGCCTAGTCAATATTTCTCATCCACGTCGCCAGTCTTCATTTTGCCACTGGTATGTATGCCCTGGACATTCCAGTTTCCATTGCCCAAGGATTTTGTTGTATATTATACAAGTACTTGGGTGAAATGTTTTTCCAAGAAGAAATAGCAAGTCGCTGTTTATCTTAAGGCTTTTCTAATGAGACTGGTTCTATTCCTGACACGTTATTCCCTGGCTGTTCCAGATTGGACGTGTCATTTTAGTCTGAGTGAAAAATGTATTCATTACTTACCTACTTAAATAAAATATATAATTAATGTAGGTAGATACCTAATGTGTTTTTTCCTACACATTTCATGTTTTTTCTCTCTGTACATTTCCGGTAAGTACATATTCTCAGACAAAAGTTTCCAAGATCCATTCCTCATTGGTTGCACTGACAGTGGTATAGAACACCAAAGATTTTCCGGCTCGTTCTTTTCCCAGTCGTCATTCGTCACGTTATTCCCTGGAGATTCTAGTATCCATTCCAGCTTTGATAGGTTCTGGCGCTCCTCTTAAATCGGTTCAGCTGTTTGGGAGCTACGCTACCACCCACACAACACAATAAATGTTAAACTTATAACAATGTGAGGTAAATCCGCAATCCGCGGCGGTGCGCAATGTATAAATTGCCTTAAGTGCTTCCCATTACTACAAAAAAACATCCTTTAACCGAGGACTATTTAAAAAAGTTTCCAAGCTCCATTCCCCATTGGTTTCAACCACTCGAGGTGAAATAATTACTCTGGCTCCTCCTTTTCCCATGGCCTGGACATTTCAGTTTCCATTGCCCAAGGATTCTGTATATTATACAAGTACTTGGGTGAAATGTTTTTGAAAGAAGAAATAGCAAGTCGCTGATTATCTTAAAGACTTTTCAAATGAGACTGGTTATTCTTGACACGTTATTCCCTGGCTGTCCCAGATTGGACGTGTTATTTTAGTCTGAGTAAAAAACGTCATTACTTCCCTAATAAAATAAAATAAAATATATAATTAATGTAGGTACCTAATGTAATTTTTCCTGGACATTTCATGTATTTTCCCATGTATTTACATTCCCAGTACATATTCTCAGACATTTTCTAAGAAGGAATATTAAAAAAGATTCCTAGATCCATTCCTCATTGGTTGCACTGACAGTGGTATAGAACAACTCTCGAGATGAGGTATTCTGGTTCGGGTTTCTCCCAGTCGTTATTCGTCACGTTATTCCCTGGAGATTCCAGTATCCATTCCGCTTTGAACTCGTACTGACCGTAAATCGGTTCAGCCGTAAATGGTGAGTCTACAGCGGTGCGCAGTGTATAAATTGCCCAAAGTGCTTCCCAATATGCACGATATTCCCTGACAGATTATTCCTTGACACGTTATTCCCTGGCTGTTCCAGAT
The DNA here is from genome assembly GCF_932276165.1 of Plutella xylostella. Classification (NCBI taxonomy): domain Eukaryota; kingdom Metazoa; phylum Arthropoda; class Insecta; order Lepidoptera; family Plutellidae; genus Plutella; species Plutella xylostella. Next base: position 15,346,649 of record NC_064012.1, read on the forward strand.
TGGACGTGTCATTTTAGTCCGAGTGAAAAATGTATTCATTACTTACCTACTTAAATAATTATATAATTAATGTAGGTAGATACCTAATGTGTTTTTTCCTACACATTTCATGTTTTTTCTCTCTGTACATTTCCGGTAAGTACATATTCTCAGACAAAAGTTTCCAAGATCCATTCCTCATTAGTCGCACTGACAGTGGTATAGAACACCACAGATTTTCCGGCTCGTTCTTTTCCCAGTCGTCATTCGTCACGTTATTCCCTGGAGATTCTAGTATCCATCCCAGCTTTGATAGGTTCTGGCGCTCCTCTTAAATCGGTTCAGCTGTTTGGGAGCTACGCTACCACCCACACATACACAATAAATGTTAAACTTATAACAATGTGAGGTAAATCCGCAATCCGCGGCGGTCCGCAGTGTATAAATTGCCTTAAGTGCTTCCCATTACTCCAAAAAAACATCCTTTAACCGAGGACTATTAAAAAAAGTTTCCAAGCTCCATTCCCCATTGGTTTCAACCACTCGAGGTGAAATAATTACTCCGGCTCATCCTTTTCCCATGGCCTGGACATTTCAGTTTCCATTGCCCAAGGATTTTGTATGAAATGTTTTTGAAAGAAGAAATAGCAAGTTGCTGATTATCTTAAAGACTTTTCAAATGAGACTGGTTATTCCTGACACGTTATTCCCTGGCTGTCCCAGATTGTACGTGTTATTTTAGTCTGAGTAAAAAACGTCATTACTTCCCTAATAAAATTAAATTAAATATATAATTAATGTAGGTACCTAATGTCATTTTTCCTGGACATGTCATGTATTTTCCCATGTATTTACATTCCCAGTACATATTTTCAGACTTTTTCTAAGAAGTGATATAAAAAAAGATTCCTAGATCCATTCCTCATTGGTTGCACTGACAGTGGTACAGAACAACTCTCGAGATGAGGTATTCTGGTTCGGGTTTCTCCCAGTCGTTATTTGTCACGTTATTCCCTGGAGATTCCAGTATCCATTCCGCTTTGAACTCGTACTGACGTGGTATAAAAACACCTCTTGAGATGTATAAGGTATTCCGATTCCTTTTTTCCCAGTCGTTCTTCATCACCAGTATCCATTATCTATTATCCAGTATCCATTCCGCCTTAGACAGGTTGCTTCACGTAAATCGGTTCAACTGTTTGGGAGCTACGCTACCACAGACATATATTTTACTATTTACCATAGTATAGGCAATCCGCAGCGGTGTGCAGTTTGTAAACCGCCTAAAGTGCTTCCCAATATGCACGATATTCCCTGACAGATTATTCCCTGACACGTTATTCCCTAGTTTTGCCAGATTGGATGTGTCAATTTATTCAAAGTAACATTTATTTAATAAAGAATCCATTGGATAATTAACTTCCTCTGGTCAACTTTTGTAGAAACATAATGTGTTTTTTCCTAGACGTTTCAGTCTATTACGTCTAAGTATTCTTAATCCAAAATTCCAATAAAAGGCATTTAAAAGGTTCAAATCCAAAGGTTGTCTGGTTGAGATTGCGTTTAGCAATAAGGCCGCCTGTTTGTACTATTTTATTATGAAGTTGACATTTTGTAGTAAGTAAATGTTTTCTTTCATGGTGCAAAATTGTATATTATGATGATTAATATTTTATTCTATTCTAAAAGGATTCCAGGATCCATTCCTCATTGGTTGTACTGACGGTGGTTTGAACAGAGATTTGTCTACGGTTGTAGCGAATCCTACTATACCAACATGTCATTTCCCTCGGTCATGTCCTACAGCTACATTTCGACACATTTCTTAATGTTGCCACTAGTATGGTCTCAATTCGCTAGTAAAAAAAATGTACTCTATGGTCTCAATCAGGTTGTTTCGACACATGTCTTAATGTTTCCACTGGTTCAATTCCACGTTAATTCCATTCCAATATAATAATGGCAAAAATGTTTCAGGATTCATTCGTTATTGGTCGGGATAGCGGTGTTGTAAATAAAGATACATACTGCGTTGACCAACGAATCCTCTAGGCCTAGTCAATATTTCTCATCCAGTCTTCATTTTGCCACTGGTATGTATATATATATGGCCTAAATATGCATAATATTATTGACACGTTATTCCCTAGTTGTTTAGATTGGACCTGTCATTTCAGACAGAAAAAAAATTGCCATACATTTAATAAAGATAATATTTAACTTTCACTTCCACTGATCAAATTTTGATCATGTAGTTACCTACTTAAGTACATAATGTGTATATGTATATCCTGGTCATTCCGTTTACCAGATAAATGCAAATATTCTCAGTAATTTTCTGAATTATTTAAATTCCAATACAAAGCATAATAAAGATTCTAAGTTCATTCCATTCCTTATCGGTCGGAGTGGCGGTGGTGTAAACACACACGTTTTTTTTGTGTCCTATTGATTCCTCTTGGGTTTTCTATATTATTTGACACGTTATTTCCTGGTTGTTCCAGTTTGGATGTGTCATTTCAGTCTTAATATCTCCAATGATCATTTGACTTGTGTACTGACTTTGACTGTCTTTGTTTCTTTGCGAAGTCTTTTTCAGCTGATCATAGAGCTTGACTCGTTATTCCCTGGATGCTCCAGATAGGACGAGTCACTCTTTGGTGGTCTAAACACCTGAGATTCCAAGATCCATTCCTTATTGGTTGTACTGACGGTGGTACAATTACCTCTCCAGGTGAGACGATGTATCGAGCTCCTTTGTCGCTTCTAGTGGATTTAGCATAGTGACGTTTTGTCTTCGGTCATTATTGGTTTTTCCAGTTGGAATATATATTCCTTCGTGGCCAGTTTTAATGTTTTGACTGGCCCAGTTCCATTGGTTCCAATCAAAGTGTGGCCAAGATATTTCAATATTAATTCCTTATTGGCCAGAGTGTCAGTGGTTTAAATACACACGTTCTTCGGTGTCTTATTGATTCCTCTGGGGTTTTCAGCCACATGACGTACTTACATATCTCCCTCGGTCATAATTCGTCACGTCATTCCCTTGTTGTTCCAGTTGGGATGTTTACAATGATCATTTGACTTGTGTACTGACTGACGGTGGTATATAAGCCACTTTGGATTGTAGTCTTTGTTTCTTTGCGAAGTCTTTTTCAGCCGATCATGAGCTTGACTCGTTATTCCCTGGTTGCTCCAGATAGGACGAGTCACTCTTTTAGTAAAAAGAGGTCGTTGGTTGTACTTCAGTAATTTTATATCCTATCTGCCTATCTACCTACGTTCCGAATATTAGGTATTGAACTTTCCTGCTTTAGTCAGATTGAACATGTAAATCAGCTAGAATAATAAACTTTCAATAAATTCCAATGTATATTATTCAATATGCATTATTTTTGTACAAAAGGTGGGCTTAATCCTTCTTAACCTACCTTCCGATTAGCGTCGTCGTCCGTTCAATCAATGAGAAATGGATCTCGGAATTTTATTTATGTATCTGTCAGAAATTACTTTTAAAGGATTAAGCCCATTGTTATAATTAAATACGTTAATCCCTGCTTGTTCTGCTAAGGATGTGTCTTTTCAAATTTATCATTTAATGTTTCCACCGACACAGTTTAAAGTTACATACGCAACTAACTGTCTCAATTCCTTACCGTATCCAATTTTATTGACATGTTATTCCCTGGTTGCTCCAGATTGGACGTTTCATTTCAAATCGTTTATGTGGGAACCATTCAGCTTAACTGTCTCGATTATTCCCTACTATTTGCAATATAATAATTATAGACTCGTTATTCCCTGATAGTTCCAGTTTGGACACGTCAATTATTGCAAATTGATGACTGAGGTAGTTACCTTCACATTTTTTCCATTCATTAAAAGGTATCTAAGTACTTACCGTAGTACAAAAGCAAATTTAACATTGGAGGCTATTTTCAAGAATCTAAAATCCATCTGTTATCGTGTCACGACATACGTTGATATAATAAGTATGGTGTTGGCGAAGAATCGTTTAAATGATGATTGTAAGTAATGTAAATTAACATGCGTTATTTCCTGATGATTAATTTTTTCAAGTATGTATGTACTTACAAGTGACGGTATTTAAATCACAATGGTTTCCTTATTTATCTAAGTGGACTCGTTATTCCCTGTGATGGTCCCAGTTTGGACGTGTCAATTTCAATTTAAAGTAATTCCAAGTAGTAGCTATATTCCCTTTATTATAACTGCAATCAAGCGCTAGAATGAAAATCCCATAGATTTTTCAATTCTAGGTATATGTATTGGGAGTGGGAGTTTGGCTTCTTATCTACGGATTGGTACTAAGGCTTTGTGCTACGTACGAGTATACCTACTTACTTCCTATCGTTTCTCGTTGACATGACATGACATGTTATTCCCTGATATTACCAGCTTGAACGTGTCAGTGTCATATTAATTCCATATCGCATATTATATTAGATGTTTCTTGACACGTTATTCCCTGATGTTCTCAGCCTGGATGTGTCAATCTCATGTAATTTCCGTATCCGGTATTCCGTACCGTATGTTTGATTTTGACTGACTCGTTATTCCCTGATGTTCTCAGCCTGGATGTGTCAATGTTATGACAATCGACACTAGGGTTGCCAACCGTACTATATTATATAGTATTGTACTATATTTTGGCTCTTCGTACTATATACTGTTGAACTAAAATATAGTACGCAAAAATACTATATTTCAGTAGGTACACTTTTCACAGTAATAAAACGATGCGCGAGGTCATTTTCCAAACAATTCAACTATTATGAATTTCAAAATTTTAGTACTGGCAAAAAATGGCAACATATTTTTAAAAAATCTGAGAATAATTTAAAAAATATTTACAAATTAATAGCCTTCTTACTTTCTATTCCCGCCACTTCGGCGTTTACAGAAAGAATTCGAAGTGGCGGGAAGAAAGGAATCGAGCAAAGCTCGAACTAATAAAAAATGAGCTCTTTATTTTTATAAACTTAACCATAGAGTGCGAATAAGCATTTAATACGTTTATATTAGATAAAAAACTTTTAAAAGATGCAAAAAGTGCGAAAAAGTACAATTTTTACAAAAATAAAAATAACTGAGTAACAAATTAGTGTTTTATTCGATTTTCAAAATGTACTATATTTTTCTTTAGTGTCCTATATTTTTTTATAACTTATTTTGAAATATACTATAATTTGGTGAAAAAATGTTGGCAACCCTAATCGACACCCAGCTGACACTTTATTCCCTTTCCTATTCAGTTTGGACGGGTCAGTCAGTAGGTACCAAGAACTTTGTATTTAGGTACTTAACAAATTCAAAAACTTTTTAAATCGCGAGGGCGCTATTTTTCTATGGTTACTACTAAGGTAATCCATATTTTAACCCTTAATAGGCGCTAGAGTCCAAGATCCATTTTTGTAGACGGGAAGATATACTTATCTAGGTTCTAGGTTGTATTGACCGATTACTTAGCGATTAGATTCGAAGATCCAGTCGTTATCACCTGACTCACACAATAAGTGCTGAGGTACCTAGTTGTAGGTTCTTAATACTCCTAATATACTTACCACCCTTCCCAGGATTTTTTGTAAATAAAATAGGTACTTACTTAACTACTTATGTTTGTATTTTTATGTACTTAGGTTTATAACAGTGTAAATTAGGTTAAAATTAAGCTACCTACTAACTTTATTCATAACATAAAGGCTTCCTAAGTTTATCCATTTGTTCTATTCTTATTGAAATTTGTGTAAATTTTATATAATGTAGGGATCAACTTACTGTACCTACCTGACTTTGAGTTCCTTCAACAGTATTCAAACCATTAACTGTATGTAGTATTGTAGTAAGTACCTAAGTACTTACTTAACTACCCAAATGTTTACAATTTTAAATCCGCTACTAGCTTCGTCATTCTGTGTAAGTAGCACATCTTCATCATCAGCGCAACAAGGTTTTATTTTAAATTGTTTTTTTTTGTAATTAGTTTAATTATCTATTACTTACTTAATAATTTATTATGAATAAATGTACCTATCTACTTTGAATGACTTTGAGTACTTTGAATCAGTCCTAAACTTACAGTATAGGAATAATGTAAGTACTTACATTGACACCGAAGAGCAGCATTGGATCATTGAATGCAGTTTGTTTTAAAATTAAAATAAAATAAAATTTCAGTAAAATGCCCTTACAGTATTTAAGGTTTCCCCTTCATGTAGCAACGCCGTCCGTCACCCTTCGAGTTGAAATCGCTCTTTACCTCTCTTTACACACCATGTGCGAATATTCCCAAGGAGACCATCGGGGGTTGCTTTGGGCAAATAACTTTGGAACACGCCGGCGTGGTGGGGGCAAGCGTCAACCTGTCGGTGTCGTAATGGTGTCGTACGTATATCGGACCAGAAGGATTGTCATCAATTTATATGGAGGAGTGAGATGACTGACTTGTGTGAATTTCTATATTATTATTTTTATATGTGGTGACATCTCACACACGGCCATCCGACCCCAAGCTAGGCAGAACCTGTGATATGGGTGTCGGGCAGCTGATATATCTACATAAATACATAGATAGATACATATTGAATATATAAACGACAACCAGACACAAGGCAAACACAAATGCTCATCACACAAATGTTTGCCCTGGGCGGGATTCGAACCCGCATCCCCTAACTTCGGAAGCAGCTTCACTACAGCCATAGCTACAGTGCCGTCAAACCTTACACACACATAAATAATAAGTAGTTATGTAAGTAGATCACCTAACTTGCCAACGTCCTGATTTCGGCTACCTACCTTATTTTAAACTATACAGGGTGTTGCAAAAAGGGTATACTAAGCCGAAACCTACATGTGCAGCATGGTATATCTAAGCCCGAAACTGAAATCAGAATTTCAAAATTCGCGAAAAAAAGAGTCATTCTTCATATTAAACAGTCACGTAACCAACATAGTTTCTATGTTATTTTTTCGCGAATTTTGAAATTCTGATTTCAGTTTCGGGCTTAGATATACCATGCTGCACATGTAGGTTTCGGCTTAGCATTCCCTTTCTGCAACATGTATAAACATGGAAGTAGTACGTAACTACGTATGGATGAATGTTTGGAGATTATCTCTTTGATATTTAGGTCTGTAAGTTGTAAGTATAAATAAGTACGAAGCTGTCTCACTCCGCAATACTCCGCATGCCGCAGGCTGGCGCGGGATCAATATGAACGCCGTCGATGATTGGCCACAGGTGTCGGTTCCCACGCATCCTGCTAGCTTAGCGGTGCCTACGTTGAACCGAATCGCCTTTTACAGATAACTTCCTAATATATTTACAAACGTTGTCCTGATACTTTAGGTAAAATTGCGCAAAAACAAAATTTTTTGCAATTAAGTAAAGAAGTAGGAATCAATAAAAAAATAAGAAGAAATAAGACCCCTCTAATGGGGACAATCGGACTCCCCGAAGCACATTACCTCTGCATCACCCCGAAGCTCTTATTAAGGCCCAAATTCAGTACCAATCCGCGGACAAATCAGCGTGTGAATGGGTAGGAGGGTGCGGCTCGCGGTGCGGCGCGGGGCTCGCCGACTGGGTACCTACGCGAGCGCCGCGTGACAAATAGGTTATGTGCCTTGTGCAAGGTTCAATAAAGTTGACAATCGACTGGACTGCAACTCGGGGCTCGTGTAGTGTGTGGGCGATGACGGATTTGTCCGCGGAACGGTACGGCTCGGGGCTCGGGTGCGGTGCGTCAAGTGAATGCGCTGCTTTAAAATCTGCTAGCTGAAGTGGCTGTGGGCCGGGCATAGGTAGGTACTATATGCCAAAGAACCGATAACCGGTTAGGCGGTAAGTGGAGACCACGAACAGGGCAGCGCAGCGTGGGTCGCCCTCCGTCCCGCTGGATCCAAGACCTACCGACAGAAAGAGCCCCCCCCCCTTATCCGAACGGAGAGTAGTTTGTAAAAATTGACGTTCATCAGAAAATTTTATATTTTTACGATGAATAAAAAATTTTGAGTTTGAGTTTGAGAGTTTACCTGGTCTACTCCTACTCTCACAGAGTACCTGGGTTAGCCAGGCCATAGAGGCCAGATGAGGATTATGAGGAAGGTCGAGGATAGAGTCACTCCTAGGGGAGGCGACTATTTCCATCAGTAGTGGACGATTACGCGCTGATGATGATGATGATGATGAGCAGTTAATGAAGACTTATATGTAGGTATACCTATGGTTAAATGGTTATAAAGAGCTCTATGAACCACAATACCAATTAGTGTATTAGTTGGGTATTGTAATTCGTAGACTGAGATAAAAAAATAGAAGTAGGTACCTATGTTTTAAAATGCTGAATATTTTAACTAGCCTTTTTAATTAGTGTTTGCAGGATTTATTTATTTTATAGGCTGTTAATAATCGATTTACGAAGCAAAAGTGAATAGGCAGACTAAATAAACAACAAAAATATTGAATAAACATTTATTTATTCCCAAGGTGATATTTTATTATTTTATTTTTAAACATTGTGTAACATAGTTAGGTTTTTAAATTAACGTGCCATTAAACCTGAAGGGTTTGTCTTGACAAGTATTATGGTGACTAGATTTAACAAAAATAGATTTCCTTTAGATGTTTCCGGTCTAATGCCCCGCAAACTTTTGCCTAAGTACCTATTTGTTAAAAATGAATTTTTATTTCTTTTATTTTTAAAAGAAAATTTGTTAAATACAAAAATACAAACTGAAATCGTTTTATAAGTCTTTCTATTTCCATTCTGAGGTTTCTATAGTAGGTCTTGCCTAAAGTGATGTTTAATGATTAAAGTGCCGGTTAATCGAACCCGGGACCTTCGGCTCAGTAGTTTGGCACTAAAGCATATTTTACTTACTTACTTAACTTACTAACAACTTAACACTAACACTAACTTACTAACAACTTAACACTAACTTACTTAACACTTAAGTCTGTGACGGGCTTTATAGACACTGTGTTTAGCTTCCCAGTTCATACTTGGAATAAATTTTCTTGGAAACTAAGCTGAAAAGAAAAAGAAACATATATTTAGATTAGATTATGTTCACTGGAATGAAATAGTAGGGTATGCGAGAGGATGCCCAAATTTAAAGAAGAGAAAGTGTAAGAAGTCGCGGTTTCATAGCGGAACAGATATTGGCTCTCATTTGTGAAGTTGTCTGTTCAAATCCTGCCATTTAAGTAGGTATAGGTACCTATGTCCTACGAATTAATTCTTTTGAAATAAATATTGAACTAGATTCAATTTATACCACATACTCTTACGGTGAAGGAAAACACCGTGATGAAACCTGCACATTGTGCTCATTCAAAATCGCCGATACGGTTCGCGACCTATCACGTAACAGTATACAAATGTATAGGGCATAGGGTAAAGCGGGTGGCTCACTTGCAGTTACATGACTCCCCCTTCGGGGATTACAGTCGTGAGTCGTGAGCATTTTGTACTTATGTAGAAAGTATACATATAAGAATGGCGGTACGAACCTTTCAGTGTTCACTGTAGGGTGTGATCGTAGGCGGAAGAGTCCGAAGTAGGCGGAAGAGTAGCTACAGCAGTCAGCGGTGGCTACAGCAGTCAGCGGTGGCTACAGCAGTCAGTGGAGCAACAGCGGTCAATGGAGCGGCGGGGCGGTTTCGTATGCGGGCGGCGGGGCGGGCGGTGGCGACTTAGGCGGCTTCCATAGCGGAAATAACTGCAAAAATAAGTAGGCGTTTTAAAATTGCAATTTGTTCATAAATACAATAAGATACGCTTCGAAATATTAAGGATACGAAAAACAATTAAATATTCTAATATGTTTTCAATAACAATACAGTTTAACAAATCTATGCATCTACGTACTTCGTGAGTAGGTATACAATATATCTATGTTCCCGCGCGCTTCGCTTCGCCTTAAAAAGGTTTTTCCCGTGGGAATTCCGGGATAAAAAGTAGCCTATGTTCTTTCCCAGGGTCTAAACCGTATGTATACCAAATTTCATTCAAATCCGTTCTGTAGTTTTGGCGTAAAAGAGTAACAGACAGACAGACAGACACACACAGTTACTTTCGCATTTATAATATTAGTTAGGATTCTACTTTCATTTCATTCGCGAGCAAAGTTCCAGTGAGAAGTGGTTTCTCATCACTCACTCATCAATCACTCCTAAACGGGAAAGACTAGCTTAATGACGCCGATGATAATGTCTGCAATATTGATGTAACTACATACCCTATAACGGTTAACAGCGCATCAGAATACACTCACGGCCAATGAAATAGTTCCATTGAGAAAAGCACCAAATTACTCATAAACCGAAATGGGTAGCTTAACGACGCCTTCTGCAACATTGAAGTACATTTAACAGAGCATCAGGATATTACCAACTAATAACGTTAATATTTTGTTCAAATTTTATATTAAATGTTTGAAAAAATTGGAGTTGTTTGGTGTCGGCCTTTTGTGAGTGAAACTTTTTCATTGCCCGTGAGTGTATTTATTTATATGCAATATGCAATGCCAACCAAAAACGTAAATATTGTGTTTAAAGTATAATTAAATGTACCTACTTACTAAAAATGTATGCCATTTAGTGGCGAAAATTTTGTAAATCTAACTATTTCATTGCTCGCTAGTGTATTACGAGGGTAGTCAAAAAGGTACTTACCTACATTACAGTACCGCATAGCGTTACGGGTTCTACCTTTTTTGGCATAAGATTTTTTTGCCTTATCTCGTATTGCATAGTAACGTTTGGTCAAAGTCTCGTTACGCCGAAAATCGTATGGCATAAATCTCGTTTAGAAAAAAGTTATTTCGCATAACATTGTTTAGCCTAATAATGGTATGGCCAAATCTTGAATAGCCTAATAATGCTACGGCATAAGTTTATACAAAGTAATAATATTCGTTTGGCTTTAACTTTGACGGAGCGTCTCCCTACATAGCGCAAACTGGTGCCTTGTATTGTTTCCGCTGTTTGGAAAACGCTCCGCTCCGCTGCGTGTTTTGAAACTATACAAGGCCAGAACGCACCCATAGTGTACTAGCACTGTATAGTTTCAAGTGAAAAAAAATAATATTTTACTTGAAAATATACACGATTTGTGCGTACTAATCGCGTATACTTTCAAGTTGGGATTTGCTGAATCGTTCTTGAAAATATACATTGCTATTACGCACATTGCTTAATTGGCGTACTTGTCGCATATAATTTATACCTACATGCAGATTCTGATTTACTTAACTATTTCGGTAAATGTACATGGCTACATTTTACTTGTTCTGCCTGTCATACCTATAAAATGTTAATAAATAAAGATGAAAAAGCTCTTATTTGATTCATAAATTGATATGTATAGCAATCATACTTGGAAGTAAGAATACTAATATTAATATCTTATTGTGTATATGAATTTAGAGTAATACCTACTACACTCACGAGCAATGAAAAAGTTCCAGTGACGATAGCTCCTGAACCGAAAAGACGCCGTCGGCAATATTAAAGTACATTTAACAGCGCATCAAAATATTATTATAACCAACTAAAAACGTAAATTTTTATCAAATTCAAAATTAAATGTTTAAAAAAATTGAGGTCATTTGGTGTTGACTTTTTGCTACTTGGACTTATTCATTGCTCGTGAGTGTAGTAAGTAGGTATTACCCTAAAGACCTATTACGGACATATTTTTCATCAAGTTTTGAATTGACCGTAATTGTCTTTTATGAATTGTTCTACACCAGCTATACTCAAACTGCGGCCCGCGGGCCGCATGTGGCCCGCCGGGCCTTTATCAGTGGCCCGCGTGCCATGAGAGATAATATACTATATTCATTCTGTGTAAAAAGTATCGGGATTATATATTATCCATAAAACAAAAAATTATTGTTATTCATCCAAATGTATTTTATCACCTTCAAAGTTTGCTCCTTCAGAAACGATACACTGCGTATGTGTATCGTTTCTGAAGGGCTAATCAGATCAGCTCAAGGTCACCATCATATTTTTTGTTATAAGAACTATATTTACGTTCTTAATTTCATTAGAATCGGTTAATATGTGCCCAAAATGGAAATTCATACCCTGTTTTTACCCCTTTACCCACCCTTGGGGGTGAGATAAAATTCTGAAAAAACTGGGACCACCTGGGAGCTCAAACCAATACAACAAAAAAATTATTTTCAAAATCGGTTCAGAAACGGCGGAGTAATCGGTGAATATACATAAAAAATATAAAAAAACTCCTTTTTTGAAGTCGGTTAAAAATAGCCGCGAGTACTAAACACAATTCCGAAAACAGCGTTTAAAAAAATGTTGTGTAGATTAGATAATTCGTTGGCGTATGTTTATCGTTTCTGAAGGAGCAAACTTTGAAGGTGATATAAATTTGGATAAATAATAATCATTTTTTGTTTTATTGATCTAATCCCGATACTTTTTACACAGAGTAGTATATGCATGTGTTTTTTTTTATATTATTTTTCGATAGTTTACATCGCTTTATAATAGTTAAAAAAAATATTGCTTGCGGCCCGCGACATCATGACCTAAACGTGTTTGTGGCCCATGTATAAAAAAGGTTGAGTACCAATGTTCTACACCCTCTTCTGAGATCATTTTTACTATTTACAACAGTTCTACAGTTTAATTTAAATCAATTTAATTTTAACTGTATACGACGTAAACAAAAAACACGTTACGAAAACAATGTCAAGTGCGGAATGATGATGCAATGTTTCGAAAGTAATAGACTTATTACTATTTCGCATGTAAGAAAGAGAGAGCAACCATTCAAAAGGACTACCTGGTAACTAATCACGTATAGTTTCAAGTGCTCGCATTGCCGCTTGGCACTTGAAAATATACACGATTAGTACGCAGTGGTAACTGCTGCAGTATATTTTCAAGCCATAATTTTGGCCCAACTTACTTGAAAATATACGCGATTAGTGCGTAATGGCCTTGTATACTTTCAAGTAAATCATGGCACAATTTTAATTTGAAAATATACGCGAGCAGTCCCACCCTCTGCGTTCTGGCCTTGTATAGTTTCAAAACACGCCGCTCCGCTTCGCTGCGCTCCGCTTTGGTTTTGATGAACATGTGCACCTAACACGCTCCTCCTCGTTTTGCTCGTCGTCGCACCTATTTTTAGGTTTCGATCTCATGTAATAATTATATTGGTCGTTAACTTTCGATTTTTTGATCATACAATATCGTGATTTTCGGGATATAGGAGAAAAATACCACAATTTGTACATTTACTACATACTTAATATATTATTTAAAGATAAGATAACATTAGGAGAAACAAGATTATACATAGGTATAGACGAACATAAATTTGAGCAAACGAAACTTAGGTGTTTAAAGATTGTGCCTAAAGAGTTTTAGACGAAACGAGCCTTATGCCACATAAGTCTTGGCAAAGTGATGGTTCGGCCAAAAAAGTTTAGACCATACGAGTTATGCGAAATGAGTTTTGGTCAATAAAGATTATGCCAGATGAGCGGAACCCAGCGTTACGTTCGGCAAACGGCAATCCTACATTAATTATGGCTTGCATTATAATTATAATGCATCAAGTATACATCTAGGAAAAAAATTGGTAAAGTCAGTCATTTCATTTATAAGCAACAAATAATAAAATTGAGGGTAAGTATGAAATAATTACTCGGTATCGATCTGCGTATATAAAACACATGTGCCTACTGTATTGGGTAAATAGGATCGTTGGAATGACATGAATTATTGTAACAATTGTTAATAAACTATCTAATTATTAAGAAAAGATTCAATTCTTACCTGTTGCTTCCAGCGCGCCTAGATGACGTTGATATAATATAAGTAGGTATGTAATGTTTCTGTATCTTTTTGATTAGTGCATTTATTATAACAATTAATTAAATTACCTTTCCCTAGTATCCAAAGTGAATGCCGCGCCGCCGCCGCCGCCGCCGCCGCTGCGCCGACCGCCCGCCGCCGCGGTCAACCAGGGAAAGAAGGAAACGTGGCCAGCCGTGCCGGACGATGCCAAGCCACCCATCCCCACTTCAATAGTGATGGGACCATGGGACTGATGGTGGCACGCGGAAGGAGTTTTTCAGTCCATCTATAGATTCTATAGTCATGAAAATAAAGAGTTCGATTTTGCAGTCTGTTTACCATTGTAAGTTATTTAATTTACTTAATTACTTAAAGATAAAAAGTTGGATACTTATTTGTAATGTCAATGAAGGTAGGTATTTACCTAATTTCTTTCGAACAGATTTGTGCTTAAGTAAAGGTCTATAATCGACCAAACACAAGATAATTAGTTGGGATTAGAATCCATTTCCGATTTCATGACTTTATGGACTGTAAGCTGTAAGGTGTTTCAAACCTATTGATACAATAAAAAGTTTACATTGGAGGCTATTTCAGGCATTCGCAACTTTATTACAGAAACGACATAATGAAAAAAAAATCTCATCTATCTGGCTGACGGGAATAGTAACGCAAAAAACAACAGTAGGTAAGTAAGTAGGTACCTAGGTACCCAGCTACCAAGAATGCCTATATTCAGGGATATATGTTCCGACTTCCGACATGTTCTATTGTTGAATAAATGGAGTCGTCCCGACAAATCCAACGGTCAACGGATATTAAAATAAGTATAAAGGGTACTTAACAAATATATTAATGTATCTGGAACGTGACTGATAAAATGACTAGAACATTTTGTGCTTCGGACGGTACGTTAAACTGTTAAACCATAACAATATAATACGAATAACCATAACGGTTGCTGTTTTGGCACCATACCCAAGGGAACTGCACACAGACGAATTGACAACCTCCTGCTTTTTCCAAAGTCAGTTAATAAAGATAAAAATCAAGTAAGTAACTAGGTAAGTACTTAATTATTTGAGGCTCGTGCGGACAACAACAAGCACTTATTAAACTATTGATGCAGGTTGCCCCATCACTAATTTCCTACACTGATGACGCTGCCTTTACCTACCCTCGTTCTTTACACATTGAACTTATTATTCATCGACACGACGGTAAAAAGAAAAATAATACTGGATAGATATTTTTCAAAATGATGGAGTACCTATTACATGTAGATATTACCTGCATAAGTATGATTACGTATGTACTGTAAATGTATATTTTTAAACCTTTAGGTAAGTATTAACTATAACGAGTGGGTAAGTATAGTTAGATCATATCTTGTTATATTTTAAACGTCTAAAATATTGGCACCGCTATGCCATTGTAACCCCAGGCGATGGGGGCATTAGCTATAGTATCTTAATAATAAAATGCCATTAAACGATCACAAGGAAAAAATGTTAACAAACAAACATTAGCACAAAACATCATAAAAAAAGTTCGCCTAGAAGAGTGAACTTGCCCATGCATAGGTGGGTTATTTATCAACTTCACACGCATGGTAAGTAAGGTAATAACTTAACTTGCACAAAATAGAAGAATATAAATAAATTACTTAATTTTTACATGAACTACCTACATGTTTTTCTATAACCTACTTTAGCTATGGATTGGGTAAGATTATTGAAAATACTATTTGGCAGACAAGTAAATAAACGTATATTTATTATAATTTAAATATTAAAAGTAAACCAATGTTCTTCTAAGTGTTCATAATAATTTACATTTAAGAATTTTCAGAATATACATAGTTAAGTGAATTATACATAATATAATGTGAAACTCAGGAGGAAAAGCTCGAATAATGGATTTACATACATGACTATCATATTTATAAACAACGGATAGTTCTAAAATATGAATACCTAATTAACTCATAAATTTATTAGCAATCAAAACCACTAAAAACGGAATGCATTTTATAATTTATGTACAACAAAACATAATGATTATGAATATTAAATATAATTAAGTTAAGGGAATAATAACATTATTTCTGTAACATGATTTTAGTTGGTTCCCCACAAGTCCATAACGTGATCAACAAAATGGTAAGTAGTTGAAGAGTATATCCGAAAGGATCGGAGAAGGATAATTCGGAAAACGATTCGGAGGTCACAGAGGGACTAGGTAAACGTTTCTTTACCATTCTAGCAGTGAAAATTATAGTGGATTAGTATGCCAGCGGTAATGCACGCGTGCATCGCGAGATGGCGACTCTCGTCGCGTTTGGTCGACACTTTAATCGAATGGTGTAAAAAACTCGCACTCTGCAAGCTGCTCTAAAAAGCCTCAACTTCTATTACATACCTATTTACATAATATTTATTGTTTTCATATAAGAAAGAGACTAAACTGCAAATATTATATTGGAAAATACTTAAAAACTACCCACAACAGTTCACATCTTAATATTAAATGACATTATTATCTGTATTTCAATTTGTGCGTTACAATCTACATTAATTTTAAGGTAATTTTAAAGGTAACATGATGTTTTTCATCTTACAGGTCGTCTGTCCACTAATGTATTTAAATAACTCACTAGTATAATACCTTAGATTACTATTATTGATCTAGATGGTAAATATGACTTGAGTACGGAAATGTATTATAAAGTCTCATAATGTTTAGAATTTTTGAAGAATACACGTCTTTCTAAACTTATACTTAAAACATTTTGCAGCCTGTCTTTTGCAATGGAAAAGAGTTCAGCAAGCAAGCAAGACAATACAGAATAGAATGGAAATACAATCGCAAAGCAATATGATAATTGTAATAAAAAATATCGCAACGGCATTGTTAAAAACAAAACAGTTATTTATGTATAATCACAAACAACTCATTATCTTTCTAAAATCCTACTTTAATAAGACTTCTTTTGTAAACTAGCATCTAAATATGTATATGTCGCAGGCAACTGGATTAATCTCCTGTTTGATTGAACCACTAGCCCGTTCATTGGATGGCGCTGTTCAGTTGTATGACTAGGCCGAACGTTGATTGTACAAGCGTCACAAAACGTCCAACTAGTTAGCTGACTTAAAATCAGTCAGGTGGTGAATAAAACAAATATGGCGTCTAACAGCTAACAGCTGACACAAAAAGCACCTATATTGTTAGTTTTCTGCAAATAAATTAGCTTTAAAGTGCGTTATTTGTGTTAAAATAGTGTGACAACATATATTTACCTATTATTACGCCGCGGGCGGATAGTTTCAAAGAAAAAAAGTGGCGAAACTGGATAATTATGAACAACAATATGAAGGTACATTTATTGTTATTGTTTATTTAATTTGTGAGATAAGAGCTTTGTAACATAGTCTTTTTGTTGACTCTTGTCTGGTGATGTTCACCCTAACCAGACATTACAAAGTTGCTATACTATATCCCATTCAACGACTTCGCTGAATGACGTTCAGTCAAGACGTCGAACGTTACAATCAACGACTTGACGAGTTGTCCTTTAGTCATACAACTGAATAGCGCCATCCAATGAACGGGCTAGTGGTTCAATCAAACAGGAGATTAAACCAGTTGCCTGCGACATATACATATTATAATTAGTGTAATGTATTGCTTCTCTGTGACTCTCAAAACACAATAATACAATAAATACCTAATTAATAAATATTCTACTGAAAAATACGTTAGAAATATTCTAAACAACAATGACAATTTTATACATAAAATTATTGGTGTTATTTATTGCTTCTCTGTCAACTTATAAAATAACTGACTACAAAAATACCTACTTATAAATTAATAAAACTGTGCCAAAAGGCATCATAATAAATATCACCAATACCTTACAGTATTTAGAGCAGCCATCTAATTAGATAAATTGTACCAAATATAACACCTAGGCATCCAATCGAAAGTATAGCCCTGAAGTTCCTGTAAAGAAAAAATAAACCAATTAGAACTGCTAATATTGAATTATGAGATTTAATATATAAAAGACATGAAAAAATCCAGTCACAAAACTTTTAAGGAATAAGAGAATATTTGAGATCATTTCATAACAAGTAGTAGCATGCAGGCAGCTAAATAAAAGCAATATGGAAAAAAATGGCTTTACCGTGTGAAAGAAGATGTTTTCAGAACTTTGATGATGCGTTCCGTTTGAACTTTAGTGCCACTGATATCCCCTGAGTTGTCGATCACAAAGTGTGAGTTGGCCACTTTCTGGTCGAGTGGCATCTGGCAGCTGATACGCTTCTTGGCGATCTCCGGTGAGAAGTCACTGCGCTTACACAGACGCTCCAACTGCTGATCGTTTTCACTGTAAGTAAGATACATAGATAAGTTATTTATTTACTTAACACAACACATTAAGTTTAGTAAGAACAAGTAAAGGACAATAACTAATTTGGTGGATAAGGTGTATTAAATTAATATTATTTCATATTAATTATTGTCAAATTAAAATTGTTTAATATATGAAAGTGAGTATAATATATCTAAATTACCGTAAAGACAGCTATATTTGTGTTCCTTACTACAATCGAATTTGGCGGAATTTGTTGTGTTAGTCACACACGACATAGAGCCACAACAAAAGATTGATTGATTGAAGTGAGTATAATGAGCTGCATTAATTGTCATCTTAGATAAAATGTGACCCTGCATAATTATTATACCAACAAAAGTATTATAACAATTACTCTTACCACACAACAGTAATAATTTTATGCATGAAAGTCAACATCTTTCCAGTTTCAAACAGCAATGGGACTTCCATGACAATGTACTTGTGACCAGCAAAGAAGTATGACACAGCCATTCCCAGCATCGCCATCTGAATACGGGGGTGTGTGATGGCATTCAACTTCCTCCGCTTCTCGATGTCATCAAAGATGATTTCTCCCAACGTGGCTCGGTTCACGCGGCCATCAGGCTGCAACACTTGGTCTCCGAAGTAGGCTTTCAGTTCCTTCCAGCCTTGTGTCCCTGGTTCCAGCACTGAAAGAATATTATGAAGGTAGCTTATAAACTGTCCATAAAATTATAAAAATAAGTAATTATGCATTTCAATTGATATGATTATCAGTTAACTCAAACCACAGTTTTTAGGACACCTATACAAAGATAATGTAGTTTAGTATACAGTGAGCACTGTGAGATTTGTATAAGAGGAAACAGCAATTCGCAGAGAGTAACACAGGATACTGAATACAGGATGCGTTTCATTAAGGTATTGTAGTCCACAGGAAACTCTTTTGATACATGGTCCACACAATATCTGGTTAACAAATATCTCATTACCTAATTCAGAATGAGATCTGCATAAATGGTAGTTTTTCTGTCTGCCAGCGATAGTCACCTTCTTCAGATTACTAATAGTAGCCTGTATGACAATGATAACGTAGTTCTATTACCTTTTCTGGCGATCTGGTCAGCATCTATAACTGCAATTCCATTTTCACGAAATATGGATAGAACAGTGCTTTTCCCCGTAGCTAGACCCCCTGTTAGCCCCACAATAAACATGTTTATAAACTGATGATTTAATTATTTATATAAAGAAGGAATTAATACATTTTCTCCATAAAATTTAAATTTTTAAACTTGATTCACTTGATTGTTGTTCGAGTCGAGCTCGGGCCATTCGCGATTCGCGTATTTCGCGTTATTCTGTGAATCTTGGTATTGTCATTTTGACAGTGCGCGAGGAAGAATATTTTGAGGAAAATCCGGACCGGATGATATGGTGTTGCCAACTCCTAGATAAAGTTATCCACTAACTGCCAGTTTCTATATCTCTATCTATCCATAACTGGTAATTACTTTCATATGATTTTGATATAATCAAAAGTAACCATCTGTCAAAATCGTATGAAAGTAACTGCCAGTTACAGATAGATAGAGATATAGAAACTGGCAGTAAAGCGTGATTTCTAGCAGTCGTGTCCGATATTCATTTTATAAAAAGCTCAGATTAAAAGAATGAAAAATTGGTTCTGCAGGAATAATAATATAAACGTTATTACATTATGTTAGAGCAACACAAATTGCTTTTGTTATGTCTGCCTACCAATACCACGCCACGCCATAGGCTTAGCCTAGTTTGAACTTCCCTGAAATTCCAAGAGATCTACCTAATGTCATCAGTAAACTTATGGACGAATTGTACCTAACACCTACCAACTATCATTTATTTATCACTTTCTGATTGTCTATGCTTACGTGTGTAAATAAAATAAAATGAGGTGCAGGTGGGTAATGCCAAATTTCGGGTAATTCCGATTTTTGCCGATTTTTTCCAAACGCAGCCATACTTTAAACCGTGGAACCATTCACCTTGATGGCAACTTAATCTTCTACCTCGCTTGGATTTACTCAGGGCGCTAGGACCGATCGTGCGTGTTAAAACGTAAAATTAGTAAAAAAGTGCAAATTTCCGCATTTTTGAATCTTCGGAATCACCCGCACATCGGTAATTAAGAAATCCCTTAAGTTATTTAACTTATTGTTTTTTCATCCAAAAGATTGTCGTTTTTGTTGACTAGAGTTTTAGGTAGTATATTCAAGTATACAAAGCGTCCTTACACGAATCAAAATAACCCGACCAGTCCTCATAAATTGTCAAAATACAAACATGTGTACTTATCCAACTCATCCAAAAACCTTTCGGAATAACCCACCTGCACTATATGACATTCTTACCTCCTTATTCATAAAAATGTTATAGGACGCTTTAGCTTTTGAATTGTTTTGTCCCTCACTGTAAAAGAACAAATTTTTCTCTGTCAGAGAGTGAAAAACAACAGTTCAATTGCCAAAGCGTTCTATAACTTTTTTATGGATAGTTTTAACACTAGTTTTTTATAAGGTGGCCTTCTAAAAGGGATCTTTTGCAGGCAACTGGCAACTTTGTAGTTGGCAACACCGCTATTGGCCAAAAACAAATCTCATCTCACTCATCATCATAGAGTAAAGAGTAACCTCTCTCTCATTCATCATTCATTCAAATTTGTGTCTGTGTGTGTTTTTGTGATCATTCGTTCAGTCTGTCATTCTGTCGTTAGTTTATTTTCGTCAAATCCGCATTTTATTTAATTTTTGTGCAAAAAAACTGTAGGGCCCTTCAAAATTCATAGTGTCCCTCACTCGACTGTGATTTAATTCATCAAACCCTGTTAGTCTCACGATAAAGAGACAAAAACTACGATGACAGAATTCGACGCATAAAAATCCTTTGTGTGAACTTGAAAAATAATAAACACGCACTTTGTAGTAACGAAAGTTATTTTTTACGTATTTGGATCACATTCAAGAATGCGTAGGTAGCATTAGGTGTTTCAGGAGCGTATATATGTGGGGGGGAAAGTGTGTGAGGGTTCTAAAATGGCAAATTTTAGTAGAAGAGGGGCATCCTACAGTGCTCTGAACAATGAGGAGACTCCCCCGCTGGGGCACCTGCGGGACAGCATCAACGCAGCACCCACCATCATCACCCTGGACCAGGACAACGAAGACTCCAATGTTGTCATACACAAAGTTCCACAAACCAAAGGTAAAGAACCACAGGTTGTCACTTGTCTTGTCCCTGGCTCATCTGAATTGCTAATGATGATGGTGTTTGACCATGTGTTATTTTATTAGCATTAGCACATGTAGGAAGTAGGAAGTAATTTTGTGGACTATTAAAAATGGTAGGTACTACTTTTAAGCTCTCAAGGTCTAGAGTATTTTTATAGAAAAAAAAAACAGATCACTAACCTTACATGTATTTTCTAAAATCCATACGAAAAGCACACTTTTATTAAACCCTCCAATATTTCTTTGGTACTTGAAATAGTTAAAATTAAGATAAGAATGACAGGCACAGGAAAAGGAAGTGTATTTCTGATCAGTAAAACTTTTTTATTTTTGCACTAAACAAGCAAGTAGTTTAATACAGTAGGTACTATTAGTAATAGTACAAAAAACTAATTGCCTATTCCTGTTGCAGGTGGCTGGACCCACATTGAAGACCTGGACTCATTCTTCACCAGAATGTATAGGTATTACCTCCGCGGAGGGTTCTACCCAATGATCATATCCGACTGTTTCTACCTGCTGCAACTGGTGTTCATAATGTGGTTCTCCACATTCCTGATTCACTGTGTGAACTACCCAAAGCTGTTCAGGGACGACCCTGCGGCCAACAGAAGCGTGAAGCTAACTCTTCATGATGTTATATACCCCAGTGGGGTTTGTGTAGCCAGAATTTCATGGATGTGGTAAGAGTTTTTTTTATATTAACATGAATATAATAAATGTAGAACAGAATGCTACTAACCAAATTGGTTCTTAAAGCAAACACCCCTTGATTTCATTCATAACCATCACTGGATAAAGTAATGTTCTACAGGGAGACACATCACTCCATCTTTAATCTTCCCATTTAATGTGTGGTACAAACTACTACAACCATCATATTTTATTTGCCTCACAATAATATAAAGGTCAACAAACTTTGCTCTTAAGTAACAAATTGCATAAATCAAATTATTACATTTTTGAATACTTTAGCCCTAAGTAAGTTATTTTGTTGTTTGTTTGTTTCAAGTTCTTTTTTGTTTGTTAGACTTCTTATAAGCACTTACATACCTGTTCAAAGTTTGAGTACGGGGGCACATTCATTTGCAAACGTAAACAATTAAGTGTGATATAAAAAATATTAAAAAAGAGAGTCAGAGATTGAAATAAGTATATAAAGAAAAATATTGTTTATTAAAGAAGGTTGGAGTACTTACATAAATTGATAAAATAATGTAC
Source organism: Plutella xylostella (assembly GCF_932276165.1). NCBI lineage: Eukaryota > Metazoa > Arthropoda > Insecta > Lepidoptera > Plutellidae > Plutella > Plutella xylostella. The sequence goes on from NC_064012.1 coordinate 15,369,369, forward strand.
TGCTTATAGTATATTACAAAATAAAGTAAATTGTTTTGCATGATAATATTTGCTGGGTAGGTACATAAGTGCATTATTGCAGGAAATTAATAGCATGATATTGATTAGGTATTGAGCTGTAATTAATAGAAGTTGCACTAATAATTGCTCTCATTACAAGAAGTAAAATAATTTTCAAATGGATTCAATTATTAAACTTCTTAAAAAATCTGTTACTCTAATCTTGACACCAGAATAGAATATTATAAACTATGTTTCGGATGTGCCCTGGGACACCCTGTAGTAATATTGTGTTAGCAGTAATTTTTCTGTAATAAATTGATAAAACAATAAACCTTGCATTTTTTTGTTCATTTCAGGTGGTGTGTGATAGCGCTGTGTTCAGTTATATGGACAATGAGACTTTTTATATCAATATACCACTTATACTACGCTTACGACACAAAACTGTTTTACAACCATGCACTCAAAATTAATGATGTAAGTATATCAAAATATTAATTGGCTTTCTGATCATGGTAAGTCATGAACCAGTGAAGTCAAGCTCACGTTTCCTAGCTTCTACGTATTATACGTACCTAGTTGTAGAAGCTACATTCTTGAGCACTGATAAAGAAATGTGACCCCTCATATATCTCATCTCCACATTTATTATACACTGGCCTCTTGACAATAATTCATACTTTGAGTTTGCTCCCATTGCAATATCTTCCAAAGATGCATAATGTAAGAGAATAAGTTTACATCCATTCGTAAACGAAATTCTGTGATATAAGCGTCTTTTCTCGACCGACCTCAGTATGCAACTTAAATATGCAGTGAAATCAATTGGTGTTTAAATATAAATCCGTCCATCAACCCTTTTGCAATGTATTGAATTTTAACACTAGACTGCGCTTTCGGTTTGAGAGTTAGTTATTTATTGTTGAAAACGTATTACCTTAGCTTATTTTCCATGCCTGACATGCTTACAGGCCTGCAGGGAGCCCACTGGTGAATTGGTCAAATTTGTGAATCATTTACCGTTCGTAAAATTATTTAATTTCGCTCTCGCCCACTTTCCATCCTTTACCCTCTAATTCGCTTGCATCCTTCCAGAACGATTTACCGTGGGTGAACTGGTCCACGATACAAGACAGAGTGAGAGAAGCGCAGCTGGAACATCACATGTGCGTGCATAAGAGAGAGATAAACGAACTGGACATCTACCACCGAATACTCAGGTATGTGACAACAGATCCCGTAACATTCGTATATAAACATATACATGGTTTTACTTCGAACAGAAATTATCGAGCAGAGCAAAGGTCGGGTGTTTAAGAATTGCGCTGCAGAGAAGTTTTGATAGAATCAACTGATATTTTGCTTATAAAAAGTTCACTGCTTTCGATTGTCTCCGACGCGACGGCTATCGCTGATTGGTCAACCTAAATGCTAGACATTCCTCATTGGTTGCTTCACTTTGTGCAACTGACTTCATAGACAATGCAAACTACAGACGGTTTAGTATAAGTGCTGAATGCGCAAACAGGGTATGTGCTAATTCTAGCTCAGTTATTCAGCTGTGTGATTTTGTAACTATGGCATCGAACGTCCATGCAGTGAAGATATACCTAGTACAAGTTTGTTTAGTAACTTTTAGGTTTTGACGACAAATAGCTAGAGTTAGATAAAGATGGCGACTGACATTGAATTTTACCGCAACGTTTCGAGCCGAATATTTGTCCTAAAAGCTACAGTAGGCGCTCGCTCGTATAAATCGTTATACTCTTAATTTACTCTTTGTCTGCTCGGATCGCGGCTTTTATACAATCTATTTCTATAAGAGTTAGGTACCTATATCAGCCAGTATACCAAGTTAAAATGACACAAATGAGACAATTGTGAGGTGAATTCCTGAATGAATATTATGCAAATTGCTCCCGTATGATATTATTATGATAATAACTCATCTTGAATATTCATTAATTAGTAAATTCTCTTGTGTTATATTACGACACTCTGGGCTTGATATCAGCTGTTTAGCCGTGAATATGAGTAGTGTTATGAATATTAAGTAGAATGCGTACAATTCGGTTGAGCGCTCACGTTGAAGGTCGCAAGTTTGATTCTCGACACGGTAACTATTGGAATATATTTTGCGAGTATTCTGCACTACGTTTATAACGACTTTTGGGTCGAGCCTTTGATTTCCGGCCGGGAGTGATAGGTACTTGTTTAAGCCGTAACAGTTGACTGGAGGACACGGTCCTTCAATTTTGAAGGAATTTCGCAATTTTATCCACGCTTGGTTATTGAGTAAAAGATATCATAAACAGACATTTCAGGTACCTAAGCGTCCACCTATCAGCATCTCACACCACGGACGCATCGCATTCAGTATTGTTTGTATAGAAATTCACACAAGCTCGTCCACTTCATCAGCATGGCCGACGCCGTTTCTCCACACATTTATGACTATCCGTTTGGTGAGATACGTATGATACCGATTGGTGATCGCTTACCTTTTACATCCAAGACCGGAACAAAATATATTACCTTCCCATGAAGGGTCGGCAATGCCGATGAAGTGGACGCACTTGTGTGAATATCCAAAACAAAGAATACTAAATGCGACGCGTCTGTTGCATATTATGTCTCCAGCGCCGCACCGCTGCCTCAACGCATCGTATGCACTTGAGCGGTGTCGCTGCGTCGTCTTACATAGAAATATCTGTGGCATGCACACGATGCGCTCCGGCGCCGCACCGGACTTGCAACCGCCATGACGAGGCGGGGAGGGGTGGGTCGGAGCGGCACCGCTCAATTGTTTTGCGTCACAAGGAAGGACACACATTAATAGACTCTCCAACGCTGCTACGGCGCCGCTGCGACATAACAACGTTGCGGCGCCGCACCGCTCGTGTGCCCACTGAAACGGTGAAATCTCTGCGGTGCCGCAACCCACCGTGTGCTCTTGCTCTTGCCGTTACCAGACTGATTATTAACTGGCGTATTTTCCTGTCAGGTTCAACAACTACATGGTGGCGATGGTGAACAAGAACCTGCTGCCGCTGCAGGTGCGGGTCCCGCTGCTGGGCGACTTCCACTACTTGTCCAAGGGGCTCAAGTACAACCTGGAGTTCCTGCTCTTTTGTGAGTTCACTTTAGTTTCATTCGTTAGTTCAGTAGCACAGATAAGCCACCATCCCGCACTGGTGTACTAGGCCTAAAACCCGTGCCCCATCAGTGGGGACGTGATGGGTCTTGATGATGATGATGAAATAAATTACATGAAATAAAGTACTAACATATTTGAAAAATGATTAGGTTATTAATTAACTATAGGTTACAAATACAAACAAAAAGTACCCAAGACAATTAAAGCAAAGTATGTAATTTATGTTATTATGTTACCGAAAATGGTATCTGACTCAGGTTTGTATTTGTTTTGTATAAAAAAAGACGTGTCACATTTGTGAAAAAGTCATTACAATCATTACAGTCGACTTTCCGCACTCCTATACCAGTGTTCTAATACCTGATTCACCTCCCATTTCCCCACAGCTAGTCCATGGAGTCCTTGGGAGAACTGCTGGCAGCTCCGAGATTGCTACAAGGAACAATCAAAACGCATGGCATTAGCCAAGCAACTGGAGAGACAGATCATGATGCTGGCCATAGTCAACCTGTTGCTGGCGCCGCTGATACAGGCCTGGCAGATGCTGTATTTCTTCTTCAATTATGCTGAGGTGAGCAATAGTGGGATTATACTGGGAAGTAGACCGACCATATTTTTTATAATTCTATGTTAAAGCCAACAAAGATATGTTATAGATATAACTACGTACATAATGATAGTTATTAAGGCAGTTGATATTGGCGCAATATTTACGATATCCTAATGAGTATTATATGTTATCTTTGGTAGTAACATCAGTAGTGTGTGTATAACGATTGTAATATTAATGCTTTTCTTACCTCACGTGTATCGAACTCTGCCTACTACCACACCTCCCCCTAAAACCAAATTACCAGCCAGACAACCTAAACTTCATGCAGTTGGACCGGCAGAAAATGCTTTCATCATTAAGTCCACATCATTGCACATTGTTATACACTCACGGGCAATGAAAAGGTTCCACTGAGAAAAGCGCCAAATTACTTCTAAACGGAAAAGGCTAGCTTAATGCCGTCTTCTGCAACATTAAAGTAAGTTAAATAGAGCATCAGGATATTAACAACTAAAATCTGTAATATTTTGTTTTAAATTTAAAATAAATCTTTGAAAAAACTGGGGTCGTTTGGTGTCGGAATTTTGTGAGTGGAACTTTTTCATTGCCCGGCAGTGTAATATGTATTAAAGTATAACAAAATAAATAATATACACCCCTCTCACCCCCACAGCTAATAAAGCGGTCCCCCGCGTCGCTCGGCCTCCGGACCTGGTCACTGTTCGCGCGGATCACGCTGAGACACTTCAATGAACTGGATCACGAGCTAAGAGACCGACTCACGAGGGCACACAAGCCGTCGGCCAAGTATCTGGCGAGTTTTTCGTCGCCCATCATGAGTGTTTTTGCCAAGTTAGTATTGCCATCTTCATGTTTTAAATCATTTATTTTAGCGTACCCTGGTTCTGTGACTACTCTGACGGGCTAATCCTTTCCTGCTTTACTGTTCGACAACGAAACTCTGAGAAATATGTAAAGAAACATATAACATGATATAACTAGACAAAAAGTGATGTGATCTGCGCTCGCGCAATATGTTGCTTTTATGAATGAATGATAACAGAGAATTCATTGTCGCCCCCAGTTTGATACTACGCCTGCACCTCCAAGGCAATGTTAATTAGAAACTTTTCTATTAACGCCTGCAGAAACTTGACGTTCATTATCAGCTCACACAAACACAACACGTGTAGTGGGCTACAATTTCCTTCATTACTTTTCTTTATGATCTTATCTCTCTTGTATTTATTTTTTATTTATTTATATTGTTCATGGAGAACCAACAGCATTTGCGTCAACTTATATGGTAACAAAATTATAAAATTCTACAAAACACGGAAATGCCATTAATAGGTTCCCACCTATAGTGACAAAAAGTAATGACTTGTACACTGTTATTAGTAATCTTACGGAATTCTGACAGTTATCAATTTTAGACAAATCAGAGATCACAAACCTTTTTGGGCTGGGCACTTTTTCAATACGAGTCTGGACATCTGAGACTATAATATATTTTTTTTAGTCCCTGTATCCATTTTATTAAGTGCGGCGCTCCAAATTAAAAGGGGATTTACCTACGGTGAGAAATAATTACCGTACCTACCTAAATATATTACAAACAGTGAAAAATACAATTAAAGATAATCTCAATTATCTTATATAATTATCGCTGTCGTAGAAAATATATCTAAAAACAACTAGTAATTATTTTTGAAACGGTAGCCGCGCCGATGTCAGGGCGATGTTGCGTTCGTATTTGAATAGAGGTAAAAAAAAGAGATGTCGCTCTATAAAATTGTATTGTGTGCACTGACTGGCTTGCGTGTCGTCACAGCAAACTATGTGCGTCTAAAATGTGCGGTGGTGGTACCAAATTAGCGATATAGGTGAAATTGTGTCAGCGACTCATCGCTGGGAGTAAGACAGCAGAACACGTTTACCCCATCGGTCATCGGTTCTTCGACAGATGTGACCAGCCCATTGCCACTTAAGCTTACTAACTCGGTGAGCTATGTCGGTGACTTTAGTTCTCTGTCAGATTACTTCGCTCCGGATGCGATCTTTCAAGCATAGCTCCAAGCATAGCTCTTTCCATAGCTCGCTGAGTGACCTTCAGTTTGTGAACCAGTCCCACAGTAAGTGTCCACGTTTTAGCCCCATAGGTCATAACCGGTAGGACACACTGATCAAAGACTTTCGTCTTGAGACTTTGTGGTATGGGCGACGAGAAGACCACTGCGGTGTTGGTGGGTTCACATATGATCACAGATGTTTTCCTTCTCCGTAAGAGCGATGGTATACATTGTACTTAAATTCAAAGAACTCATTGTTACCTACATGTCAGCGCCGAGATTCGAACCCGCATCTCTTGCTTGAGAAGCGGGCGCTTACCCGACTGAGCCAGTTGGACTCGCGCAGTGAGTGTTCCGTACAAGTATACTTAATTACCTGAGGTAGTTTTCCTTTTAATTTCATCATAATTATGTACATCTATACGAAATATCAGCTTGATATCTTTACCCGTTTCCGAGAAAAAAGGTGGTGACAACAAAGTGTGATCTTATAAGGGTTCCTTTTTTTCCTTTTGAGGTACGGAACCCTCAAAAAGAATAGTGACAATCGGATCAATCGTTTCGGAGATATGCGTGGACAAACATACATACCAACAAGCATATAAACGTACATAGGTACATAAACATTTATAAAATTTTGAATATTTGTTTATTAGCCCTAATACTCGTATATTGTCATATGTCAATATGGTGCAGTTCCAATAATCTTACATACATACCGAACATATTATATGTACTTACCGAATAGACAATCTTTTTTTGAAATTGATTAAAAAGGTTTATTATCCCTGAATTTAGTAGGAAGTGATGCCATGCTAAAGAATAAAATAAAGCAATTAAAATTAATTCGATACATGGGTCGTGAGTCGTGATCCTACTTCATATTATAAATGCGAAAGTTTGTAAGTGTATATGTGTATGTATGTATGTGTGTATGTTTGTTATTTCTTCACGTCAAAACGGCTGAACCGATTTTAATGAAATTTGGAATGAAGTTAGCTGACACCCTGGATTAACACATATGTTACTTTTTATCGCGGAATTCCCACGGGAAAACTTATTAAGGCGAAGCGAAGCTCTCGGGAACAGCTATTATATTGAAATATTTGTTATTTTTGTATTAGTTTACTTGAGCAAGTAAATATTTAGATTTATCTTTTTGTATAAAAATATTAAGAAAAAATTATTGCCCAGAAATGGATCGCAATTTTTCATTTTTTCGGTAAAGAACTTTTTTAGTAGCATCACTTATAAAATGTCAGAATTCTTTCCAATTAAAAATCAGAGAGTAGTTATAATCAAAAATAATAATAATAATAGCAGCAAGCGCCACGTCTAAGTACACTGTTTATTGTTAATGAGCCTACTCAAAACTTACAAGCGAAAACGTAAAGTAAGAAAAACACTTAAGATGCTAGGAACTTAGGAATATTAGATTAGATAGTTAATTAGGAGCTACCCACTAAGTAGATGCCGACGACGCCTTAATAAGAACGTCTTTTATTTTAGGTAGACTACTGCAGAACAAATCAACTTCAGAATCTGAGAGAACCCTATTATATGTATTACTTGCCCGTACCAAAAAACTATTCTGCCGGTAATTACTATTAGACGTCGGTATATGCAATAATGGCCTTTTACGAGTCCTGTGATGAGGAACTCTTAATCCTATTTTACGTAATAGATCAGGACTATCAATAGAACCCCTTAAAACTTTGGCAAGAAAGAGGACATCGGAGATATCACGACGCAGATATAGAGGCAAAAGATGAAACTTTATGCATCTCTGTGCGTATTTCATGCGTGGCAATTTAAATTTGAAACCCAGGAACCTAGTAAATCTCCGCTGCACTCTCTCCAACCTATCAATATATATACCGTATTGGGGATTCCAAATTTGACTGGCGTATTCCAGGTGACTACGGACATAAGCACAGTATAATATTTTAAGGGATTTCATAGTTTTGAACGGTTTAGATACCCTCATTATAAAACCCATAGCTTTACAAGCCTTACCTATAATATTGCTTATATGCAGATCAAACAACAGCTTGCTATCATGAATGACACCGAGGTCTTTAGTGTGTGAACCACGTTTCAGTACCTGATTTCTTAAAATAAACGTGCTATTAAAAGGGATGCGTTTACGGGTGAAAATTATAAAAAAACATTTGTCCACGTTTAATTCGAGCTTGTTGGTGTAACAGTATTGATCCAACCTGTGGAGGTCATCTTGGAGGAGCATCTCATCAGAAGGGTTGTTGACAATTCTAAATACCTTCATATCATCGGCAAATAAAAGATACTCAGAATTGACAAAACACCGTTCAATATCATAAACAAATATTATAAAAAGCAAAGGCCCTAATAAAGAACCTTGCGTATACCCCCACTGAAACGTGGCGTTCATATCAGGTCACATAAAAACTATATGCGTTACGTGCGTAGTTAGCAATCATTCTGTTGACTATGTTTCTTTATAATTTTTCGTCTTATCTCTACAGAAACGTGGCCTTCATCTCAGCGAGCGTGGTCGGCGTGCTGGTGGCTCTATCCGTGTACGACGAGGACGTGCTGACCGTGGAGCACGTGCTGTCCATCATCACGGTGTGCGGCTGCGTCCTCGCCGGCGCCAGGTGCGTGTGTAGAGTACGCGCGTGTAGTGTACGCGTGTACGACGAGACTTCAAAGCAACCTTCTAACAAGCACACGTGGCGATCTTGAAACACGCTTCCACTGCGCATATTAAATCTGTTTTTTAATCTCACATACTAAATTGACAGATTCTGAACGGTTCGTCAATAGTACACTGATGATGAACCGTTCAGAAACAGTCGATTGTCCCGCCACTAGTACGATAGTGATAACCGCCAGGCGACAAGCGACTGTTGATGAAACGTTTCGAACCTGTCAATTTAGTATCTAAGATAAAAAAACTGACTTTATCTACATTATACGCGGATTCAGTTTTACTCTGCTCCTATTTTGGAGCTGCTTTTATTTTGCCCGCGTTTGGATCTTCCTTCTCAACAACATTACTATATTTATCTAAAAGCAACCTTATCTCCACCCCCACAGAGCGTTAATCGGCACACCGGAACAAGGCACAGTCGCGGGCACGGCACGCGGCGAAGAGCTTCTAGTGCAGGTGAGTGAGTCAGAAATATAGATGAACCGAACTGAATATTTGTTTTCCTAAACCGATTGTAATAAAATTTGAATCGCCATGTTTACTATTTTGCTTCTCACTCAACACATTACATAACCTAAAAACTGAACACGCTACATCTAACTATGTTTCATGTGCGCGTTATTTGATGATAATAATCTTTTAAAATATAAAATCACCAGTAATGCAACAATAAATCACTTCCATAAAATATTCTTGTGAAATTTCGTGAATTTCAGACTGTGTTTTGGTAACTTAATTTGTAAAAAAGAGCCACGAGAAAAGCTTATCGTTTCTCCCTTAGGCTTTGTGTAGCTAAGCGTCTCTTTCTCACAATCAGTTATGTCTATGCCCCTGTGTAAACAAGCCTAACACGTGTTAGGCCACATGCACTATCGTATTACTAGTCCAGTAGAGTCATCGATATTCGTGATACGCCCACTGCTGCAAGCTTGTTTTCCCTAAAGCCGTCTCACTTGGCAGGTGCTAGGCCAAGTGCACTGTCGACTTGATTCGCCCAATGAAAGCTTCTCTCCCTAAACCCGTCTCCCTCGGCAGGTGCTAGGCCACGTGCACTACCTGCCGGCGGGCTGGCTGCCGCGAGCGCACACGCGGGACGTCGCCGCGCACTTCCGACAGCTGTTCCAGTTCCGAGCCGTGAGTACTAGAGCTCTATGGTCACACTGAGCCTTTACTTTTTATGTTCTTTAACCAGGTCTCCACCAGACGTTCTATGGCGATCTCGCGATTAAAGGAAATCCGTCTAAACACCAGACGATCCATCACGATCTGATCTCGCGATCCAAGGAAATTCGGCCCCGCTTTTATTTACGCTATCCAAGCGTCGGATTGATATCGTACACGGATGAAGAAAAATATTTAAATACCAAGCAAGCACTGAAAAATTAGGCTTACTTCTGAACGTTAAAAATCTTTGTTTGAATTTCGACTTTATGTTTGAGCTTCAGAATCAAGGCCACTAACGAAAAGAAATTAGTTATGCGTGATACCACCCTGAGTTAACACATAAGCTACTTTTCATTCTAAGCAAGCCCACGCCCCCCAGTAAAAATAAATCGGGTGAAGCGGCAACAGCTAAATTTATAATAACTTCCTTTCTTCTTCGTTTTTTCCTCAGGTGTACATTCTATTCGAGCTACTCAGTCCGGTGCTATGTCCCCTAGTGCTGTTCTCACTCAAGTCCCGAGCCCTGGACATAGTCGACTTCTACAGAAACTTCACCGTGAGGGTGTTGGGCATCGGGGATGTTTGCTCATTCGCTCAGGTACGTAGCTTAAGGACGACTTACACCAAAATATAAAAATCTCGATTTAGAATAAACACTAAATCGAGATTTAATATATGGATTGACGTTTCTTAAACCGAGACTCGAGCAACACATCAGCTGTTGGATTGTGGAGAAAAAGGAGAAGCTAGACTAAGACTCCGAAGCGTGGCTCTGTTCATGGACGGAAGCAGTGAAAGACTCGGCATCAGCTTCTGTATCTCAGGGGCGCGAAAGAGCGTGGCCATATCACCAGGCCTAGCCTCTCTCCTAAATGGGAGCACATCGAAGGCTACCATGAAGCGTAAAGCCTACGACGCATTGCCAGTAACCCTAGTGGGAAATCAGCCCTGCAGACTAGTGCGATGGCGTAACAAGACCATCGCACTATTCGAGTGGGCCGACGACACCCCGTTCGTTCAGGCATGCTCGTGGCTCAGTAAGCTTGGAGAGATAGCGCTAGACAGTAACGTCCCCAGGATAATAAGCGTAGACGCAATGGTGATCGAGTATAGGAAAGGCGAAATTGTTGACCAGCTGGGTTGCCTAAAAGCCTCAAAACATCATGAAATAGTGGTGTACGAGGACAGAGGCGAAGATCTAAGCTTTCTCAAAGGTCATATACTTGCGAGGGGCATTGACAACTGCCACCAACAAGCCGAATACTTGGTCACCGGATCTGAACGCCTACAGGAGAGGATGACCGCTGGGGCTGTCGCCGCTTCAGAACAACGGAACATGGAAAGGAGGATGCACAATTTAACATCGCAAGGGCGTGTCCAAGGGTTCCTCCAGGCTTTTAAAGCAGCTGCCTCAAGCCTTATAGGAAAACCACAGAGGACACCCGAGAGGCGCCAAATCTCCAGAGAACCTAAAACTGGAAAAAGGCTTGCCCAGAGGAAAATTACTCGAGCGGATATGGGCCAGGTGGTCCCACCGAAGCTGAAAACAGCTACCACCTCAAACGACCATCTAGAGAATGCCGCCATCGAATTTATGGCAATTACAACCGCCACAAAGCAGGTAAATCTCTTGTCCTGCAAAACGATCATGCAGACCTACAGGCAAGAGAACGAAAGCCGGCTAAAAGTTTTACTCGAGGAGGCCGAAGCCTGCATATACGATAACAGTAGTTGCCAAGTCCTCAGAGGCAAAATGACTGGAGCGTATATGGCGGCTTATAGCGAGGAATGCGGATTCGTGCCCTGGGAACGCAACATCCCGAAACTCACTCTCCCACACAACAACCAAATGGTGGTCGTAGCTCAGTGTACCAGGATTATGCTAGAGGACAAAATCCTAGCAAAAGCGGAAACCATTAACGCTACCTGGAATAGCTGGACGATGCCCACCATCGCTTGGGTGAACGGGGTACCTGGATGTGGGAAGACAACCTGGGTGGTAAATAACTTCGATGTGAGCAAAGACACCATTATCACCACGACAACTGAGGCGGCCGTCGATATACGAAACAGGCTAGCGCATAGGATCGGGGACATGGTTAGAACTAGGGTACGTACGATGGCATCAGTCCTAGTAAACGGCTTTAGAGAACATGTCGGATGCCAACGCCTGATAATTGACGAGGCCCTGATGAACCATTTCGGGGCAATCGTAATTGCCGCCCGCCTGTCCCGTGCCAGTGATATTGCTCTAATCGGAGACATCAACCAGCTACCGTACATAGACAGAGAGAACCTATTCGAACTAAGGTACAGTCGCCCAACACTGGTAGCAAACATCACCCAGGAGCTGTTGTGCTCATACAGAAACCCCATGGATGTTGCATACGCCCTAAGAGAAGTATACTCAGGTATATACGCAGCCACAGCGCGTATCCAATCCCTGCAGCTGAAAAGGTTTACAGACGCAGCAATTCCAAAATCCCAAACCAACACTCTATTCCTGACGCATACACAGGAAGAAAAAGAGACCCTGACCAGCCAAGGGTTTGGAGAAGGAACGGGATCACGCGTCTTAACCATACACGAAGCACAGGGATTGACGTACGAATCCGTCATTATCATAAAAACAAAGGATAAAATAAAGTTGCACGATAGCATACCTCACGCAGTAGTGGCGCTGTCGAGGCACACCTCCGCCTGCACCTACTATGCGGATGACACCGAGGACGCTATCGGCAACCTCGCTAAAACGGCAATAACAGCGCCGAAGAAACGGATCCTCGAGTACAACCTAAAGATGGCAATAAAAAATCGGGACAAAGAGGTCGTTGCCCAGCAATCAAGGCTTTTGGCAACGCAAAATGGAGCGGAATAGGAGAATTTTGATTTTAATTTTATATTGAAGGCCAAACAGTATTGCATGTATTTTATAGTTTTGTTATGTATAGTATATAGCATGTATTGTATAGTTTTGATATGTAGGTATTGTATAGTATATCATGAATTAATATTATCTGTATAAGAACTAACCAATAAAATTAAGATAGTTTTAAGAACACTGTCACACATTAACACCAGGCAAAACAACAGCGATGACAAAAGGAGTGTGTGGCCACTGACAGGCGTCTGTTAAGTTCTCTGAAGACAGCTGACACTGGCCCTACCCTTCAAATGTTTGTTGCCATTATAATTGTAAGTGTGACTGTGTGAAACAAAGAAAAAAAAAAAAAAGAAAAAAAAAAAAAAAAAACCAAGAAATGCACAACTGGGGGTTTTTAGTCGGTTAAAGGCCGACACTACCTGGGTCCCCTTCCCAGGTGTCTGTGTAGATTTTCCTCCAGGAGTGCAAAAAAAAAAAATATTAATAATATATAGGTATATATATATATAAAAGATAAAATATATATATTATAAGCTTCCACATTGAGTAGTGAGTAGTCTCACAATATATTGATCTCTCAAAAAGGCACGGACATAAAGTCTGTGGAGTGATAATAAAATCTTTAAAAAAAAAAAAAAAAACCGAGACTCGACACGGTGGTGAAATTTCACCTCAATCTAGATTTAAGAGATTGGTGCATTGTGTTCCTAACTGTTTTATACCCGTTTTCTCGGTGGCTAAAATGAAGAGGATGATTGTAGAATACGTCCTCTTATAGAGACTACTCTTAGCAATGTGGCATACATTGCTAAGACTGACATAAAATTACCTGACATAAAATTGAGGACCGTAATCTTTATTATTATAAGTTGATCTTTATTAATTAAGTTTCTTTATAGTGGGGGCCACAGTACTAATATTGTCTATAGTTATCTAATGAATACCAAACGTTTTGTGTTGCAGCTTGACATTCGAAAACACGGCAACCCCGACTGGCAGACTGTTGGGAAAATGCCTAAATGTAAGTATTTAAAAAACATATTTGTTCGAACCAAATTAAAGTTGTTGTATTGATGACTATCGTCATTGCGACAAATAGATTATCCAGTCAGCAAAGAGAAGTTGATTGAACTAGTATGTATTTAATAATCATTGACTGAGGGTGACTTGTGAATATTTATATAGCGAGCAATAGATTTAAATAAGTTTAAATGTCTCGTGCAAGTCACCTTCAATGGGCGATACATAGTCAAGGACAGCCGATACGTAATTCGGAGATCATGTCCACCCCAATAATCAACAAAATGTTGAGAAATATAATCGAAACTAATAGACATATATGAACATATTATATCGTCCTCCTCCAAAAGTATTAAATTTCACATATGAAAACACTTCTCCCTTCCAGTGTCCCTCCCCCAATACTCGCAAGGCGAGGGCGGCAAGACCGAGCTGTCCCTCATCGCGTTCTCGTGCCGGCACCCGGGCTGGGCGCCGCCCGCCCCGCAGCGCGCCTTCCTGCAGTCCGTGCGCCGCAGCCTGCACCAGCAGCTCGCGCCGCACACGCAACAGGTTGTGTTTTATAAACAACTAGCTGGAGATTCGCTCCGCCTTAAAAAGTTTTCCCGTGAATACCTTATAAATAACTATCTGTTAGGTACCTCGAGATTGGTTCCGCCTTAAAAAGTTTTCCCGTGGGAATTCCGGGATAAAAAAGTAACCTAGGTTCTTTCTCACGGTCTAGACCATATGTATATCAAATTTCATTCAAATCCGTTCAGCAGTTTTGGCGTGAAAGAGTAACAGACAGACACAGATACTTTCGCATTTATAATATTAATAGTTAGGACTAGCTGTAACCTCGAGATTCGCTTCGCCTTAAAAAGTTTTCCTGTGGGTATACCGCGATAAAAAGTAGCCTATGTGTTCATCCAAGGTGTCAGCTAACTCCATAGCTAATTTCGATAAAATCGGTTGTGCCGTTTTGACGTGAAGTCGTAACAAACATACACACATAAACACAAACTTTCGCATTTATAATATTAGTAGGATTGTGTTATAAGCGCTGCTTATAGTGGGCGCCCGTGCGCTATCAATATCTGCGTCTTCTTCGGATACCGCTACTGTAGTGAATTTTCAATTATTACGATCATTTTAGATACTTAGATAGATAAATCATTTATTTGTTCCACTTAAAAATAACACATAAGTACAACAAATGAGATAGGTACAGTTAAAATTTCTCGGTGTCCAAATTGTACCAATCTTAGATTTTGGAGCTATAAAGAGAAAGGATTTAATAAGCTTCTAACTACTGGACTGTTTCAAAATAGATTACCATTATAAAGCGTGCTCTATAGCACTTTACTCCTAAAGCTTGTGGTTTATATAGGTTTAAATTATAATGTTTTTTTCTTTCCCCTTTCCAGAACAAGACCATGCTGGGCTCGTTCCTGCAGCAGAGCATATTCGGCGCCAACACGCCCATGCCGGCCGTGCTGTCCTTCTACCAGCAGCGGCAGCAGCCCTTCCGGTTACCTGTAAGTGTGGTTACATTGTAAAATTATTACTTTTTACATACGCGCCTTTATGTTCGAATAATTGTATTAAGCGTTATGCGCTAGAAACTACGTCCACGAGCAATGGAAAAGTTCCAGTGACGTATTGAACGTCAAGGGCAGGTGAAACTTTTTAATTGCTCGTTCGTGAGTGTAGTCGATATCATGTTAAATCAGTTTTGAAAGAAATGCTTTTGAAGTAGAAGTTATGTTTTTTTTTTTTAAATTTGCATCTCTAGTTAGCCATTTATATGTAAGAATCTGTTGGAATTCAAAAGTAAATAGCATATGTTAAACCTCGGGTACAACTCGCCCAATCCGTGGAATCACTTACGATGTGCTACACTACATGCGCCAGCATAACATTCAACTTGTTAACTAGAAGTCTAGACTGCCCACGCTTACACACACCTTTATCCCCCAGGACATGGACGAATCCGACGGCGACGGTGCCTACGACAAGTCTACCAACGAGGAGGGGTCCATGGGAGCCAGCGCCATGGGGCTCGCCCCCCTCCTGCCCCCGCTGCCTGAGGGGGAGGCCGACGATGTGAGGGAGATGTCGGCTAGCACACTGCATCTGTACGACTTGAAGCGGCAGCCGGTAAGGACGTCAAGACTTTAAATGAAAGACAAATTCTATAATATGTACTTTTATATTTCTTTTGGCCGAAATGACTGGTTCGTGCGGTATCTACTTTTAAGCTAGGGTGGCCTGTCTTTGATAAGATTGGTCATAGGGAAATTATTTATTATGGTTTGATTAGAATGTCGTGTTTTACACGGCTAAGAAATGTGGGAATCGCCATGTTTTTCTGAATAGAATGAATACATACCTACAAATAATAAATACGTATATCTAATATATCATGAGCTTTGAACCGTTGAGTTTTTGGCGAAATTTAATGGCATATATTTTGACTAAAGCGATGCCTTATTGGCCAACAAACCTGGACTTTTCGCAAGTTGCGTCACAACACTCTGTCCTCGGCCATATTCCCTACAAGTCTTAAATTGCAATCCATCTTATATTAAATAAATAAATTTTAAAGATCTGTTTCCATGAAGGTAAGTTATTTACATATAATAGAATACACAGTACATTAATAAACACTAACATTGAGGGCCAATTGTAATAGACAATCGTATTGTATTATTATTAATAGAACGAAAAATTTGAAGTATGTTGCATACGAAACGAAGAAAACAAAATGATGATTTAATAAACACGTATCAACTGGGTGCCCGGAAACATATAATAATCCTTGGGCTTGCTTGCTGTTGTTTTTTATACTCTGTATATCTTTTCGCTATTGTATGCTATAGATTTATCGTTTTTTTTACTAATGTTGCAAATTGGAAAGAATTTGTTACACCGAACGACGACTATAAATAAGATAGTTAAAACTCTATACAATAACTAACACATGAAATCTGTGGTAAGCACTCCATGGAGATAGATAGAAAATACAAATTTTGCATGAATCAATAATCTCATTCTATGTTTCTGTGTGCTAATGCGAAAGCTTTTTGTGAGCGAAATCTAATATATATATTTTACATTAAGTAAATCTTATCCTTTGAATGATATCGTACCATGCGTATCAAAATCATTTTTCAAAATTATTAAATTATTTAAAACTCTATGCAAAATTATTTTTCAATAACAAAAAAACTCTGGCGATAGATGTGTTTGTGAAACGGTCACTTTAAGCATTGCGATTTTTGTATGTAGCCTCTGTTAGTATTATTTTTCTGCTGTTCAACCTCGTTATAATAATAATCAAGGTATTGCTACTCCTGCGGTGCATCTAGCGAAACGAAGCGATCTTTGAAATGTTTTTTTTTCTAAACAAATAAATTAACTTGATCACTTTTTTACTACACTTACAAACCGCACTACGAATGTACAGCATACTGAACTTCATAAGTACCTATACTCTTTTTGCAATGTCTTACAGCGAACCGCAGCTGCAGGTATTATATTCATTACATTTACGGTGTGTTAGTTTCAACTAGGAAACAAAATAGCATAGCTACTTATGAAGATAACTGAAGGTACTTTTGCCTTTCATGCATGCATTTTTATGCGTTTCTATAGTAATTTATTCAATTTTAAAGCCCGGCGCTCTGAACAAGGTGTTCCAAAATGCTATATTGCAAGCTGAATGTCTCACAAGCACGCTTCACGTTCTGAAACACAGTTTGATCTTCTTGCGACTTACAACGTTACAACATCTTTACGTAGTTTTCAATTACCTATTTATTTCATCATAAGCAAGCGTCTTCCATTTAATATGCTACATCCACTTTAACCTTACCCCTTACTTCCGATCTTTTTTATTATCTTACCGTGACTGTCAGTAAATCAGTTCAAATCCTTCGAGTGATAAATCTTGACTTCAATCCGCATTTTCTCACTCCAGCCGCTGTTGCAAGGATTTGACAAACTTGTAGAATGCTAATCACGATATAGTGATAGGTATTTATTTATTCACATCGATGAAGGTACCATGCCGGTGCAGCGTAAAAGTTAAAGTAAACTGGATCCATACCACAATCGGACTGTAACACCATCATCTTGTTTATCCCATCCTGACCCCGTCATCCCTACTTCCAGGGTGCTGAAAGCTCGTGCTGTCCAGATCAGTGCGCCACCCGCAGCCAGCCCGAGCGGTGGGAGAGCGGCGAGCACACGCCGCTGCTGCGCCCCTAACACCCAGTGTGGGTGTAAGCCTTGCGCGATTGACGGTTCGCACTTGTAGTGGTCGCACTTTATGAGTGGGAATGGGGTAGGGATTGTGTCGGAAATTGTGGTAAAAACGTGTGGGTTTTTGTTTGAATTTTGATGTTTGCGTTGAATTTTTTGTGAAGTTGCTAGCGCGATCGCATTAAATTTGGCTCATATTGTAGATGTATGGGAAATTCAATGGAAAATGTATGATGTTGGGTTTAATGTGATTGTGGTAGCTAATAAAAATTGACCGTAAGTCTTTGCATCTTGCATTGTAAAAGCAATAAAATCAGGTATTCAATATTCATGATGCGCAATAAATAGGTTATAACTTTTGAGTTTCTAGATTACATAAAACTTTTTTGACACAATTTCTACCTGTGAGTAAAGTGCGATCATGCTAAAATTCCTTGTTATGGCTAAGATAACTGGCACTAATGTCTTTAAAAAACATGTCTTCGATATTGATAAAGTTTTGTAATGAAAGCCATTATTGTTCACCAGATTTAATAGTCGTAACAAAGAAGTGAACGGGAAAAGGAAAGAAAAAGGTAAAAAAAATGTTATTGAAAGGTATAAAGGTAGGTTATGCTATCGTTGGCACACACTTGTCATAAAATAGCAGGCTATCATGCTAATAACAACCACATGTTGCTCGCTTCATTATGTTATATTGAATATGAATGCTTGACTCATGTATTACCTTGCTATTCATTGTGCCAAGCAGCAGGCGCTATTTATTAGTAAAATAGCTGCTATTTTATCACACATGATGTGCCCTACGATAGCATATAGAATAGTCGGATAGATTCATACTGGCTCTATTACTCAGTAGAATTGAAAAGAGCTACAAAGATAACGGTAGAGTATAGAGATGCGGATTTTAAAAGCTATTTTTGATCCAGAAACTGTAGATCAAAAATAACCTTTGATAGTGTTGAATTAGAATGAGTATCGAATCGAACAAGGCATACCCCTATTCAAAATTGAAAATGATCGAAAACCGCTGTTTAATGTGATATTTTTTTGTGATTGTCTACTTGTTATTGTTTTTTTGGATAAGACGATGAAAACTTATGAATATTTACAATGGTTGTTGAAATATTATAATTAGCTGCAGTGAGAGATGAGAAATGTGACGCAGCGCGTTCATCGTGGTAAATAAAAAAACGTGACATGTTGGAGATCTATGTTTTGTACAGATTTATTGGTATAAGTACAGTTCGTTTTTATTGGGATGTAAAAATAGGAGGTAAGGTAGAAGATATATTGAGTTCATTTTTATATACGGACAAGACAGCTATTGAATTGTTAGAGATGGATATGTTCTAATTTACTTGAGGGTACAATTTGCACTAGGATTCTACAATATCATTTGCTACATACCAGTCAAATGAATCATCTATTGCTATACTGTACCGCCATCAAAAATGACGTTCTTGTTAAAAATATGGTAAATGGTTAAATTTAGACCTATTTACTCAGAAAAATATGAATTCGTTGATGATAATTTATTGAACTGAATACTCGAGGCAAAAGGGGCCAAGACACTGTTTTCGCCCTGCTTTATCTAGCCTCTCCAAGGATTTCTTTAACACTTTACAAGTAAATTTTAAAGAAACTAATACTATCAGAAACCCTTTTTTTACCTCGCATCATAAACAGTTAAAAAGAGTGTAAGTTACCCCTCAAGTTAAAGTGAAAACATACTGTTGTCAGCTGATTTTGGGATTGTTCCATGATAAATACGGTTGTGTATCGAAATTTCATTATTTAGGTGTATCAGTAACATTCTACACATTTGTACCTTTAACAATAATTTACATGTATAATATTAATTAAGGCTTTAGCTTCGAAATTTATTAGAACGTAGTCATGGACTCTGTAAAGTTAGTTTAAGGCTATTATTTGAGTAGCGGGAGTATAAAAGAGTGTCGATATATACATTTATTTACATTTCGTAATTAAAGCAAGTGAGTAGGTATCATATCATACAAAAAATCTTTATACACATTTTGTAAACTGGGTCGTCCTGTTATCTATCAGTCAAAGTAAAAGAAAACTAGATTTTTTATACTTAATGAGAAGCAATGAATAATGTAGCCTTTTTATATACAAAATTACGAATAACAAACATATTTTTTAATAAATAAACCAGATTGTTAATGTGAGTATAGAGTGGATTTGGTGAAATCAATAAACATATTTTTTTTACTTTTTGTGAGTGTAAAGCCAATGGAAAAAGCTACAAAATTACAATAAATATAATTTGCTGAAAACGCAATGATTCTAAAGAAAATCGCCTTATCAAGAAAACAAGATTTGTATTGTAACCACGTACAAAAGTCGTAATACTCATAAAATTTGAAAGTGAAAAGTGGAAAACTATAATCACCTACTATATAAACTCATGTTATTGTTATTAGAGTAAAAATTGAAACGATCTAGAGTAAAGTTGCCTTTAAAATTAACAAATATCAACAATTACGCCTTGAAAATGTAACCTTGCAATTTATTCATAAGAATTTTATTGATATCATATTTACCACATACAAACACAAACATAAAACCACAGGGTGTTCTAAAATAATTGAGTTATCCTGGAACCAGGAAGATTACATATTTAGCATTATGGTATTTTTCACGGACCACTAAGCGTTTTATAGATGTACCAGCTATATTGACCGATGAGAAGTGAATGGTTCCATGTTGGAAGAATAAAAATAGTATATTACAGATAGCTTCAAAAAATATGGTGCCATATGAGAAATAGTAACTTTTATGGTATATTTATTTGATGATATGATATAAGGGAGTGTACGTGTTCAAAGACGTGTGAGTACAAAAAATACCCGTCTGAACCGTAAATAATATATTTATAAATTATGTTATATCTATGTTAATAATTTTCAGATAACAATTTTGAGGTTCCAGTGAAATTCAAGTATTACAGAACACTCTGTTTATATTTATCTACATAGTATATATCGGTAAAATTAGTAGAGTATTTCATTCTCGTGTACATAAAAATGGAGTTCAGTAGATTTTTATATTTACATGTGCTAGTATAAATACCGTTATAAGTATAGCGATTTCATTATTAAAAAAATCGATCACTTTTTATATTTCATAGTAAGTAGCACGCTTTTTATGCTCAAAATTACATACATACTTACGTATTTGCCTTAATATAATTATGATAACCGCGGTTTTATACCATAAAAATTAAAAAGAGACGTAAAGTTTATAAAGAGTTCAAACATAATGGCA
Source organism: Plutella xylostella (assembly GCF_932276165.1). Classification (NCBI taxonomy): domain Eukaryota; kingdom Metazoa; phylum Arthropoda; class Insecta; order Lepidoptera; family Plutellidae; genus Plutella; species Plutella xylostella. Next base: position 15,390,456 of record NC_064012.1, read on the forward strand.
TACATATTATAGTCGTAATACTTTTATAATGAATAGTTAATATACATTTTTTGGCGTGTTGGATTATATTTATACAACTTTTATACATTTTTAGCGTCGTCATTAACAAGTTCAAATACTGCTTCAAGGTTCAAATACACTCACGGGCAATGAAAAAGTTCCATTAAGACAATCACCAAATTAGTTCTAAACTTAATGAAGCCTTCTGCAATATTTAAGTACATTGTACGGCGCATCAGAATATTACCAACTAAAAACGTAAATATTTTGTAAACAAATCATATATATTAAATATGTTTTTTTTTCAAATTGGGGATATTTGGTGTTTGCAGTTTGTAAGTGGAACTATTTCTTTGCACGTGAGTGTATCAATATTCAAAGTTCTGCCGCAAAAAAAATAGCGAACATAAAAAAAAAAAACGAAAAAATATGGAATAAAAAAAACTCATATAATCATTAAATTTTGTCTTTTTTTCTTCTGTATCGCTATATAACATCGTCCCTTATTATCCAAAATATTAGAAAAAAAAAAGAAAAAAAAAAACATTAATTATTGACAATAATAGTGGATAACTAACTGTCGTATACACTAACTATTTACATATTAATGCTTTCTTTGCACCTAGGTATTTATTATTGCACATATTATGTACATAGCCTTTATGTGCAAACTATGTAATTTCTAAATATATTTTACCTTATCTTTTTGACCCGTTATCTATTATAGTAATTCATTTAACTTAGCTTTTGAATTGCCGATATATGTATAAAAAGAAAGAAACAAATAAGATTCTAATAAAAATATCAGTAATTTCTGACGGAAATGTAAAACAGAAAATTGTTTGAGTAACTTTAAAACAGCGTTTACACCAAAGAAGCAATCTTTAAATGTAACTCAATGTAAATTTCCTTACAAATTATATTATACTTATTCATCAATTAATTTCATAGCTGTGGAATGATCTAAAAATACACAAATTTGGATAGGTACTTTAAGTGTAACTTCTGCATACAAAATAATGTTCTTACATAAACAATAATAATGATCGTTAATGAACATAATAATTGACTATACAATAAAAGTAGATGATTTTAAAAAATCACCGGGTAACACAATAGTTCTGACGATGGATTATACTCAGATTTTAGCTACAGGGTGGTCACTCTATAAATGGACGAACGAACGAACGGGAACCGTCACGCAATCGACACGATTAAGCGTCAATTCACACGTACCACAACCACACCACGTCGCAGCGACAAAATGTGGCCAAGCTGTGGTTACGTGTGAATAGTGTGACAGCGGCTTTTTGCAGTTGCGTTGTGGCAGCGACAAAATGTCGATGTGGTTGCGTTGTCGCTGGCATTGCGATGTGGTAACCACGTTGTCGTGTGCAGTTAATACGAAGAACAGGTTGCCGCGGTGCCGCCGCCGCGTGGCGGCGTTGCCGTTGCGATGTGGTTGCGATGTGGTCGTATTATACAGGTGGTCGATAACAACGGCAAAATGTGGCACGTGTGAATTGGATTATTCATTGTCAATACAAAATATACGCCCGACCACATCGCGTGGTTGTGGTGTGGTTGTGGTACGTCTGAATTGACCCTAATACAACGAGACAGAGCTGTGGTCAGCGCTACGTTTTTGTTTTTACGAAGCTTCGGAGCGTAGTGCGTTGTGTTAATTTTGGTTCGTTACTTAGAGAGTGACCCCTAGGCCCATAAAGTGCAGTGGCTTCCAGCACTTGATAACACCTCTCTCCGTATCGTATGGACAATATAAAAGTTCCACTATGTGTTCACTATTTAACTTCTTATTTACTTAATAGTTATGCGTGCCTTTCTGTTGCTTTTTTAAGTACAGTTTTCCATATCATTGCTGAATTTAGGCAATCATTTCTTAAGTAGTGTACCTTAATAATTTAATAAATAATTAGTATTTTATTGCCTTCCTAATAAATACAAAGCGCGACAAAGCAACGTCGTCATTATTTGGTCAGCACCTGACAAAATAAGGAATATTCGATTCTGATCGGAACTTAATTCTAAAAAAACGATAATTCTAAATAATGTACCTTTTTATGTAGATCTACTCAAATGAAACATTATAACTTGCGCATATTATATACTTAGCCTTAGATGCCTAAACTTAGAAATTTCCAAACAAATAATGTGTACAGGAGGGGAATGTTATCGTGACTTTTTATCAAATTTTTGAATTACATCAAATCTAATGTGCCTTGGTACAACTTCAAATATCAATAAGTGTCGTCATGTAAAACTACAAATAAAATGCTATGGCAATATATAATATGAGTTATAATGTTAAGTTGTTGTATACATACCTGATGAAAAATGAGTGGCAAAATGACACAATATTGTTCCAAATGTATGTTAGTTTACCTAGACTAGAAACACCCTCTAAATGAGACATATATCTTCAATTCGAACTAAAAGCAATAAAACTACATCTCTATTAATATGTTAGATTCTGAGGTTTTTTTACTAATCTTGACTAAGGTTCTTCTGTAATAACATTTTCGCCTTTATACGTGTATTATTATACATTTTTAGGATATTACAATATTTTGTAGCAGTAGGCAGTAGTTTTAGAAATATCATCTTCAGTGTAGGTACATTATAAGTGCAGGGAGCGTCTTTCCAAGCAATATATTTGCCCAAGTGTTGCAAGTCATTATGATAGGAACGTTTGATACAAAAACAGAGAGTTCACAAGTAATTTTTATCTACCAATGTTATAAGTACATGCTTAAAATATCTACACGCCAAAAATGTATACAAGTAATTGCACCGTTTTCTAGAAAGTGCCTATATATTTTGCTAGTAATATTGTATGGAGAAATAAATTAGGATATAGATTTTTGGCGTAACTTGACTAAAATAAGTGTCCATAGATTTTCTTACATGCAAATCATAATTAAAAATTAATATGTCATAACATTATTTCGAATATACTTTATATACCTATACTTTATACTTATACAGGATGTTTGGCGCATGCATTGCATATATTTTCTAGTGATAGAGAAGTTCATGGATTTTAATTAGTCAATACATTGTGTCAAACATCTAGTATAGGTATATCCTCAAGCATGTAAAAGATTTAAAGCATCTTTCTCTATGTATGGGAAAATTATGTGTGGGAGAAAAATCACGCTGTCCCTCTCAGAAGTCATTTTCTAGACATTGATAGCATGATTTTGATCGCACATATTACTATCCAGACATTGTGAAATAAGCACTTATTTATAGACAGTGGATTATATTTTATGATAAAGATTTTTTATAGAATACACGAATCATCAATATTTTTTATTAATAGAACATACTGTGTGAGCTCAATTCTATGTGAGTCATTTGAAATATATTTGTGATCGTCATAAAAACGATGATTAATAATAATTATTAAATACGATTATTTATTTAGTCATTTTATAATAATTTCTATAGTTTTATATATTATTTGCTTGTTGTTGGAATCGAATGAAGCTTAATAAATACCAACAGCAATCAATACTTGCCATCTTATTTTAATAATAATATGTATAATATGATTATAATTAATGTACCTTATTATTGCGAATACCATTTTAATATTAATAACAGCAATATGATAAAAGCCACGAGCTCGCGATGTTTTATTGTAACAAGTTAGCGGGATTAAGATACATTGAATTTAAAATTAAATGTTACTAATAATTTGTGTTTGTCCAATGTTATAATAATATTTTCTTCCTTAACATTATTAAACCAAATTTGTAAATATTTAGTCCAATTCTATTGATAATTTGAATAAGTGTATTGTGATATGATTGTTGTGTACTGTAGTTTTTTTATAATCCAAGTCATCGTTAGTTTAGGGGGACCTGCAACTGGACCAGTGTGATAAGAAATGGCTGTTCAATTATGTTATAATTATCTTTAACATCATCATTGTATTTATACAGGTTAGAATTTTATCACGAAAGATACAGTTGAAGAAACATTAAATTTATGAGGGCATGTTTCAGAGTGTCTGTATAATTGTTACTGTGGGATAAATGATACTGGATAAAATACATGTTGTAAACTGTCCAAAACATAATTACATAGAGTGACAGCATGTCTTTTATCTCGCAGGTAGCCATTTTCCAGACATTGTAGGCCCTAACATTACCTATATATTTTTTAAACTGTATACAACTTACAGTTTCTCATATTCCACTCTGTATATACTATATCACTGTTAAATTCTCACACTCGTGAGCGTGAATAATTTTTTTTATTGAGTAGCCATTTCTTATCCTAAGGCCATATCGTGTTTTATCTACGCGTTTTTGTCTATTTGTATATAAATTGTTTGTTTATTACCTATTTCGTTAGTGTACCAAAGCAGGCCAAGCAGTGACTAAAGTTCCACCCTGTAGATAATTTGTTTTTATTTTCTTCACTGAACATTGTCTTCAGTAATACATGTTTAAAACTCTTGTTTCCCGTGAAACCAGACACAGTCAATACACTTTTGTTTGATTTGACCAGGACCAATAAAAGATACATTCTAAAATGGCAGTGCTTATTGTACATTTCCGCAAATGCTAAATTCAAATTATATATTTAAATTTCAGAATATATTTTCTATTGGGCCCATCTACACCATTGGGTAAATTACCTTCAGACAATCCGGTCTTTGTAGAAAAATAGCCAAAAGTTGCAATAAAATGAACCAAATCTAAGGATCCTTCGATGGTCAACATGCAGCAATATTAATAAATCCATACGTTTGCTATAATTGGAATGTGCCTTCGGTATGGATATTGACCACATTAAAAGGTTTTTAGACTTGGCTGTATCATAAAATTGACATAGTTATTTTAACTTTTATCTTCATATCATTCTCTTGATACATATTCTTTGTACTTAATTTTTCGACGATTGACTATTTTTCAACATATTACTATTTTTAATTACAATAAATAGAACATAATGTAGTTCAGAGTATGTTTTTGCAAAGAAGTACCTGTGGTTGGCTAAAAATATAAGTTTGTTTCTTCAAAAAACGTTAAAAAAAATTGTAAAGTGCGGTCTACTGCCGCGTTTCCATGATATTTGTCGCTATTTTGGTAAATGCTGTAAATAAAATTAACTCTTTTTGGTATTTTATTGTTTTATTTAACTTACCCAACACCAACAAAGAATGGAAGAGGCAATCTCTATACCATAAAGGCATAAACTTCATCAGTACTAATGAATGAATCCCTAGCAATACTCAAATTTCATTCCAATTGGTTTTATTTCTGTATGGTTTTATGTACAACCGTACATAGGTACCAACACTAGAAATAGTTCTCAAAAGTTAAATGAATTGGTTGTACTCTGTACGGTCAAGGACCCCTGCATTGATCCGACATGTTATCAACGTAATTCATCAGGATTATCTTAGATTATTTGTACATAGCGGTACATAGATATTCAATTGAATTGTAAAGGTTAAATCCTTGAAAATTATTACAATTATTTTGAATCGATTGTGACACGCAAATGTATTTGGGTCGATACCGTGAAATTTGGAATGGTACTCAGGCATAGGTACATGAAATATCACTCGCCAAAAAGATCTCGTACATGACACTACAATAAGTAGATATACTTAGGTTCAAATAGTTATGATTCTAGTAATCTGTTTATCAGATAATTTAAAAATTTGCCCTAAACGAAGTGGTGAAAGGATTCCTTACCTCAGTACCTACCCAGCAGATTCTGAATATTATACCTGTGTTTGCTAAATTTTACTGCCAATGGATAGATCACTGATAAAATAATCGGTAAATATAGGTACTTATAATTATGCTAATTTATAATTAGCTAACCAACTCAAGAATTCATATACTTACCTAATGAAATTTTGATTGAACTACGAATATAGAAAATAATTATAGCTATTTAGCAAACTTGTTAATAATCGCCATCGCGTATAATATTCATTAATGCGATACCAAAATACCTACTTTAAAACGTAATGTAATATTTTGTAAGGTCTTCATATTTAATACTCTATTCTCTGTGGGGGTGTACGTACCTGCACCTGGCTCTCTCGAGTGGAACCTTTGTGCATATCCCCAAGGTCTCAACAACAGCCTCCCTAAGATTGGACCATTTCCCCATCACGCTGGTCAACTGCGGGTTAGTGGGTCTGGATATGCAGGTTTCCTCACGATGTTTTCCTTCACCGTAACAGCGATGTTATACATTGTACTTAAATTCAAAGAACTCATTGGTAGGTACATGTCAGCGCCGGGATTCGAACCCGCATCTCTGGCGTGAGAAGCGGGCGCATACCCGACTGAGCTCTGTCGCTTCGTCATATTTAATAACATCCGCTGGTACTTTCAGTCCCTTTTCCATACTTACCTAAATAGTACATAACCATAATCTTAATATACGATCGTATTTAATTCTCCACTCCCATGTATGATATAAACAAAGCTGAGGATGATCGGTGCCTTATTGAATTCCTGTTCATGCATTCTCCGATTGTAAAACAGAAAGTGGCAAATGTCACTGTGATACAACAACATAACCGATGATGCCCTATTCGCATCGACGCAACATCGCCACAGCCACAGCCGCTTGTAGTAAACACAAGTATATTAACTGCAACGTATGTTAATGGGTATTTAGAAAAATTACAGCTGCCCTGAATTCTAACAAAACTAATTAGGTATCTGTACTAATATACACTCACGGGCAATGAAAAAGTTCCACTGACAAAATACCCACACCAAACCGCCGCAATTTTTTTAAACATGTAGGTACCTATTTTAATATTTTAACAAAATATTACCGTTTTTTGTTGGTGATATCCTGACGCTCTGTTAAATATAATTCAATGTTGCAGAAGGCGTCATTAGCCGAGCCTTTTCAGTTTAGGAGTCATTTGGTGCTTTTCTCAGTGGAACCTTTTCATTGCCCGTGAGTGTATATTAACTACAACGTATTTTAATAGCTATTTAGAAAATTACAGCTGTCCTGAATTCTAACAAAACTAATTAGGTATCTGTACTTATATATTTTAAGTGATGATTTTGACTGAAAACGGAGAAGTTGTTCAGTTATTTTAGGGATTGGTAGAGGTAAGTTTATTTGTCATCATGGACGATTATGATTATACTAAGTCATTTCAGCATTTTTATCTAATATAACTTAAATATTTATTTTATCATAGCCACGGTATTATCTAGATAAAGTTAAAGTATTTATTAACATACTTAAAACATTTTTTACACAGTGTCGTCTGCAAATTCCGCACTAGGCGCACCTGTATCGTGGAAGACTAATCATTATAAATACATATAATACTAACATATTTCTATTTTCAGTAAATTCTTATATCATAGGGTGCTAACAGTGGACATCTCTTTTCATGATTTTAAGATACGCTACTACTGCAGTCTTGACTGTAGCTGTGTCTTGGGTGAGAGAAGAAGTCGCCAGTTCGGAGTCACACAACGATTCGATCCGATACCATAGGTCTTTGCGGAAAATTTAAATAAATGTATGTAGGTACCGACTTAGATAAGTACTCACGTAGGTAGGTATATAGTTGCGAGCAATTAAAAAGTTCCAGTGTTATATGGAACGGTGCGACATTGGGCTCGAAAAGTAGATTCCCACTCTGAGCGGTCCTGCCCCACGCCTTCGACTTCATGCCAGCTCATGAGTCATGCCGAGGGCAGATGCCTCTAATACGTGCCTTCATGATAGGGGGGTTAATTCATCTTATTTTTTTAGGGTGGTGATAAACATTTAGAAGAGGATTACTCAACATGGTGAAATGATTGGTTAGTTAGAAAAGTATTAAGACGTTGGCTGCTCAGGGTGCGCCGAACTACGCTCACGGTAAATGAAAAAAATCCAGTGACAATATCACTAAATTACTCCTAAACGGAAAATACTAGATTGAAGTAGGCCTTCGGTACATTTGACAGTCCATCAGAATACCACCAACTAAAAAGTAAATATTTTGGGTCATTTAATGTCGCATTTTTTAAGTGGAACTTTTTCATTGCAGGTGTTACGTTACTCAAGGAGTAGGTACAAGAAAAATAATAATTTATAGTGAAGAAGGTACCCTGTAATTTATTACGCATCTACCTTCTCAGATAGCTGGTTGATCCTAACACTACGAGAAGAACAATTGGTATGTCACCTATGTGCTAAGAAAAATAATAGTGAATTCTGGTTTAATATTTAACTATATCTTTGAATAATAAAAAAATACTTTGTTCTTAAGAACCAGAACAGTTTTGGAAAGTGTCGTGGCATTATTAATTGTATACCTACTAACTTCAATAAGCATAATTTTAGTGTCTGGTCAACCAAGGCAAGTGCTATGGTAATCCAATATTTAAAATCCCTGGCCTCATTATTAATTGAAGCCTTGAATTTTCTACTCTTTACCACAATGATCACAACGGACTGCTACATAAAATAAGATCGCATAAGTATATACCTAATATGTATCTGAATATGTTATTGTTAGTATACCTCCTGAGTCTATATTTTTTATCATAATATGTACTTGCTTGCATGTATTATATACGTATTGTAGAAATATATGAAAAATAATATGTAGGTAGAATAAACATTTCATTTTACGGCCGATTCATGAAAATACTTACACCATGAATAATATTACAAGAGGGCGAAAGTAGGTTCCTCGGCGGAATTTCCTTAACATACTTTAGTTAATTAGGTCATGCCACATATAAAATGCCGTCTAGCAGCTGAAACATTGCAAAATCGTTCCAACCAAAGGACTGTGTCAAAATGAACGTCCCAGCGGCGGCGCTTAGTCACCGCGCGCGCGTTGAATTCTTTTCTAAGAGAATTCGCGCTACAAGGAAACATCACATATTTTCGCCACCTCGCTTATTGTTATTTACATTAAGATTATGTGCATTCTTAGGCAGCGTGGACATTATGACTTAATAATGAATAAACGTGTTAATTTTCAAATTATAGTGGACACAAGAATTTGGGTTGTGAAGCTTAAATAGGTCAAAGTTCAGCCCTAGATCCGGTCACTGGAGACAGTCTGTGGGCGCGCGAGACGCAACCAGACACCCCCGGGTCTGTCGCCGGCGGGAGGGCCGACAGGTGCCATCCTGGTCCTTGCAGTCAAGGGTGCCGAGTGGTAGCGCGGCTATAAGTAAGAGGTGCCGGCGGCGCGGCGGCGTTAGTCTCTATCCGGACGCGGCGCCGCCAGCACCCCCCGCCCCGCCCCCGCCACCCCGCCGCCCCGCCGCACGCCCCGCCACGCACCTCTCATACGCGCCGCTTGCGCAACGCACCACAAAACGCAAAGGTCGACGCTATTGGCATTTAAACGCTCTCTGACATTAGGAGACGTTGCATTAGAATGTGATGCTTCCTCGTGCCTGAGCTTGTATTTCGCAACGTGAGAGAGAGGTCCAGCCCCAGTCCCGTCAGTCGCCGGCGCCCGCTCCGCCGCCATGCACGCCGCCGCCATGTAAGTACCTACCAGCGAATGTTCATAGATAACGAAAGTCGAACGAAAGTAAAACCGAATCTCGAGGTCGCCAGCGCCCAACTATTGTTTTCAAGGAGCGTTTTTGCGCAAAACGTGCAGTTTTTAACAACTTTCTATTATGCAGTCGATAATTAGTCGGATCGGAGTTGGCGTTTAGCGTGTGTCGCGTGCGCCGCCGCCGCCGCCGCCGTTGCGTAACGTTCCGTCCTGTGCTTTGTCAAGTCGCGAAAACTCCGATCTGATTTCTCGCGCGGAAATCAGGTTTTCATTGCCCAACGCGGCATCACGATCGAGGGCGCGTTTCTCAACTCCGCGGAGTGCACGAGCGCAGGGCTCCCGGCGCCGCATGGGGCCGCGATGCGCCGCCGCCGCCGCCGCCGCTGTACCGGCTCCCGACGCTCTCTCGAGTTTCCCCTCAGTACAAGTTATTATGAAACAAGTCGAGATGAGGCGGACCCGCGTTCCGTCATTAACTCTTGTAGCTATGACTTTTTAATAACACACTAATGGCGCGGAATGAATTACGAAAGCCATCATTTTGCTACACTTTAAATTACTTCATTGTTTTGTAGTTCTTCATTAGGACTTTAATTGTTTTCTTAGGAATGTTGAAGAATTTATGGTACCTCAAAAATGTTCTGCTTGTAAATATAATATTACTGAAGTGGTAAACATAAACGCTGTGCAATTGTTAAAATACCGAACTCTACGCATACATGGTGTCGTGTTGGTAGTAATTACTTTATTATCTACAATTATGCGCATTTAGTGCGAGCAAAATAGTAAAAAAGATATTCAAAAATATGAATCTATTTCCTAACATGCCGATGACACAACAACTCATTCAACATGCTTAGTTTAATCTATTACTACATTAGTTTTGGGCGCGCGCTATGTGTAAAAATGTTAATGATATTTTCTTTGTTAATTTTAACTTGATGTCTTAATAGACGAAATTTATTTGCCTAGTCCACAGTTTGTGCAAGTGTCGAATATATTAACTTCGGTACCAATTAGTTAAATGAGATTACAAAACCGAATTCCAGCGAGGTTCTATGACAAAATGAAACACTTTGTTGGGTCCTTATAGATACTAACGTTTAAGTTATTATATTTATCAGAAAAGCGGAATGAAAGTAGTTCTTCTGGTTCCTAGGAATAATCGCTTTGACAATAAAGGCTAACAAATTATATTTTTAAGTAGTTTGCAAGATTTTTACCCCGTTTTGTACCTACTCCCGATTACTGATGAGCCCAAGAGATGGCAATAAGCTGGTTTAATTTTGACTTACAACGATCTCCGATGACAGTGGGTACAACCGGGGACCCTTTAGGAATTAAGAAAAAAAAAGAAAAAAAAAGTCATTACATTGTCTATGAAACAAGTAAATGAAACTTTTGGCATGTTAACACATTGATGGACACTAGATTAACGGTGAAACTCATAAAAACGCACAACATTTTTGTATGGGAGTTGAGTGATGATGTGCTGGTGCACATGCCGGCACACTGCCTAGACGCAGTAAAGAAAACACGACGTCGGTGACCGTTGTGTGCGTGTGAGTGCACACTTTTTTTTGTATGAAAACTTATTGCTGTGTGAAAAAAAGGTACTCAGGGTGCACATATAACATTGAAATCCTGCCAAATAAAGCACAACAAGATGGTCTTCATACAAACTCTAGGTAAAACAGGACTGCATTGACCGTTGTTGAAATAATTAGAAAAAGAGTGGGGACTGCATTTGACGTTGTGATTTTTTTCTAAAAGTGTGGAGGACGTCAAATGCAGTCAGTGTCCGTCAGTGGGTTAAAAGCTTGGGAAGCCAATCGTCATTGCATCACCTGATGCAAGGACCATCAACTTACAAACTCATTAAATTTGATAAATTACTGGTAATACTTCTGACGGAAATATAAGATTGGTAACGTTAATGAAAAAGTGTCATCCGTTATTTTATTTTTTCATCGTATTCGTGATATATGTAACTTAAAAATGTGTACTAGTACGTAAATACTGCAGATGTCTATTATTACTGCATAATATTTGGTCGAAAATTCCCTAAATTTTACTTTTGCATTCCTAACTTTAACTTGTAGGAACAGTTATAGGTTACCTACTTCCATGCAATAAATGTCATGATTTTTTTTAAGTTTTTAGTTCAAGCTGACGATAACGCTGTTTTCTATCAATCAAAATGTATAAAACAAGCTTACAGGCATCCTATTAAGAAGTATACTCAGTTAATATGACGCGATTTTGATCTACTGTGGGACAGTGTAATCTTCAATTTCCATGACCTTTGTGGAAAGATGGCCGAATCCGACGAACCCGTACGGTAACTCGAATGACAAGTAACATTTATTTCCAACAGATATTAAAGTAATTTATACAAAACATTCAGCACTGTCTGCAGGTCTCCACAATACCAGGCGGCCTTGCCATATAGTACCTATTAATAAAATCGCCAATCTAGTAAGTCTTAGGATGACATTCACCATTGAAATTAGCGATGATAATGTTAAACTTTAAACTCTTGCCCGCATAATGAGGACACTCAAATAAAAACTAGTTTACGAACACATGTTTTAAACGATATAAAATTAAATTCGATATAGGTAGGTACATGTTAGTCAACTATAGTCATTGTTCGTCCTTCCAACCCTGAATTAAAGGTTTATTATTGCTTTGTGGTTTCTTCATTTTATATAAATTCCCACCGGCATTGATAAATATATTTTTCAAGTATAATGGATGGATCTTGTTATCTGAAAATAAATGTATTATTATTATTATAAAAGGGTCATCAAAGTTAAGCGGCAAGGAGTCATCAATTTCTACCTCTTCGTACCTAAGTATATCTAGTTATTGTTGATAATTTAATAACCAACGCTGGACAATAATTATTGTAAATCTAATAAAGACAACTACCCCACATTCTGTAATTAGATTAAACATAAATCTATGGCAACTCTACAACGGCGGAGGTAGAAAACGGAAATATACATTCGCTTTCGCAGAGTAATAAATGAATTCCGTACATGCAGAGAAAAGGTGCATTCCCAGCCACATATCGACATTGTGGTCTGTGATTCATGGCAGTGCTCGCCTGCATTTGCTAGTCAAGGGCAGAAATGTGACCTTTGTTTCCCTTCCCTTTTACGTGTATTGAACATACTGACGTTAAAGACTCTAACATTGTGCAGAGCTGTGGTGACCAGAACTGATTTGCCACTGGCCTTCTTGTGTTAATCTTTATTCACTGGCATTAGAATAAACCATGGATTAGATTTCCGAGTACGAGATAGTCCATGCAATATAGAGGTTGTGAAGAGCAGCATAGTGAATTTGAACTTCAACAAATTCATTATTAAATTTATATTATTCCATCCATACTTTCGTCGAAGAGATTGTAAGTGTATAAAACTTTATAGGATGCCAGCTTACATACAAAAAGATAAAACATCCAGCGCAGTATAACATAATTATGAAGCTATCCAGGAAGTGAAAAGGACGTTAATCACGGACGTATATTCAGATTTATTATATTAAAATAGTCGCTTTGCACGTAGTGTAAGTAACTGTATGTGTCACATATTTGTGCATGGTGTGGGTCGTTGCCCTGGAACCTTGGTGAGCCTTTGCAGGCTCGGGTTGAAAGTCCGGGCCGAAGGTGCTATCACACTTGGACGCACTGGCTCGGTAATTCGGTTATAGTGACACTACTTTAAATGATCTTATGATGGATTACGTGAATATTTGCGTCTTTATAATTTTATTAAGGTTTGTTCATTGACAGATGATTAATTTGGATTCAAAATATATATTTATTTGTTCATTGCTTACAGTAAACACCATTTGACGTAGAAAAAATCATGTGAGTTTAAGTACTTAAACTCAATTACTTATTCATATCTTATTTTCTTTTATATTTTTATCGGAATAAACTAATAATATGGGGGGTCATCAAAACAAATAAAGCTGCGTTTTTCCATCTCATCCATGCATCACAAAAATGGATCTAATTTAGAACATTTTTGCTCGGCTAGCGCTCGCGTTGGTGTGGCAATACCTTATTCTGTTCACGTACCGATGTTATGTCCCTTCGCCAAATATGTGAGGGTGATTAATCTTCGTCCTTTTAAGACGCGGTAATTCAGTGTATTAACCTTTATTACCGTTAAGCATACCTTGCTCATGTTTGACACTTTGAATTATTATTTACTTGTTCCTGACCCGTTATGCCTTGATTACACCTACCGAGTAGAGTGGCGAGACAGTGTCCTCGGCCGAGCACTACTGTTAGCAATTGAACGAGTGCCACTCAGAGGTAGGTGTAATCAGGGTTAGGTTATGATTGTGGCGCGCTTATGTACGATTTTCAAGTAGGTATATTGAGATTTTTCGGTAATCATAACAGTACATGATAGTACCAAAATGTCATAAACTTTCCTTTGTTCTTTCTGTTTTTGAGTTACTTTCAACTACGGAAAGAGAAGTCAATTTTAAACCAAAAGTATCAAAAGATCTCGTAAATCACATTTGGAATTACAATATAAAAGTTAAAGTGATACAACATTAGCATTTCACCGCAAACCGCTTATATCCAAGTAAAGATGTTTTCTCTATCAAATACCCATTTACTTACTGCATCCCACGAGTACATTTAGATTTACTTATGATATTTTTTTTATTTTAACTATAATTTTATTTAAAAGTTAAACATAGTTAGTTAAATAAATTTCATAATATCTTACAACAATAAAAGAAAATAAAACTAACGAGGCTTAGATATTAAGTGGCTTATGAATTGATGTAATGTAGGTAGCTACTTTTAAAGATGTTATTTTTTTAAAATACATATAAAAAAAAGTGGTTTCTATTCCTCCGTTGCAACTTAAAACAAATTTTGGTTACTTAATATTATTACTTAGTTAGGTAATAAATATGACTTAGTAATATTATAACCAAGAAATTTGACTAAGTATGTAACTGAAATTCCAAAGCTATACCAGATAAAAAAATAAAAACGGAGCGAACGTAACATCCACATCCGTTTTGAATATTGCAGAACATGGTATTACGGACGCTTACCGAATAACATCACTTTCGCCTGTAAACAGTTGTTGAACTTGTGTCCATGTAACTAATCCAACTAACTCTTGCATACGAAGCGGGGGGGCTACTGCGGTTGCATTTTAATCGACTTACCGAAAAAAAAGGTCGTTCTCAATTCGTCTGCATGGTTGTTTTTTAGGATGTTCAAGATGAAAAAGCAAATTAGTAATTAGGTTTATTTCATAAATTAAAAAAATTAAATAGACTATTAAAATAAATATGTTTATTCCAATATCCAAATACCGCAGCCAACGGCTCTACGTATTCAATCATTTTAAAGTATAGGTATTAACTTTATTAATATTAGTATTAAAGCCGGAGTAAGTCCTCCATGATTGATACAGATTCCGTGGTGGATGTCTCATGTCTGTAGAAAGTGATCGCAGCTCCGAACACAAACTTAATATAAATAAACGTGGTATAAATAACATTACATTAGTTTTTTGGTGATTTGTCCTGTTTAGAATTCAAAAAACCCTGCGGTAGGATAAATTATTATTATTATCAATAAGGCAATCCTTAGGTACACCTATGACCAGCAATAAATATTATCTTAAACTCTACTTTAATAATATAATATTGTCCTCAGAATAACGCTCAATCTGTTGAAGTCCAAGTTTGCAGTTAGTTACAATTTTATTATGAAGAAGCTTTTAATAGACTTTCTCTAATCGAAACCATTGTATCAATAACAGTTACGAAATCAGCATCTAATAACGATGTATGGTTCGATGTGAAAACATAGACATTGACTGGGCATTCTGCTTTCATTGATCACGACGATCACTCTATCAGCAATCAATATTTTGAGTCGTCGAAGTCATTACATTAAGCTCTATTCAATGTAAAAGTTTCGCTTTCTTTATCCAAGTTTATGGGTAATATTTCAGTAATGGATAGCTTTCATAATGAGTGTGTGAGAGAATGTTTCAGTAGGTAATCACGATGACTGTACTTGTATAAGTTATTGGATAGTAATACATCGCATTCAAACAAACGAGATAGATTATTTATTTATCCACCAAGTGCATCATTTATCCACAGTGCCCCTTCCAAGTCGGGCCGAAACAGCGGCGTTAATTTCTACCCTTAATGGAATTCGAACCTAGAGCCCTCAGAACTATACATAGTCCGCCTACGAGCCCTAGAACCATAAAAATACATGTTACATAATGAGAGTACCTTTCTTATCGTTCATTGTATACATTTTGCTCCACTGTCACCTTTTTCTCCATGGCCATTGAAATTTATCGACATGTCTAATCCTTCATCTCAATTTTTGTGACTTATTTTACGCGAGATTTAATAAGATATTTTAATATCAAAATGAACGGTTTTATTTATGTCGTTTAATAGGATGCTTCTTTGAAATACAACAAAGTGAATAAGGTGGAAGAACCTAAAATTATCTTTTGAATTTTATCATCATCAGCCAATAATCATCCACTGCTGGACATAGGCCTCTCTCAAGGAGCGCCACAATACTCGGTCCTCGGCCTTCCTCATCCAACCACTACCCGCCACCCGCCTAAGGTCGTCAGTCCAGCGGGCAGGAGGCGTCCCACGCTGCGTTTGCCTGTTCGTGGTCTCCACTCGAGAACTCGTCTACCCCAACGGTTATCGGTTCTTCGGCAGATATGACCAGCCCACTGCCACTTCAGCTTGCATATTTTGACAGCTATGTCAGTAACCTTAGTACTCTGACGGATAACCTCATTTCTGATACGATCCATCAGAGAAACCCCAAGCATAGCTCTCTCCATAGCACGCTGAGCGACTTTAAATCGGTGGACCAGTCCTACCGTCAGTGTCCACGTCTCTGCACCATACGTCATCACTGGCAGGACGCACTGGTTGAAGACTTTTGTCTTCAGGCTCTGAGGAATGGCCGAGGAGAATATCTGACGAAGTTTCCCGAATGCAGCCCAACCCAGTTGAATTTTATACTGAATTCTTACCATATTCATAATTATTATATCATAAAATTACATGGATTACTTTTAACCGCCTCTCAGTGAATCACGTGAGTTTAGTTTCTTTGCCTGACTAGACTCGTGTAGTTTTGAAAATGAAAGTATAGCCGGCATTCGAACAGCAATAAAAATAAGAGTGAATCTTTTACATACCTACTACTATTAGTTACACATAATATGAACGTGTGTGTATGATTTACGTTGATTATAATGTCCACGTATACGTAAGATCTATTGAAACCTATACGAATGCTAAGTAGGTAGTATTTGAGAGAAGACCACAGAAGATCATTAACATTACAAGAATGAGGTTTAATGAACATAATCGTAACATGGTTATTTCCCACGAAGATATCAGAAAAGTTTTTGAAACCGCGAAGTTAATTAAATGTATAAAAATTTTTGAGAAAACCCAAATTATTGTAAAAATCTTCAACTTGCTCTCGTTTTTAACTTAGTCAAGTTGATCAAGACGGTGGAAAACAAAATACGACTTCTTTGTTAAATAAACTCGGTATAGGTTTATCGTTAAATGGAGCTCATAATTGTAATAGGTATAGGTATATACTTAGACGACTATTAAGTAATACATAAGCAGAGTCTACCTACATAATGCGTCAGGGTTTATAAATAATGTATTGTAAGAGTTTTTTGAACCCGGCATACGCAAATACACATTTTCACATTAGCAACACCTATCATAAAGCTGTCTGTCAACAATTGTTGGCTTATCTCTTAGGACTTAAGGGTCACTCGGGCTAGTGATATATGAAAAACTAAGTGTCGACGCGCTATTGAGCCAACTACAACTCTATCACGTTCTATTAAGCGTACTGATTGCACGAACGCTCTGGTATGTTAGTTTTTTGTTAAGCTAGAGTACCGTTTCTCCCAGATGCATATCGTTTGGAATAGAAAGATGCATTTTGCAAGATGTTGCAAAACACAGCACGGTTGATTTCGCTGTGTTGGTGTTTGCTCTAACAGACGTCCCGTCTGTTGTAGAAAGTATCAAAGATGACCGAGTCAAAACACAAGTACCTATCCTACCCATACCGGACCAAATGTGGCGTTGCACGTTTGATATTTTTTGTGGTAGAAAATGATTTTAGCATGAAGTTCACTTGATTGGACATCATTGCTTTTGCAAATTGCACTATAAAAATATCTATAAATAAATCTAGAAACACTGACTTAATCTAATTAATAAAAAATAATAACACAGTGACGGCAGACCGGATGTGACGCGCCGGATCCAGCCATAACGGAACTTGCGCCATTAATGTCCGCATCCGGAAGCTGCGGAACGACCTTCACTTTCAATTCTAGTAAAAGCTCACTTTAACTACGTTTGTACTTGTCACTATGGCTTTTATGTGTACATAATATTCTATATTCTTCTATTATTCATTCGCGGGCCTTTTTGAAATGGTGATACAGTAATATTATGACTTTTGACAAGTAATTCGAATATTCTACGCCGAAAAAATAAAACATTTCATTTAATTTCTTGGGAATTATTGAGTATCGCGAGAAAAGTAAAAGTTCTTGCGATTATTGGAGTATATTTAACAACGCATCAGAATATTACCAAATAATATTAATATTGTGTTAAAATTTTAAATAACATGTTTTAAAACGGTATCGGTATTTTGCTTGTGGAACTTTTTCATTGTTCTTGAATATATGTATAAGGTTGTCTGTCATTGCGTGGAATGTACGAAAGCTTCAAAAAGCTCGTAATATTTCGACCAGCTGCAATGACGTCATAACTCCTTCGCACTAGCCTTCCGATAACTTTCCCTTTTACTGCACACCAACACTTGATCGAACCTTAATATGCTTACGTACTTGATATTGAACTTAGTCATGTAACTGTTATGGTTACAAGTTGTTTAACATGTAAGTAAATGACCAGTATCTACATATACATAGTCAGCTTTTAGAAGGAAATACATACTTAAATGTTCTTCAAGTTTAAAATAGTTTTTTAAACAAAAACCGACCGTAAAAAAACTATTTTTTAAATTAATATAGGTACTGTGTACCTACATATCTTTTAACTGCATGATGATAAATGCAATTCGATAAAATATTTTCAAGATGCCAAGTTATAACGAGTACCCATTTCTCTAGGTATTTATTTCTTGTAACGAATTATAATGATTTAATTGTGTTATAAAAAGTACCTATTTGTCAAAATAACCGGAAGTTTAATGTAGCCGTGAGACCGTATTTACCTACTGAGAAAGATTCTCAAATTAACTAAATATTTAGCATACCTATTACATAAAAGAGACAACCATTTACGCGTATCAATGTTTGCCAATAGATGATTATGTAATTCTGAATGTCACTACACATTCTTTTGGAAAGTATTTACATTTTATTTTCGGTACATTTGTGTTGGCATGGATGCCCTGAATCCTAATCGATTGAGGTATTAAGATTTTTTTCAAAAATCTATTTTGCATATTTTGCTTTTCCTGTAGGTACTTGTTAATAGACCAAAACCTGAACACAGTCACAGAGTTAAAGGGCGTCGTTCAGCAGATATAAGATTAAATGTCCTGCCCACTGCTATGAATGAAATGAAGAAATACTTACGTTTTTTTCAATTGACAACTGAAATGCTTCATTCTTTCCTATATTTTATTTAAGTAGTTTAACTAGTAAGTACCTAGTATACTTATAGGTTAAACGCTAATTACGATGGTGGTTATTTAACTGTCGAATTGTGTGACTCCACAATGGCTGCATTGTTCGAGTGTGCCGAAGATTAAACATATTCCGGTGTCGTGGGTAGATACAATGGGTAGATGGTGGGAATCTCCACGCGTTGGAGGTACTTGTCTATTGTTGGGGGGTTAATAAATACTACTAATTGTAGCAGTTTGGAACTGCGTAGTTTAGGACTAAACAAAAGAGTCGGGTTCACTGCCGTTGCGTGATAAAAGTAAGTTAATAAGCTTAAAAAGTGGAAAATTAAAGAGCCTACAACTTGAAATTGGTACATTCCGCAGGCTCCCTGAAAAAAATACCGCGTGCCAGGTAGGTTCCAATATCAAAGTTAGATCTGGGACAAAGGAGGTGCGGTCTTTGTTTCATACAAAGGTACCTGTACTATCTACTAATCTATATATCAAGTATGACTAAGTATGTGTCCTTGATACATTATAACAATTAATTTGGTAACAAAGTGGACCAACTTCCCTAAATTGTCTATAAAATGTTATAGAAATGGCGTTTCTTTGCAAATTTTTAAGACTCGTGTCGTACGAATAACTTTATCCTGAAAAGCAATAACAATTCCAATGACAATAATTGTAGGACAGCAATTTCAGCGTCCATGTTTAATTTTTACAGCCAATTACCTAATTAGGATCCGCTGTAATGAGAAAGATCCACAGTGGGCTTCAAACCGAACCACAAATGAGACAGTTTAAAAAGTTTTAATAGTGTACCTTCTTATAAAATTAATAGGTATAAGTATGAATCAACCTAATATACAATTTCATAAAATACAACATAGAATATGTCCTTGTCTTCTCTTCACTTTCTGCCCTGCCACATGTCAAGGTCATCAGGGTGACATACCGCGGGTCACGACACGACAGCATAAACACAACAGAGAGCCTAGCATAGCAGCTTAGCCTTAGCATGATACATTTAAGACATAAAATACTTCGGAACTCTGTCTTAGTAGCCATACTTATGCTAGGTACTCTGTAAAGTACCTACTGTCGGGTATTTAGATTATTCAATCAGCATTGTTTGCGTTGATTGTTGGCAACTTAATTATTTTATTACCTGAATAGTTTATATACTTAAAATATTCTAAAAAGTATTAATCCCCAAAACATATTATTACGCTGAAGATGCCTTATCGAAACAGCATTTAATCTCTATTTTCGATGTAAAAAAATAGTTCAAATGCAATGGAGGTTTTTATGTATCTCATTCGTTTCATTCTTAACAGTTTTATTTAAGTATGCTGTAGGTCTAGACAACAATAATACCTTACATCCTATATCACATCACATTCTCAGTGCTACGCCCAACTATGCCTCAATCCTGCCAAGAAAAATGCAAATGGTTTCCTTTCCTGTATTATCGATGTATAAATTCATGACTGATTGTCTGTCGGTACATCCTCGACGCCATGTTGAAATGTGAAGAAACGAATTCGGTTGCCGCAAGACTGTATTGTTGCTATACCGGTTTCCGAATTGAGAATTACGGTAAGCGGATACCTAAGCTTCGATGTGATTGATATATTGTGAAAAAAAAACTGGGCAGATGTAGAGAAGCTCACCAAATGGTGAAGAAAGACGGATACCTGAAGCTACCAATAAGAAATGTGCTGAACAGATATTAAAAAAACAAAGCTAAACGATATTGTATGTTTTCTCGACTTCAATCTAAATATTAATAAATTATACATACAATAATTGATTATACATTGATATACATATAATACATTGATTGATTCAGCAGCACAATCCCCAATTACTTATTAGAAGCACTAGCTTTACGGTCATTTATTTAGGAAATTTCTATAAGCTTCCTGTTTATTTATGCTCTCATAATATGATGAACTTCTAAAGACTTCTTTCATCTAGACAGTGAAAAAGCGCTTGTCAAAAATATAAGCGCTGTTTTGCCGGGCCGTTTTTCGTGCATTGTTGGTGTATCTTGGATATATATGATCGAAGGTGAAAAACGTGAAAAAGCCGAAATAATGTGGTGTCAGACAACACTTAATTGGAACAGAATGTGGGGTTATGTTAATGTGTATGACGTCATAATGTCATAAGCCACATTTCCCACTATTTGAGAGGTTAAGGTCGAATTTCCCAGTTTGTTGCGTAATGATTTGATGATTCTTGAATTAATTTTATAGATGCCATTTTCAATTCATTACTTTTTTTCTAAAATCTAGCAAGTTTCAATTTATATTCATTATATTGTAACATTTTAAAATAGTAGTAATGTAGGTACTACTCGTACCTATTCTATATTCGTACCAATAATCTACATATTCGGTGAACGATAGTTATTTTTCAAAATTCAGTTTTATTAATATGTTTTTATGTGGTTTGTTATTTTGTTGGTCAATTGTAAAATCGAGTCAAAGTCGATATATTTTTCTTTCATTTTTTCCCAATACTTGTCAAGTCTGATTCATATCAAATACTTACATGTAGGTACATAAAGAACTTACGAACTGTGTGGTAGATGACTATCGACAAATAATTGTAAAATTTTACGTCGATTACACCATTTGAATTTGAATTAACCGTACGTCATTACTTACCGTTTATATCTATCAAAAATGGCACTAAACCACTAAACAAATATTCAATATTTCGTAACTTCACCAACGAAAATATTTCAACGCGAAATGACAAATGGATAACAATTTATCATATAGAAGGCGAGCTCAGACGAAATTTGACTAGGTATGCCGGTTAACTTTCGACCTGTTGCCATAGTTATTGCACTGAGCTGTCAGTAAAGGTCATTTTTGTTTGCCGCAGAGTTGCATCAGGTCCCGGGTTCGATACACGACCGGCCAGTTTCACTTTTACGGCAACCTTACTCGGAATGTATTACTGTGATATAATGTCTGAATAAAACATTTATTTTGGCATCGATGACTACATCCTTCTTAGTTTAGGTAGTAGGTATTTTCAGTGATTAATGAATTTAAATAACAGTAAGTATATATTATATATTTACATAGTACAAGTATTCGGAAAGTTGTCACCAAAATAGCCGAATATAGTAGCCGAAAGCTATTACAATATGGCCGAAAATCAGCGATGAGAGACCGCCCTACAAATAAATATAATAATTATGCAAATGCGAAAACAGGTTGATAATATGTAGGTTTATTGAATTTTGTGGTCGCGCCGTGGAAAGGATTACCAACAGTCGGTCATCGGTTAGATAATAATCATAAGTAGGTAAGTAATTAAAATAGCCCCAATGCATTTTAATTTATCCTTTCCATTAACTTTTTATAATATCGAAAATATAAATTTGCTTATTATCTCTAACAAAATGAGCTGTAAATTCTATTATTTTACGAATTAGACAAAATGAAATACTTAAGTTATTTTATAGTGTGTTGTTTAGCCACTCTTGCCAACAACAAAAGTAACACCGCAGCTGTAAAACTAAAGTTATGAGTAACTAGCTAACGAGTCTAACGACATGCACGTATTCGGTTCAACAGAATGCAATAGAAAAAAATGCCAGGCATTAGATTGCATTACCCAACGTAATTCATCTTATTTCAAGGTCATTGACATAGCTATTGCCATTCAATCAGTCTTTGATGGACTGTTGCACTGTTGTAAGCCAAAGTGATACTTCTATACGATAATACTCACTTGTACAGATAAAATCACGTAACTTGACCATTCGAGCACAGAGTACGCATTTGAGGTGTTTACACCTGCTTTGCAATGCTTTATTTTTTCTTTATTGCACAATATACAAAAGTAATTATGTACAATCAGGTGGACTTAATGCTAAAAGTATTTTCTACCAGTCAACCTGCTGGAGGTACAGCGAGTAAATTGTATGGGAGTGCAAAAAAATTTTACTTAAGATGATTTTAGCAAAGAAATCTAAATACAACGAATTGGTGTTCTTTGAGGTGAGGCACGGGCGTCTAAGAAAAATATTTTTAATCACAGTACCTATACGAAGTTTGCAATCGGCATTGCGTCTATTTCTAGCATGACTCGCCCCAAATGTTATATTAACTTTCGTTCATGAATGTTCAAACGGCGTAGTCAGTCAGCCGCCTTTTTAGTCTTCTTTCGTGAACTGAACTGTACATGTATTTATGTCTCCTTCTAAGTGAGTTGGCGCCAAAGCATGTTGCAATAACGCGACGGGTCGGTTTAATAATTTATACTTACTGCATTCTGACCGGGCAGCCTTCTGTAATGGTTTTACCAGATGATTGTTAACAATAAAAATGTTTAAGGTGGCTGAGTCAGTATTTAATAGTTTTTTCGAAGAATTTTATTCATGAATATGTTTAACGCAAGTTATTAATCATCCCAAGTTGCTGTTGGAGTCATTTTAAATTAGTCTAGAAGACCAGAAACAGAGTTTCGGAGAGCTGCTGCGCGAGCCGCGACTCTATCTCGTTGCATTAAATGTGCGGATTGCACGACAGCTCTCGTACGTTCGTTTTTCGTAAGTATAGAATAACCCTTCTGGGCCTGAAGTAGAGTCAGAACGGCAAACCTAGGATATAACTACTTAGCACAATTCTAGTTTCAGTGAAGCCTCGGGCTACAACTTACGCTGAAAGTTGAGAAAGTTGCCCGTGGGACAGCCTAGGTCAAAATAAATTAAACTTTAATGCTAAAGTACACTTTTCATAAGCTTTTCAGGGAGCAGTTCAAATTTAAACTTAACTGCAGTGAGGTAAAAATCTGACAAAAGTGAGCTAACAATATAAGTAATTTACCTCATCATAAAATTATACTTACCTCGCGAGTAATGAAAAAGATCCACCCATATGACACGGGTATAATGTTAGTACGAATATCATAATTTTTATAACAGGATAATACAATAAAATAATCATTAATCCAATATCTTCCTATTGGGCAGGTAGGCAGGTTTACCTATCTACTCCGAGTTTTATTTAATACAAGTACATCTAATGTGAATTAAATTAATTGAAGAAACAGTTGCAGTATTGATGTGTTAATATGTACCAAATATATGTTTCAGGAATTATATTTCTTGTTCCGTGTGTCTATGCCACACCTTTCCTGATGTACCGGCATTCCTTACCTAGTTTTATAGAACATACATACATTTGCAAACGACTGTTATGCCCAAAAGGGTGGCCAGAGGTGACTCGCACGCTTTTCACTGTAAATTTATACTCACATGATAAAAGTTGCGAGCCGTATAGCGGTTTTTTGAATGAGCACCATGCTCTTAGGTTATACCTACATATACCTATAGATGTGCAGGTTTTCTCACTTACTCGTATACAATTTTAAGTATGTAGGTACTTATTATATTCATAGTTGTACACCGTATAGACTATAAGCGCATTCAAGCAATACGCAGATATTCCAGTGAGCCATATACAGGAATTAATCCAAATATAAAAGACCTGACATGTATTATCTACCTATGTACTTACTTCGCTTCTTGCTTACACCAGTAGCTGCATCTAACAGCTGTATCTAGGGCAAGGCTACATATTGTCTCAAAATCGCTCGTAAACTCATAGTGTTAGTGCGAGAACTAATCTATTGTTGGACTTTTTCAAACATTTGCGAAATATTCCCCACACGTAATCAATGAATAGGTGCTTTATATAACCAGACAGTTATGTGCATTTTTTACAGACTAACTACGTTTTATGTTGTCTGTGTAAAGACTTTTTAGATCAAGATACGAGTTAATGTAGGTACCTACCTACTTACTTAAGGTTTTCACGGAGACACAAACACAATAAAGCATTTTGATCTCCACCTTCGATCATATAAAACAGAATATACAAACTGCATTATTACCCAAACTATTTATTTTAACACTTTATTGTACACAAAAAACAAAAATACATAACAATTTATAAACACAGTAAAAGCATACAATGGCGGGCTTATTGCCAAAAAGCAATTTCTTCTTTTATCAGCCAACCTTTGTTGGTGGATAAAAGAGTTACTTACGAGCTAATAAGTTACAGGTACAACAACAGTTACAACAAAGAAAATTTAAAAAAAAAAAAAAATTAAAACAGTACTAATATAATACAGCCTACAATTCTTGTTGCTCAATCTTAAAAATACCTATACCTACTTAAAACATTAATACAAAATAAGCATATAAATAAATACCTAAAATATATATATATATATATATATATGTCGCAGTAAGATAGTAATAGCCGGGATATAATTATATCCCTAGGGATATGATTATATACCCGAACATAGTTATAAGAAAGCCATTAATTACTATCTTACTAGGGATATAGTTATAAAACGGACCAAGTTTAGTGATATACTTATATCACTAGATTCAGTTTAGTGAAATAGACATTTGAGTGTGCGGAGTGTGTGTATTACTAGATTAAGTTCAGTGTTATAAATATACCTATTAAGTACTTGATTAAACTTAGTGAAATAGAAATCTGCCATATAGAATTAAATAAAACGATAGTATATTGGTTTTATCTTTATTAAAAAATCAACTTTGTGTTTCCTGCAGTTAGTTACTTTTTGGCATTAACACGTATTAAAGTAATTTAAATTATAATTAAAACAATCATATATTCTGGAATTTAAGGATCAACAATAAAATTAAAACAAAAAAAATATTAAAATTCTTTTAAAGCTAGTCAAAAGTTTTGACATAATATCTTTATCTCTTATCAATTATCAACTAAGTTGAGATCTTGGTTTTATTAGAAGTACCTATTTTTTAATTCTTGTTCGGACAAGTAGACGAATAGTGGCATCTAGAATAACATAAAACAGCATGCTTCTTACAGGCACATCTGTTGGTAAAACACTGTATATTCGTTTTTTTACAGAAACATTTTAAATAACCTTGGCCACCAAAGCGCGTCAATTTTTGGCATATTTCTCTCAATGACAAGCTTTCATTAGGTATAGGACATGGAAGTAATAATACAACAGGAATGCGCACTTACCTAAATGATGCAAACAAAAATAGACCTAACGTATTCACCTTAAGACTTATATTTGAAGTGAAAGAGGCCGCGAGCCGATAGAGAGGGTTACCACAGAGCCCTTCCTCTCTTTCTAACAATTGCCAGGATTTAGTTGTGTAAACTTTAGTAGATTTTGTACGAAGAGAGCTATGCAAAAAAAATATTAAATTAACTCATAGACTACTGTATATCATATCATTTTCAAAAACACATTTATAATAAATCATTATAAACATGTAATTTTAATGAAATATTTGGTATTTGAATGAATAATAATTTCATAAAAAATATTGGTAGTTTTTCTAAATACTTTACGACAAGACCGAAGTTGTCAAGATGACGGATGACGTTCATACTGTTGTGAGAGACGTTATGGTTAGGGTGACCATTCATTCGTACTTTTGAATCACTTTCCATTAATTAGGACCTGTTTCATTCAACTTTTTGTTTTATTTTATACCTAAGTATCATTAGGTATTATTGTGACTGTTATCTCATAAGGCTGGTAAAGAGTTATGAGCTGTTGATTTTTTTGGTGATAGATATGAGTATTATAAGATAATTTATCAAGCTTAAAACCGGCGGAAGCACTTAGGTTGAGATATATTTTTTTAAATCTTATGATTTTCATCAACTACACTTTACTAGACTATGTAAACGGAACACCCACAGAGTAAACACGTTTTAGGTACATAGTTGCGTTTAATGTTAACCTGTTTTGACAATCTATACAAATTTTACCTTCACCCCATTTGTTTACTCAATTGTCATATTACCAAAATACATTCGTACCTACATTGCAATCGAATTATTCGAATAATAGGTGACTTTGAGACCATCGACACCTATTCGCGACATGATAGATTAGAAGTGATGTCTCATGAATTACCTAAAATTATGGTCACCAAAAATAGAAAGAGATGGAGGGCTCCGTGCTGACTATCTCTGTCGGCTCGTTTTTTTGGTGCAGTGCGCATTCCTGTTGTATTATTACTTCCATGGTATAGGATCATTGAAAGTAATGTTTGAAAGCTGAATAGCATTTCTTAGCATCCAGTCTTTCAAAATTCCCACTGATATACCTATTTTATGATTTTTATTTCTCTGGCGGCGTGCCGCCTGCGCCGCACACTCAAATGTCTATTTCACTAAACTGAATCTAGTGATATAAGTATATCACTAAACTTGGTCTGTTTTATAACTATACTATATCCCTAGTAAGATAGTAATGAATGGCTTTCTTATAACTATGTTCCGGTATATAATCATATCCCGGCTATTACTATCTTACTGCGACATATATATATGACATATATATATGTCGCAGTAAGATAGTTATAGCCGTAATATAGTTATATCCCTAGGGATATGATTATATACCGGAACATAGTTATACGAAAGCGATTCATTACTATCTCACTAGGGATATAGTTATAAAACGGACCAAGTTTAGTGATATAGTTATATTACTAGATTAACTTTAGTGAAATAGCTCTTTGAGTGAAACCAAGATCTCACCTTACTTGATAAGAAATAAAGATATCTCAAAACTGTTGATTAGTTTAAAAAGATTTATTGATTAGTTTTAATTGTACTTATTGTTAATGCCTTAAATTCCAAAAAATATGATCGTTTTAATTGTATTTTCAATTACTTTAATACTTGTTCATGCTAAAGTATTAATGTATTGTAACTGCAGGATACCTGTAACAACATAAATAATGTAGATTTTTTAATGAATAAAGATAAAACATTTTGGCTTTGATGCCAAGGTTATTGAAAATGTTCCTGTAATAAAACGAATATGTGTTCTACTAAAAGATGTGCCTGTAAGAAGCATCCAGTGCTATATTATTATTATTCTAGATGTCACTATTCATCTGCTTGTCCGAACAAAAATTTTAAAATATTTTTTATGAAACCATGATCTCACCTTAGTTGATAATGGACAACATTTCAAAAAACTAAAGCTGCTATAAATCGAAAACCATTTCGAGATTTAGCTCTAAAGGCCACAAAAAAAATGTTTTTGTATTTTTTGGATGTATCATTTTCGAGAAAATCATAAAATAGTAAAAAAGTGCTGATGACGTCATGCATCAGGTGCGATGCATTTTGATGATCAAAGCCTATAGATTTAAAAACAAAGTAACTGTCACTTTCATTTTTGATTGACGTTGACGTTTTATCGTGACGTTGTTGTTTATTTGGGTCATTTTCATTAATTCTGTTCTGACACTTTCTGACTATTTTTTTATTTATTATTAAGAGATGACCTCTATATAATATGTCCCAGAGCATGCCACCGCCTACACAGCTGAAAAAATGCTTCTGCTTATTTTTTTACATGATAAGTACCTACTTTCCATCATCAGAAATATCAAGGTTATTTGAAAATGACCCATTTGTTGGTTGGCATGTAAACAAAGTTTAAATGTCACTTGTCATTGTCATTTATGTTTTTTTTCGAGACTCAGGCAATAGACAAAAATAAAAATTGAGCCTAAAATGTGAAGTCACTTCCGGTTTTAAAATAATTAACTTTAAAGTTAAAAATAACATGCAAAAATTTATGTATATACAAAATAAAAAAATACGGGTCCACTAATTTTCTATAAACTTTCCGAATAACTAATAAAAATATAGGGTAAAGAAAATGAAATGTTGTCCATTGATAAAAGATAAAGATATCTCAAAACTGTTGATTAACTTTAAAAGACTTTTAAAATTTTGTTTAGTTTTGATTTTATTGTTAATGCTTAAATTAACTAACTGCAGAAACAGAAAGTTGTTTTTTTAATAAAGATAAAACCAATATGCTATTGTTTTATTTAATTCTATGTGGAATATTTCTATTTCACTAAGTTTATCAAGTAATATATTTATAACACTGAACTTAATCTAGTAATATAACTATATCACTAAACTTGGTCCGTTTTATAACTATATCCCTAGTGAGATAGTAATGAATCGCTTTCGTATAACTATGTTCCGGTATATAATCATATCCCTAGGGATATAACTATATTACGGCTATAACTATCTTACTGCGACATATATATATATATATATATATATATATATATATATATATATATATATATATATATATAACTATATCTGCCAACCTAAGGTATTGAAATAGTGTTTCTTCACATTGTTTTTAAAAGTAGCCAGCGATGGCGATAGTCGTACGCTCACTGGTAAGGAGTTCCATAGACTTGCAGCCTTCATAGCGAAAGAATCACTGTAGGAGGCCGCATTGTGGTTGGGTATGCTCAACAACTTGTTTTCTTGAGACCTCAACGCTCGACCATGGGAATGAGAGCACAAGAAAGAAAACTTGCACTTAAGGTATGCGGGAGATGAGGGATTGTTTAGCACGTTATACAATAAACTAAGGATATGAGTATTCCGGCGAAGGCGAATAGGAAGCCACTTCAGTTGAGCACGGTACTCAGAAATGTGATCGTATTTACGTAATCCGAAAATAAAACGGATACATAAATTCTGGAGACGTTCGAGTTTGTTAAGTAGCTCTTCAGTGAGGTCAAGATAGCTTACGTCAGCGTAATCAAGAATCGGGAGCAGTAGAGACTGCGCCAACGTAATTTTTGTCATGAATGGTAAAAAGTACTGCAAGCGCTTTAAAGAATGAAAAGAGGCGAACATTTAAACAGAGAACAAACTATATTACATCTCTTTACCTTTATCGGTGATTCGTTGCAACTAGTGGTAAGAATGTTCTAGAAGAGCTAGGTTCCATAATATGTCCTAGAATCTACATTCTAGACACGACCGACTATGATCACATTTACCAAACGATTATGGATAGTGATGATCGGATTACAATTCAGCGCACTCACCGGCACCGCCGCCATTCTAACACACACATTAAAGAAACTTTTTAACTAAATGTTGTGTTACTGACAAATATATTGGTGTTAGAAAGCGGTGGTGATATCCTCCTTTGAATAAAGATTGACAAATTACTAGTAAATAGTAGTTTTTATGTGTGAAGAGACCGGTGGTCATTGAAAGCATTGCCATCATGTTAAGGGCGTACTGATGCTCATGAAAGCCTGTAATATACATTATATTACCTATACCTATGTATTATAATCAGAGGAATTTGTGTGTCTCTACTCTAGGTGCAGTCAGAGGCAGCCTGCGTGAAATTAGTAGATATTATAATTATACGCCTAGGTGTTCCGTACCAAAAACTAATAATTTTGTTTACCTACATGGATTCACTGTTGTAGGTTAATGTTGCTACTTAGAAATTGATTTAAGTAATGATTGCTCGTATTGGTTATAAATAAAATACACTCATGAGCTATAAAAAGGTTCCACTTACAAAATGTCGACAACAAATGAACCCATGTTTCAAAAAATTCATTTAGAATTTGATACTAATATTTATCTTATTAGTTTTTAATATTCTGATGCCCTGTTTTGAACTTAAATTTTGCATAGGTACGGGCGTTATTAAGGCTCTTTCCGTTTAGGAGTAATTTGGTTCTATTGCCATTGGAACTTTTTAATTGCTCGCGAGTGTCCTACTCCCAGTATTAGTGAAACAGTCTTGTATTCTGTGAAATGTTAGGTTATGATACGTACCGAGTTTAAGCCTAAACCACAACCATGCTCTGTCTACAGACAGAGCTAGTTAATACATAATTTCTATTCTTATCACGTGTATTCATTAATTATGACGTGACAACCGTCTGTACATTGTACAATAGAGTGCACTGACCGCTACTGATAGCTATCGGGAATATGTGCGGTGCTTACCAGCATGCATGGTATTTGAACCTTATTAAGATGAATGACACTCACGAGCAATAAACATGTTCCGCTTAGAAAATATATAACCACAGCAAATGAAGCCCTAGTTTTTGAAAAATAAGTGTAAGCAAAATTACACGTTTTAAAATACATGTCCTCCCTTCTAGCCGGTTTCTGCAACAGTTAATATTAATGAGGATAATATGACTCGATAAAAACTAGGCCCTGGAAGTGACATGGGCTTCCTGCTTGCAGGATGACCTTGTTCAGGCTCTCGGAGAGGCTGCATTTCTTTATTTTTTGCAAAATGATGAGGCTTTATTACGCCTCGTAGCGGCGGTAAATAGCAATTATCTTAGCACTTTTACCATCCTTATAGTTATTGGTTGTAAATAATGTAAGACGTTGTTCAGGTACCTGTTATGGGCAGGCTTGAACATCGAAATATAAATTACTTGTAATTACTATCTGGTTTATGAATTGCCGTTTTGCTTCGGTAAGCAATATGGTGGTATAGGTTTAGCAACACTGGTCCCAGGCTTAATCTATGCAAGTTATTGATGAGAAATGGTTCTTTTATTACCTACATATTAACGCCAAACAGAAGCCACACTTTACATCTGCTGTTGAGTTAATTTCTGAGATTCTGCCATTGTACGAAGGAGTAAGGTACACAGTTATAATACTCGCACAAGGTCTGTACATCGTCGGTCGGTGTGAGAACATGATGGTCCTTGACTGACTGTGGTTAGGGTTCGAATCCCACGGAAACACAATAGCTTCTGATCGAAAAGGCCGTACTTCCCTATAGGCCTTCGTCATGTTACTTACTTTAGATTAAATCGAAGCTTACTTACTTTACTTTTTTGTTTCCATTCAATAAAAGTATCAAATTAATAATTAAAACAAACTTTATTTGTAAAAAGCTAAGTAATATAATAATTAAGTACCCTGTTACATATTAAAAATAACAACTAGCAACACATAAATACAAGTATCGCATTAAAAAGAGATTAAAATCAATAACTACGAATTTTATGACCAAAATTACCTCGACCATTCTAAATTGGTCCCTAAGTGCGTGTTTGTCGTTCGCTCCGAGAGACCTCAGTGTAACCATTCACCTAACCTTGCTGTGTGCGACCTTACATCTGGTGAAATTGTAAAGTAACCGGTCCCCACTGGAACTAGTCTCGGTCCAACAAGTACACTCGGCTCCATTTATTATTATTCTTTTATGATTTTATACACGCATGTGTATTGATTCCTAAGGTACATAATGTGTAGGTATGTAAGTTTCATTTCTTAACACCTGATCAACCGTTCGACGCAATACAATTTCACTTTTATTACGGAACCTTAAAAACTGTATTCAGAATAGAAAGCCATTATGAGTATAAACACTAGCTTCCACCTTATTGGAGCTCGATAAAAACTATCGGAAGCGCCTCTGTTCCTACTTCGATAAATTATTAATTAACAGCTGAAGCCAGCGTGACATTGACTAATACCCAAAGCAACTGAAGTTACGTGGAACTCGAGAAAACATCGGCACAACATACCATATTGAAACTGAGAGTAGACCTGTTTCTTTACAACTTGTTAAGTGGGCTAAACGCAACAGTTCATATGACAATATGATATTTGTAGGTCACGCAACATATCAGTTACTCGTTAACAATTAGCTGTGCAATATTGAATAGATCGTTGATAGATCAGCCATTGTGCTGAGCCCCGCACGAGACGAGGGGTGCGGGGGAGGGGCGGCAGTCAGCGAAAGTGATCGTCATCACGCGTTGCCTCATCGACCGCACACACCCACGTTCCGATTTTCACTACTTCATTAATAACTTCTCACGAGACATGATGTCCGCAATCATCTATTGCAATGCTGCACTTTTTGCACCGCCACCGGCGTGTCAACAAGCGTTCACACAGCATTCGCAATCGATTACCGATGTGGAGCATGCAAATGCAAGAGAGTAGAACACCCGCGGAGCCCATGACAACATGCGCCGTGTTATCGTGAGATCAGGAATGCGCTGATGAAATGATCGGATGACTCATAACTATTCTCTTTTGTGTCGGCAGCGCGGGCCGCAATCCCTCGTAGGCGCAGCCAGATGGCTCGACTTGCTGACTCACAAAGCACAGACTTTTATCTTTACCAAATTCCCTCTCGCAACTTGCAAGTTGTGGCTTATCTCACGAATGCCATCTAAACGAAACTTTCCTTTGTTGCAGATGTTTGCTGGTATGTACCATCTACTCGGCCTACGCCGACGTAGACATCATCACAGAGCCGAGGCCCGGCGAGGAGTACGTCCTGGTGAGCTCCGGGCAGCAGACGCCCATCAGGAACTTCGAGACTTCCCACAAGATCCCCGAGAAGCACCCGCAGCGAGTGACGAGGCCTGAAGATGGCCCCGACAAGGTCATCAAGAAGTTCCACAGCGTGAAAAGTTCCGTCAGACATTCTGCCGAAGGCATCGTCGCCATCGGAGAAGACAAGCGGGTCTTGCACAAGAAAGGATACAAGGGGAAAGTAGCCGACACGATTGAGGTAGATACACCTGTATCGAAGTTGGAAGATATAAAAATTTCTGAAAACGTACAGAATGGAGAAACCAACCCTGAGATGGCAGTTGCTCTGGAGGCGATGTCCGAGTCCGGCAAGCTGGGCGGCGGCGCCGGCACCACCACGCAGCGGCCGGTGCTGACCACCGCCGTCCCGCCTACCACCACGCACGGCTACGACTACGTGCCAATCAACTTCGACAGCATCGACGACATCAACAGCGGCCTTCTCTCCTCCGACGTCAAGTTGGAAACCGCTGGCTCTGAACAAAAGCAACACTCGCGTATTCAAATAAAGAAGGGCCCCAACGGTCAAGATTACGAGTACGAGTACATTTACTACTACTACGACGAGGAAGATGGCGGCAAGGGCAAGGACAAGTCTTCGTCGACGACTGCGGCTCCGGTGCACAACGCTCACGACGGACCCCAGAAGGTGGAGACTGAGAACCACATTGCGAAAGAGACGAAGGGAAGAAACAAGTACAGTTCGATCGACCGGAGCGGGTCGACCACGCCCGCCGCGACGCCCGCCACTGAGAACGAGGTGCTCCCGGCGTCAGGGCGAGGCCGCCAGAGAGGCCGCACCATCGCCCCTGCACCCGTCAATGAAGAAATTGTTGAAGACAGGTATGATTCATTTCATAATTATCATATTAATATCTGTCTAACACTCATGTAAAAATTTATTCTTTCCGTATAACAATATAATTGATAGATCGAAGTTTCTTATATTTAATAGCATTATTCCACAGGCTACCATCAAGCACCCGTTTCCCTCCCCGTGGCCGCAACCTTGGAAGCAGCAGCACCACCTACGTCCCAGAGGTTTCTTCGGAGGCTGTCAAGCAGCAGCGAGGCAGACCACAGTCTGACAGTGTGGCTGATGAGTCCATAGGCCAGACCAGGAGCAGGACCCGGGCTCATATCAGGTATGAGTTTGAATAATTATTATGATTCGATAGAACATTCTAGTTACATAAAATGATTGTTTACGTGAAAATCATCCATTTTTACAATACTCATGTATTTTATCTATGTTACAGGCGTCCCAGCTCAGAGTTGGTCGACCTAGATAGCTTCAAAACAAATTCCGGAGATATCCCTAGCCAATACAAGGAACTCCCATCAAGGTACTCTTCTGAGAGCAAAACCACTACTGACGTTGCCGAGACCAAAGAGCCCCTGCACACCAAAGATGCGCCGAGGGAAGGCCACAGCATCTCCAACATAGTCAGGTTCCAAGAAGTATTGGACAGCTCGAAGCTGCCAGCTGACTACAAGACCACGACCACGGCGGACCACGACACTACCGAGTACACCACGATGACCGCTATGGAGAAGGTGGCTCTGGACTTATACGCTTACCTGGCTGGGGAGAACCTGAACAACGAGATCAACCCGACCGTGGATGACTTATCCACATTCGACGGATCCACGACCGTCGAGGACGACACGTTCACCACCGAGGCTCTGAGCACGACGGAGGAGGCGACCACGCCGACCACCACGACTACGACCACCACTACCACGACCACGACCACGGAGGCCCCGACCACGACCACCGCCGCGCCGTCTACACGCCCCTCAAGATTCAAGATCCGCAGCGGAGCCAGGGGACGCGCTTCCTCCACCACCAGCACCACCACGGAAGCCGCCGTCGAAACATCCACTAAAGTCAGAGGTAAGTGCGAAAGCGAGGGTTAGGGTGCTTTTCTACCAGAGATGTGCTATATTTTGATATCCACCACTCATCCTTGGTCCACATAGCATAGCACTGGTGGGAACGGTTTTTTAACGTCATCGCAGCATAGCTGCAGGTCACATTTCTGGTGGAAAGGTACCCTTAGCCTCGAAGATGTCCTGAAAATTCGGCCTGACAAAGTGTTATGTTTGTGTTGTAATTAAGTTATAAAGGAACCTAATGGAACCTAAGAGCGTCTAGCCTAGTTCTCACTTTCTAGTCTAGGAAGATCCGGGAGTAGGGCAGCCGTTTCTCGGAGGCCAATTATGATCTGCGATATGCGATGAAGATTACTACCCTTACCTCAATTATCATATCAGGTTGTCAGTGAAATTCGTATTACGCAGTACAACTGCGTGGACCGGAGAAAGTGAATCTTGTATTGGAGTTTAATATGCAGCCTCCTGGATGGCTAGAGAAATTGTGTAATACGAAGTTTACGAGGGAAGTTTGTTAATTTATAGAGAAACATTGCAAGCGATTGTTGTTGTTGATAATGCAAATGCTTCTGTTATTTCATTTTGCAATTTGCATTGCTTGCAAAGCGATCTGTTATGCTCTCGTTTATTTTATGATGCAATGTGCTATGCGCTATCCCGTTTTAGTACACGTATAATCGTAAAAGAAAATAAAACCCTTTTATTTAATACCTACCTACTTACGTCGGACATAGATTTGAGTTCTGTTAAGTAGGTACTTCGACGGGTCATTTATGTTTTTATTATTGAAGTCTTGTTGTAAGTTCTTTCGATGGTACCACAAAGAGCTTTTTAAAAGGGTTTTAATAACTGACTTGACATTGGCTGAAAAACGGGTCAGTGGAGCGGGCGAACTAAACTTTAAGAGACGATTAAAAATGTTGCACACAATTT
The DNA here is from genome assembly GCF_932276165.1 of Plutella xylostella. Lineage (NCBI taxonomy): Eukaryota > Metazoa > Arthropoda > Insecta > Lepidoptera > Plutellidae > Plutella > Plutella xylostella. The sequence goes on from NC_064012.1 coordinate 15,426,805, forward strand.
CATGTTTCTCTTTCACTGAAGAGCAAGCGACAAAAGAAACCTAGGAGACCTGTATTTTTACTACCTTTTCTTTCTACAGGACGCTTTGGAAAGCCCGGTATTGGAGGACGAAGGACCACAGCGGCGGCGGCGGCCCCAGTCGAGGGATCCTCAACCACTGCTGCCTCCGTAGAGAGAGCCACGGCAGCCACTAAGGTAAAACACGCAATGAATGTTACTAATTACGCGATTCTCACCTGCGACTAATTACCATAATTACGACCTTTAATTTAAAAGGATGTAAACTAGTTTTTAGTTTCCTTTGTGTTCCTTTCTTCTTTATGATTTATACACTGTCAACCGTTACAAGGCTAGGGTAACTTTGATAATTTTAAAAGAGCCTTTGAGATTTAAGAGCACTTTTAACTTGACCCGTATAATGCAGGTTTATGCAATTAGAATTAGAATTTATTTACATACCTAACCTTCATACATATTCAAGCACTCGTGAAGCCAGTGGCTTTGGTCTTCTTTGGACTTTTGATAAAATAGTTATGGTTCGGTAGTGTTCATCTAACCATGTGATGATGATGATGTAAATAAGATAATTATTATGATAATAAAACACTAATTAGCTATGGACCTCTGACAAAAAAAGGAACACCCAATGTAAAAATATTATTTTTTAATTACTTAATTAAGAAAAGTACCGTAGATAAAAAAAGTAATTGATTTTTCATGGATTTGCTATGCGACGGAATACCTACACATAAAAATATTTATTAGCTGTGGCGAATGTGATTGTCGGGACGCTAATTAAACAATAATTTTATGAACTCTAAAGTCGTATTAGACAGCTGATATAAGTTTGATTTGTTTATCTGACGATGTATTGTACCTACGTAATTTGTGTTCTTGTAGCTCCAACATTCATTGGAGCTTTTTGGCGCCTGACCTACATTATGTATACCCGTTTAAAAGTAAAGATCCTTTCGGGGTTCATTCGATTCATTAACATTAGCCTGTAATTGTCCACTACACATAGGCCTCTCCCAAGGAGCCACATCACTCTGTATTCGACTATCTTCATGTGACCAATCCCAGGTTAGGTACCTACTAGATACAGTTCTTTGGTCCAACGGAGGGCGTCTCACTCGTCTATCCGTGGTCTGAACTTGAGAATACCTTGCTAATAAGTACTATAAACGTAAAAGTTTAAAAGGATGGATGGATATGTTATGTATGTTACCTACTCTTTACCAGAAATCCCACGGAATAACTATTTTAACACGACACAAAGGTCACAGTAATCGTTAGTGTACAAATTATTAAAATTTCTCCTCTTTTCCTCCACAGCAAGCGTTCGGTCGCCGCGGCCTGTTCGCCGGTCGCACTCGCCCCGCATCCACCACATCTGCGCCTGCGCAAGACGGGTCTGCCCCCGCGCCCGCCGCAGACGCCCCCGCCGCCCCCGCCGCACCACAGCGGTAAGGGTTCGAGTTAGTGGAATGGGCTACAGCGACTAGTTTCGATAGTTCCTAGCGTAAATTAACAGCCCTTTGAGTTATCAGGATTGGCTGTGCATTCTATCTGTCATCAGCGAAGATATAAGCAAATTATTTTCAGCTAATGTGGGTACACTCAACACTAGATATGCTAGGACTCCCTTATCCAGCCTTAAATAAATAACAATTTATCGGCAAACTAGTTAACTTGAACTGTACTAGTGTTTTTCACGACTTGGATAAAGAATGGGCCGCATTCAGATTAATACGAATAGCTCTATCCAACAAATAAATCCTAGGATGATGATGATAAGTTTCAAGTTCCTGCTCTGTTTAATCCTGCACAATACTTTATGCAGTTATTCGGCAAAGTTGACCTAATTAACTATTTTTGCTCCATTTCAAGCCGTATTAATAAATTTACGCTTGTGACTTCATTATTACTGAATCAATCTACCTGTAAGAGATCGCTCTAAGCGATAAGGTCGCCTATTGTTCATTGTTCCTAGTTTATAAGTTCTCTTTTTTTATATTTAAATTTGTGGTGTTCAATAAAGATATATTCTATTCTATTCTATTCTATTCAATCTACACCCAACTCTATCACAGTACAGCCAAGCCAGTCGAGTGCTCTGATACAATATATTCGCAGGAATTCGCTCTGTGCCAACGGAGTATAAACACCTTACATCACAACAGGGCCGGGCCCAGTCACACCCGAATACCTCAAACACCTTGTAGAATCTATTCAATGTTAACTATTGAGTTTCGGAATCCATTGCTTGTAACCGTACCTATGTCTCTATGTTGGATTCGATAGACTACAAAATTAATCTGAAATAGTAAAATTTGAATGTATTTATTGTAATGAGGGGCAAAGGCGTACAATTCATCTATGCAGATCGGATGGCACAATGCTTAAGTAGAAACTGTGACTGTTGTGTCGCGGAACCCGGGTTCGATCTCCGGAAAGGGCAGATATTTTTGGGTTTGTCATTGGCGTCGTGCCTACCTAGCGTGGATATTATGGGAAAAACCGCGACGAAAAAAAACTGGAGCCTTGCAGGAGGCACATTTGTCTCGCAACTTTTCTTCAACAAACAAATCTCAACGACCAATATCATACCTAAATAGGTTTCCTCAATAAGGCCGATCTAGGATTTAATCCATGTGGCCTCCCTTTACCATACACCTACCATAATCCTCTTTTTCCTTCCAGCGCGCTCCACCGGCCGACCCTGCGTCGCCTGACCACCAGCACCGCGGCCCCGGCCCCCGAGGGCGACGCCGCTGAGACCGAGGACCAGACTTCGGAGACCACCACCGCCAGCACTAGGACTATTGGGTAAGGCGTTATACAAGCTGTTGGGTTATCTTTATGGCAGGAATCGATTTCGGCTCCTTAGCTATGGTGTTTGTATAAGTCCACGTGGTCTTAAACTTAACTTAACTTAAATATACTTAAATATGTGGGGACATCTCACACACGGCCATCCGACCCCAAGATAGGCAGGACCTGTCTTATGGGTGTCAGACAGCTGATATATCTACAAAAAAAAAACTGTTCAAGGCTGGAGTTAGGGAGCTGGAGGCTGTTTGCCTTGTATTATTAAGTTATAGTACATCAACTCCCTCATTACAGCCGCCGTCCCGGCCTACGCCCCCTGCGCCCGGGCCCCCGACTGAACCTGGCGCCGCGCCCCAACCCGCGCCTCCGCGGAGCCAGCCCGGCCCCCGAGGCGGTGTCTGAAGCACCCGCCGAGACCGCAGCCCCTGAGGCCGGCAGCACTGATGCTGATACCGAGGTAAGTGGTGTCACCATCACGGCCTTTGTGGCTGGTTTGAGAAGGACGGTCTTTCCAGAACAAGATACTTACAGGTAGTTGTATACGAATTTACAGATCAGTATACTAGTCATTTGATAGTGTATCTAGTTTGTGTGGTAAATCGGAGAAGTTTTCTGGTGGACTAGCGGTTTTAATCGCTGAAGAACTCGTCTCTCCTCAAAGGCTCGTTTCTCCATCTCTTCTGCTCTCAACCTTAAATTTTGCACACCTATCTTTACTGTATATAGTATTGGCTTTGCATATCCCAAAACATGCTCAAAGTAAGCCAAGGCCTTAACAACCCCCACTCTTCCCCAGGGTCCATCATCAACCGCCGCCCCCGAGGCCCCACACCGCGGTGTGAAGCTGCGCCACTCCCTGATCCCGCCGTCCCCCAAGCCCAGGGTGGCCGTGACCGCGCCGCCCAGACGCCCCAACCCGCTGCTGCGACGCAAGCAGGCCACCACTGAGGTTTGTATACTTGTGCTGTTGTTGTAAGGTCTAAGTTTGAGTGTCTCTTGTCCAAAAGTGGTTGAAAGATTCGATTGTAAGTTTTGCCTCATGATCGAAAGTGCTCGAAAGCCACAAGCAGGCCACCACTGAGGTTTGCATACTTGCGCCGCTGTCGTAAGGTCTAAGATTTATAGGCTCTCTGTGAGTGTCTCTGGTCCAAAAATGGTGGACTTTGGTTTTGTTTCATGAATGAAAGTGCTCAACTGTTATGTTTAAAGCCATGTAGTATAAGTCATGCATAATGTCAGCTACAATAATTAAATATTTTTGCATCAAACTTTACAATCGATGTTTTAGCCCTAGATAAGTTAGTCGGAGCTTATTTTATCTCACAAAAATACATCATAAGTCATAAGACATCCCATATAAAACAAACTTCCCCAACAGGCAACCACAGAGCCAGCGAAGAAGGCCGAAGAGGAAGAGCCCACCACCGTGGCGGACCGCTCAGCCACTGAGGGCGAGGAGGTGGCCGCGGAGACCACGCCGGCGCCACCCCTGAGGGGACTGGACGCCCTGTACGCCAGGAGACGCCAGGCTCAGGCCGCCCGCGCCCGGCCCGCCAAGCGCAGTGCTTGAGCCAACCACCACTAGCCCTTAACCACTGCACTGTCTAATGAAACGGAGTGTTGTAACGTTGCTATTCTAATTTCGTAGGCGCGTTATGTGATTGTTTATCTTATGCAGCAGTTACAATGCTTTGAAACATTAGACAGTGAGCCGTCAAGTAACCGATGTGATATCCCTTTAGCAAGTTACCTGCAAGGACCTTTTTAGCAAGTTTTGTTCAGTTTCCTGAAAGATTTTCTCCTGGTCTACTTGGCTCTGGTTGAGGGCAGAACTTTAGGTCAACAGAACCAAATATTTGTAAGACAAGACCTCCAACCCTGCTCCGCTGATACTCAACATGTTCTTGAAACTAGTTTTTTTTCTTCATAAAATACGTAGACTTATTTTTTTACTTTTATACTTTATCTCGACACTACCTGCCATACCATTTACATACTTCTAGGCAGCGCGTATGAATTTAATTAGATTTTATCTGACTGAGAAATCGATAGCGAATTCAACATTTGTATGTATACTACCTACTTACAATTTTCTGTTGTTTAAAACTATGTATGTAAATATTAGATGTAAGCTTTAGCCTATCGAAGTGGCCAACTGTTTTTTTAACTCTAGCTGTCGATCTTTTATATGATTCATTCACTAGTAAAATTGTTGTTTGGGTGAAATGCAACTTAGAATTTTCATGGCCAACTTTTCCTTAGACTATTATCGGTACGAGCTTATCATTAATTGTGCTTTAATGCCCGTAAGTCACATGATGAAACATTTTGGAAAAAGTATTCGTAACTTTATTTTCCTTTTTACCGACATAAGAATGATATTATTTCTTTATTTGGTTATAAACTGTGAAAACTCGATCATTTTACCTACCCTACGGAAATTTATTTAGGCGAATATGTAGGTTATTCTATTTTATTTATTTTTACGTGACTTGTAACATTCGTCGTACCTAGTAGCGTTAAGCAAAGAAGTCGTTAATATAAAATAAAATATCTAAGTTTCATCACAATATCGAAAAAGTTGCACTGATTTAAGTGCCATTGTCAATATTCATAAAGGTGTATGTTCACTCGGTCGGATACCTTACTTCGTAACTCAATCGACTGGTGAACGCTCAGCTTAAGTTTTGTATGTGTGATACCTACGATAAAATATAGGTACTAAATAATATGCAACTGTGTTTTATTGCACATGCCATGTGCATGGTGTCCCGTGTTGGAATACCTGCTTAGGTAACTGCGTAGGTGATGATTTTCCATCTATGACTATATACAGTCATGTTCTGGGTTCAAGGAATTATAACTACCTACCTCCTCTAAAGGCAGCTCTGCTGTGGCTAGGAATATCCAGTGATTAATACATCTTGAATGTCTTGATTCAGGGTTTTATACTAGCACCAATAAAGATAGATATAATATTCAACGTTCATCGTGTTCGATGAAATCAGCACCATATCAAATATTGAAACACCCGATAGACTCGAATTATGTATCCCATATTATAAATTAATAAATAGGTGTAAACGTTATGAGGTTATGCTCAAAATAAGTAATAATCTGATTTTTATCAGAACAGAATGCTTAATTTCTTTGTAAAATCACTAAAGTTTTTGATTCAAAGCACATAAATTGAAACGTCAACAAACCTATGTCAAAAAAATATTAACAAAATATGCAGAAAAACATGTTTTAACCCACCAACTTTCATGAAACCCTCAAGCCATGGACACTACAGACGTCGCGCCAAAAGACCCTCGTTTCGCGCTGGTCATCCAATACTTCAAGGAGAATGAGTCGGGATCCTTGGCTGATGTGCTTCGATATGTCAAACGAAAGTACCGACTTGGAAGTAGAGAGGAGCTTACGAATGTGGTGGAATCTGCTGTGCATAGTGGAGCGGCCCTGGGTCTGTTCGAGAGGAAACTAGCCAAGGCACCATCCAAGCCAAGGATAGGGACTATCCGCTGCTCCACCCACATACTGCCAAGCCAGCGCTGTCGGTGCAGCTCCGTAAAACGCAGGGGACTCGGAAATAACAAAGGTATAAGAGGATGTTTCAAGATTAAAGCAAAAAGGGAGAAAGCATGGCTAAGTTTCAGAAATATAATGTACCTATAAAGTTAAGTAAAGGTACTTTTGTTGGTTTCTGTGTAGGTATAATCATTATTTCACTGAGATAAAACAGTGGATATGGATTTTGACCACTAGAGAGTTAGCAAAGTTAGTTCCAAAATGTTAGCAACTGAATTAACTATATCAAAGAATTGCTGTAATATTATTTGGTTTACTAGGCCAATATAACAATCAATCATTTTGTATTTTAGAAATCAAACGCCTGTTCATTGGACGCTTGACTAGGTAAAGCTGATGATGATATTGCCTAATTTCCGTGGTCTTCAGACAGGAGCGGAACTTCGTCCAATAGCAGCTCGACAGTGTCGACTGTGTCCACTGTGTCCAGATTGTCCAGTGCCTCAACTGTCTGTGATGAAACTGAATGTGATGAGAGTGATATAGACATGGAAGAAATTCAAAATAGAGAATCTAGTGAATCCGTTTCTAAACCCAAATTTTACTGTCCATGCATAACTGAATTATGTCAACGTTTGTTCCAAATAAAACGCCATTGAAGATAAATTGCATTTATTAATAACACATAGTAAACAAGGCCGTTTATAGATTTTGAATGGTGAGTGGACAGTTTGGTATACAAGGTGACCCCGGGGTGATATAGTGGGGCAAAGTAGGGGTTGAAGGGGGGAAGCGGGCTCACGAACGTCGGCCGTTGCAAGCCTGAGGTTATGCATATTTTGAACTATATTCTAACATTTAACATCAAGAATCTTTAAAATGGTTAACTTGTAATAACACCAATTTCATTATAATGTTTAGATAAGTTGTATTGTAAGTATATTAATACAAAGAGCTGCCTTGAGGGCTATCAGATACCTCGTGAGCCTACTTTAAAGACAATCCAGGTGGTAACCCTTGAAATCACACTTGAAATACATTTCAGCTTTCCATAGCCTACCGTTCTGATAGCTTTACCCTATTGACCACAATTCAAATACATTTGCAACTTTCCATAACATGGCACCTTCATTCAGTTGGTGGCTCCAACACAAAATAGCAGATTCAAAATACATTTCCAGCTTTCCATAACACGACCATATTCGAAAAATACATTAATGAAATTACATAATAATATATTTGAAATATATTTCAGTTTACAATAATGAAGTAGCAGCTTAAGATTCCGATGGTCACACCACCAAATCACATTCAAATACAATTTCAGCTTTCCATAGCATAACTATCAGACGTGGTCCACAGCGCGAGCATTCAAATACATTTGCAACTTTCCATAGCAATCACATTAATTGATGAGCTTTCCGTAACTTAAGATACTGATATAAATAATCATCAAAATAAGTACATTTGAAATACATTTGCAGTTTTCTCGTAAGCACAAGGTAACAGTTGCAAAATACACTACGGTGCATAGAGTAATCTCCAGCCCAACAACACAATAATACTCGTATAATAATTGTTAATAATATAAATAAAGGTTAAGAAACATTTAATACCTATTCTAAATATGTAGGTCAATTAATAACATTTTCAAATTTCAAAAGTTTTCAAGTCACAAAAGTTGATAGAATAATTAAACTTACTACTGTTTTTTTCGATTTCCCAAAAATATATGATTATATTTGATATGATTATTATGATATAATTGTTTCTAATTCTACAACATTTACTGTAATAGAGTATAATAATACTTATAAATCAGTGATAGACCACGGCCTCAACCACATTATAATATGGATGCTAGAGACAGTTTTGTATAGAGTTCCTGCACCTGAATTTTAAATTCAAGGCGAGGTAAGTACAACAACGAATATACGATAGTATCAAGATTAATATATAATTGCAAAGATTGAAGAACCTTGTCGCTTTAAGCACCCAAGAGCCTCTTGACGGTGTAGCCTGGAACGGCATAGAAGAAGAGCAAGATAAGAAGGGCGACGGTGAGAACGACAAAGACCTTCAGGATAGTCCACTTGTAGTTGTGCCACATGATGTAGCGGATCGACTTGAGTGGGTTCAGCAGCCACATGAACGACGCGTCAGGGCGGCTGTAACAAAAGTGTTACTCGGTAAATAATAATTAATATTAAAAAAAACTTTGTATACTCTACGAGAATATTAATTATGTTTATCATCAGCTACCAATCGTCTTCCGCTGGGCATATACCCCTACTTAAATTGACAATAACTACCTGGACTAGAATAATAATGAGACAACATATAAATGAAATATTTCTACATTATATCTAATGAAAAATTAAAAAGCCATCTGAACAAAACGATCTTGGGACTCTTTTGCACGTAATATACCATAACAATATAACAACTACTTACTTGGGTTTGTCCAACGGGTCCGGTTCATTCCTGCCAAGTCCGGCCGGCACCTTCTCAGCCTCTTCCTTGGTCAGCAGATGTATCTCAGCCTCGACCTTGCCAGTGAGTTCCATCTCGTCAGTCTCCCTCTTGATGTAGAATGGCCACCAGCCCTTGACGCGCTTCTGCTTGAACAGGTTGATCATCGGCACAGAACCATCGCTCTTCAGCATTTCGAGAGTGCACAGCTTGGAGTTCTTTGCTCCGCGCGGGAAGCGACTTAGGTCGAGAGTCACTGCACCTGTAGTAATATTATTAATCAGGTATTTTACTCAAGTAGAAAGTCCCGTAGAAAATAAAGATAGTAATCCATTAAACCCCATAGCTGGATCGCCCATAAAAACTGCCGAACTCTGGAAAAATATATATATTTAACTCACCGAGAAAGTCATCAGCTGAAAAATGGTCAGCGTCCCAAACTTGAAGCTCCAGTCGAGCTGGTATCTTGCACTCTGTCTCATCCCACGAGAACACGGATTCTTTGCGGGATATGACGATACGCTCTTCAGCCTCCAAATACTCGAACGGATAAATGAAACGCCAGTTGAAGTTCCCTTCTCCAGTCAAAGAGCGATAGTGGATATCGGTGCACTGACAATCGTCTGGTCCTTTCACCCATCTAAGAAACAAAAGAAGTTCAGTGAACATAATGTTTTCTCTGTTGTAGTACCTTTGTAGTAATATCTATTTGAGATCTATCTTACCCCTTCACATAGATATCGGACATCTTCTCTCCAGTGAAGAAGGCGTCATCTTCCAGCACCACATCGTCAGTGTTCCAGATAATGACCCTCATTTCATAGGACTTTGGCTTCCGAGCAGAGATGTCCAGTGGCGGTCCTGGCAGCGGCATGTCCATGGGAAACATGTCAACCCACATCTCCAAGCGGCCTTGCTCCACACCTTAAATTAAATTTGTGGTCTAAAATACCCTGTTTGCCTAATAATTATTTCATGAGGATAATCACTGTTGTTCTTACCAGGTTTGTTAGGGTTGTACAAAGGTCGAGTTTCGACGTGGTCATGCACAAGATGAGTGCCGACTCTTGGCACCTCGTGCCAACGACGCAGCACCATCAGGGCCAGTTGCTCATCCAGAGTCTTCGGGTTTGTGAACAGTTCCATTTCCTCCATGGATACGTTGAACACCGTGCGGCCAATCTTCACGCGGTTCGGCTCATAGATCGGCGGGTCTAGTTTTCCCTCTTTGCACAACTTGGCCAGAATCTGAGTGGGCTTCAAGGCGTCCCTCCAGCGGTTATATCCGGTCCTAAAGTAAATAGTATAAGTTAGAAAGATAATCGAAGTATATTTAACTTCAAAATAACGTAAAGATACCTACTCCTCGTATTTCTGCGGCAGTCCGCAAGTGGCACGATGACGGCTGTAGAACCGGTTTTCAAGATCAATTTTGGTTTCTCCGATAAGGTCGTCGGAGCCAAGCAAGTCCCAGTCGAGGACTTGAATTGAGAGCATAGAGTCCTGTGGGAATGTCGCCTCTATTTCAAAGCATTTTCCGAAGACAGGATTCAGCTGTTTTGACACATAGTTCTCCTTGTCACTGATCTTTTTGTTGCCCAAGTGCAGGACAATGTATGGGTCGGCCTTTCCGTTTAAGTCCATCGGGTGCAGATCAGTGGCTTTGACGATGTAGACCCTCACAAGCACATGGATGGGCTCGTTATTCGGAACTCCTTGGAAGAATCCATAGTTTGGATCAAAGCCCATGATGGTGTGATCATCGATTCCTTTTGGCAATGGCCACTTGTATACCTTTAGAGCTCCCTAAAAACATTTTTTAAATTAAACATTTTATTTATATGTATTTTGATTAATCATATTGTATTAGTTACAAAATTAAATGATCATAGCAAAAATACCTTGAAAACTCCAACCACCCGATTATCATCTTCTGAATCGTCTGTCTTCTTGCCGCGGTACAGCTCGAAGGGCTGGAGCCATTCCTTGAACTCTTCATACTCGGGCACTGCCTCAAGCTCATGCGGATAAATCTAAAAGGAAACAAAATAATCATTATTATTGTCCATATATTTTTAAAAGAACCTACCTACTAGTTTTTACTATATTGTAGTCTTAATATACCTTGGTCAAAGCTGATCGTGGGACTTCATTCTTTTTCTGAGTGCATGGAGAGCTCTTGCCCCGTGGAGACGTGGGTCGTCGCTTCTTCCCGCGGTCCCGGTCCGACCTCGGGGAGTGGATCTCCTCGCGCGGCGAGTGAGACTCCTCGTGGATGACCACCTGCGGAGTCAAGAACCCTTGCCGCTCCTTCTTAGCTTCCTTCTCATCTTCAATCATCATCTCAACTGAAGCAAAGTACTTTGTCCACCAGTCTTTGCTACTGTCATCGTCATCGTCCAGTACACTCCCAGTACTCTCCTTGCGCCTTTTCATGCTGTCACGTTTTGCTCCCCTCCCCTTGCTCGTAGACGGCTTGACGCTAGAGCCGTAGGTCACCATGGCGCTTGAACTGCCACGCATCAACAATGGGCAGTTTTCTTTTTCATTCTCAATTGTGAATGTGTCTTCTTGCACAATGCAGTTTGCCCTCAAGTCTACATTCTGGAGCTGAATTAGCGATTTCTTCCTCTCTTCAGCTTCACGTTCCCTCTTACTCATCGGAGTGTAGATGTACTTATGGATAGAGTTGATAGTGTGAGTTCCAACCAATGTCATACGACCGAAGCTACGACAATCGATTACACGAATGGTGAGCGGGGGCCTGTACAGGTCCTGATCAGGCAGCTCAACGTCAACAAACTTCACAGGGTTGGTAAAGTTAGGATTTCTCTTGGCATTTTGTATAACTGACGAATACAAAATATTTCCAGCACACTCTATGTCAACTCTTGGTTTGTCAACTGTGAGGAGGTGGACGCGTTTGAGATCACGCAAGCCCCAGAAGAGTACTTCAATGCGGTACTTTGATAGAGTTGGACGTATTCCCCTTGGGACCGGCAATATTGGCCCTTTGTTGGCGTCAAGTGGGGCCTTGCCGTACGCTTCACGTGGTGATGGCAGTTCAGGAAGAACTGAAGAGTTTTGCTTTGCTGGTATTTCAAGCAGTTCAAAAGTGGCTAGAAGCTCACCCGCATGATCATCTCCGCGGCGGATCTCATACCACTCCAACGATGGTGGAAAATGTGGTCTCTCGTATGGCTCTTCAAACGCCTTGACATGAGGTTTAGCTAATGTGCGTCCAATGAACTCTGACTTTCCAACTTTGTCTTGGTCGAAAATTTCAACCACAATCGTTGGTGGATCAGCTTTGATCTGCTCAATGTTGCTGTAAAGCAAGATGTCATCGAATACGAGCAGTTCATCCCATGTGGGGCTCAGAGTTTCATCTATGACTTGGGTAGTGGAGGAGCTCTCGCCTATGATGACTTTCGCAAACGGATCAGACAGTCCAGAGGCGTCGGACCCAATCAGCGATCGAGCTTGGTACACATAGGCCCGCAGTTGGAAGTTCTGTAATAGTTGTACAGTTTTAATAGATCTGGAATATTTACTAATTTACACCGTAAGATTATGAAAGAAGAAATATTTTTTAACTTTATTGGCGATGTATAAAACTTACATGTTTCTCAGCATAGAAAATGCCGCTTGGGGCGCTTGACCTCAGCTTGTCAGCATTGCGGAGCTCGGAGCTGTACTCGAACCCTTGAGGCAAACCTTCGATGTAGTGCTTCTTGTCACTCAGTACTCCGAGCCAGAAGTAAACGTAGATCTTCGCAGGTATAGTCCATCCGCTCGGTGCAGCTGCTTTCTTGCCTGGCCACTAAAATAAAAAACCTTAATAGAACCCGGTTGGATGATTAAGAAGATAAATAAAAGATTTCTAAATCGGGTTCTGACCTTGAGAAACAGAGTTTGCATTTTGCCGCAGAATTTTCCAGACTCATCTGGATAGTCAGAGAATATGATGTCCCGAGCAGCGATCCTCTGGTATGCAACACGCTTCCCTTCCCTCACCATCCAAACGAATACATCAGGCAGGGTGTGTTGCGGCTGAAAATAAATCACAGTTAAGATAACTAAGACATATTAATTAACCTGGTTTCTGTGAAAAAAACTTACATCTTCGCAGAGCTGCTTGAGCTTGTTCAAGTATGTGTAAGCGGTACGCAGACGATCCTTAATTGAGTGTTTTGTAATCAATGCTTTGAGATTACGAGCCATGGTGCTGATGTGATCCTGGAATAAGATAAACACATACAACTCTGCGTCCCATTGTACCTTTAAATACTTAGATATGTTCAGAAATACTCGTGCAGTAAACTCACAATCTCAGAGATGCACATCTTCATACGCTCTTTGTCCAGTTTGGTGGTGCCAATCGGCGGAGAGTTGCTGAGATGCTTCACATAGTTGGCGCAGGCCACACTGGTGGCGTCCAGAGTGCCCTTGAGAGCTTGCACTCCATTCGAGTCCGTGCCCACGTCTGTCTCAATCGCCAGCTGGGCGTCGGACAGCCCTTCCTCCTGTAAGAAAAAGGATTTTATGGATTTAAAGTAGTTCCTATCGGCCTACCTAAAAGCATATAGTAGAATCGCTGGAAGCCAGCCTTATTGTCCATTCCAAAGACACAAGATCGCATGACGCAAATCGGGTAAGCATGGAATTCCCTGATGGTTCGTATAGGATGCTATAGGTCAAGAGACTTTTTAGATACAATAGAAAAACCGAAGAACGTCACTCACAAACTTCTCAATGATGCTGGCTATCATGTTGGAGTTGTACATGCGGCGGCGATGGTCCGGCCAGATGCTGCGGATGTGCATGCAAGGCTTGCTGTCCCAGTACGGCAGGTAGTAGTAGTCCTTGTCCGTAGATGTGGGCTTCACCGGCATGGTGGTGCTCTGCCAGAAGCCTGTGTCTCCACTCATGGATTCTGGAAGGGTATAAGCTTGTAGGCTGGTGCAGATGGACTGAAAATCTCGTAGTAAATGCTGATCTTTCAAACCTTAAAAATTAAAAAGATGTTTTGATAAAACACAAGAATGACAATGGAAAATTTGCGACAGTACGTCTCTTACCCAACTCCTCAGTGTCCAAATCTTGAGGGCGTTTCACCGACTCACTATTGCCATCCAGGCAGTTGCCAGCGTTGCCGATACTCAGCTCGAAGTGGATCGGCTTGTCTGCAATGCGCTTCTCAATCATGTTGGCGTCGAAGATGCTGGAGAAAAGGAAGAACTCCTCGCTCTTCCCGAAGGCTGGCTCGGTGAGCGGCAGGGCCGGTTCTACTTCGACGTCTGACGCCATGCACTCGATGTTGTCCATTATCTCAGTGCGGATCGAGATAAGGACCCTAAAATTTTAAGAGGAAAGGGTTTGTGGAAAATACTGGTTTTAAGTATTAAAAAAAATGTTTTTTATTAGGGTTGAACGGTAATGACTCTATCATCAGCGTGGCAAGCATTTTCTAGAAAACGACGGATCAAATCAATGGCCCTACAACTCGCCCTATTCCAAAATCCGATGTTGTGAAGGGAAATAAAATGTTTACGTTTCCTTTGAACTTATCTAAGAAAAGCTCATAAAAAGCACTGTAGTAACGGTACCTGGCGCGGTAGGAGACTCCCTCGCCCATGCCGGTGTTGAGGCTGGAGTGCTGGTCCAGGAGGCTGTACTCCCTGGTCGACCCGTACATGTACACGAACGCTGGCCCGAACGTAGGGAGGAATCCTACAACACATGGCAAAGTTATCACTGTAACCTCCACTCTTGGCATGGCAAGACTCGAGAGCAAATATTTGTCAGTAACAAAAATTGGCCCAGCTGGGGATTGAACCCGGTACCATCGGAACAGCAGTCAGTGTCACTTAACACTGGTCCAAACGGTTCCCCTTCGCTTGCAGTTAAAATCTTCTTTATGGTACCATTGATCTGGTTCTGCATATAGGTAAAACTTCTTTGATTAGGGATGAGTACTGATAAGCAATAATAAATGTTAGCGTAGAGTTATATAGCGGAATGATACTGTACAGGCAGTACCTAGCTGAAAACATAAAAAAATGAAGAACATTAGTGTCACACGTAAGTAATTTGATAAACCATACCCTTTTCCCCGTCACAGGAGATAGATTTCAAATCGATGAAATGGGTGCCGATGATATTCGGGTGCACGGGATGGTTGTCGCGAAGTTGAATCTTAATGCGTTGGCATAGAGGCGGAAACATCTCGGTGAACACGATCTGTTCGTTCCAGACTGGAGCGTAGCAGTTCTTCTTGACTGATGTGCTGCCCTGGTGACAAAGTAGTGTGAGGTTATTTGAAATTGTATTATCTAAATATTGCAAGTTGCAGTATCTGCTACACATGTGTCAATAGTGGGCTGATTACTCCTCTAGCGCAAGATGTTATTCATGCTCGGCATTGGTTTCTCATTTGGGAATGCAAATTTAGGCATACGAGTAACTTAATTACGGTATGCAGCTCTGTGATTGGATGAATTATCCGTGAGCATTACTTCAGTTCCTGCTTCAGGTAGATAATACAGGCAAAGTTGCGCACGGGATATAATATTAGCAACAGACCTATTGGCTTTCCCTAATGGTACATTAGTTGAGCACTTACAGTCATGCCAGCGAAGCAGACTTGGACGAAGGGGTCCACCAGGTCCTGGTTCTCCCCGGTGAAGGCTCTCTTGACGTTGGCCAGGATGGAGTAGTTCATCTTGGGTAGACCGTCAGCTCGGTAGATCTTGATGATGAAGCGCGCGCGCTGCCGCTCGATCGGGACCCCGTCAGGCAGGAGGAGGTTACTGGAAACATTATTTTGTGAGGAAAACGTACCTACTGTTCAGTTAAGTTGGGTACTGACTGTACTGTCTGTACAATGCCGCTACTATGACTGTCCATGTACAGGACCACAAGACAAGACCTATCCAACTGCAACGTGGAGTGAGACAGGGGGATGTAATATCTCCGAAACTGTTCACCAATGCATTGGGAGATGTCTTGATGACGTTGGACTGGAAAGGACATGGCATATGTATAAATGGCGAGTACATGTCACACCTCCGCTTCGCGGACGACATCGTTATTATGGCAGAATCTCTGCAGGAACTCAGCTGGATGCTAAGTGGCCTAAATGCTGCTTCCCGACGTATAGGCCTCGGAATGAACTTGGACAAGACGAAAGTCATGTACAATGCTCACATCAAACCGGAGCCGGTCGCCGTTGGTGAGGCAACACTCGAAGTTGTGCAAGAATATGTCTACCTCGGGCAGACTATTCGGCTAGGCAGAAGCAACTTCGACAAGGAGGCTGAAAGGCGCATCCAACTGGGTTGGACTGCATTCGGGAAACTTCGTCACATATTCTCATCGGCCATTCCTCAGAGCCTGAAGACAAAAGTCTTCAACCAGTGCGTCCTGCCAGTGATGACGTATGGTGCAGAGACGTGGACACTGACGGTAGGACTGGTCCACCGATTTAAAGTCGCTCAGCGTGCTATGGAGAGAGCTATGCTTGGGGTTTCTCTGATGGATCGTATCAGAAATAAGGTTATCCGTCAGAGGACTAAGGTTACCGACATAGCTGTCAAAATATGCAAGCTGAAGTGGCAGTGGGCTGGTCATATCTGCCGAAGAACCGATAACCGTTGGGGTAGACGAGTTCTCGAGTGGAGACCACGAACAGGCAAACGCAGCGTGGGACGCCCTCCTGCCCGCTGGACTGACGACCTTAGGCGGGTGGCGGGTAGTGGTTGGATGAGGAAGGCCGAGGACCGAGTGTTGTGGCGCTCCTTGGGAGAGGCCTATGTCCAGCAGTGGATGATTATTGGCTGATGATGATGATGACTGTACTGACGAACGGTACGGTCTGTAATGTAACACTCCCAGCGAGCATGTTACGCAACGCTGTGTTCTAAAATCGGCTCGTTGCTCGCTGGTTTCCTCGTAACACTACGTACTGACTGCACAAATGCTCGCTGTGAAACGTGTTACATTACACCTCGTAACGTTGGTCAGTACCCACCTTTAAAGTTTAAAGGCGTTGTATACGCCTTTTGTACTTGTGTGTCAAATTCACGAAAGGCGGTTTACAAATGCGTTTGACAAAATATAGTCAAATGTGTAATACCTACTGAGTAAATAAGCTTATACCTTTCCGTAGCGCGATTTTAAAATCAAGTAATAAGTATTTGATAATATTAGGTCTCTTTGCTCTATAGCTCTCATGGTAATCAAATCGTCAAGAAAATATTATATTGTCTCTATCTACATTATTTCAGGGAGGTTTTTTGTGCTGTGGTGAATTAGTTAGATAAGTTTTCACTGGATTTTTCTTACATTGTGGTATAACTAACTCATACCTATTCCAGTATGTTCTTTGCATAATGAACAATGCATTGTGAACTAAGTATGCAAATTCGCTTGCACTCCCTTATTTGTTTAGTTTCTGAATCTCGTTTTAATATTCCTGCTAGCAGCATAGGTACATACTGCTAATATTTACAAAACCACATGTGAGCAAAATACGATAGGATTGGCATGTTCAAATTTAATTATTTGGTTAGAATTTAAATTACACGCTTCAACCAAAACAGCTTAAATCGGCTGGGAATTCAATCTAAATTTTAGAATTGATATATTAAGTGTGAAATAATGGATAGATTTGCCAATGAAGAGTATATATGGTGGGGTGGAGTATGCGGTTTTGTGAGTGGAGTAGGGTGGAATAGAACGGGAAGGTTATTCTAGCTTTACATCGAGATGATTCGGTATGTTTGAATGCAATGAGGATTCGGGTTGAGTTAGCTCATCAACGCTCCAAAAATTTGTTTTTCATTAGCTAGTGTGACTCCGGAGAACAGCATAGGGCAAAATACAACAACTGTAAGTACCTATATTTTGAGAGTTCAACTCAATAAAAAATTCATAATTACTTCATATTTTAGTGAAATGTTACCATTGCTTTTAAAGCCGACTGCCGCTCCGGTGGTATTTCTCTAATTGAAATAAATGAAACTTTTACATTCCCAAAATTCCTGAAAGCTGCATGAAAACTCAATTTTTAAACAAAATGCTTTTGAGACTTATTACAGCTCTTTGTGTAGTGTGGGTTTCACCGGGCATACAGTGAGATGTTTCTGAAATAAGTGTATTTATAAGTGTATTTTATGAAATAAGTATTATGTATTGTCTGCAAATTTATTGTAAAATACATCCACATAAATATAGTATTAAAATTGATTTCATTTTGATTACGGAATTATAACCGTTGAATTAACTCCACACATAATGTATTAATAAGCGTTTGAAATTGGACTGTTCGCTAATAATTGATACAGTTAATCTTCAATTGATTTCGCGCGGTTTTAGCCCGGGAGGCTTTGAGAGGCATGCTGCGTGTGGTGTCCTCTTTCTAGCTCTGCAAGGAATTAGGTCATAACACTCATGACTGGTAACTTTCGGTAATTCGTAACTTTTTGTAACTCGTCACTTTCCTTACTAGTCAATGCCATCGTAATGATATACATATTTTGTACGTCATTTTCATTAATTATTCACTTGCTAAGCCTAGTCAGAGTCATGAAAACATCTGACAGTCGGATGGCTCACTTACCCGACAACTCTCTCAAAACAAGCTTGCTTGGTTTGGGGTCGACCAAGGCCAGCGTGGTGGACTAGGCCTAAAACCTTTCCTTCATGGGATGGAGACCCGTGTCGCAGCAGTGAGGACGTGATGGGTCATGATGACAATAACTTACGCTTCAATATCGTCTTCATCCTTCTCGCTCTTGGCCGGTATCTTCACGGCGTCTCCCTTGCCGATCACGCTGATGTCACACTTGAGGTACCCCTTGGCTCCGGAAGCCACGTCGTCAGGGTCCGTCAGGAGAGCCCACTTGTGGAAGAACTGGCGTTCTGTTGACAAGAATCATGTAAGATACTAGTTTTTTTATAAGCTAGGCTGAGCCTGTGTTATGGGTATCGGACAGCTGATATATCTACACAAATACATAGATAGATACATATTAAATATAAATAATTATCAACACCCAAGACCTGAGTACAAATTTATTTATAGAAAGTTTATAGTGATGTTGGTGTTATAAGAGCTGCTGGTAAGTAATGTAATTTGTGTAAACGATATCAGGATGTTGCAAAAAGGGTTCCGTAAACCAAAAGGTGTTGACTCAATGTACGGATATTATGAAAACCCTTTGTTCTAGAAAGATTTGCTTCTCCATACAGATTTTCTTAATCATATGACTTTTTACAATGCGAATTTGCGACGAAAATGTTTAAAAAAAATACGCAAATTTCCAAAATAAAAAAGTTATTTAGAATAACTCAATGAGTCATCCCCTGTTGATTTACTACTTGTACATACCACTTTTAAAACAAACTGTAGATGTATGTAAGTAATAAAAGCTCAAAGATACATAACCCTAAATATTTCCAATTTACTAATAAAAAGTCTTAGTCTTGTAATAAAAAAATCCAAGGGATAAGGAACGATTAATAAAAAAATACAAAAGAGCTTCTTTTAATATTCATAAAAAATCAAAGTAACTAGAAATCTTGTACAATTTTATAAAACAATCTCTTTTTTCCGAGAAATTTCTTTTGTGTCGAGGAAAATATCCGCCACAAAATACTTACTTGAGTCGTTTCATTAGTACCTTTAATTAAACACTTAGGCTAAGTAAGTACTCACCTAGCTTAATTACCTCAAAGGTTTTATTCTTGTACTGTAAATGCTAATGGTACTTCTGTATAAAGCAAAGCTCGTTGGCAAACTCTAATAGTGAGGAATGTTCGACAAGGACACTATTTTTATTTTTTGAAAAGAGTTTATGAATGTTTTATCAAAATTGGTTCGGACTTTACAATATACACGATGACTTTAAATAATAATAATGGAACTTAAAATAATATCCAAGTTTTTCAGTTTTACTTTAAGTTAACTACTTATGATACGAGTATGGTGACAAAAACTTGCACAACAGTAAAATGGAGTTAAAAAGGGTGTATATTTTCAGTCAGTCCCTTGACAGTGAGCGATGGACTCCGCGGGACAAAGTTCAGCAGCTTCCTACTTTCCTACTCATAAACATCTCTACGTGATGACACTACACGATCCTTGAAGATAACATAGAGATACTTATACAGGGTGTTACTTCTTCTTTTTTTAGTACAGAAAGTTTTTTCTGGAATTTTCGAAAGTTGTTTAGCTCATAATATTATATGTCAGCCTTTTCAGGTTTACTATAATATAACCCTATTTACTCCCTGTATAGTAAAGTATTATACTTTTTCGTTTTAGCGAGTCTCCCCTCTATCTACTATGCCAATCAACGTCACACATTCAACTGTTTGTACCACGTCTGAAGGGTTACTCTATACTGACGAAAAACGAACGAATGGGCGCTGTCGTGCAATCGGCACGTTTAATGAAACGGGATATAGTCGCAGCAGCGCTAAACTTAGTTTTTCGTCATTGTAGAGTGACCCCCCTGTTGCCATTCAGGGCAATTAACGGGCAATGATTTGATTTCCCCAACAGCACCCAGTTCAAGACTAGGTTCAATAGTTTCCAAGTACGCTGTCAAAGGCAGCATCTCTGAACAAGCTGGATAGATCAAGTCTAGATGATTGAAGATGGTGTGGACCTACTAAAGTGTCACCTGACTGTTAGTTTTGTAAAGTTTCTCTACACAAAATAACAATTTAAGTATACCGTTATATTATGATAAATTATTTTTTTACAAACACGTACTCACACCTTGTACTAATGTACTCCCTTGCGGGGTAGGCAGAGGTGGATTGCTGCACCCACTTTTCGCCAGTGTTATGTTAGTCCCAATGTAATAGGGGTTCGGGCCTATTGCCATTTTACGGGCACATCCAACCAAGACGCGAGAACAAATATCTGTGTTTTAAACAAATATCTGCCCCAGCCGGGAATCGAACCCGGGGCCTTCGGCTCAGTAGTCAGGGTCACTAACCACTACGCCATTCGGACGTCATATAAAAATTACTTATATTTCATCACATTTACAATATTCATTGTAAATAAATTTACGTTACTGAATGACCTATCGTAGGCATTTCTCTACCAATAAAGTTTCGTAGGCTTATATTTCGGTATTTTATTATTTGTTCTTACTTACCCTTATGATGTAAATGATCTAGATCAAATTTATCGTCAAATTAACGAAATATTAATAAACAAATAATATATTATTCTGAATACAAAATAAAAGCTAACAGGTTACTGCACGGTTAATCAGGAGATGATCGAATTCGCACACATAATACATACAAATACGTAAATTATTATAACCATGGGAGATCTACCTCTAGCATAATAAATAAAAACATAAACATACTCATCAGCTAAGACGGGAGTAATTGTGACGTCACTCATTCGGCTGGCTGGGACATTCTGAAATAGCGTGAAGATATAAAGAACTGGGTGCTCCACACAGGCGCATGCAAGGGTCATTCGACAGTAAACACTTAAGGCTGCGTCTCCAGTACGCAAACTGTAAGCCGATAAGTGCCAATTTCTCCATAGTCGGTTACAGCATAACCAGGGAGTAGTGGTTGACTTTTGACACATCTGTCATGAATTTTATATGGAGATGACGTTTAATTTATACTATGGAGAAATTGGCACTAAATAAGTTAGCGGTGTATCGGTTTAAACCTCTTTCAGCTAAGATGATTTCTGTGACGTTATGAAGACGTTTTTAGTTTTACGGTTCTAGAGATATCCCATAATGCCACTCTTTACATTTTGTTTACAGACTAATTGTACCTATCCAATGCAATGTACAAGAACGCACTTGACATAACAAAACTGTAATTGTATAACCACATATATAAGTATTTTGTTTGTGTACCGTACCTACTTACTTATTTTATTTCTAATTTTATGTTCTGTTTTGTTGTTATGTTATGTTATATGAAATAAATAAATTTGAATTTGAATTTGAATTTTGAATGTAATTAATTTACATACATTTTGTAGGTTGTATTTGTGTGTAACACGGAAAATTGGGACCTGTCACAAGAATCATCCTAGCCGAAACGAGGTATAATAGTACGCCGATGAATGTTGACAATTTGATATAGTTGTGCGCTCACTTTGACATGCGACGTAGTAACGGTAACGGGTGTAACAGTTTGCTTACTGGGAATGCAGCGTACATTATCAAAATGGCAGCGTAACAGTTTTAAAACTAACGAGGAGGTATTAAGCAGGTAGAAAGTTGCAGATAGGTTTTAAAAATAGCGGATAAGTTTACACTTACTACATAATAAGTGTGTGTTTTTATTTTTAAAACCAAAGTGGTAGTAAGTTGTTTTGCAAACTCTACCAAAATGGTAGAACAAAATATAATAAGTAAGTACTTATCAAAATTAGGAAGTGTTTGTATTGTGGTTGTATTTTATTTGTGTATATTTTAACCATAAAAAGTACACATTGAGAAGGCATGAAATTACAATCAGCTAAAACACAGATAGTTACATAGAAAGAGGATGCACGTAGGTACATAATAATTGTGTAAAAATACAGACGAAGCCAAAGAAGAATGGCGAAACCTGACCCGCTTTGCATAAGTTAGCAGCCACTCACCAAACCTATTTTAAGTTATTGATAAAAATGTCTATTATCAGGGAAAAATATTTAAAAAAATCTAAACCATGGGGTTCTTGAGATATTAGGGTTCAAAAGTAAATTAATTAAATATATTTTTTTCGTTAAATAAGATTTTGCTGAATGGTACACGCACAAATAAGTTTCATAATCTAAATCATGGGATTCCCAATTCATAGCGCATCACAAAATGTATTACATGATTTTATTTATGCAAATAATATCATAATCATTTTTGCACATTTCACACTCAGAAACCTATTTTTATAAAGAGACCAATTTCAAAAATTATTTCATTCTATTCAAGTTCCCGTTATCACGAAGTAACATAAAATACTTTTTAGCCAGGAATTCCCACGGAAACACTTTTAAAATCAATTTGTAGCTCGATGGTAACATCTAGTACAGTAGAAAGACTTGATCTTTGAGCACCTATATCTTCGTTCTCCCATGTCTCATAATAATAAAATTAATACCAGTATATGCTGTAGTCACGGACTACACATCAGTGTATGTTTCATCAATGGCCGCTCTGGGTCATGGCGCCATAGAGAAATGGCCATTCTCCTTTTAAAAATCCTCTGACTGAATACTGAATTATCGTGCAGTCAGTGCAGTCGAATCGACAATTGAATCAATTAAGAATGAAAAATTGATTTAACATATATGTAACATAAATCGTCACGATTGTAAAATGTTTGCAAAACAAAATATGTAATAACATTGCTGCGCCCACTTTTCAACCTACTTTTCAATAAGTACGAAAAGTATTAATCAGTGTATTGAACCTTTTAAAATAATATTATTTTAATGTAATTAAATTAAATATTATTTTAATAATTGACCGCAGTTGATTGGATGCTCTCAATACAATGTTTTATTGGAATTTTACTGACTTACAATAAGCTTTTAAAAGCTTGTGGCGACATTTTATGTAAATCATTAATGTCTGTAAAATTGAAGCTCTTTTAATCCCGCTTATTGGGATACATACAACTTCAATTTCAATACAGCTTAACATAATTTATTTGACGACCGAATGGCGTAGTGGTTAGTGACCCTGACTACTGAGCCGAAGGTCCCGGGTTCGATTCCCGGCTGGGGCAGATATTTGTTTAAAGACAGATATATGTACTCGGGTCTTGGGTGTTGATATTTATATTTAGTATCTATCTATCTATGTATTTGTGTAGATATATCAGCTGTCCGACACCCATAACACAGGTTCTGCCTAGCTTGGGGTCGGATGGCCGTGTGTGAGATGTCCCCACATATTTATTTATTTTATTTTATAATAATTGGAAATAATAAATTTGTAAGTACTTTTACAACATAATGATGATGCGATGACGCAGGTTCATTAATGATCAATCATTTACAAAGCTGTTATAATCCCTCAGCAGAAATATCTACATAATACCTCATAACAAACTATGTTTTCACTTCGGTACTAATGTAACTCGAAAAGTGAGCAGCAATGCCAATCCCGTAAAACAGGCGTGACTTTTTATGTTATGTTCCTAGTATGTGATTTCAATAATAATAAAAACATTAACTAGTATTTGCAAGACGCGTCATGACTCTCATGACACTGATGGCCGGCCGAGTGCAGTGGGACGGAGAGGTTACCTGGCTGACTCCAGACCGTGGCCACATCCAGCTTGAAGCTGCCCAGCAGTTTGTTGGCACGCAGGATGTTCCGCGATTGCAATACCTGTTGGCAATACAAGATTTGTATACTAATACATTTCATCATATCAGAAGACCCCACTACCATAATTATGGAATACGTAGCCTGAAAGAGAAAGAGTCATTATCATTCATCAATCAGGCCCTCATGGTACACTGCCACACATAGGTGTCTAGAAAACGCGTTACAACGAAAGCTCTTCAGGTCATAATAATTAAATCCATATCTTATTAGGTATTGTATGGACGACCCAATGGTGCAGTGGTTAGTATGTGTGACATGACCCGACATAATTATAATAATGATTATTGTATTAACGTAATAATGTCATTGTGATAGTAATAATTATTATCATAATAACTCACACGAAAATTTCAGAGATTCACATTTTAATTTTATCCAGTTCATCCTTTATTCATTGTGATACCGTGCGTGCCTTGTTTACTTTTAATTATTTTCTATTGCGTACCCAATTGTATTGTGTTGCTAAATAAATATTATTGTTTCCCCTAAACAAATAAAGGGGTATATACGAGTATAAAATATGTTTAATATGAATGTCGCTATGTACTGAATCAAAATCGGTTCAGCTACTTTCGGGTAGTCAAGTAACTAACTATCCCCGACTGAATTTAACCACTTTCTCCTCAGCCTATGATAAACACATGCAAACAACATTATATTTTCTTTCTTACTTTCAGTAATAAAGTGCAATAAATGGCAATAGAACAATGTATTCTATTCATTACTATCTATAGAAACCATTTCAGTATTTCCGATCTACCCACTATCGGGATTACACAGGGGTATGTGTGCGTGCAATGGTTTGCAATAAAATAAATGAAAAGTAAATAGCCCATAGCGGAGCGATCAGGGGAAACTAAAGGAAGGTTCCGGTCGGATATTGTTAGCCACGATCCATAAATTTCCCCGGAATTTAGCGCAAATGGATAGGTAAGAACTCATTCTTAGTAACAAACAAACGATTGTATTATTATGTAGGTATGTTTTAATATATTTAATAATAATTTGTTTTGTATAAAGTGACCCGTCCGAGTGAAAGTCCGATTCCACATTAGGCACATGTACCTACAATGTTACGAAATTCAAAAATACTGACTAAAATACTTCCATTACGTCTGGTCGATTCGCATTTTCGTGCCGAAAAATACCTTCAGAGGTGCTACCCTAATGAGGCGGCGCTTAAATTAATAATAATAATAAGGCTTCTGCTAATATTGCCAAAGTACTTGAGTGTTTATAAACTTATTTCAACTTTTTAACCCGTAATGAGAACTGGTAATGTTCTTTCTTTCATCGAAACTGGATCAGCCATTCAAAATCTTCTTGGTGTTTGGTTATTGTATTAAAGAATTGTGCATGAATATTTTTTCTATGTTTGAATGTAACCGCTAAAATTAATGGAAAATAATATTATGGTACCTATATTTATTACGTAAATATATTGTATTAAATATTTTATGATTGGATATTATTGAACTCTCGACGCAATATTGCATTTTTGACATTATGTTG
Organism: Plutella xylostella; assembly: GCF_932276165.1. Lineage (NCBI taxonomy): Eukaryota > Metazoa > Arthropoda > Insecta > Lepidoptera > Plutellidae > Plutella > Plutella xylostella. The sequence goes on from NC_064012.1 coordinate 15,452,535, forward strand.
TATGTGTTGCAGGTCCTGCATATTTCTTTTGCAGCATCTGAAGTAAGAATTCTAAGAACAATTGTTTTAACTTGACGATAGGGTTGTTTGGTTGAAGTAAGAAAAAGTATTTATGGGTGAAGATACTGAGAGAGCGAGAGTTAACGAGAAAACTGAAAGAACTTTGATCATTAATCATAACATACGAGAAGGTAATCTTACCTTATTTTATTTAATGAAATGAGTTGAAAATAATTTATTTCAGACCAACAATCCGTAAATACAGGTAAATACTTAGCGCTGTTCCCACTGAATAAAATTCTGCTAATATTCTCGGTCTTTTATTAAATGCTATTCACAGATACAAAAACATAAAAGTAAAATGCACTGAAGCAGAATTTTTGCTTTTTCTTTTGAGCCATGTATCCTGTACAGTTGTAGGTAAACAAGTAAATAAGTGATGGTTTTGCGCGAATGTATCTATAGAAGAAAAGAAAAATACCAATGACTTAGGTACTTCACGCCTCACAATCGCAATTGCACTTACTAGGCAATATACAGGATGAGTCAATCGAAGAATCTAGAATATTGAAGATTTCTGAAAGCAAACTATCATGTCAAAGGTCTTTGATACAGTATACGTCAAACGTGACTGTAGATGAGTCAATATTGAGAGACTCTCTGTACTGTGAACACAGTGACTGCACGAAGATCATTTAGGTGAGTACCTGGCTCCTTGATACAGGATGTTGAAAGTTATAAGCCTTGATTTTATCGCCGACGGTGAACATTATAGCTGAAATCAACCCTACGGAGGAAATACAGTAACTTTTTGCACATTGACTTAGGGTGAAAAGATAATAATTATCAACCTCAAGATAATATTCCTCTATAATAACGTCGATGTACCATCAAACATTTTACCCAGATATTATACCATCACATTCCACCTTATTTAAATAAAAATCTGTAGGTATACACAAAATATGCCTTCAAAAATTACTAGTGGCTTTTCTTTATATTGATTTAAACCTCTATAAAAAATCCCGAGTTTCTTACGAACTTCAATAATGCAACTTATTTATTATATTTTATTTTAACAATCTAATACTCGACTTTATCAGCTCCTCATTCGACTGGCACTAATTCTGCAGCACCCTGTGAACACTTCACCCGTAAACTGAAACGCTATATTACTTCGTTATTACAGAAAGTTATTAGTTTTGTGCGCAGTGATCCGTTATTTGAAAACTAATAAAGAAAAACCTGTTCGTGTAGTATTTTGAACATTTTCAGCTTTTATTTCCTTTATAGGTCTGCTTTGCAGCTTTCAATCTTTTTGAAATCATGTACAAAATGTCGGCTTTAAACGAAGCTGCCGTAGCAGTAGTGTGCCAATATGTCGGTCGTCCTCGTTATATTTCGAAAATCAATTATCCCGTATTTTCGCTCAAAGGACACCACTTCAGTTATCACGCTCTTTCATCCGCAAATACCCAGTAAAATGTCTTTTTTATTTTATTTACTTATTTATATTTTGGCAACAAACAGTAATATACAAAAAATAATTACATATAGATAATGATATTATTATAGACCTATAGTGCCGACAATAATCAAATATTTATTTTTTATGATTTAATTTCTACCCCTTGGAAGTACCACCTGTAGTGGGTCTTCCTCTTCACTGTTGAACGGTACCACCCAGTGAGCCACGCTAGTAATGCTGAAAGGGTTAGACCAAAATATCTAATCCGTGAAGTCTTCCGCTAACATTAGATTTGGATGCACTCTACAGTAATAACTATTGTAAAACTTAGGTACACCATTCCGAAATCGGTCGGGTGCGTTACGTGAGTTGGACAGGATCCCACGAGAAAATGTATAGAAAACGATTTTCGGATTCAAATTGTATTGACTTTAACGTTAATTACTTCGTTTTGACTTCGCGATAGGGCCACAGGATGCGCCATCGAGAGTTGTACACTTTACTAACTTCTGAACGGCTTGGAAAAACAAAACTAATTAAACTCTCGGTAAACTTCGCTTTTATTAGTCAACCAAGAAAATGACATCGAAATTAGTTTGACGTAACTCAGAGCTACGACTGACTGACATACGGAAAGGTACATGAAACCAGTTTTCCACCCTGTAGGTTTATAAAAGCACTACATTTTTGATTCCAGTATAAAATAACAAGTTTATTTTTCAAAACACCTTCAATATTCACACTAGTTTTCAATATTCCACCGTTTAACTGAAACGGCAACCATTACCTTCCCAAGTGGGTGTCGGTGTAGTGATGGATGGTGCTGCGGGAGTGCGCTCAACCGGTCTGTACGTAAAACGCCTGGTTCGTGACTGCAACACTGTTTGTGTTGTGTCGCAAAATAATTAATTATTCCTGCGCACCATCGGAATATGGTAGAGATGGAGTGAATATTGTTAATTTCAGCCGGACGCCGTCAGAATAATGCGAGAAAATTATACAAGGTTTTGCAAATAGGGTATAGAAAGTCAAAAGAGGGACATTCAAAAAAATTCAGGTCTTGACTTTAAAAAAAAGCAAAAAACCATAATGTATATTTTATGTCCATATACTTGTTGGTCCATAAATATTGTTGGTCGAGTGAATTACGGAGCAGATATTTTTTTCACGAATACTCAAAGTCTTTTATTAAAAGTTGTTCAGGATGACTTTCTAAGTCGGCCGTTTCAGCTTACTATCCTACTTTTGCATCATCCTGTAGATGGAACAGTACACCATACCGTCATATAACCAGCCAGTTCTCTATTTAAATCGTGAATAAAAAAAAGAAACAGACAGAACCCTTCCATCCGTTTCCGTATTCCGTCCGGCCTGCTCGTTCCTCGTTTAAATTCATAAACGGTGACGGGTGCGCCTGTCAATTTGAGTTCCGACGCCCCTGCGAGTGTTCCGTTATGTACCGTCAACAAAACAGATAGCTATTATACAGGGTGTTGCAAAAAGGTAAGGTAAGCTGAAACCTACATGTGCAGCATGGTATATCTAAGCCGAAACTGAAATCAGAATTTCAAAATTGCTCATGTATAGGTTTCGGCTTAGTATACCCTTTTAGCAACACCCTGTACAGTGTACAGTCAAAGTGTGTAATTGATAGATACAATATACAAAGCCGTGTTGATTGGATACTCTTTGTGTCATGGATATTTCACCTGAAACCCGTAGGATCACACTGTTTGCAACCGGGTACAATATCTGTGTTTTGCTGACTGTACCTACTTGATCAATGCACAAAGGTAGCGTAATGGCGTGTTTTCGATATTCCTATTACTGCCACACGGCTGTCACTGTCAGATGAATATTCGAAGCGATTTGTTTCTAGATAAGTACTTTACGGCTTTTCCGAGACAGATACATACAACTTATTACCAGTTGATTGATTTCTATGCATTATTATTCACATATTTCTAATATTTTAAAGGAAAAATATTGCTAAGTATTTGTCATGTAAATAATTTGGGAAAGTAGGTTTAGTAGAACGTGTGATATTTTTCAGGGGGAACAAGTATTCCACATCTTACACCCTGTATATATTTAGTTACAGTTAGCCGAAAATATCCGCATCACTTCTTGTTTAGATGTGTCAGACCTTTATCAATGGAAGTTCAAGAACATGTAATTCACTTCTTTTCCCAATCCTACTCGTGAACTTGAGGACGGCAATGTTGTTTTGAGGTTTTCATTGTGTTTTTTTTTTACTGAGTACAAAAAAACATATATTTTCATATTATTCATCGGACCTAGGTAATAATGTAAGTGGCGGTGGAGACCTTCTACACCTGTAGGGCATAATAATAACAACAAGAACAGCAATCGTGATACTTTCGTGTATGTTCAGTGTGAATTTTTCAACGCTTTCAAAATCTAGTAAAATGCGGTTATCATCGTCTTTTTGGGTTTAGATGAGATGATAAATTATCATTAACAGCCAAAAAGAACCTGCTAAAATAACAATACATAGGCTTTGGGTTTAATTAAACCTTAAAGTCGCTTTCTGCAACTCTGCATTTAAAGTATATTTTTTTAAGTAGCCATTTCAGTCTCCCACTGCTGGGCATAGGCCTCCCCATGTTTACTCCACACGTCTCTGTTGTCGACCACAAAAATCTGACCAGGTCGTCCCGCCATCTCCGCCTAGGTCTACCTGGGCGCCTGCGTCCGTCTTTAAAGTAATAAAATTGAATAAACAAACTTCAGATCTACGCCAGTTTTGATCGTAAACATAAAGACCAGGTGCTGGGTGCAGATAAAATATTGACGTGAACTGAATTGTTTGCGCGCCCTAAAATTTGTGATAGCAGCTTCAGGGAATCCTTGTTTGTACAATTGAACGACGTGAAGTCTTGGACTTACCTGTTTGACAAACATTCATTTTAAATTCCGATGTTAGTTACTTATAAAAGTTGTTTTTGATAGTCATATGCGTAAGAGCATCCATGGGATTATATTTTAGTAGGGTGACTAAGTATAAATTCTGCGAAATCGAATTAACGCTTTTATGCAAAATTCATGCGTGTATCATCAAAAAAAACACACACACACGCACTCACGCCTTGTACTAATGTACTCCCTTGCGGGGTAGGCAGAGGTGCATTGCTGCACCCACTTTTCGCCAGAGTGTTATGTTAGTCCCAATGTAATAGGGGGCGGGCCTATTGCCATTTTTCGGGCACATCCAAGACCCGAGAACAAATATCTGTGTTTAAACAAATATCTGCCCCAGCCGGGAATCGAACCCGGGACCATCGGCTCAGTAGTCAGGTCACTAACCACTACGCCATTCGGTCGTCTTGTCGTGTATCATCATTCTATTCTATTCTATTCTATTCTCTGTGGGGGTGTAAGTACCTGCACCTGGCTCTCTCGAATGGAACCTTTGTGCATATCCCCAAGGTCTAAACTGCCTTCCTAAGCTTGGACCATTTCCCACCACGCTGGTCCACTGCGGGTTGGTGGGTTCACATATCTAGATTGATGTGCTAAATCTAGATATGCAGGTTTCCTCACGATGTTTTCCTTCACCGTAAGAGCGATGGTATACATTGTACTTAAGTTAAAAGAACTCATTGGTACATGTCAGCGCCGGGATTCGAACCCGCATCTCTTGATTGAGAAGCGGGCGCTCACCCGACTGAGCTACCACCGCTCCTCCTACCTCCGTGTATCATCATCATTATCATCAGACTGTAACTGATCTGACGGCATAGTCATTCATAAGCTTGTATGAAAAAAAATAGTTTGCTAGACACTCAATTTAAAATGAGTTGATTCAAATTGGGTATCCAATATAACAAGTTCGTAACCATCGAAGTTGAGGGATCAAAGCAATATATTCTGAAACTATTGGGCCGATGGCGTAGCAATTAGTTACTCTAAGCCTCCGTGGAACGTGCTGAATGCCTCATCAGGCTGCTTGATAATACGACACCACAGCCTTAACAACACAGCCTTAATACCACCGCGCTGAGACTGTATACTTTAAACAATACAGGGTGTTGGAAAAGGGTAGGTAAATCTATTGTTAGCCTATATAGGAGGTGTTTATGGTTATTTTTGATACGCGTTATTACTTGTACAACAGTAAAAAAATAGTAAAAAAGTACTACCAATACATACGATTATCGTGTTATTTTCCTAGAACTCCGTCATCTTTTTCAACTTGGGTCAATATGGTTTTATTGAATGAATTATAAGTATCTACCTTACGATGTTTAAAATTTTCATGTTGAGGTAAAGTAAGCTTACTTTGGTAACACCCTGTATACTTAATATTACAGAGCTCAGTGTCTGCCATCCGTCCTTACAACAACAACTAACAGAAAGCTTGCAAAGATCATAAGCTGTTACTGTTACGCGTAAATTAACAGAACGTGACCAAAATTCATTTTAATTCATCGTTTCTTAATACTATTATACACTCCTGAGCAATGAAAGCTCAGCACAAGGTTGCTTGTGTTGGGGTCCACCAACCGGCACTAGGCCAGCGTGGTGCACTAGGCCTAAACCCTTCCTTCATTGGAAGGAGACCCGTGCCCCAGCAGTGGGGACGTGATGGGTCGTGATGATGATGATGATGATGAGCAATGAAAAGTTCAATAATTTAATTAAAATTTTATTAGAACAAAATATTAACGTTCTTGGTTTGTAATATTCTGATGTGCTGTTAAATGTGCTTGAATATTGCAGGCGGTGTCATTACGAGTAAACTAGCCTTTTCCGTTTAGAAGTAAATTGGTGCTTTAGTTACTGGAACTTTTTCATTGCTCGTGAGTAATATGCTGCTTTTTAACCCATTCGCCCGACGGGAAACCCTTTACAGAGTGTTGCAAAAAGGGTCTACTAAACCCAATGGGGGTATTCCGAATAACTTTTGTTCCACGAGTTTTGTAAATTCACGAGAATAAAAATTCCCTTTCAATAGAAACTTTATTGGTCACGTGCCTTTTTACTATGGAGAACGGTTTTTTTCCGCAAAAGTTGTTCAGAATGACCTCCTGAGTCACCCCCTTTCGGCTTAGTATTATATACCCTTTTTGCAACATCCTGTATAAAGCGATTGGAAGTTTGCACGGAAAGCTATAATAAATATTTTGAAAGTCACGAGAAGTTAACCGTAACTCTAAACTTAACTAGGTTTAAAGCGGCCGGCGGTAAACCCAGAGTTTATCGGGAGATTATTAAGTTAACTTTGTTAAATGTGTATTTATAGCCACCCCCTACCCTGCAATTTACCCTGGTCGGTGGTCGCGTCGATAATCGAGTTTCAGATCATAATTAAACCTCTACATACATATGAAATTGTCTTCAGTATGGTTTTTAACAGCTTTTTTACGATTTTTGTGGGCCTAACGAATACGTACCTACCTACTCAATAAAATTTCAGATTCATGTATAAGTTAATAACAAAAACACCTATTTTACCTCCCTACTTCGTACATGGTTTATCGGGAGTGCATTGGAGCACTTTTTTTTGCCAATGTTGTGTTTAGTTCCTTTTCTTTGGGTAGGTTACCCGTTTATGTCTTATGTACATAGTATGGTACGGGAAAACTGATTATGAATATATATATAAATACTTATTTTAATTAACAAATAATATCTGATCATGCTGGAAGTGGATGCTAGGATTTTCGGCAAACAGTCAGCTACAGGTTATGAAGTCCGCTTTTATCCCCAGATTGCATTATTATTATTATTATTTATTTATTATCAGACAAGAAGTCCATAGCAGTTAGTAACACAATGTTCTTACATCTAGTGTTAGTAGGCATATATATACAACAAGAATATGTTAATTGGTGTGTAACCGCATCCATCTCTGAGTCAATGGAGAGTCCCATCGATCAGCAAAGACACTGAGGATGCTGTTGGTACTGCAGCGGATGCGAGCCATCAGAGATGCACATCTGTTCCTAATGATGGCGGCAAAACCATTTATACTTGCTTCCATAAACATCCCCGAAGCACTACATCGCCACGGCAGCCCCAACAGAACCCTCAGTGCATTATTATACTGGACACGCAGGTCGCTGTATGTCCGCTGGGTAAAGTCCACCCATAGGCTGCAGGTGTAGAATGATTGACAGTAAGCATTGCCCACTCTGTACCAACAACTAAACTTAATTAAATCGAACCAACGAAACTCCCAACTTTACTCTAACTTGGTTATAAATACCATGAAATAATACTCATGGGTCGATCATTGACAAAACTTGATCCTGTATAAATTTACAGAGTATTACATAATATTATATTCAAAGTGTTCTCGAGTCTAAAGTTTTGTAATGGTTTATATTAGGTAGATTTTGGGCCAGGATCCATAACTGGGATGGCTATTAACTTTGTGACAGTGTCTTTTAACGTCATGTAAATATAATCCCATCAAAAACAACACTTGTCAAAAAACCAAGTCTCGTAACTCAGTTGTTCTACGGTAAAAAGTTGTGAGATCTATGTAAATACCAAGTCTTATCCACGCACGCATCTCAATCTTAAAAATCTTTAATGTTTTATATAAATATATTGACTCGGCCATCGCATGGAAACACGTGTTAGGTTAAACTATTTAGTAGTAGTGCCCCTACCGTGCGCCTATATTTACTTACAAATATTTTAGTTTTTCCTTGATACATATACCAAACACTACTTATATTCCAAATTTAACGCTTCTAGGTCTGCTAGAAGTGCCTTAGAATTTGTACCGTTATAATTCTTAAACTACTGTTTCAAATTTAATGAAATTTCAAATATACCATGTCTTTACAATGCCTGCATGGTTAGTGAAAATTCAGTCTTCTAGTTTTATCCACAACGAACTTACAGGGGGTCGAAAATGGCCTGAATTGCTTCGAGAAAAGGATGGTACAGCCGTGCCGCTTTTTTGCTCGACTTGGTGGGGGCACTGCCGTGCCCCCAGATTAAAACAGACATTCCATTTAATTTTAAGGTAAAGCTTAAATTACGATTTAGCCTACGATTTGCATACATAAGATTATTATTTGGAAATAAAGAGAGCAGGTCTATCGTAGGCCCAAGTGAAGCGTGGCGAAGAATGTCTGTAGACCGAAGCTCCACATGGGAGTAACAGGTCTATAAGTAAGTTAGTTTAAGTAACTGGGGTATTTGATAAGGCACTCTTTGCAATTGAGTTGCTCACCGCTCTTCAAGTGCGATCAAAAATCAAATTCCCTATTGATTTTCCCGAATTCTAGTCCGGCCTATACGTTTGTGCTATTCAAGGAATTATTAATGAGTTTGCGGTACAGATGGAAGGTAACTTAGACAAAGGAATCCGGCTTCTCTGCAGACTCTGTAGGATCGACTAAAGCCTACTCATGTACCAAGAACTGCGTCATTAACGAATAGTGATTTGTAAGGGATATTGAGCGAACGTTGGTATTATTCCACTCGAATGTCCTTATTCTTGCTTCCTTAGGTTTGGTCTAGCTTGACAAAAACGAACTGGAGCTCTGTCATGCAATCGATACAAGTAATACAAGAAGATACACATGTAAGCGCAGCAACGCTCCAAAGCTTAGGATTTCGTAAGCTAAACGTACGGTGTAACCGCAAAAAGAAAACAAAAGAAAGAGAAACAGCATAATGGGTTTTACAATGACTTTGAAAATAATTATGTACATAATATACTGGAGCTACATTCTCTACATGTAAAATTCAATGTTACCTACTTGTATTTATAAAAAAGCGGAGCGTTCCCATCCTACGATTTCAGCTTGATGAGCAATTAAGAAATGTATCCGGAATTGTGTAGAACATTTAATTATCAATTAAACACGCTCCCAGCTTGTTGCTCGTCTTTTGTTTTTATTCGTGGTTCTTTTTGTGGGAAATCTGGTCGCATTTACGTTTGCAGTTGGTAAACGGATTAATTATTTATTATTATTTTCAGTTCATTTTACTGAAAAACGAGTTCACCCGGGTGTTTCAGGTTTCAGGCATGCAAGTCCAATAAATGTTTGTAGATTTCAAATAAATGTTTTTGCTGATTGCATTTCAAATATAGATTTTTGATTGCATAGTATTTCGGTTTCGGATTTTTGATAAACTCCGTTTGAGGTAAAAATTCTACCCTAATTCGACAAATAGATAGTTAATTTACGAAAGACCTAGCGAGCGTGCAATTGTGCCACAGACTTGACCAAAACATTCAAAGCTTAAACTTTAATCCTGCCCAACGACAATTCATCAAGCAATCATAGCGCTACGTGTCATGCTAAAGTTGTGCTTAACTTGACGTTCCCAGTTATGAAACTGGCATATTGTTGACTACATGCAACGACGAACTGAGCTAGATTGATCGTTAACTGATTGATTGATTGACTGTCAATCAAAATGGGTCCAAGAGAGTCTGACTTCGACGACTTTAAAGGGATGGGGCAGGATGCGAGGGTAAGCTATTTAAGGTATCAATTTAGGTCTTAATGGTGGAAAACCCTCAGAGAGTTTGAAGAATTAAAACCCTGATAATAAAGATACATATATATTATACATACTGTACTTATATTATACCAACAATATAGGTAATTGGTAACAATACAAATTTTAATTTATGTAATGCATTGAGCACACCAATTAGAAGTTTATTATAACATGGTAATATTATAGCCAAGAAACTTCAATACAATAATATGTTTAATAAATGATTTAAATTATAATACAATATATGTACCTATAGCTGCGTGACCTCAGATCGCACATAGCTAAACACATAGGGCTTTACCACAAAAACTTAGACAGTATTTAACAGGTGTTTACCGCTGTCAAACGCCTACAAAATCTGTCAAATTTCGTTTTAAACACTAGTTAAACAGTGTTTAAAGTTTTTTTGTGGTAGCACGGTATCTGTGCTACCACAAAAAACTTTAAACACCGTTTAACACCTGTTAAATACTGTCTAAGTTTTTGTGGTAAGGCCCATAATAACTATTTTGTCATGATGATCAAAGCGGCATAGAACCTTCAGTAATAGCCCATCAGACATCAACTGTGGGTCTTCCCGCCCATGCTTCTCGGCTTTCGCAAGCAAAGTTCGTGATGGAATTTAATCTAAAGTTAGATGTAATCTGTGCTGAAGCTGGAAAACGAAGAGGCTTCTTGTTTTTTAATAAAACAACTTCGCATTTTTAGTTTTATCGCTGTAAATAATACGGTTAATAGAACAATATTGTGTAGTACCCACTTAGTAGGAAGCCATTGCTGTTATGTTATAGAAATTACAGCTACTTTCAGAATGGAAGAAGAGGTTTTCGGGTAGGGGAGACCGGGGACAAAAGTAACAGTTTGTGGTTTCTGTCTGATTTCTCGTTATTAATAACATTTACGATAAAATAAATATAGTCACATAAAACTTTCGTCTATAGTCTACAAATATCCTTAATTACTTTACTTAATGCATCCCGAATTTTAGCAATTTTAAAGCCTCAAAAAAAAAAGGGAAATCGTTACTTTCGACCCCATGGTCAGGGCGAAAGTAACAAGGCATGGGTCGAAAGTAACAACCCATAAATTCTGCCCAATGTTATAAATACGATTCAAAATAAAGAACAAAAAAATCAATCAAAATATTTAGTCAAGAAAACTTCTTAAAAAACTATCAAAACTAAAAAAAAAACTTATAACTTATTGACAAAACTAAAAAAATCTTCCTAAGATGAACTGTAAATGAGATCCATCATTTAAACGGACTAACTGATAAGAAGTTGTTTTATTTGTGCTATAATATACAATATTATGGCACAAATATCTAATCAAAACAACAAAAAATAAAAATTTACAATGTGACATACAAATTTACTAAAGTAACATGTTAGTTTTGTCCTGCCGCGAGCTGTTACTTTTGTACCCATCCCCATTTTTGAAATATCAGGCGACATAACTTTAAAACAGCACGTGTTATTCGAAAACAATTTATAACATGCTAAAGACAACCTTATAATGAATCAATGAGCAAATAGTCATATGGTTCTTGGCATCTTAATTCTTCGTAAACACTAAATGAATAAACACCAAAAAACTTACTTTTGGTGTGTAAAATCACGAAATGCTCACTAACACAAACATGCACCGCGGCACGGCGCGGAAAATGATAGCATGCGCGGGGGGCAATGCAAGCTGACAACCAGCGGTCGCGAGCGACGTTTCGGCTATTGGGGAAGTCTACAGAGTCTTTGTTACTTTCGACCCGCTGTTACTTTTGTCCCCGGTCTCCCCTACATATAGACGTACTAAAGTCGGCATTACACGGGTTTTACAAAGTACGTGTGAAGGTACTTACTATCTGAAATCTCAAATGAAACACTTGTAGTGTTTGTTGGTCCAATAGGCAATTATGTTATTCTTTTATGTGAAACTTTTTGTTGCGTTAACTTCGGCGCCGCTTATTTGCCTATAGTATATTAATAAGCTATGCGCCAGGTGGCGCCATTAGGTAAACATTGGTACAATTTACCTCCGTATTCTTTCATTGATAATTAATTCCACAAGTGCTTTAAGTCTGCTCAGTCTAGTGTAAAGTGTAATTCCGTATTCCCACTTTCCGTGATAGTGTTATCTCATAATATATGTGGCGTCCTCTCTGGATGTTACTATTCTGTATCTAACAGTGAAAACACAAGCTGTCATACTTAGCCACAGACTATTACTGAACTGTCAGTTGAGCTGTCAGTTACATGAATATTTTTCACTCTCATCACAACAACAAGAACTAAGCTAACTAAGCTTTTCAAATAAAGATCACCAAAATGGAGTGTTTCACATGCTCAAAAATAACTAAACCTGAGGAATCTTTGAAGTGTGCCCAGTGTCACCACTTTTTCCACCACTACTGTGGTGGACTTCTAGAAAACGAGTTCAAAAAACTCCGCATTATCACCAAACAAAAGTGGAAATGCTCGGATTGCAAGGATCCCAAAGCGGCGAACGCCCTTCCTCCTACACCAACTTCTCGCTCCGTGGCCAGCGACAGCCTTACTCCAAATAATAGTGCCCCCCTCGATGTGACTAGCCTAATAAGCTACATGGATAAAAAGTTTGACAGTCTGGCTGAAAATTTTACAAGCTTCAAAAAGTCGGTTACAGACGAATTATCATCACTTACAAGAGTGGTTAACTCGTGGGAGCATAGAATAAATAAGCTGGAGGTCAAATCGGAAGAGCTAACAGAGAGCCTGATTAAAACCCAGAAACATACTGAAACCATCAGTTCCTTGCAAACCACCATCCACTCCCTGGAGGATCAACTGAACTCTCAGGAGCAGTTTAATCTTCGCAACGAAATTGAAATCTGTGGCTTGCTAGAGACTGAAAGTGAGAATTTAATGCATACAGTGCTAATATCAGCCAAAAAAATTGGTGTAGACATCTCTATAAATGACATTGACCTTGTAACCCGTGTTGGACCCACATCTAAACCAAATGATGAACCCCGCCCTGTGGTTGCCCGACTGCTTCGTAACTGCAAAAGAAATGAAATCCTGCAAGCAGCTAAAGTCAGACGGAACCTCTCGACCAAAGACGTTGGGATTGATGGACCCCCTAAAACTATCTATTTTAATGAACGACTCACCAAAGCAAACAGAAAGCTTTTTCATGACGCAAGAGTCAGAGCTAAACAATGCGGTTTTAGACACTGCTGGATTAAAAATGGAACCATATATGTCCGCAAAGAACAAGAAAAACATGCTAAATCAATTCGCAGTGCTCATGATCTTGATCATGTGTTGGGTCCTGCCCCTGTTCCCTCTTAGTCCGCTTACCATACAACACTTCACAAACATTACTCGATCTCATTTGTTATTTGTTCTATCTAGTCTGTATAACCAATTGAACTACCAAAATTGTTTTTGCTCTGAATTACTAAAATGTGTTAATAAAATTGTTTGTACTCATCTATTAAACTGTCTGTATCTTATATGTATTTTCTTTTTATTTATCATGTTTATATTTAATATAATATCTTCACTCATTCTGCTAACTTCTAGAACTTATAGCATATATATACGTCTAAATCTTATGGTCCAGTTACTCTCAATTAATCATGAACTATCCATTAGATTCCTTTTGCGTGACAGCAACTACCCCATACCTCAACCTGTACACATGATGTACTTAAATCACATCAAATGGCCAACCTAGATACTGTTGATGATATAGACAATTCTTTAGTAATTCCATGTCACGCGATAGAATCTGCGGAATCTTGTAAATCTTCCTATGGAAATACTTATGATTTTAAAATACTTACTTACAATATAAGAAGTCATAACTCTAATTTTGACAATTTTACTACCTTACTTCACCGGCTTGATATAGAATATGATGTAATTATTCTCACCGAATGTCACCTAGGACTTTCACCGGTAATCAGGCAACTGAAAGGCTACTCATCTTACCACACCTCTAGATACATCAACAAAGCTGGAGGAGTAATAGTCTACATTAGGGATTCCCTTGATGCTGTTGTCACAGAACCCCTTCTAACTGATGCTGACTGCCTATTAGTCAAACTATCAAATAACTTTTCAATCTTAGGTATTTACAGATCACCATCAATCAAGAACCCAGAAAATTTCTTAACCTCCCTAGATCTCACTTTGAACAGTGTTGATCACTGTCCGAACGTAGTCCTTGCCGGTGATATAAATATAGACATCCTTCCAACCTGTTCTGATACTCGGAAATCGGAGTACCTCTGCTTAATGGCCGAACATGGGCTAAATCCCGCTATCACCATACCTACTCGAATAACCTCTTGCATTGACCACATTTTCATAAAAACAAAATTCAAGGCTCTAGGTTGTGTTTGTGCAACTACAGTTACTGATCATGACTTACCCATGGCCTTTATCAACACAGATCATAATAAAATACCTAACAAAAAACGTACTAGAACAATACTGGACTACTCCGGTGTAGGTAAAGATCTGGCTCTTGAAATCTGGTCAGATGTTTTAACTGAAAATGATCTCAACTCTGCTACTGATAAATTTACCGCAAAACTCAGACTAATTATTGATAATAATTCTAAAGTTGTTTCTGTTAGCCGGTCCAAACATAATATTAAACCGTGGATCACCCCAGGACTCATCAGGTGTATTAAACACAGGGACAAACTCCACATGTCCTGCAGAAAATCACCCAAGGACCCCACAGCTAAACTTATTTATAACCGTTACAAAAACTTTTGCAATGACCTTCTGCACAAAACTAAAAATGACTATGAAAAACGGCTACTACAAGAGAATATGCACAGCTCTAAAAACTTATGGAAATCAATAAAAAGTATTTGTGAACTTTCTTGTAAATCAAAATCTCCTAGCGAACTCTTAACCTGTAAAAATACTCCTGCAGAATCTGTAAATCACTGTAATTCCTACTTTTCGACAGTTGGCGCCACTCTTGCTAATGAACTTATCAAGAAACTGAGTAAAACCGAATCCGATCTCGCGTCATCTATTACAATCTCTTCTCCTCCGGTTTCATTCTTTTTAAATCCCACTGACGAACTTGAAGTAGAGTCCCTCATCCGCCTACTGAAAATAGAAAGTGCCCCTGGTCTAGATGGAATCCAAAATAGTTTAATCAAACATATAAGTAAATTCATTATTTTACCACTCACTCATGTTTTTAATCTTAGCCTAAAGAACGGCGCCTTTCCAACCTTGTGGAAAACCGCAGTTGTGGCCCCTATTTTCAAAGCAGGAGACAAAAGTCAACCTTGTAACTACCGACCTATCTCTCTTCTTCCTGTCTTCTCTAAACTCCTGGAAAAAATTGTTAATATTCGTCTTGTTAAGTTTCTTGAATCCAATAATCTTCTCTCCTCTGCTCAATACGGCTTTAGGCACGGTAAATCCACAGAAGATGCGGCCTCCTCCTTAATCAACACGATTTCCTCCCGTCTTGACGAAGGCTATCACTGCATCGGTGCCTTTCTCGATTTGGCAAAGGCATTCGACACAGTGTCAATAAAAATACTTTTAAGAAAAATGGAATGCATGGGCATTCGCGGTCACCCCTTAAACTGGTTCCAAAGTTACCTCTCTGACAGAAGACAACGTATCAAATGTGACGAGACGATTAGCGATGCATTACCAATCTGTTATGGGGTCCCTCAAGGAAGCATACTTGGGCCAACCTTGTTTCTTATATACATAAATGAGTTAGGATCTATACTTGACACATCCGCTAATGCCAAAGTTTTCTGTTACGCTGATGACACAGCAATCATATTTTACGATAAAACCTGGAAGTCCACACTCTCAAACTCGGAAATAGGCCTATCAACTGTCTCAAACTGGCTCAACGAAAATCTACTCACTCTAAACTCCTCTAAAACGAAATTCCTATGTTTCCACAAAACCTCTGCTTCCAGACCCAAATTTTCTCTTGAAACTCTTAAAATTCACTCCCCCTCCTGCACTATGCAATCCGGAAACTGCGACTGCCAATCTATCAAAAGGGTTGACTCTATCAAATACCTAGGCATTATAATTGATGAGAAACTATGTTCCTCCCCTCACATTACCTCTCTTTCTAATCGTGCCCGAAAGTTAATAAACATAATGAGACTTCTTCGAAATAGTGCTGACGTACAGACCCTTAAAAAAGTATACACTGCCTTATGTGAGTCGGTGCTTAGTTACTGCATTTCCTGCTGGGGTGGTTCAGCTAAATCCCACATGATTGCTGTAGAACGCGCACAACGATCTATTCTTAAAGTAATGCTAAAAAAACCCCGAAGATTTTCTACATTTTATCTTTTTAAAGAATGCGAAGTACTATCTATCAGAAAACTCTTCATCCACAAGGTGGCCCTCTCGCAGCATCGACATTCTATTTCTTCCCCTGATTACTTCAATAGGCTTTCTCGCAGAACCTTTCATCTTCCTACCATTCGCACAAACACTACTTTCGCACACCGTTTTAGTAAATACCTTCACCCTCATATCTACAACAAAATCCTTTCATATATCAACCTGAAGTCAGATAACATCCGAGAAGCCAAAATAAAGATTAAGAAATGGCTGCTTAGCCTCAACTACGAGGAAACAGAAGACCTACTAAAATCATATTAATTAAATATCAATTTCTATAGATAATTATGGAAATAACATGTTTCTAAAGTTCCCTTCCATTAAAACATCTAAGTACCTTTTTGATCTCTGGACCAGAGACTTTTTATATATCATATTTTACTTATTATACTCTATAATATATTTATTATATTCATGTTTATTCTATTACATATTTATTTAATTGTAATCTATTTTTCTTATATTTATTAATAATATATTTTCCTACCTTAGACTCTAAATTATAATTACTTACCTTAACTAAACTTATATTTTAAGTTATTTTTTGCCTCATAAATTAGAAGTTACTTGTTTGTTTTTGCTGTTAAACTTTATGTTGTTGTTAATTCTCAATATCAGAAGTACCTAATAGTTAAACTATTGTTTTTGTTTTAACTGATTATTTTCTTTGTATCTAATCTTACATAATAATTTTTAAGATTTTAACATTTAAGTTTTTAAATAATTGACAACGGATTTATAACCAATGTTAATTTTATGTAAAAAAGCTCTAATCTTATATCCTAATGTCATGTACCTACACCTTACCCCCCTGTTTTCACTAAGTTTAATCCTAACATTGTATACTACTTACCTAATGCTTACCTACCTTCTTTTAAATTTCAAATGTACCACTGTCTAACCACCTGCAACCCTTATTGTTACTTTGCCTACTGGTTCTCGCGATACAGGCTGTGCCTAGTGCGAGATTCCTTATTACTGCTTTCTATTTTACTCTGTAAACCAACTTACCTAACTAATTCTATTTCCTACTCCACTACTGACTACCTACTGTTCATTTCTTGTATACTTACCCGTTGTACATGGTGTCAATAAATGATTTTGATTTTTGATTTGATTGAATACCTCTAGTTTCCATGGTATAAATATATTACTATGAGCGCAAACACAAGTGGGTATTCTCGTAAGATCGTATGGAATAAAAATATTCACCTAAGCCGATGTCTAGACACCATTATTTGCCTTCACTAAAATGATTATTTCTTATAAGTATCTATTCCCACATAACGTAGACTTTTTAATAAAATCTCTTTGATAACACTCGGTACAAACCCACTCTCATATTACAATAAGCAAGAGGCACTTTTTACTTCATAAAAGGCTCTCTGTTGTCGTCCCACGCTCACTCAGGCTACACTCTTGTTAAAGTGGCCATATTATATAGCGTAAAGTTAGCGGCATCAACACACATATTTTACTTTTGTTGGTCAACTAGGTTGATTATACATTCACGGGCAATGAAAAAGGTCCACTCAAAAAATGCCGACACCAAACAACCCGAATTTTTTCTAACATTTAATTTTAAATTTAAAAAATATTACTTACCGTTTTTAGGTGGTAATATCCTGATGCTCTTAATGATGCCCTGATGATATTAAAAACTACCTACCTACCTACATTTAATTTTAATTTTATATTAGTTAGTTTTAGTTAGGCATTAATAATAATTTCATTAAGAAGTAGTACATATGTAAAATGACTTATATATTTATTTAATAAATTTCCCGTTACAGTATTAAATTTATCCTACTAAAAAAAAAAAAAAAAAAAAAATTATAAATAAAGGATTTTAACTTTTTAGATAAACAGAGGAGACATGTAGATCTGTATGTGTGTGAGGCTGTTAATTCCTTATGACCTCTACAAATTTAGACCTTACCTTATATACCTAGGCCGCCACCAACGAAATTATACCGATAAACAGAAGTTTACAATATTATAGTATCGGATTATACTCTGACCCTTTATAGAGAGGTCGAGGGATCAATACTTGTGCCGAAACTCATCCTCGCCTATTCTGATAATACCTGGATTTTAGAATTACCGGTCCGGTATATCAAGTTTCTACCGGAAACCAATTTTGTGAGAAATTGTATCTTGATATCGTTGGCGTCTGATGCCATTTACTGAGTTTTGCAAAACTGGTATACTAAGCCGAAAGGGAATGACTAGGGAAACTTTGATGATCTTGTGAGTTTCGCTATGGAGAAACAAATCTTAGTATACCACTTTTTAACACCCTGTAGCCGCCGCCGCCGCGCGCCGTAGAGTAAAGTACCATAGTAAATGTTGCAGTTTTTTTAGCCACTTAACTTAAATACACAGACGAACGATCGAACGGTCTTGTTTGATTCTTATCTACCTCACTTTTGTAACATTAGAAATATGAGAATAACTTTTTTTCCGCCTGTTATTTTATTTTGTTGTTTAATAAATTAATTATAAAATTGATTTGTTAAGTAGATTAGTTTATTAAATTATTGGGAAAGAGCGATCATCCCTAATACAGGTTCTGCGAACTTAAAAGGGATGTACTTTAATATAGATTAAGACTATTTACTTAATAAAGAAATTTTTGATTTTTTTTTTTTTTACAGAAAACTCAAATGATTTAGGAAAAAATAACCTACTTACCGACAGAGTGATGATCTTGTCAAACAGCATGATGGGAGGCATGTGGAAGTCGAACACGAAGTACTGAAACAAAACAATAAACATTAAATTTTATGTAACGAAGTACCTACCTACCTGTACTTATATATCTATATTTTATTAAAAAACAAAACAATGAAAAAATGCAATAAAAACCAGATAGATACGATATATCTGTCAAATATTTTGCCGCGGGGCGCGGCCGTGTGGCTGCTGGTATTGCAAAAAATAACGCAATCATATTGCTGACTTCGACGATTCTCACGAATAGACGAATAATAAAAAAATATATATATTAAGTTAGGTAATCAAATAAACAAATAATAAAAAAACAGTAAACCCGGCTGGGGCAGATATTTGTTTAAACACAGATATTTGTTCTCGGGTCTTGGATGTGCCCGTAAAATGGCAATAGGCCCGCCCCCTATTACATTGGGACTAACATAACACTCTGGCGAAAAGTGGGTGCAGCAATGCACCTCTGCCTACCCCGCAAGGGAGTACATTAGTACAAGGCGTGAGTGCGTGTTTTTTTTTTTTTTATAACAGTCTTTATTTTTCCAGATTTTACGCCTGAAGAGGTGGAATAATTAATTTTTAATTCAATTTTAGTATTAAGATATGTAAAGCCTTATACAGGTTGTGGCAAAAAGGGTAAGCAGAAACCTACATGTGCAACATATTATATCTAGGCCCGAAAATGAAATCGGAATTTCATAATTAGCGAATATAACATGCTTAGTATCGGCTTAGTGCCTATCTATACTCTTTTTGCAACACACTGTATATTGATAAAACCTTGGGTTTGGAAATTCTTAAAGTACCTAGCAAAGCATATAAGCAAAGCTAGGTGGCAAAAGCAAGTCATAATTCACGAATAAAGAGAAAAATATTACATTTCCTACAGCTTAGAGGAAAACTTTCTTTATATTACTCGGTTTAGAAAAGTCAGTGAAACCTGGAAACTTGGTCTTACTGAAGAAATGCATTTGCAGACCGTTTTACTTTCACGTCTTATTATGCGCTCTTAGTAGTACGAGTTTCATAGGTACATAGTTAGATTAAAAGAGCGGAGGCTACCATATTCACGAGTAAAGAAAAAGTTTTAGTCACACACAGAGTGTAGCGTTAATAGTGGTCCAAGCTTAATGGGGTGATACATCATACAATAATCCATCAAATACCCAAATTTGAAATAATTTTACCCATAAGTCTGTACAAATATGATTTTGTGTAATATTTAAAAAAAAGTAAGTAAAAAGTTTTTGTTACTTAAGTACCTGTAATTTTGACAAATGAGTGACGTTTTCAGATCTATTTTTTGTTTACTATACTTTGAATACAACCTACATAATTAACGATACATCCTGTATATGGCACCAAATTACTCCTAAACGGAAAAGACCAGCTTTAAATGACGCCGTCTCCATATGATACAATATGATAAATTAAATACATTTAACCGAGCAAAGGTAAGATTGGTAGTTAATTACCAATATGTTTCAAAAAATTTGGACCATATGGTGTCGGCATTTTGTGGATGGAACTTTTTCATTGCTCGTTAGTTTATAATGCAGCAGTAGGCATTAATTAGGTATTTAGGTATTTTAATTTAGCAGCTCTTGACTGTATGACATAAGAAGATTACACAAGAAGAGAACAATAAAATGATAGCAATAAAATTTAATAAAACTTTACAGGTAAGAAATAAACTACAGAGGTAAGTAATTTATGCACATTCATTGTCGAATTTGGACACCTGAATTTTCCAATAATGTATGAATTTGGCAGTATGTATGTTCGTAACTAGGTACCATCGTGGAAATCCACGGTGTCCTGGGAGCGTGTGTGATTAATTACCTAAAGCTGTTCTAAGCTTTCCGGTAGTACCTCACGTCATACGGCGAACCTCACAACACCGATCTCTGTTAATCTCAACATCAAAGCAAAGACTTAACCAAATAACATAAAATATGCTGAGCCAAACGAAAAGATAAAGAAGAAAGAAAATTGATATTAGGCGTGCTAAAGAAAAACCGACAAGGCTTTCTCTCAATCTTTGTCAGCGAAATTCAAAGGAAATTATAACACGCGTTTCACTTCTGACTTTGCTAAAACGTAAAAAGATATTTGAGCCGCTACAAGATCTTTGGTAACAAGTCAGTCAACGAGGTTTTAACAGATAGAGCAAAACATTGTAAGAAAAAACTTTTATTAAATATGCGATTTTTACTTCCGTGAATTTTGAATCAGTCCCCAATGCAGGGACTGCAGTCCCCACTGCACGTAGATTTATTTATTTATTTTATTTTAGGAAAACTTACAGCACAATTTGAAAGTATAACAATAGAATGAGCAGTAAAAGGCCATTTACAAGTTTCCACTGATAGAAATAATTTAATAATATTTACGCTAATACAAAGTAGGTACATAAACATATTATCTACGCCTAATCAAACGTTCTAAACTGTATATATGTAAAGCTAAAAAGATGTTTATGTTTATAAGATATCGACATTATCCCGTTAACAATGGAGATAAACGTCACTGTATCGAGATAAGAGATAAATACGTCGCTGTGATTGTAAACGAGTTTATCGACTTCGATAAAGAACCCGTGATACGGGGCCACACCTCATATTAGCCGACTAAATAAAAACAGTACTAGGTACCTATCTACGGGCATAAGATAATAAGATGAACAAATGTACATAGATACATAGATACCTATGCTGGTAAAATCATGAAAACAGATAGTACTTAATATTATTTCAAATTCTCTAACAACAGAATGTTCTTATCCGGGAAACTAAATCATAATTATTCAAGCTTGGTATCCATTGTTGCGGTGGGTCGCCGCTGGCTTTCCATCTATTGTAGTATTTCAGTGATTGTTCGCTTTCAAACTTTCAAATTGAATTACTTATCTGAAAAGTAGATAGATACTAAAATAGATGATGTGACAATATGCCTTGCCCTTTCCATTGAAGTTAAATACACAAAGAGCTTTTATAAGTTAAAACGAAAGTGTAGCCTATGTCCGTATTTCAGTCACAATAAGCCATTGTTACCCTGTCTATACATATCCACCAATCCGTATTTAGGTAAGTAGTTACACAGAGTGTTTTACTAGTCAATAACTTGTTTTTCAATGTGTATAAAAATCCGATTTGGCGACACTATATATGGTTAAACACACAAAATTGTTATTACCTATATACCACAAATACACAACAATTACAGTCTATGAAGAATATACCGGTGTTAATGTGTTTTCTGTGCTTGTATTCTATGGTATTAAACACCTTTATAGTCCCATTATAGTCGGTACACAACTACACACTACACACACAATCTAATTTAATCTTAATTACAGTGGTGTGCGTGTACTTGTAATTCTCATCAAGTTACTTGATATTTTAATTAAAGTAATAACGACGGAGATACGAAAGAAAACTTTTATGGCTTTTCAGTTTCATGGTAACTTAAAAAAATAACCCCGGACCGAAAAAGAAAAAGTATTAGGCCCGTTTTCGGCGTTTTAAAATAGGTAGCGTGTACCTAGATGTGTTAACAAGCGTCCTACCAACCACCCCATAGTAAACCATCATGGTGGGAAATAGTCTATGTTAAGAAGGATGTTTAGGGGAAGTACACCAAGGTTCCATACGAGGGAGCCCGGTGCAGGTACTAATACAAGATATGGACAAGTGGCATTTTTCTTGTCTCGTTTCGACTTCTCATAGACTCTTACTGTGCTACCACAAAAAACTTTAAACACCGTCTAACAAGTGTTTAAAACGAAATTTGACAGATTTTATAGGCGTTTGACAGCGCTAAACACCTGTTAGATACTGTCTAAGTTTTTGTGGTAAGGCCCTTATATTTTTTGCCTTGAGGCATAATATAGCACCCTCGAGGCAAAAAATATAAATAGCTTTGTAATTATTGGTCACGTTTAACCTTTTGCGTCCCGAATATCTATAGTGTCTGATATCAACGGATTCAATCGGTTAAAAATAAGATAAGTAAGATGATTTACTTACCTGTTTAAACGCAGCAGACGCATATTTAGGTATCCTGTTAAGGTTCTCAAAGTAGTTATAAACAAAGTCAAAGAACTAATTACAGAGCTGTCGTCAGAAAATAAATATAAAGAAGAAAAGAGATTGTTCGTTGCAATCTTCATTTAGGTACTTACCACTGCTTCTGCATTTTACATAAGTTGTTGTGTTATTCAGAAAAAATAATATGGTTATTATGAGTTTAGCGTGTCCCTGTGTATGTGTGTATCTGTCTGTGGCATTGTACTTCCTAAGTGCTCAAAGGAAAATTAAAAGTTTGTAGGATTGCATTTTGTAGGTCCGTTGCATGCGTTTGGCAACATAAACTATAGTAATAAATATTGCTATGCCGTAAGAATAATGCATATAAATTATTAGCATAACTTACAAATAACATTTATAAGTATATTTTCCAGTGTTGCAAAATTCCACTCTCTAATTATGCGGAATCATCAACATTCTGACGTCTGCCAGACTATAATCTCAAATTATCGTTCAGAGCACAAATTAAATTATTCATTATTAATGAAGGAAACAATCATAGTTTACTTACGTAATTGAAAAGCGATCTGGCAATGTGAACAGCTGAAATGAGGGCATGTCAGTGGTGGGGTTTTAGGTTTTTTGGTGTATGGTTCATAAAAGCACTTAAAATAACCATTGTTATCTTGCAACCAATCGAT
Organism: Plutella xylostella; assembly: GCF_932276165.1. Taxonomy (NCBI): domain Eukaryota; kingdom Metazoa; phylum Arthropoda; class Insecta; order Lepidoptera; family Plutellidae; genus Plutella; species Plutella xylostella. The sequence goes on from NC_064012.1 coordinate 15,476,353, forward strand.
AATTGTGTATTTTTTCTGTTATCAATAGCATTAGCACCTTAATTAATTAATTAATCATTTATATCTATAATTATATACATTATTCAGCTAGTAAAACTTTTAAAAGTTTCTTAGTTAGGAAGCTCGCTGAATAATAATTATTTAAAATATGTATACATATGTATAATTAATTATTTTTAAGCATATTTACTATGATGTTTGTCATCGAAATACACATGAGATGATATTCGTACACGTTCAAACGTACAATACAAGAGATAATGTTATGCATGTAGTTATTTGTTTGTGTTGTGACTGTGACGTTGTGGGTCCCGCAAACTGACCTGACCGCATTGTTTGGTGCTCATTAACAAAACAGCTCAGCTGAATGTTAGCAGACTCCTTGTACACTCAGTTTCATTAGTAGCTATACACTTTTGTACCTTGTCAAACTTACAAAATGTTATGTTTGAATGAATGACTGCGATCTACGACTTTCACAAGGTACAAAAGTGTATATCTACTAATAAAGCTGACTTTACAATGCGAAGTATATTGTTTGCCGACAACATGTAACAATTAGAAGTTCTGTTCTAACTGATTTTCTTCATAACTAAATTAGGAGGTTCCGACAATGTAAAAATAATGCCAATTCTACTCAATTTTTAAATCATTTAACGGAGAATTTGATCAAAGTATTTACGTTTTTTATTGGTAATAATCTGATGCTCTGTTAAATATACTTCAATATTGCCTAGATGCCTTGTGTTCCTTTATTGGCACTAAGACTTTTCACTTTCAATTTGTACATTTTATAGGAGCATGCAAACATAGTGCGGCTACCTTGAGTCATAGAGCGGAAACACCTTCGAAGCCTTCAACAAATTCCAGGTTCTCATTTTCCATATCTGAAATACCACGTGCAATAAGCCGTGCTATGTTTGCACACGCCATAAAGCCGGATACAGACTAACGTAATGCAACATGCAATGTAACAAGAAAGGAGCAATTCATAAGTGTATAGCGAAGCAAGCATACCTACTCGCTACTGTGTCTGTACAACCAAGCTCCTCAGTACAAATAATGTATCAGTGCTTCCGGAATGTGTATGGTTTCACAATATTACAAGAGCTTTGATTCCTTGCAAGATACAACCTGACAAAGTGGGCGAGTTCACCCAAATTAATTAGGAAATGCGTAGTGCCAAACGCTTATTGGACTTACAGCGATCAAGACAAAATGCGAGAAAGCAGACGCACAGCTAACAATTAGGCAAATTCTTTCAAAGGGCCCGACCGGAGAGTACATATTATCATACAGGTATAGTTTGTAATATATTGATGTGGGTACTTACATCTTTTTTATCTTATACTATTGTTTCTACAAGTACTAAAATAATTTGATTTGCATGTAACATTACTCTGTACCATTAAATAATCCACGTACCTCATTATAATACGGGCAGTTGGTGCTCTCCTTCACGCTGGTGTACTTCCTGACGTCCCCGACCTGGACGCAGACCACGGGGTCCATGTTGAGACCAGCCAGCTGACGGGCCTCGATCACCGTGACACAGACCTGGAAGTCTGCTGCCTTGAGAGCCGTCGGGCCCGCCGTGTCCAGGGCTCTGGGGGCAAAAAGGCAGATGTTGGGGAAAATACATCTTGACTGAGGTCAGTTTTGTAAGAGTAAGGCGCTGTGGCGTTTTGTGTACAGTTAAATCAGGACATGCTCAGCTGGTGGCTTATGGAGGGAAACCTGTCATGTGACCTGCGTGGTGGGAAATGGTACAAGTATAGGAACACTGTTTAGATTAGATCTTAAGGATATTATGCAAACAATGCTATTTCAGAGAGAGCCAGATGCAGGTCCTAACACTCCGCAGAGAATATAATAGAATATTATAGCACTAAGCCTATACGTCTCGAATAATTGAGAATCTTTATTGGAAGTCGGTTAAAGACAAACAACGATGTGTGTCGTTTCGCCACTACTCTATTGCTATTTAGGTCAATCTACCGAATATCAATAAAATATTATCCCAAAACTCGTATCGTTTCGTATTTTTCAGCCGCATAGCCTGAAAATTATTCAGATTTATGGGCAACCTGTTGTTATTACGCATATTTCTGTCGTATCGTTCGTATAATGGAAATTTATGATCGAATCCAGCCCTGGAATTTTGATTATATTCTTTTTGACGGCCATGTTGGTTTAGGCTCTGCCCTGACGAACATAAAGGGGTGATATACAATACAGCTGACGCGTATTTGTCTAATATACCAAAGATATTGTCAAAAGGCATGTGCTGGATGCCTTATATTATATTATATTATGTGTGTGATTACAGTGTAATTTACAAAAAAAAACTCAAATTATCGTTTCAGGCATTTTATATTGTAAAGTATCTTATTAATTATATGAAACCCATTATTTAATACAATAACGACATTTTAGGGAAGCTGTTTTATTACTAAAGGTATAGTAATATCTACCAGGTATCCTTAGAATACAATATGATCTCATAAATATCTATCCGACGAAATACCTGTATAAACCAAGACATATTGCAATGTTTCCTGTTTCTATGAATAATTGAATACACACATGGAAGCGTAACATATCTGAAGCTCTGTAATAATTGATGCTACGTCAGTTTATATCAATTTCTGTGGGATTTGATCTTAATTTTACTACTTATTTTCGTTCTTCGCAATTTTGCTTGTAGGCGCTACGGCGTAAGGCAGTTTACAGAAAAGAACCTGGAAATTTATAAGCGCTTACTTTTACATACTTTGCCGGACCAGCGCTGCTAAGCGCGGGAAAAATATCCATAGTAAAGTAAGTGCTTATAAGTTTCAGGCTTTCTTTATGTATATGGGTTTAGGGTGCTTACATAGAGACTGGGTTCCCTGTATCTACCCGTACCGGTAACCTGCTGTTTATCGTTCTGCGATTGCGCTAGAGCATTTCCCAGTTTTAAATCTTTCAGTTCGCATACATAATCAAGTTACTGGTATGGCTACCCTATCTACATACAGGGAACCCGGTGCTTTATATAAGAACCCTTAGGCATAGTTTAATAAGCTGTAAAAAATAGCTGTTATTTTCTAGCTGAATAGAATCACATTATCAGTTGAGCGCGCGATCAGTGTAAGGGAAAATAACCCGTTTTACAAGTCAATAGCTCAGCTCCGACTTACCCGACCGTTCCACACGATTACTTCCGTGCAATGCTACTTATTTTATATATATTATCCATCTTAAGGTGCACCAGCGCCAGAATTAGGTTTTGGCGCTGGTGCGCCACAGGTCGATGGCAGTCCCCATGGCCGAAATCGGTCGGAAGGTCATCAATATAAAATAGGTACATGGAAATAATACTTAATTCACTAAATATTGATTTTACGCTTATCTCCCCACTTCAGGCGTATGTAAGTTATTTTGACATTATCATTGTCAGGTATAGTACTAAGCAGTACCAATTACGATGTGTTGTGTATCAAATATTTCATGACATCTCGGATACATGTGCCTATTATAATATTTATGATATCTATGCCATACATCGATTTTTATGTTCGCGGGAAATAACTCTTAAGATATCAAAGATAGACAAAAATATTGTACGGACACAATCAAGACGGGACGGTGTTCTATGTTACTACCAATTCATATCTTGAAAAAAAATCATTATTTATTGAAAAAACCATATCGACACTATGTGATTTGTCACGTAGTGTCGACTGTTCGCGAGCATGGTTGCCTGGTATATATACGAGTCATCATCACGACCCATTACGTCCCCACTGCTGGGGCACGGGTCTCCTTCCAATGAAGGAAGGGATTAGGCCTAGTCCACCACGCTGGCCAAGTGCGGGTTGGTGGACCCCAACACAAGCAAGCTTGTGCCGAGAGAGTTATCGGGTAAGTGGGCAACCCGACTGTCAGATGTTTTCAAGCCACCAGAAGGCCTCTGACTAGGCTTAACGACTGCTGCCGAAGCAGCAACCGGGACCCACGGTTTAACGTGCCGTCCGAAGCACGGAAGCGTCCAGAAAAGCACCACTTGAAATTGGTCACCCATCCAATGGTTGACCGTGTCAGTTGTTGCTTAACCTCGGCGATCAGTTACGATCACTGAGGCCCGCTCGACTACGGACGCTTCATATACGAGTATGTGGTATGATTGGTAGATAACAAACGCTTTGATAGCAACGTATCACAGCACATATCCGGTGGAAAACCACCTAAATTGGCATGACTGACCCCACAGGAAGCCAATTCGTCAAAAGTTAATTACAACATAGAGCTTTTGGAAGTTGACTGTTATTTCTACAAGCCCAAAGTCCAGTTTATTTTGACTGATATGAAACCGGGAGAGAACCAGCATGCGTAGGAACCATATACTGCAATCTGAGAGGATCTAGAGATAATGACTATTAGCTGATTAGTAATTAAACTGAATGGCGATGCACTAGCCGTTAGGTACAGTCAACAAAAGAAATAAGTATACGCTCCAGCACAAACACTTTAATATTATTATTGTGATCTACCGAATGATGTTTGTGCTGGAAGGAAGGTATGTATTCTTTTACATCACTTTGAACTACACATTTCTACAAACGAATTCAGTCTCAAAGAAAAAGAAGTCCGTGAATAATTCCAAATGAAGTTATGTTAATAAATAGCTAATCATTGTAGGGAAAATATTTAAATATACCGTATTTATGTAATTGACACTCTTGTTTTCAAGTAAGTAAACTATACTTTAACAATTATATTTGACCTAAATAATTGCTGTGCTTTTAAAAGGTTTGCATGTGAGTCGGCGCCATACAATAGGTAAAAAGGCCATGTAGTACTCACAAAGTATAGACAGGTACAGAACTCAATTTTAGAAACTTTTGTATAACAATCTTTCTGGACGACTCTTTCACCACAGTGACAAATTCTAGGTCTGGTGTTTATCACCGATATGATAATAACGAGCAATTGTTTTTGCCACAAATGTAAGTAACAAGATAATGATATCGATTCTGAAGGCAGAAATTTTAAATTTAGCGATGTCAAAACCTTAATTTCTTTGTTTAAAATTCGACTCTATGATTGTTTCCGTAAATGTCATTTTATGCTAGCAATTTTTTTAGTTTGACAGCGTTAAAATTAGAATATCTGCCTTCAGAATCAACATCAATGAATTACTTATAATACACATGCTTCACTCAGAATAATAGGAGTCGAGTTTATAGTTCTTACATCTTTATTGTAATAATTTTGCTTATTTTACCCATTTTCACCTCAACTTTACATTCTATTAAATATTTTTATAGATAATATGAAAAGTGCATAACATGTAGCATTGTGTCGTCGACTGTACCTACACGTGTACTGTGTCAGTATAACAAGCCTTTATCGATTTTAATTATTGAGTAATTTGTAATGTGTGTGTCCTTGCGTCCCCAACACAATTATAACTACAAAATAACCCCACTGTCAAGTTGTTACTTACTCAGGCAATAATATTTATCGATAGGAATTGAAAGTCACTCAAATAACATATAACTAACGTTAAAACTTCTAGTGTTGAATATCGGGGTATTTAACACTAAAAATCGCATAACTTTTCAACGGCAGTCGATTTTGATAAAATAAGGCTAAGAGACGCGGTAGCATTATCTATGACCCAAAAAAATTAACAAGTAGAATATCGGATGAGCTGTTTGGGACGTACGTTAACACAGATAGATAAACACACAATAACACGTTAAACATGTAACACCCCTTTTTTGTCGGGGGTTACCTAATTAAAGTAATCGAAAACACTATCACTTTATACCACATAATATCCGATCTCTCTCTACCAAGTTCTCAAATATAAACCTCAATGTTCAGATAACGCTTAGAATAACTACGATTCAAAGATGAACAGAGCCAATAGTCGTAGCTATAACGATTATGCGTTAGGAAGATAGGATTAAAGTTATTATGCAGCATAACAATGTTTGTTTGCGGGTCACTTAGATCAGTTCGCTCGATTGCACTCTTTGTGCATGTTAACGGGATTAAACTTCCTACGAGTATTATTACGTAGCTTAGACACAACTCCTACAGGGCTTAGAGTTACAAAGGAGCAACAAATAGCTATTATATTCTACTCCATTATATTATCTGTGAGGGTGCATATAGGCACATATCTCTCGCGAATGGAACCTTTGTGCATATCCCCAACGTCTAAACTGCTTTCCTAAGCTTGGACCATTTCCTACTAGGCTGGTCCACTGCGGGTATAAACATATATCTAAATGGGGTTCCGCTCATCTGGCATAATCTTTATTGACCAAAACTTATTTCGCATAACTCGTATGATCTAAACGATTTTGGCCGAACCATCACTTTGCCAAGATTTATGTGGCATAAGGCTCGTTTCGTCTAAAATTCTTTAGACACAATCTTAAAACACCTAAGTTTCGTTTGCTCAAATTTATTTTCGTCTATACCTATGTATAATCTTGTTTATCCTAATGTTATCTTAATAAATAATATATTAAGTATGTACTAAATTCTTTAATCATCCAGTTGTACGATGTCCATGCGCCTGTCAGAATTGTTAAAATTAAACACTTGCCTGCTCCTTGGCTCACAGACGAAATTAAAGAACTGATAAGTCGGAAAGCTGCAGCAAAATCTAGGTTCAAATGTCGCCCTTCTGATCTAAATAGACAGAAATATATCGCTCTACGTAATCACTGCAATAAGGTGTGTAGGGATGCACAACGACGCCATATTCACGAATCTGTTCAAAATGGTGACCCAGCCAAAGTCTGGAATTTCCTCAGGTCGCTAGGAGTTGGTAAATCTCGTTCTGATTCTATTCCTAAGGACATAGACATTAACTGTCTTAACCAACATTTTACATCTTCAGTAGCCATGGATAGTGCTACTAAGCTACACACACTAAATTTTCTTTCCTCTATACCAACTCCTGACATTTCCACATTTGACTTCAGTCATTTTACTGATTGTGACGTTAAGAGGAGTATCCTTCACATCACATCGAACGCGATCGGTACTGACAGTATCAGTCGGAACATGATTCTTCCTATTCTCGACATTATACTCCCAGTTATCACACATATCCTTAAGTACTCCATTTCCACTAAAACGTTCCCATCCTCCTGGAAAGATGCCCAAGTAACCCCTTTACCTAAAAAATCCAATCCATCCTTGGCTGACTTCCGTCCTATTTCCATCCTTCCTTTCCTTTCTAAAGTTCTTGAGCGTCTGATCCATCACCAGCTTAACAGTTTCCTAGTGCGAAACAATTTAATGAATCCGTACCAGTCTGGGTTCCGCCCAGGACATAGCACAGTAACGGCTTTGGTGAAGATCACGGATGACGTTCGTCAGGGTATGGAGAATGGTGAGCTGACGGTGCTGTCACTACTCGATTTCAGCAATGCCTTTAATACGGTCGATTACGACATACTATTGGGGGTATTGCGCTCTCTTAACGTATCTCCAACGGTAACTGACTGGTTTCATAGTTACTTGCATGGGCGCCGGCAGCGGATACGCATTGAAGAGTCATTTTCTTCATGGTGCAGCACCTCGGCCGGAGTCCCGCAAGGTGGCGTGTTGTCCCCTCTTCTTTTTGCCATATTCATAAATAGTATTTCTAATAATTTGTCTTCTTCCTACCACCTTTATGCAGATGATCTACAAATATATAGCCAGGCTCCACTATCCGACCTCTCTGTTGTAATAAACAGGACAAATATTGACCTGGAACGTATACTTACGTGGAGCAACGACTTTGGTCTAAGGGTCAATCCAAAGAAAACCCAGGTGATTATACTAGGTAGCCCCAGATTTATATCCATGATCGACTTTGATTCCCTTCCTTTCGATGGTGTACGTATAGACTGGAGCAAAGAGGTCAAAAACCTGGGGGTGTATTTGGACAGATGCATGACATGGAAGAAGCAGCTGGAAGAAGTTAGTAGGAAGATGTTTGCATCAGCAGGATCACTCCGTAGATTGCGTAACTTCCTGCCCACGGCCACCAAAATTGAGCTTTCTCAATCTTTACTTCTACCTATATTAGATTATGCCGACTCGTGCTATCTAGATCTAACCGAAGAGCAATTAAATAAGCTTGAGCGTCTCCAAAACTTTTCCATAAGGTTCATATTTGGCTTACGCAAATATGACCATGTTTCCGAATTTCGTGCTAAGCTCAAGTGGCTCCCTATTCGTCTTCGCCGTAATACCCACATTCTTTCTCTTCTATACTCTATTCTCTTTAATCCAACCTACCCTCCATACTTAAAAGAGCGTTTTCAGTTTCGTTGTGAATCTCACAACCTGAAACTACGCTCTTCCCATAACCTCCGCCTCAATATCCCGCCTAATACCTCAAAATTCTACAGTTCTTCTTTCACAGTTCGCTCAGTCACTTTGTGGAATGATCTTCCGGAAACTATCCGGCAAGCACCTACGCTAGCCTCGTTTAAAAGAATGGTAAAGGAACACTACATTAAATCCATAGTCTAAAACTGTAATTGAATCCAATTTAACACTGTGTATGTATTTTTATTATATTTATATATTGTATGTATATTATATATTATATAGTTATTATTATATATGTATTATTATGTAATATAGTATGTACCTACCTCTGTTTAAGTATATTTGTAATATTTTAGTTAGTGTGTAGTATATTAAATAATCTACATTCCTATTTAACATGTACACTGCACCCAATCTTAATCTCTGTTTCCCTCCATCCAAAGGTTGTCTGGCAGAGATCGCTTTTAGTGATAAGACCGCCTTTTGTACCCTAATTAAGTTACATTTTGTTAATTTTATTATTCTGTTTTGGTGTACAAATAAAGTGTATTCTATCTATCTATCTATCTAAATGTACAAATTGAGGTATTTTTCTCCTACATCCCGAAAATCACGAAATTGTATGATCAAAAAATCGAAAGTTAACGACCAATATAATTATTACAAACCCCATGAGATCGAAACCTAAAAATAGGTGCGACGACGAGCAAAGCGAGGAGGAGCGTGTTAGGTGCACATGTTCATCAAAACCAAAGCGGAGCGCAGCGAAGCGGAGTGAAGCGGAGCGGAGCGTTTTCCAAACAGCGGAAACAATACAAGGCACCAGTTTGTGCTATGTAGGGAGACGCTCCGTCAAAGTTAAAGCCAAACGAATATTATTACTTTGTATAAACCTATGCCATAGCATTATTAGGCTATTCAAGATTTGGCCATACCATTATTAGGCTAAACAATGTTATGCGAAATAACTTTTTACTAAACGAGATTTATGCCATACGATTTTCGGCGTAACGAGACTTTGACCAAACGTTACCAATGTGCTTAATCTGGATATGCTGGTTTTCTTACGATGTTTTCCTTCACCGCTGGAGCGATGGTATACATTGTAATTGAATTTCAAAAAACTCATGGTACATGTCAGCGAATGTCAGGCATTTGAACCTACATCTCTGATGTAAGAAGCGGGCGCTTACCCGACTGAGCTACTACCACTCCAACAGATAGCTACAACATACTATTATACATACAAAGTACATGATAAGAGGAACTTTGTAAGCGTATTGTTTTAGGATAACGTCAAAATAATATAAAACAGGGAATACGTAGTTATTGCAATGTTTTCACAGGTTTATTGTTCTTAATCGGGTTTAAAGACTTATCTGCATGGTTTGGAAAGGGATAATAATAATGTTAATTTTAGTTAGCCCCACTTGCGCAGACCTGGGTTAGCGAATTAACTAGATTATTAATTTGTCTTGCATCGCTGAAATATGAGCGCTAACCTTGGGATAAACTCTTAAATATTTAACCCCCCAATATTGGAGGGTTAAGACGCTAACCCGGCTTACGTCAAAAGAAAAGGTTTTTATCAATATTCTTGTATTCGTTGGAAATGTTTGATTATGATGATTAACTCATCATTCTTATATTTTTCCCCTATCTAGCAAAGTAGCAAATGGTCCCACTTGTGAAATTAAGAGCACCATGGTGTGGTTACATACATATATGCTCAAGACTATGACTGTAATGTAGTTACTCAGAGGTGACTCACCCACTTTTCGCTGTACATTTTTGTACTCACGTGATAGGTCGCGAGCCGTATCGCCGCTTTTGAAAGAGTGCAATGCACTTTAGGGTACACATTTAGATCACGATGTTTTTTTCACCGTAAGAGCTATGGTATACATTTTTGGAGATATTGTGTAGAGTAGGTAGAAAATAATACTCAGAGTGGACAGAATAATAATAATTTATTTACAGAAAATAAGCCTACTTATACGCGCGGTGCTAACTTAAATACTCGTGGCGTTGGGAATGCACGGGGACTCGTTCCTTTTCTGCGCTGTCGGAGGCTCTCCTCTCCGAGCTGCCGCGGTAACGGTGGTGGTCGCTGCTGCTGCTTGCTTGAGCTTGCTGAACAGTTATTTTCGGAACTCCCTCTTTGTTTCCAGAAACAGCTCTTTACAGGGCTATCTTTGCTGTTATCTAAAGCACAACTTGCAACCGCGATGTGTCCAATAAAATCAATACTTGCTGTTGTTATTGGTTGAGTATTGCTTGCTGGTACGGTTAGATTGAAGAGAGCTGCTTATGATAAGGTTCTTGAACGTTTTGTGGTAAGTAGAATGTGTGGTAGTAAGTTGCCACACATTGTACTTAAATTCCAAAGAACTCATTGGTATGTCTGCGCTAGGATCCAAACACGCGCATCTTTTGTGTGAGAAGCGAGCGCTTACCCGACTGAGCTACCGCCGTTTCTTTTAATTTTTTTATAATTTTCGTAATGTATATCTACAAGGAAATCACAAATATGACACTTTGTAAACAAAATACAAATTACTGACAGATTGCGAAAATGGAAATAGAGAGGGATAATTTTATCCAAAAACGTGAGGTGAAAACGAGATAGAAGACAATGTTTTTTTACGGCAATAGAAACTTGGTCCCTTTCAGCCTGGAACGGGACATAGATTCACAGAGTGCAAAAAGAAACGTCAGGTTAGCTAACTCAGGGTTATTTTCCATTAGCGCAATCAAAAGTCCGGGTTAAAATTTTACAAAGTTAACCCTGAGTTAGTTACCTCTGAGTTTATATTTTTAACCCTGTGATCCACGCAAGTGGGCCTAGCTAGTTAGTTGATTGTCATAAAATGTCACAGGAAACATCCCTCGCTAAAGCAAGGTTACAAACAAGGTAAACAAGGCTAACAGATGCGCTCTAGTGTCTCGGTCACCGAAATACTAAGAAGAATTCTTCTACAAACAACACAACAACAACAACAAAAAACTCACAGTTTCCTCTTCCTAGGCGTGTCACTCATTCCGTGCACCGACGGTATGTCATCAGACGACACGGAGGTCTGGCTGATCGGGCGGTCGGGCTCGCTGGACGGGCCGGCCACTGGCTCCAGGAGAGCCAGCTCATCATCGTCCCGGGGCCTCTGCTTGCCCAGTCGGATGAGGCTGCGCATGTTGCGCAGGGTCGAGGTTCGCTTCCGACCCTCGGAGATGGTGACTACCTTGTCGTTGGCCCCCATTGAGAAGCCGCGGCTGTGGAGGGTAAGAAGGGTTAGGTGGGAATGCTAAAAGATGTTTTTTTTTAATCTTTGGGTTGGTTTACGTGTTTTTACTATCTGTTTCGATTAGAAAGTTGGGAATACTACAAGATGTACGAATTACTCAAGTCTCCAGGTTACGAGTTTTAAGTATTATCTGTTTCGATTAGAATACTAGAGATCAAAAGTAAAGTAAAAGTCAATAAAAATAAATAATATTGACCAATTTTATTTAAGACACACTTAGGTATATCATTGACTTTCATGACTTGTGTTATGTCAAAAAACAAAAGGCGAAATTATGCCTACAAATTAGCCTGTGTTAATATTATTATAGGCATGTTAAAGCTCCGGTGTTTGTTCAAATGTGCCTCCCTGTATAACCGGGGGCGAGTTCGCTTCCAATTTGTTTGTTCCTCCCGGGACTCGAATATCTGCCTACTGAATTAGCTCATTTTATGGCGCGGATTACACGGTAAGCGCGCTCCGTGCAATGTTGGTCTGTTTTCATTTTCCTCGAAATCTAATGAACTGATTTTGATTGATTCAATAGTTTCAGATCGGTGACGGCGTAACGGGCGTTTTCGGGCGTAACGGGCGTTTTAGTGTTAGCTCAATTCCTGGCATGTATTTATACATCTTAATTATTTTATGTAGTGGAGATTTGAATTAAAATACTGTCATTGGTTCTTACACTAAAATAAATCATAGTGAAATCTGTAATGATATTCTACTCGTCCTATGTATAATCTAGGCACAAATGTATAACGAAAATAAAATATTGCTGATATATTTCATGATTACAGTATACTATGCATTACGTTATAAGTTGACCGTGTGCACTGCAAAGCCAGACGGGTTACACTAGCTTACGAAAACCTAAGTTTCGGAGCCCTGCTTCGCTAACCACGACTTTATCTCTGTGCTTTATAACTTTTTTTTTGTACAGCTGGTATAACCCTCCAGGGCGGTTGGCGTTTGAGCTCCCTATTCAAACGATTCCGGTTTCCAGAATATACAAACAAACAAACAGTCAAGTCTAATGCACAAGATTCTTTTGGGTTTCAGATAAAAATAACGGAGCAACGAGTTTCTAACATAGGTTTTCACTAAGGGAAACAGAAAAAACACGTCTTTATATTTATGACTACCTTATTGTGTAGTGCTATGACAGTGACCTAATTAACCTTCCCTAGTGGACTAGCTGTAAGCTGAAACCGGCCAAGTGTGGGTAGGACTCGCATACGAAAAGCTCCATATTTTAATATACTTTTAAAGGTTTCACTTTAATTATAATGTAGGTTCGGTGTAGTTACACTACATAATGTATGGTCTAAACTAAATTCAACTGAGTTCCTTACAGGACCGTTTTTCATGTTGCTACCTAAGCACATATTTTAGTTCTGCTCATCACGTTATCCCTATAAGTCCTGCAGAATTTAATTTTTTTTATAATAAACCGACACGAGAGTTAATCAAAAACCGATATCGACAGAATTTTTCATCTATCGGCTTTAAAATACATGTTTCCAAAAGTTAGTAGTTTGCGTACCTTAGTCACTCACTAACACGACATAAACCAAATGGCATATATCTCTAAAGTCTTATTATAAAGGATCGCCCATTTTATACTTGTTGTAAGCTGTGTAGCTCCTGTATCTTTATTTTCTCTGTGGTGCAAATCGTATCTCGGGCAGAATAGATTTTATGTCAACTGGGAATGGGGAGTAACGCGTGTGAATTTGCCGCTAGGGGCGCTGGTGTCGACTGAGGTTAAGTGACATTTTACTTTTCATATAATTTGTTTGGCGGGCTTCGTGATAAATTATATTTTCGTTCATTTCCCTGTTGAAAAGTGATCTCTTTTCGCGAAATTATCGCAAATATGGATTATTTATCGATGAATGTGCACGCTTTGAAAGCTGAATTAAGGAAAAGAGGCGCATAAATAAGCGGTCTCAAAGAGCAGCTAATTCAGAGGTTAGTTTGTTTACTGTTTACAAACTTATTTTTTACGAAATGTATGCTTGTTTGCTTAGGTAACAGCTATGTTTTTGCTTTTTACAGACACCAAGACTATGACCGTAACAGTAACTTGGTTGTTAACGTAGAGGACAGCATCATACAACAAAATGATTCAGTGTATACTGTTGAGTGGCCTTAAGAAACTTTGTATAGCAGTGTAAACACTAAAAATGAAACTCCAGATCTAGATATTGTCACCAATGAGTAACTACTTTGGAATTTATGTACAGTGTACGTACATACCATCGCTCTTACGGTGAATGAAAACATCGTGATAAAACCTGCATATCTAGATTTTCGAACCCATCAACCTGCAGAGGACCAGTGTGGTAGGAAATGGTCCAAGCTTAGGAGTGGAGTTTAGACCTTAAGGCGGACATGGACAAAGGCTCCATTCGAGTGAGCTAGGTGCAGGTACTGACACCCCCACAAATAATAGAATACTTAGTATACTATACTACCATTATTGAGTTTCAACTAACAACTCAACCAGCATTCATTGTGTGGATTACTAATGTGTTATATTTTTTGTATAGCAGTGTGTTTAAACGGAGAGGATAAATAAAAGTTAAATCAGTGTGTAATTCTTTTATTTTTAGTGTATTTATTAAATGCCTAATCCTTATTTACATTATGTTCTTTCTGAAATTGGTTATAATGATTTTCACAAACACGAGATTATCGGATAATAATTATTTCACAAGCCACTGTTTTAGAACAGTTTTATCACTTGGTAACATATGTCCTCCTTTTCTTTCCCAATATAACGGATCTGAACAACATTGCGGCATAGTAACTCGATATGATGATAGTTATTTTATAATTAATAAGCTTATAAGATTCAAGATTTAAAAACTTTATTTGGCGCCAATTTGATAAAGTCGCCTTTGATAAATTTGACAGCTATGGTACCTCTTTACCTCAGTCGACAGTGGCGCCAACTGGTGAGCAAAAAAACGGTAGTCCCCATTGTATCTCTCTTCCTGAAAAGAGTAGATATCGTACTTCGGATGTACGTTATAATATATCGTACGTATGTACCTATAACAACGCGCAATCCAATTGATTTAATATGTGTCTCCTTTACTGACATAATACGAGAAGATTTTTGTACTATTATAAATGAAATTGCAGACTAATTACAGAGGTAGATAGATAGATATTCATCCAAATCTATTCAACATTTCTAAAGATATGAGCGCATTTATGATTATATGTTATTATATTTATTTGGAGACCACTCATAATATATGAATAGAAGGAATAAATACGTATCTACATGGTGCTCTGAGAGTATTGAAGTAGTTGAGTCAGTCAAGTACTCGGAATAGGTCCACGGCAGTCACATAATGGGCACTTACTGTAACGAGCATCAACCACGTTTCTTTCTCGGTTCTTGAATGTAGCTCTACAGAAACATACTGCAATGGCTGAGAGAATGCCTCTTTGATGCCGTCACAGCGTTCAAACACCTATCGGCAGGTTTATGTAGGTAGGTATAAGTAATCTTATTTTGTTATCTTAGTCTTTTGTATTCTCATGTTTTTTTCTTCTACCTCAACCTAACTCTGTTAAATGTATATTTTTAATGTTTGTTTGTTTGTTTTTTATATTCTATTATATACTATACCTACTATAGGTACTTACAGACATAGTTATCACGACTGTATTCCCCGAAACGATAGTTAGGGGGACTAGTCAGCAAGCTACACGCTTTTCACTGTACATTTTTGTAACCACGTAATACCACGGACTTTTTTGATTGACTACATAGCATTGCAATGCTGGCCTAATTTCACACCATTCGGTTAGGTTAAAAATACCTCGGTTTGGTTACATGTTGCACCGTTAAGGTTAGTGAGTGTCCCACCATGCTAAATCACGGGGTTAACTCCCTTGATCGGGTGATAAACTTGATTGCTGCTGTGGGGTTCCGCTAAGACTTGGTTAAGACCGGTAACCAGGCAACGGGTTGTTTATTTGTCACTCATTCTGTCAAGATTCAAGATGGAAAAATGAACATAGCTTTTGATAAACAATATACGAACTAGATGTTGTGTGACATAAGAAATTAAGCGAAATACTGTCTGGGTTTTATATAATGTCAAACCGAGATAAAAAATTAAATTTAATGTCCTAACCTAACTTGGAACCGCAATATAGAAACACAAATTGATGGCCCTACCTGGAAATCGAACCTGGGATCCCTGGGTGATGAAGCTGAGCTTCTACCACTAGACCACAGAGGTAGATTCAAGAAGTTAAACCTAATGACTTAATGAGAACTATTGAATGAAGTGAAAAATCTTCTAACAAAATATTTTAAAATAAGACCTTACTTAGAAATTGATATGTTATTTCCCGAGAAGTTTCTTTTGCACTGACACTCCATCTTGTTCGTTGTATTGTTTTTCAAAGGGCATGGCGTAATAATATTATTTTCAATGACGGATGTCAAAAAACAACCTCGGTAGAAATAGTAACCATGGCAACCTCAAAACCAAAAAGTTTGGTTGTTTGAGGTTGTTTGAAATCACAGAGACATAGACAACAAATTTCAATGAATATGACAGAATATTGAGTGAAGTGTGAGGGAAATGAGTGAATGATACACATAATGCTGGATTTATGAATGGTCTGTTAGATTTTCGTCGTGGGACTCAACCAGCTAACAAGGGTAATAATCCTTAAACGCGTCGTCAGCAAATCCGCTATTGAGACTGTAACTAACAGAATCATGAGAAACCAGGTCTAAGTGCGGTTAAATGAGCGTTCTCAATCAGCGGTATTTATTGATTCCAGTTTAGCTTTTTTGAAATAAAAGTAGGTTGTTGAAGGTTGAACGAATTTGACGAAATATCCGAATATTTCACTAAAAGTGCAGCCATACATATATGACTTCACCGATTCTGTATTATTTAATCCCTTAACACCAGAAATGGTAGAAAGAGCTTAGCTTATATTTCTCACTTAAATAAATCTACCTAACCATGAACTACTTAAGTCCTTAACATCAACAAAGTAAACCATTGCAGAGCTGCATTCCATACTCAAGTTCATCATACTATTACAATATCATTGATGGCTCGGCATAAGAAAACAAATTACATACCTACTTCCCCCATAACAAAACACTGTCCTCGACCTTCCTCTTCCAGCTACCTCTTTTTCCTGAAGCCCCGCATTTAACCCAACAAATTGAATTGAAAGCAGAAGTTTTGTCGCACCGCGTGCAACCTCATACATATTTGTTTTGATCAACAGTTGGAAAACATTCCCCGACTCGACAAATACACAGAGTTGGCGGCTCTCCGCTCTTACATCAGCGGGCGTTTTTAGCATTCACTATACCGTGAAATGGGGTGAATGGGGATGGTTTTCAACTTTGAGTGCCAATTTCTAATGAATTTTGTACTAACAACTTTTAGTTTACCATATTAAAAGTTTAGTCTTGACCTGTATTTTATGAAAATGCATACGAAAATCTTTGATGGTCAGCCAATTTTATGTAAATTTATAAAATATATGATGTCCCTATTCATACATGTATAGGGGTTAATCGGGACGGTATTGAGAACAATAGAGAAATATAGTCATGGTTGTCACAACCCCTAAATATTTTTTTTCAGTAATATGTAGTAAAATGTACACTATACCTCTACATATTTCATTGCTTTCCTAGTTAAAACTTTAAAATCAGTTTTTGTAAAATTAGGTATATATTTTAAAAAAATACCTGCAAAAAGTACCTAAATGTCCCTAAACATCGAACTAGAAAAAAGTTTTTTTCTACTTGGATGTTCCTAAGTATAAAAATTTATTAACACACTATTATGTAATAAAGAAATAATTTTATTGTATAAGTACAGATACTTACTGGCGATATAGGTAAGTGACAACCCTATCAGTCCCTATCCCTATCCGTGCTTTAGTGTCCCTTTTCATACAACTACGTCCCTAGTTTATGGGACTCTTGTCCCAATTCACCTTACAGTCGTCCCAATGATATCCTGTAGGCGTCTCTATTACCCCCATTTTTAGAGAAATTTACCAGGTCTTATTAATTTTCAATTTAAACTAAAATTAATAAATAAAATCGCAGTAACTTATTTAAATTGGATAGAAAACAAAATTACTTTTCTAATTTAGTACGATTTATCCAATAAAAATAACATTTAACGTCTCTTTTTCCAAAGTTTCTGAGGAACAAAATTTCGACCTTGTGAATGGCGAACTTCAGATGTATTTTTTTCTCACTTGTAACCATCTTCACGTCAAAAAAGTGTTACTATCAACAAAAATCAATTTTCTACTTTAAAAATCATAAAAAATCTGACCATTATCATTTAATTTTATAGTAGATTTTCTGCTTCAATTTCGTTCATCGATAATATCCCTATTGACCCCTGAATTCCTATTCACCCCGTTTTACGGTACTTGTTTGCGCGGAAAAAGAGGATGTTATTTTGAGATTTACCGACTGTATCCACACACTTGTTAAGGTTTATAAATGAGGTTTACCCCTATATGGTTTGTGTTCCATGATGGAATTACTGAGTATGTTAGTAGTATTGCTATATGCATATTGTTATGTACCATGTTATTATGGCCATAAGTACATGATTTTCATCGGATTTCCTTATACATTGACAGATTTGATATTCAATAACATAAGTATATCTTTTTCACAAAGTCTTCCCCAGAATTATTTACCCTTCTTCACAGCTATGGTGAGAACAAGCTTTTTTCATTGTAAATATTGTAATAACAATAAACTGGTTTGTTCACTAACTTTGCAAAAATATTAAAGTGAAGCTCATATAACTTTAAACTTTCATAGTTTGATGGAACATTTTTATTAAGGCACTTTATGATGCAAAAGTTTTTTAATCTAAACTTAGAGTCTCACACACGTGTTTTATTTTCTATTCTGATCTAAAATGTCTATGAACTAACGTTGACAACGTTTAGTAGTTTAAAGGCGGCAGTAGTTAGCGTGCAACACCTTCGGGATTGTATAATTACCCGATTTACACGTAATATCTCCAAACAAATACTAAAAAGTCGTATGTGTGCCTTGATACTAGCAGTCACTGTCAGGTAACTCAAATTAATAGTACAATGGCATGAACTCAAGCTATATGTATACATAAAGTAAGTATGTGTAATTGTGTACAAGCCATAACATTGTTGACATAAAGATTTACCGCAGAGCATAAATATATTTAATGATAACATTTAAAAGGCGGTTTGCGTCCTACCTCGGTGATATTACGGAAGACTTTTACAAATATCATTTAATCTGAGAGAGATAGACTGTATTTATTATGGCCGTAGAAATAGGTGCTTACCTGGCTACATACTACACACACAACCACATTTATGTAATATTAAAATATCTGGAAGAGTATTAGGTACTGACACTGCGTGTTAAGGGTAGGTTTACATAGTAAGCCGAAAGGAGTTGATTCACTATCAGGAGTATCAGGGTGTCATTCTTATCAAAATTCGAAGAACCAAACTTATTCAGGTGAGAACGACACGGGCAGAGTCACTCTCTTTCAGCTTATTGTACTACTTTTGCAATAACGTGATTGAGATTCAGTGCATTGTATTAACCATTATACTGATGTCGATTCTGAAGGCACAAATTCTAATTTTACAGCTTTCAAACTATACTCACGATCAAAGAAACCGTTCCAGTTACAAAATTATGACACAAAACTTCTCTAAATGTTTTAAACATTGAACAAAATATTTACGATAGTAGTTAGTAATATTTTATTAAATATCTCAGAAGGCTGGAGTAGTTTAGTTAGTGCTTTTCTCACTGGAACTTTATCATTTCCCGTGGGGGTATGTATAATTTTTGCCAAACAAAAAATAGATTTACAGAAACACTAATCAAACACAAAATATAACCATAGTATTTGCGCCTTCAAAATCGTCATCAAAATGTATGTCAAATCAAAACTCACCGCAGCAGCCTCTTCCCAGCAATCTTGAGCTTGCGGGCCCTAGACTCATCGCCGCTCTCAATATCCACCACCCACTCCTTGCCGCGCTCACTCTGCATGGTCCTCTCCACGCTGGCGATGTTCCTCTCGATATCCTCAAGGGTATTCTCCTCATCTTCAGAGGGGGCCGAGCCGGAGCTGCGGCCCGACGTGTGCACTGAGACTCGGGACCCCTCGAGCGAGTGGCGCGAGATGACGTCATCAGGCATCATGATCTCGACTGATGGGGACACGTAGATGACGTCCATGTCCACGAATACCTGGGGGGATAAATGAGGTTTTAAAAAAGAAAAAGATGCTGAATATTTTTTTATAATATTACGGGAAGATATCGGAAAGCCAACCAGAGGTGAGCTTTGAGAGATTCCTATGTGCAGCAGTGGACTGCTATAGGCTGATAATGATGATGATGGATTGATGGTATGAGGCAGAAGTATTGTTATGGTAGCGTGGCCTAGAACTTTTTTTTACGTGGTGGCGTAGAAATAATATTTATTGGATTGACTAAGACCACAAAACGCACAAAACGATACATTCTAATGAAATGTAACAACTAGCTAGAATTTTAGGAGATTTTTAGACTTTAACAAAAAGATAGACTCTTTGGCTTGCATTTATTTTAAAACACCTGCAACTTATTTTATTATACATCTGGAAGAAAGACTTGTGCCACTGGTATGCTTCACATTTTATGGCGAATTCGGAAGACTCTAAACTGGGTGTGGACAGAGTCAGGTTGCGGTGAAATATACGGAGGTTGTGTGGAAAAACTTTACGATTACTTACACGAAAGAAGACGAAAGAGTAGAGTTTACTGGGCCATGCCGGGTGCCGAGAGGGTTACTCTATATAGAACGAGAGCTGTTGTGCAATCGGCACGTTGTATATGTCGCAGGCATCTGGTTTAATCTCCTGTTTGATTGAACCGCTAGCCCGTTCATTGGATGACGCTGCTTAGTTGTATGACTAGGCCGAACGTTGATTGCACAAGCGTCACAAAACGTCCAACTAGTTAGCTGACTTAAAATCAGTCAGGTGGTGAACAAAACAAATATGGCGTCTAACAGCTAACAGCTGACACACAAAGCACCTATATTGTTAGTTTTTTGCAAATAAATTAGCTTTAAAGTGCGTTATTTGTGTTAAAATAGTGTGACAACATGGATTTACCTATTATTACGCCGCGGGCGGATAGTTTCAAAGAAAAAATTGTGGCGAAACTGGATAATTATGAACAACAATATGAAGGTACGTTTATTGTTATTGTTTAGTTAATTTGTGAGATAAGGTCATGTTCACCATAACCAGACATTACAAAGTTGCTATAATAGTATAGCTGGGATATGTATGGGATATATATCCCATTTAACGACTTCGCTGAATGACGTTCAGTCAAGACGTCGAACGTTACAATCAACGACTTGACGAGTTGTCCTTTAGTCATACAACTGAATAGCGCCATCCAATGAACGGGCTAGTGGTTCAATAAAACAGGAGATTTAACCAGATGCCTGCGACATATACAACGAGATAAAGTCGTGGCTCACGAAGCAGCGGTCCAAAACCGAATTTTTCGTCATAAAGAGTAACCCCCTTGTCTGCTCACTATACTGTACTGTACATTGTAAGAATCATTACGGTCACGAAATTGCACCTGAATTCTCTAGAAATTCTTATCGTGCCTCATGTCCTGAATATAAATTTTAGGATATTTACTATGCTGAGGCAATATACATTATCATGTTTGTAATGTTTTGAAATTTAATAAATGTGAAAACCACAAAACGGCCGGTTGATATTTTCAAGTTGATATGATAAGGGTCACGCAAAAGCGGTAACGAAACGAGGAGCATTACTTAATCTCTTATTAAATAATAATAAAAATAATACAAACTAAATCAGTTTCATTACTCTAGTAAGTACAGAAAAAAATAGGCTTAAATTTTTGGCTACGAGAACGCTGCTACGCGCTACGCGGCTCGTAGCAATTACAAACATGGCGTAGCGCTACGGCCGCTACGAGTTTCGTAGGCCTATCGGGAGGAGAGGAGTTTATTTATTCCGTTATTCGCCAATGAGAAAGGATAATTAGTAATTACAGTGCAGAGATTTGATTTGACGAAATAAAGCTAATGCTCTTTTTTAACTCCTTTCCAGCCGAATGTCACAGATTTAAACATATTTAGTTTGGGGGTCAAATGAAAATGTTATTATAAATATGAAATGCAATCACATAATGAAAAGCATATTATTATAATGGATTTGAATTATAGGTTATTATTTGTTTTAAATGTTATTTTATCATGTCCGTACCCACACAAAATTATAAATCAACGTCTGTTTTCCCTCCGCTCAGTGGTGTAAATATAGATACACGCTGTATAAGCGACGGTTATACCTCGATGTGTGTTTGTTAGTATGAATAAATAAGCGAAACGTTAGCTAAGCTTGCGGCTGGGTACATATTTACCTGCTTTATATATTCTACCTGGCTTCATTTGTATGAAGGCCTAACTATTTACATAATATATGAATTTGAGGTCAGTTTGGCTGTAATTTTACATAATATTTACCACACGTGTAAATAGATGTGTGCCTTTTGATAGATTTTATGTTAACACGCTATGCATATTTTGTACCTAGAAGTATGTACCTATACAGTCCATAGAACAACGCGGACTAATGATACAGTCGGATGACTAATCATCTGCTGACAGTATAGAAGGCAACCAAGAGACAATATATCTTAAAACGTTAGTTAAATAATACGGTATTTCTCGCGCCTTATTACGGTTTACAGGGTGTTTTAACCGACTTCAAAAAAAGGAGGAGGTTCTCAATTCGACGGGATCTTTTCTTTTTTTATGTATGTTCACCGATTACTCCGCCGTTTATGAACCGATTTTGAAAATTATTTTTTTGTTGTATTGGGTTGAGCTCCCAAGTGGTCCCATTTTTTATCAGAATTTTATCTCACCCCCAAGGGTGGTTAAAGGTGTAAAAACAGGGTATGAATTTCCATTTTGGGCACATATTAACCGATTCTAATGAAATTAAGAACGTAAATATAGTTCTTATAACAAAAAAATATGATGGTAACCTTGAGCTGATCTGATGATGGAAACGGAAGGCAGTCAGGGGAACTCCTCAACGGTATATAGCAACTACTTCGTGTTTAGGCTTGAATGATTTGTATTGATTAGTAGGACTTTTTGGTATCATTTTCACCTTACTTTTGATTGAAAATTATTGCAAATAAACTAAAAACTATAAAATAAAATAATAATTAAAAAACCGACTTCAAAAAACCACTAAAATGTAAGAAATAATTTAAGGTTACATTTTAGTGGTTTTTTGCAGTCGGTTTTTTTTTAATTATTATTTTTCAATTGGTTTAATTAGCTGAAAGAAGGTGACTTAGCTTGAAATTCTGGAGCAGTTGTTCTTAGCACTAGTAAAAATCCACGTGACCAAAAAAGTAGATAGTGGAAAAGATATTTAAAATAATCCCGTGAGTCCGGTCTTGTCGGGCAGCATCTATAACACTAATGAAGACTGATGATGCTACATAAAAAGATATACATGTACGTATACGTAATATTGTTGAGACTAGCAATAAACACACTAAGAAATTACTAGAGATAGCGCGGACGCGAGGTTGTTGCTCTTATAAGTGCCACTTAATTGGAGAGGGCTGTACCTCGTCTTAGAAGGCAAAGTGGCCCTCCAATAATGAATTTACCTAGATAGCACTTACCGAAGAAGATTTTTTTTAAACAGTGGTATTTACGAAAGCCTTATTTCTTCTAAACAGAGGGTTAAAGCTGTTATAATGTGTAATTCGCTAATTACATAAAGATAAATTGTTTCTATCATGTTAGTTATCTAGAGTGTATGTTCCCCTGAGGCCTCAAGAAACAGGGCAAATTAAAAGAGTAGGCGGTGATTTGATCAAGAGCCGAGTCTCTGACTGTAGAAAAAAACAGTGGGAACCAAAAATTACCCTACTTACATAATATTGTATTGACTTTAGTAGCTACAACAAACTCTGTGCCTACAGAAAATTTTGAAGATATTAAGAACCATTATTACTGACTGAAAACCTGAGTAGCTATATAATTATTTAAAAGTACATTTCTGTGTTTCATTATACTTACTCACGGCCAAAGGACGCCAACAAGCCTTTTGTCCAAAGTAAACATAAATATTAATACATATTCGTTATGTACCCGACTTCTGTGGACCAGAAAATGCCCGCAAAGTTTGTATTGTATTTTTAAAGACTGCGATCTAAAACCCGGTCCTCATTCATAACAGTCTGTAAAAATATAAAAGCCAACCATGAAAATTTTTGGGTTCATGAATTATACCAAAGAGTTAATTTAGGAAAGAAGTTTCAAAGTCATTCCAGTTGTCTAAAAGCATTCTTAACTTATGTTTCCGATTATTTCATCTATTGTATCGACTGTACTATAGATTATTTTGACGCAATAGCAAATAATTAAACATATGTATAAACAAATTTTACGTAATAAGGCACTGGACAGGGGTAAACGGCAATATCTTGTGTGGGAGGCTAAGACACAATTTGGAAAGCTGCAACAGCGGAAATAAGTAAGTTCTACATTTACCATCATTATGAATTTCTTTCTCTTTAAAAATACGATAAATACACTGGCAAGCGATAAACAATTGCCCTTAAATTGCCTACACGAAATGGCCACAATGTTGTAACACATTGATTTTAATATTTGAACATTTAATTTAAAATTTACGTTTAAGCTGGTAAAATTAAATTTAATTTAAAGTTGGTTAAATGTACTTTGATATTGCAGTAGGCGTCATTAAGCTAGCTTTTTCCGTTTAGGAGTAATTTGGTGCTATTTTCACTGGAACTTTTTCATTGCTGATGAGTGTACGTACGGTCAGGTGCAAAGAAACCTGACCCCCCTCTCATAGTAACAATGCTTCTGAGGGGGGTCAGGTTTTTCTGCCCCTTACTGTACCTATGTACTTTATATCCAGTTAATCAGTGGCTGAACTCCTCTAGAAACTCACTTTAGTCACATGGTTTATTATGACGCAATCTTTATTCATAATATGCCCTGCGTGCCGTGTCTCATACCATATGAATATAAATTGAAAACCGTCAAACAGATTTTCTTGTCAAGTTTCAAATATTTATGCAGAGCAAGGTAAATACATTATACTCAAAAAATAATATGAAGTATGAAAATATGTAATGCAGCTAGATACAGTCAGAGTTACGAGATCTGTATAAATATAAACATTTGTAGGTAACTTAAAATTTAATAAAACTCTAAGGGCCTGTTCCACAATGTCTGGTTAGTGGCTACCTGTCGGATAAAATACATACTGTCACTGTCTAAAAAATAATGACAGAGAGTGACAGCATGTATTTTATCCGACAGGTAGCCACTAACCAGACATTGTGGAACAGGCCCTAAATCTAAAAACTGAATAACCCCCCACCCCCCCCCCCTCTCCAACAACAGAACTCCAGAAATACCGCCCTTCATACCTACCGAACTATCTTTTTAAAACTTCTTAATTTTCAACACCAAAATGGCCTCAAATGCACCATAGAGACGTATTATTCTAAACTCCTTTGTTCGTGACATTGGCCGACGTTTTGAGGCGTCGTTGCCCCATTTCCCAACTTATATAAGGTAACGGGTCCATATTCCGAGGTAAATAACAACATTTGAAAGTAAGTAAGAAAAATAAGCATTTGTAACCATCAATATTGATGTGAAATATTGTCTTCTGTAAGAATATACGTTAAATTTTATATTTCTTAACACAGATTCATTGATAACACATTAATTATACTTAAAAAAATATAATTTATTACACATGTCGATTTGCCCTTATACCGAGGTAGGATTAGGCAGCGTTCCCACTACGCCGGACCGGCAGATCTGCCGCGCCGGTAAATCTGCCGGAAGAGCTAGTGGCTGTACAATTTATATGAAGCTATTCACATTATCCCGGGTCCGGCATTTTTGCCGAGCCCGGCATTTCTACCGAACGTTTTGTCACTACGAATCTCCGGTAGAACGACCGGGCCCGGAGTAATGTGAACGAGTTTGTGCCGGTATCTGTCCCCCGCTCGCCCCGCTCGTGCTCCCCTCGCCCCCGCGCGCAGGTCCAAATTCAACTGAAGACTGTCTGAATTTCTTCCGGGATCCGATGTAATGTGAACACTCTGTCCGGTGTCCGGTTTTCGGCAGATCTGCCGGTCCGGCGTAGTGGGAACGCTGCCTTATGGTTTCTTCCATATACCTACCGAGGTAGCCTGTTCCATATTCCGAGTTAGTCCTGTCAGTGGCTCCATGAGTGTGGCCATGAACATAAGGAAATTACAATCTAAAATATCGATATACTTTTTTAACCCTAAAGTACTCCAAATAAATTTAATTATTCTAAATAGTAGTTGAAAATAATGAAAAGAATTAAATACTCTCCATTTATATTGGTTTTCGTGATAATTTCTATTATTTATGTAACATTTTCATAATTCATTATTGCAACTGGTAACATTGGCTAGAAAAAATATTCATAATGCTTCTATGATGTTCTATGGACTTTTCCAAGAGATTAAAAAAAAAATAGAGTAGAGATGGGGTAAATTGATGAAATAGTGACAGTAATCGAATATAATCGATTATTGAACTCGAATGATTTAAACATTTTTTACTATAGTTTTTATCTAAGTAAGGTCTAAAATTTTTCCAGGATATTTTATGTTCTTACTTAAATGTTTAAAAGTTGATGATACGTAATAAAAGTAGATGTGTAAGGGATGAGGAAAAGTATCGAATACATACAAAAGCCAAATACCTTATCAGTACTAATTTCCGATGAGTACCTAATGTATTTACCATAAACGAATATGATTATAATAAAAGTATCTACCCAGGAATCGATCCAGCATCGATTATTTTTTCATTCAAGCATAGGTCGGAAGCAAGGAACATTGCACTAGGTACATCTCTATGGCGCATGCGCGCTGGACTGGAGGCGCGCCGGCCGCCGGCGCCATGTTCAATTTTCCGCCGAAAAGTTTGCCGCTATTCTTTGAAAGTATTTTTGTTAAGTCTTTACATTAGAAAACAAACATCTTTTATTAAATTATTATGTTTGTATTTGCAATATGCAATTGGAAAATCGATAAGGTAAGCTTGTGTGCGAATTATTTTAGGAAATTACGTAAAATGGAAATATTTTTATGTTTTTATCAGTAATTTGGCATCAGTTTAGTTACTAACCTAGGTTTTTGTTCTAGCGTTTTCGTTTCTAAACTCACTAAGTTTTGTGAAAATGGGTACCAACTTATAAGGATAAGCTTAATTCTGTCAACTATCCATACAATTTACCTACTTACTTTATTTTTCAGTGACAACAACAAGAAAATGAAAAAATCAACCAGACCCCTAAACCAAACATGAAATGCAGTATACAGGACATTCATTTATCTGGGAATTCTGGGATAACAATATTACAACGGCCATCAGACCTCGAAGTAGAAGGATAATGGAAATAAAATACAGAAATGAAATTAGGCAATTGTGTATATAAGTGTTATAAAAACTCCACGGTCGTGTGTGTTATTTTATTCACCCAAATAAAGTTTTACGTCTACAAATTTCTTTCTTTCTTCTTTTATAAAGAGTAATAAGTAGGTAGTATCTAGTAGTAGTTTCGTAAAGTCAGGCATATCTATCCACACCCCTTTTATATTTAGGAAGAAAGTCGCTAATTCATCTTGATTTTATGGTTTGATGACGGCATCGGATGACACTGCGAAGGTGTGATGTAGTCATATTCCGATTTCCGAGGTACCTACCTATGTAAAATGTCATACTCCATATTAGGGGTTCAGCAAGTATTTTAATAATCCATATTCCGAGTTATCAAATTATCGATTTAGAAACAACATAGATTTGTTACTCAAATCATACATAAAAGCCAGCTATCTTGATCTCACTGAGGAGCAACTTAATAAGCTTGAGCGTCTTCAAAATTACTGCATACGATTCATATTTGGCTTAAGAAAATATGATCATGTATCTGTATTCCGACAAAAACTCAAGTGGCTCCCAATTCGCCTTCGACGGAATACTCACATACTTTCACTACTTTATTCGGTACTGTTCAATCCTTGTTCCCCAACATACCTTAAGGAGCGTTTTGAGTTGAGATGCTCTACACATAGCCGCTCACTACGTTCATCTCATAACCTTCGCCTTCATGTTCCATCTTGCACAACTGTGTTTTATGAGGGCTCATTCACATTTCAGGCTGTTAAATTATGGAACGATCTGCCCATTGAAATCAGACTCGCACCCTCTCTACCATCCTTCAAAAACAAGCTCCGACAGCACTACTTAAATTTATCTTATCCTGATTAGAATGCACCAGCAATTATTTATTTATTTATTTTTAATAATATTTATGTATTATTATTATAAAATATATAGGTATATATTTATTATTAACTATGTAGGTTTTATATATTATTATATGTAGGTATTTTACATATCGTTTATACTTTATATTAATGTAGTTTATAAATATCTCTTATTTTCACACGCTACCCTTTTTCATTATTTCTATGTCCTTTCAATTTGGTTGTCTGGAAGAGATTACTTTTAGTAATAAGGCCGCCGATTGTGCTATTTATTTTCTGTTCATGTTTGTAATACTGTTTCTTTTTGTGTGCAATAAAGAGTATTTTATCTTTATCTTATAAAATATTGGTAAAATTATGTATCACTTACGTTAATAGCGATGAAATAACACTGTTTTTTATCATTTCAAGTATACATACTAAGTTAAGGTTTTCTATGTAACCATGATTTTTGGGTCAACAATTATCGTGTCATATTAAGATTCCTAGAGGATATTTTGTACCGCCGAATTAGGTTATAAGCTTGTCACGTTCATCATTATTATTATGTAATCAAGCATATACTTCAAATGTTATTATTTGTAAAGTTATAAGCTAAAAATCATGACATAGTATTTTTCCTTATACCGAGGGTAACTCGGAGTTAGGAACAACGTATAAAAATCAGGCCCTTATACCGAGGTATTTTGTTTTTGAGTTTAAAGGGGTTAAATTAGTTTAAAAAGAGTTAAAATTTAAATTTAATGTAAGTATAAGAATATAATAAACTAAATATAAACTATTTACAAAGTTGAACGTCGTATAAATATTAAAAAACACAATTATTAAATATGGCTGGCCTTACGTAAGCCGGGTCGCGTTTGTATGAAAAACATGGCGGCGTCGCCCTCACGGCACATTACATGAGTTTTTAGTAATTATAGGCAATTTTAAACATATTTACTACATCAAGTAGTTTCAGTTAAAGATAATGAACGATTAAATGTAATTTTAGAGTATCCAAACCTATTAAAATGAGTAATAATCATGAAAATAAATATAACTCGAAATAAGGACGCCATTTTGAATACCGCGATATATGGACCCGTTACCTTAGGTCACATCTGCCCCCTCACGGCGGGAGGTTCGGCGCCGGCCAAACGCGCGGTTTTCTTTGGTGTGGAACGAGCTTTACTTCTTACAAGTGCTCAACGCACTTAAGTTTAACGCCCATGTCAATTATAACAAGCTGGCTCGTAAATGTTGCCATGAAAGCGTTGGTCGTGGGAATTTCATTGTACTTAATAAGTACATTTTGTTGTATTTCGACGGTATAATGTAATGGTTGTGCTTGGAATGGGTCCCGATTGCTGTCTCGGCAGCAATCTTGAAGCCTATTCGGCCTTCAGGCAGCTTGAAAACATCTGACAGTCGGGTTGCCCACTTACCCGACAACTTTCTCAAAACAAGCTTGCTCGTGTTGTGGTCCCCAACACGCACTAGGCCAGCAGCGCGGTGGACTAGGCCTAAACGCTACCTTCATTAGAAGACAACCCGTGCCCCAGCAGGGAAAACGAGATGGGCTGTGATGATGATGTAATCAAATACCACTCGTAAGGCCAAAGTAGAAAATCACAAACAAACTTTGAGCATTCGCAATCTTTTTAACAGAAAACACAACAAAATAACACTTTCAGCTCTAGGAGCTCCAACTGTGAGATTATAGAAAACACATACATAACTTGTATGGATCTGACAATCATTGCAAATGCATGTAGTACGGTATCCGTTCTTTACAAAACCGCCGCGCGCCCCCACTCGCGCTTGCCAAGTGTGGGGAGCCGCCTTATCATCATTAAAATTCAGAACTGTTGCCCCGGTTTTAGTTAGCAGGTTTGTTCAAACTCTCTCAGAGACGGAGCTAACTATAGGAATGCGGAAACCACAGTTAACTTTTCGCTTAGATGGAAATAGTTTTGTTTATGGAAGAAACTGGACCAAGCATAAAACAACATAGTTTATAAAGTACCTATATAACTATATATTCCTAGGAGAATGTTTAGATCCCATTAGCAATCAGCGTTGATACATGTCAGCATCGGGATTCGAAACCGCGTCTGTACGTGAGAAGCAAGTGCTTACCCGACTGAGCTACCACCGCTCCGACAGTACCTATTATTACCGGGTTAGTAAGTAGCAGACATAATTCACCTGTATGTCTTGGTGGAAATTAACGTTTTTTAAAGTATGGTGTAACATTCGTTAACCTTAACAGTCTGTCAAATAATATAACAGGGTGTTAATGATCTAAGAGTGTCGTGAAACTAGGCCTTATACTTTGAGACACGAATTAAGTACTAACGAAACTCTTGTAGCAACAGGGTTTTACCGTAAATACTACAGCAACCTAGAATGCCTATTATTCTGGCCCAAAACAACTATGTACTTCTTACAAGCCACGTCACAAATCTTTCTCGAATTCGGTTTTTATCTTTAGTTAGGTTATTTATTTTAATTTAACTTTATGTACTTACTTATAATGAAAACATAAATATTACTGAATCATTTCGTAACAATAACTCAGTTATAATTAGGTCACGTCCCGGTTAGACGAGGACTGTAAGTCTCCAAAATTAAGGATCTATCACAGAGGTAGTCCAAGGCGCTACTAAGCTCGGGGATTTTAGGTTTCGTTCCCGTTGGAATAAATATTTAATGGAATTTTCAACCTGTAGGCAATATACACGTATAGAACAAATATAACAATATTATATCACGTACTCTTACGGTGAAGGAAAACATTGTGAGTAAACCTGTGCAACCAGATTTAGCACATCAAAATGTGTGAACCCACCAACCCACAGTGCATCAGCGCTGTGGGAAATGGTCCAAGCTAAGGAACGCATTGAGGTGATATATATGCACAAAGGTTCCATTCGAGAGTGCCAGGTGCTAGTACTAATCTCCCCCACAGAGAATAGTTAGAATAGAATAGAATAGAGCTCCACCACATAGAATACAATGGTGCACCACCTGACATCGTGCCCCGCGTGCCATACTGACATAATTTCTATTTACACCTAAAACATAGAAGTTTTAAAATCGCCGTAAAAAGTAAATATCACTTTGAGCTGGTAGGATGTGGCAAATTTTCCGGTGCATCCGGGAAAAATGCTAACGATTTCTATTTATAAACGCACTTTAAAGTTAAAAGCAATCGGTCAACGTATCTAAAAGCACTTTGGGGCCATACATTATTCTGATGGAGTGGTTTCCGGCTGATGACAACACCAAAACATTTCTCACGTGTAACTAGAGTACTCGTAATATGCTAATGAACAAAAAACACTTTCACACTGAAATCCAATTATTTTCCCAGTATTTTAATTTTGAAGCGTGGCATGTGGCACACCCGTTAAGTAAAGCTTGGTTTTTTACTATGCTGTATGTACGAGTTAGTGTATGTCGTAGGAATAATTTGAAAAATAGATTTTCGCGAAAAATACTAGAGATTTAGCAAAATTCTCGCTTTGGCACTCTTCTTACTCGCACCATTATTAAGTATGTTGAAAATAATCACCATTGTCTGTTCCTCTCCAAACTCTAGTTATGAAATCATCCTACGACATAATATATTATAAAAAAATAACATTTGATTTACATTATTATATCAAGACTTGTAGGTACTTTACTTTGAACATTTTTATGATATTTTGACGTTGTAATGTTTTCATTTTTCACCGGCCGGGTATTTATGAATTTCGCGTTAGAGTTAAGTCATTATGTCCCAGGAATTTATCAAATATTCAAATGGAAAATTTCAATGAAAATTTACGTGCTTATCCCACGCCGTAATGGCGGAAGGTTGCTATTTTATATTTTTAAATGAATTAGGCACACCGAAACACGGAGCAGCTTTAGCACCGTAATTAATCGCTATTTACCCGACAACCAGTGAAAATGGGTTATATTGTCCCGATTCTTTTCATTGATTTGCTTTCGGGAAGATCATTATTAATAAAAACTTTTTTTGTTAGAGGTAAGATTCGTCTAGAAAGCGCCAACAAATTGGGAAAAGAAACAATATTTTCCTAACCGTGGTTGGGTTGGTTATGTTGCTGTATATTCGTATTGAAAACTAATACACAAATTCCAAAAAAATAAGTCTTCTCTTTTTCGGTTGGGATTAAAGAACAATATATCAAAATAAAACGCGGACCCCTAGCCCTTAGGTCTCATACTTGCCAAGTTTATGAAATTGGGCGACCCTTTTATGTTTATGATTAAAATTCTGTCCCAACTAAGAGGCTCTCACGATGACTAATACTCATAAACAGAGTTCAAGGGCTTATTTTAAATTACGGGCAGAAAATTAACTGGTTTGTTACGCTTTATTTATGCTTTGATAATAATAAATTATAATATTTTATGAACTACTAGATATACAAATAAAAAAACAAATCTAATATATAATTTTTCGTTTATTTACTGTCACGTCGAGATAATCGTTTTAAATTCAACCTAATCACAACCATGGCACATGGCTCTAATAAAAGTCAAGTATTCCAACCGAACTAATTCAAAATTGGAGGTAACTTGGAAAGTGGGGTGCTATTTGCCGTGTGTTTGGCACGGACCCTCCATTTAGTTCGTAGTATTGTTTAGAATTTTTTTTAATGCGATGATAAATTGTTTGCAGTCTGAATAAAAAATTAAATGCCTAGGTGTAGATAAGTTTGAATGTGAAATAAAACTTAAAATATTTATATTTAAAGATATTTTAGTACTTAAGTCCACCCTACATAAATCACTCAAACTCAATTTCCAAACAAATCAAGTAAGTAATCCCTCCTTACAATTTATATTTGTAGCAAATATTTCTAGCTGAAAATCCAGAAAAGACAAGATGGGACAGCTTATGAAATATTCCCTTTGAAACACGAAATCTGGCATTGAGACTGAGACTTAGGCCAAAAAAGTATTTAAATCCTGGATACAAATATGTACAGGATGACCATCGAACAGTTACTGTTTAAATATGAGATAACCTCTAGTGCTTATTCGCTGTCAGTACAGCAAGCATAGGATTCGATACTATTTTCGAATCTATACGAAGGGTCACTTTTACCAAACGCTAAACGTATTTAAATGAAATTTTAAATACATGTTGTACTAACTGACAGACGTATGACAGGCTACTAAATACGTTTAGCGTTTGGTGAAATTCCACCTAACATATGGAAAAAACAAATGTCGCTTTTGGAACTAACTTTGCCTTACATTTTGACAGTGACAGTTGACGATACGCAACGTTAACGGAGGTTCGAAACTTGTGCTCGCGACTCAGGTTCCAAGGGTTAACTATAATGTGGCAAGTTACTTGGCGACCCTCCTTGCGGGGTGAAAGAAGTGGCGGGGGCGAGGTAGCACGACATGCTACACACGTAGAAAAGTGTGCCCGGATTAATCTCGCGATAGCTTGTAACTATTTCTGACGTAAGTAAAATTTTATTCTATGAGTGTTCCCGTAAATGTCATATTTAGCTTAAAATTTATAGTTTGACAGCATTAAAATTTGGATGTTTACCTTCAGAATATCTACCAATTTGAATTTATGTAAAAGTGTTTTATTTTATAAATCAATTTCCATGTCACTTTCATGTTCACTCTCTGTTTGAACTTGTTCATCGTCGTCGTCATCCTCATCTTCATCATCGTTTTCATTTACTTCAATTATAAATCTAAGACAAAAACCAAAAAAACATTATACCTACTTTGAAGTATAATGTACTAGAGTACGCCAGTCATATTAGTTCAGTGTACACCTATAATACCTATTTTATGTTTAATTTACATTAAATTATAAATAAACAATAACATACCTGTCCAATACATCGTCAAATACTCTATCAGATTTATAATATTCGTCTTAATTTTTTATGACATGTTCGTCACAATTTCTCCACTTTTCAGGCGAATAATTAGAGAAAAGCAACTCTAAGTCTTTTATCTCTTTATCTAAGTTAGAGTCAATCGACGTTCTTGCGAGCTCGCCTTTCACGTACCGCCACACAAGTTCAATAAGTAGATTTAATTCCGGGTGGTATGGGGGTAGGCGAAGCACGATATGACCATTTTCTTTCAAAATTTCATCAATTTTGTAATTTTTGTCTGTGTTTTGCTCATTAATTACTTTCATTAAATCACATAAATTTTGGTTGCTTTCCTAGTTACAAGAACTGACAACTGACGCACTGTCATATGGACTCTTCGACTTTGTTGTTTACTTTTTCGTATCTGACTGCGCAGTACCAACCTTTAGCCGCGTAGCATGACTGATCCGGTACGCTGTTCTACAAGAAGCCCCTATATTGAGACATTATACGATTTGTTGTTTTTAACGTTATTTTGTTGACGAATTATAGATACCTAATAATAATATAATGATAATATTAAAAAGGCCTCAACACTCATCCTAAGACTAATGGTCTCAGGATCAATGATCTCATGTGGGTCGCACTCAAATTATGACAGACTATATAAGACATGTGGCCGCCTCGGCTGCGCGGCCGAGACTGCCGTAACAATGACATGCAGTGCACGCGTTGCCCTTCACCGCTACCCCTCCCGCTACCCGCTGTCGTCTTGGGTACCTCGTCCCCTCCGCGTCTTTCACCCCGCAAGGAGGGTCGCCAAGCAACTTGCTAATCTATAGTGGTAGATTTACTCAAGATTAAAAAAAAAGATAAAAGGGTAACCTTTAAAACATTGTTTAGACGTCTTGCGAACTGTATTCAAAAATATTAAAGTGTTTATAATAATGATAAAATCAACATATCCCAACAATGTAAATCAGAATAATAAAAGCCGTAGCTAACAAAAAATACATGTTTTTTTCTCATGAATAATACATGAATTTCTTGGATAAAACATTGTACATGTATCCAGGGTCGTTTAGAGACGTTCTATCGGCCGGTAAAGGCAATCCGTCTCAATAACATTCACTGAGCCCACAAATTATTCATCGAGTAATTCCAACGAATGGCGCCTCTGTTACCTGCCCTATTTTAGTTCTAAATAAATTACCTGGCAATTCGTAAAGGCCTGCGTTAGTCCCACTGTTTACAGTGTAACTTTTTGTACTCAAGGTCAAGATACCCCAGGAGTGTCTGAGACCTGAGAGGAGGTCGATAATATTAATTATCATAAACAAGATGTCTGTGCCAGCCCTGTGTCGTATTTTATTTACCTGTGGGACTTCGGATGGGTATTATACTGTGGTATTAAGTATCTCTCACTGGAAACTCGACGAGCGACCAGCTACAGGCGTAAACGCGGCAATATCTGCTGTGGAACGGCACTTGTTCTTCAAATTACTTTATTATACGTCGAGGAACCGCTGGGGATCGTCTTGTGTACGTATTGGATGTGTTCGGAACATGCTGAAATATATTTTGTATCTGCTTGCCGACCGGTTTAGATATTGTTCAATGTTCGTGTTACAGTGGTGTTTGATTAGTTCCGTGTGATGAAAAAGATCTTTATGTCCACCAATGATACCACAAGAGCTGGAGTTATAGTGTAATTGATGATGACGTTATCTTATACTGAAGTATTACAGGTTTTACAAGGATGATGGAATTTTAAAATTGATACTGCAAAGAGTAGAGTCACCGTCAGCTCACACGGCCATTTGCAGTAAATTCTGAGCCAAAGCCACAGTCATGGGAACAAAATAAAATGAGAAGTACCTACATGGTGATGTGGTGATAGTTGATCGAGTATGGGTCATGTTTTTCTAGTCGAATACCTAACCTACATAGTTTTTAAATGTCAAAGTATCTAGGTAGGTAGTATCGAATAAATGTAGCAAAATAAATTTTGCAACAATTTTTTTTTTGTATTTATTCATGTAGAATCATTGAAGACAGTAGCAATGGAATTCAGTTATTTATCCTAATATATATTGTCGTCAACTATCTCTGTAAAATATTTTTCCTCAGCCACTCTCAAGTCTGTAAAGTCAACACGTTTCCGTTCTTCTATGTCCTATTGCCCGGGACCTAGAAGCTTAGAATGTTAGTGTCACCTAACTTAGTACTCCGACATAAGTTGAGAATGTGGAACTAAACTTAGTACTTGTGTACGAGCGAGAGTGGCTGTTTTGATAACACTATAAGTAATTATATGGCCCAGTTTCTCACTTGACTAAATTTATCTAATAATGAAATTAGATCCTTTAACGACAACAGCTACGCCAATCACTGCGCTGTATTCCATACTCAAGTTATATTTAACTTGACGTTCTCAGGATGTTCTCAGGTGTGAAACTGACATTATCTCTGTGTATTATTATATACTGTAACTTACCTACTCTACACCCAGCCAGTGGGTGGCAATTAGTGTAATTGTATTGGAATATACCAAGAAATTTCTCTAACGAGGAAAGTAGGAGGTAAAGATCGGCCAGAATCTTTTTAGAAATAATTTGATGTCACAGTGTGATTCAGTGTAAGTATACACAATATACATGTATGTATGTATCCGCTTCGATCAGTTTTTTTATGCCTTTATATCTTATAGCTGTTCCCGCAAGCTTCGCTTCGCCTTAAAAAGTTTTTCTGCGGGGATTCCGGGATAAAAAATAGTCTACGTTCTTTCCCAGACAGACAGACAGACACAGTTACTTTCGCATTTATAATATTAGGTAGAATGGATATGGAAAATGTTGAACGTTAACAGATCACGTATGTGTATACCTCTACAACGAACAGCTAACAAATCATTCAATTGGTGCTATAGAACAACAAGAACTCGGGTGTTTTTAGTGTGGTGTGGCGTATGGCTAATAGAGAAATACATACACATAAAGACATATAATGGAGGATGTACCGCGCTTTTTAATTGTAGGTACTTATGAGACAAACCTGTATATTTGAAGACGTAGACAGCTTGATACTTAAAACCAATTTGGCACGAACGACAGCTTAGCAGCACCTACACCACACCCAATGACAGCCAAACCTGCATATCCATAAAAAAAACAAAAGTACACTCACCGGCACGGCCCGGTTGCGCTCATCCACCAGCGTGTCAGTGACTGACAGCTGCCCCTCGCTGACCAGCAGCTGCAGACCGAGGGTGTACACCCCGAGCATCCTCGGGGAGCCCCAGCGGACGCGGGTCAGCAGCTGAAGAGTCAGCACCTCTCCAGGACCCACGGGCCTGGAGACCATCCATTCGAAGCGCTGCGGAGAGGAGGGGGGTTTAGCAGTGAACTAATATTACTAACGTATAGAAACGACACCGCGAACTTGACAGTTGCGCTATGCTTTGTTGCCGCTCGGCAACAATACATTCATGCTGTCACTGGAATCTACATCCGAGTCAGCGTTTCTTCATTCGTTTTCGGGAATCTAGGACTTGGTAGCGCGCTCCGCACTGCTTCACGTGGAGGTTCAGATGTTTGTTCGCGGTGTCTGTTCTAGTACGCTAGTACATAATACTTCAATGGGTTTTAGGCTTTGCATGAGAGTCGAGGCGGCGGCGACAAAGAGGCTCGCCTGTATGTTTATTATTTAAGTCTCTCCTCCACCCAAAGGTTGCCTGAAGAGGTCGATTTTAGCGATAAGGCCGCCTATTGCGTTGTATCCACTTTATTATAAATTGTTAGTTGTGTCCTGTTAAGTCAATAAAGTAGTATTCTATTCTATTCTATGTTTTCTATATGCGAGCCTAGGTCGACGGTTGCTGAAGAAGTCCAGGCAAAGTCGCGGTGCAGGCAAGGCGATATATGACATTGTAAATGAGACATAATTCCCTGATCTGCGCCTTAAAGCTAATTCGACGCCACTGAGACGCGCGCGGCGACGTCGCCTCGACTCTAGCAGTGGACGGAGTGCCTTAGTTCTTCTTCTTCTTATCGTGACGGTGACACAGGAGCTACATGGGTTGGCCACCGTGGTGAAAGAATTGGCCAGTCGGATTAGCTTTATTCGCTGAGTGTCCAGGACACGACGAATTTACGAGTATAATTTAGGAGCAGATTTTAAGGAGATATTACTTATTAATTAACAATGATTCTGTAAAGTGTATGATAAACTGCGAAATAAAAGATCAAACTAATCGCTTTTTCTAGTAATCCTGTCAGGCTAGATAAAGTACTTGTACCTACTTATTTATACATATTGGCATGAACAATGGACATGAAATATGTCAGTCATGAATTGTGTTAGCGAATTTGGGAAAAACAATTTCTTGTGATGCTTTGTTACAGGAAAACTAAAATGTAGCAACTATTTGTTTGAGTGAGTTTCTTTCGCCATTTCTTCTCCTCAGTGACTGAGCCTTTGTGAAATGGTGGTAGACTCATAATCTTGACAACCAACAAAATATACCTAATTGCAAAATTTTTCATTTAATAAATATAATTATTATCTATTCTATTATCGTAAGTGGTACTGACCTCATGCACGTAGACGATGTCTTCAGAGTCGGAGAGGATGTTGGAGTACTTGGCGGCGCCTGCAACAGAATTACCCAGCGTCAATCATGCTACCCTCAGTGATTTTAATAATGAGAATTAACCTGGGTCAATAACGCAACGTTAAGTAATTACTTATAAACCTTATGAATTTTTAGGGTTCCGTACGGCAAAACGTCAAAAGGGAACACTTATAGGATCACTTTACTGTCCGTTTGTGTTTCTGACTGTCAAGAACCTATCGGAAATCCGTAGGGCCGTAGCGTTATCGAGTTGAAAGTAAAACAAACGGAGTTAAAATAACTAAACATTCTGAACAGCTTTTGTTTATTCTTGACACTGCTCTCACGGGACGTGTCAGTAGCACCTTTCTTCTCCTTTCATACCTAACCTTATTGGCTGGACTGTAAATAGTTTACCAGAAATCGTGTCCTCGCATAAACCCAATTACTTTTATTGGAAGCTCTTACCTTTCTCTTAGCTTGATCGTAAATGGTTTAAAGAAAAGAAAAGATGCAGGTCCTATTTACTCAATAAAAACCTACTTTATTTAGTTAGTACGTACTCAATAGTTATTATTATTACTTGGCCATCATCTTGAGCCAACAGGTCAGTATTCGTTCACTGTTTTACACAGAGAGTATGCTCCTCCTTAAAAGACCTAAAACATACGCGACGTTATCCAGAGTACGTTACAAAAAGTTTTATAAAATTACTGCAAACGGCAGTTGATGTTCGGAAGTCGACGTTTTTAATACAATTTTCCTTTTAAATTTTCGATGTTGAGAACTGGACAGTGGACAATATTAATTGATGGGCAATTAAAATGGCGTGAGCACCGCGTTTTAAAAGCTCGTTTTTTAAACTCTCCTAAGGATAGGCCTGATCTTAGATTCTCATGTCACAAACACAGTTGTGCCACCATTATGAAACCGTAAAACTAGATTAACTGCCAGTTTCTATATCTCTATCTACATATCTATAACTGGTAGTTACTTTCATACGACTTTGACATTTTCTGTCAAAATCGTAGGCAGTTAATCTAGTTTTACGGTTTCATAATGGTGGCACAACTGTGTTTGTGACATGAAAATCTAAGATCAGGCCTAACCTTATGGGAGTCACAACTCCCTTGAGTCATCAACTCTCCAGCCTTCCTCTATCTATACTATAGGATCACATAACAAACTCAATAACAAACTGGCAGAAGTAAAACACATTTTAGTTCAAACAGCCCGTCGCCCTTAAACTTTTGATTGAAAGCGCAATGTCTCTCATATTTACCGACATAAAAGTTTTACGTCCATACCTTACTGTGTTACCTGAGTAAATATAAAAACATAAACAGGGTGCTTCTGCTATATTGTAGGGTTTTGAAAGGTTATTCGACTGTGATCTGTATTCTAAAAAACTCCGAATATTAACCACAAGAATCCCAATGGTAACCGGCCGACTAACGTTTCGCCAAAAACATGATTAATAATTTTATACTTAAACGGATTAAAATGTTAATGGAAGGCAATAACATATTTGCCTACCAAAAATGCTAAACTCCAAGGTTTTTTTTAGTAAAGCTAAATATTTACGTCCTAGGTAAATGCTATTTATTTTATTGGTATATTATACCTACACATCGGAAAATTGAAGACCACAGACACTCTCCCTTAGTCTCCAAAGGTAATAAGGGTAGACACCAAAGAACGGTGAACCTTTTACCTTTGAAGTCGCATTACATCCAAATACGGTACAAACGCTCAGCTAAGATGGATTAGGGTTTGCGCTTACCCATAAATCTATTGGACAACCAGGTAATAGGATAACATAAAACTAAAGGAAATATTGAAGAAAACAGTTGTAAAAATTATGAACCTACGCACAGCAGCTTCAAGACCAATTTCATCAAACTAAGTTAGCTATTAACAATCCGTTACCTGCCTTCGTTTAAGTAATCCCTTACAAAATTCCGACCCTAAATGGTGTAAATTTTTTATATACTTACATGTAATTAAATTTTTAACAGAGTATTTTATGTTTAAGGTCGGCTAAATTCTTATGCGATGTTAAAAATGTACTTCAATATTGCAGACATCATCATTACATTAAGCTAGCCTTTTCCGTTTAGGAGTTATGTGGTGCTTTTCTTACTAGAACTTTTTCATTGCTGGTGAGTGCGTTTTGATATAGCAATCAGAATTCTGATATTTGGTCACAGAGTGTGGTGATATTAAGGCTCATGCATAAATGTCTCCCTATTCCTCAATGGTCGTCAATCTTTGGGTCTTCAATTGGACTAACCAACCCATTTAAGGTAAGCGTCTACCTATCGGTACCGTACGCAACGGATACATCGCATTCAGTATCCCTATGCCGTTTCTCCATACATTTATGACAATCTGCTTGATACGATACGACCGACATCGACAGGTGGACGCTCACCTTTAAAGTCGCTCAGCGTGTTATAGAATTTAAAATCGAATCATCGCATCATAAACCGACATAGCTGTCCAAACTACAGACCGCTGAAGGGCTAGCACAGGGTGCGTTAAAGACGTGACAAAAGTTTTGCATCATCGCGCAGCCTCAAGAGTGGGCGCGATGGAGAACTTTAGCCACGTCTTAATTGCGCCCCGTGCTAGACCTTCTGGACGAGATGTTTCAGGCGACTTGTTACTATTATTATTATTATTTAGACCCCCTTTTTTGTTCGCCGGCCATTTCCCAAAGTCTGAAAACAATTATCTCTCATTTCGTCCCGCCGATGGTAGCGTATAGTGGAAAATCGTGGAAACTAATGGATTTTCCACCAATAAAGTCGTTGAGCGCAATATGGAAGGAGCTAAAGGTAAGCTAAATAATTATATATAAAGCAGGTATCCCTGAAATAACAGGCAAAGGCAGTAACAGTGACTGTAGATCGGTAAAATTATCTGCTGATTTGATTTATAACCGTTTGGATGTACGATTTCGAATGAATACCAAGAGCAGGTAAACGTAGCGTGGCGTGGGACACCGTCCAGTGGACAACGATAAAGACAAAGGAAGAGGACCCAGTGTAGTGCCAAGACTTGGGGGATTCCTGGGTCCAGTATACTGAGATTATTGGCATAACAAAAGCAATATCGAGTGAACGAGATTTGAGCAACCCTGACATCTAGCGTAAACGCTTGTTGAATTAATATGTAACTATGCCTTTATTATTAGGATAACCTCTTGGGCTGGTGTAATCCTTACGGGGTAGGCAGAGGTGCATTAATTTACCCAGTTTTCGCCAATTTCATATTGTTTCCAATGTAATTGGGGCGGGGCGGATGGTGGGGGTAGGTTTCCATTATTAAGGATAAAAAATCCTATGATCTGGGTGCTAAACCTTTCCCGCCGGAATCAAACCTGAGGACTTCGGTGTTTTTAAAACATCCTAAATTAAGCGCATTTACACCGTTGAGTGGCCCTTACACACGCAATAAAAACATTAAAACACACTTTCGTTTTTGAAACTCCGCAAGCATTGGATTCGCAGCGTTAAAATATTCAGTAGCAAAAATATTAATAATAATAATTTCCATCTCAGGGCGCCGCATGCTCCTTACTCCCTTACGGATAGACAAAAGACAATCGCACGTATCAGCAACTCGAGGACACTCACCTCTGAACTCCAACTTGGCGTAGATCTCGCTCTTGCACTTCAGCACCTTGAACCGGTTCAACTTCACGACGAGCGACATGCTCAGAGTCTACCGCGGACACCCGCGCACGCTCACGAAAAAACACTCAGAACTACCCGCAATTTACCAGGAAAATTTGAAACGCAAAAGAAAAAGAACTTTCACCATTGCTGAAACTTTAAGTTTTACGTGTGAGAGGTTAGGTTGAGAGTTGGGAGGCGACCGATGCGTGCGGGTGTCGACTGCCGAGTGACGGGGCTGGAGCTGGCTCGGGGCGGTGGCGCACGCACCCCGCCCCGCACCCCCCCATGGCTCCCTGGTACAGAAGCAACAAGGTTCTAACACAGCCTAGTTTCAGGCCGCAACAGGCTGGCTGGCGTGCCGCAACAGGATAATTCCGGTAAGTAGCCGGTGGCCAGGGCCGCGGCATGGCGTGATTGCGAGGGATCTGTCAAAGGGAAACAGTAGCGTTTGCTAAGTACCTACCTGCAAACTCGAACGAACTTTTGAACA
Organism: Plutella xylostella; assembly: GCF_932276165.1. Taxonomy (NCBI): domain Eukaryota; kingdom Metazoa; phylum Arthropoda; class Insecta; order Lepidoptera; family Plutellidae; genus Plutella; species Plutella xylostella. Next base: position 15,519,075 of record NC_064012.1, read on the forward strand.
AAAGGTTTTCCGACGGCATGGTTTTATGAGCGGGTGAAATGTACTTAATAATGTTTTCGTTCTGTAGTCGAAATAAGAAGCTTTTTTGTAGGTGGTGTTATGACTTGCAAACATAGAGCAAGAGTATATTCCGATTCTGAGACAAACATGCTGTGTTGCACCTGGAGGGTTACTCCTGCTTTGCAAAAATCTAATAAATAAGCTACCACACATAAGGTTGTGTGATTAACGCATGAGTAGGTACTCAGCCCTTGGATTTTGTTTAGTATTTTATTTCTATCTTTCAGTATAATAATATAGTTAGGATGGATAATTATAAATTAAGAGCTTATTCTTAATTTATAATTATCCATAATTAAATAACTTACATACTTTAATATAAACGTAATGTACCTATGCCGTAGATATTATGTCGGTTTACAAACGCCACCTAAAACATTTCAGGTGAAGAGTCGTAAAAACTGAGACCATTGCTGAAAATATCGCATCACCGCTGGAGTTACTCCGACTAACATAATTATGTGCTGGTGTTGCCAGGAGCGAGAAATCTACCGAAATGTGGCAAATTATGAATTAGTCTATGACTATCCTGTATGACTATATTGTATTGAGAACTTATTTCTTACATTTAACCCGTGTAGTAGGACACTATGATCGAAATATCATGATTGCTGTTGGTGGGCTGATGATGATGATTAATATGTAAATATGTAATGTACATCTCTTGAATATGATCCTTATAACTTATCATTGAAGATACCCTGTAGTACGTAGGTTTTGAAATAATTACTCTCACAATAGGGAATATGCGTAATTTTTTTTTATACTTTTATTGGATAGTTTTACATCACTTTATTATAGTAAAAAAAAAATCAACGCCAAAATAAGTAATTTAAGGTATTTTAAAGAAAGTTAAAAAATTACAACCATCACGACCACTTTGAAATTCCCGTCAGGATGGCGGGCTGTCGTGACGTCATAATCGTTTAATTTCACGGCTCAGAATAATGAGTCCCGTCAGTCGGCATAGATTTTTTACCTAATCAAGTAATCACAGAGTACTTTTGTATTTTCAACAAACCAATGTTGTCATGGTAACAAACGAAAAAGGAAGTGTATAAAGTGTGATCAGTGGCTGTTTTGTAATGGTAATAAAGTGTGACCAGTGGCTGTTTTGTAATGGGAGCTCGTAAATAGCTGCTAGTAGCTCTTTTGAAATGGGAGCGCGCAAACCAGAGGACCTTTGTACACAATATTACGCTATTATGGCAATATGAATATAAAGTAATATTTGTATTGTATGTAAGTACACACGGCAACGTAAAATGGTTGGCAGGGCACACTAACGTAGTGTATGTGTGCACACTAACATTGTCTATGTGTGCATAAACGCAGAAATCGGTTTACACACCAGTAACAAACCACACACACACACACACACAACAGCACAAACGAGTTTGCGCGTAGGCAAACGCCCGTATACCAGCTGTGAGCCTGTGACATAAAAATATCAACCGGTAGTGTTAGTGAAATAGTTATAAAATTGATGTGAAGCAAAATTTCACTGCATGTGTCTATACACTTTGTAGCTCATTGGTAGAATGTTAGACTAATGAAACATAGGCCGTGGGTTCGAGTCCACAGATGGTTATTTTTTATTTTTATTTTATTTAATTCAAATTTTGCTATTTGAAACTGACAAATGACTACAAGCTGCATAGCTGTCGACTATTTCTCTTCGCCAAAAATATATGATTCGTTCTTCATTTGAGTATTAAAACCATTCTACCCTCATACAATATGAATAAACGAAATTTGTTTTTAGTTTTAGTGACAATTCACCTCTGCGTCTGCAAAGTGATTCACTTTGTGATTTGTCAATTTAATTAATAACTCTTCGCAGTCACTATGGAAAGTCACTTAACCATGTTCAAAAAGGCGGAGATAATCGTATTTATATGAACAAAACATTACAATGAGTAAAATCGCAAGACGTTTAACGGTAAGTAACATAGAATTGCAAATATTTTATTTCACTGATAGAATATTTGTATAAGCTAAGTATTTGTTTTTTTTGTTTGCAGAGGAGAACTGTTCAATTATGGGTTCACCGATACGCAGATTCGGGACATGTAGACAGTAGTCGTCTATACGGATGCATCACCACGCCATCGAGAAATCGTAGCTGCACATAGCGCTGATCCGTTCTGCAGCACCCGTTCTACGGCCACAACACATAATCTATCCCTACAAACCGTACGGGTTCACTTGCGTGCTGCTGGGTTGCGGTGTCGGAGGCCGGCGAAGAAAATTGCTCAAACCGATCAGAATCGTCGAAACAGAGTGCGTTTTGCGACTGACTATTTTAAACTTTGATTGGTGCAACAATGTGGTGATATTTAGTGATGAAAAGTCCTTTAAGTCAGACAAGGATGGACGTAAGATATTATGGCGAAAAAGTGGTAAAAATTATAGTTATTGAGGTTAGCTCAGTAATTTTTATTTTTCCATTTGTATAAGATTTTAGTTATTTTGTTAAATACTTATCATTATTTACAATTATGGGTAAGCCAATGTGTTAATGATGTTATTGTTACTGAGGTTAGAATAAGTTACTTCTCTTATTTCTAGCTAATTAACATGTTGATTCATATAACTAATGACTTGCCTATTTACTTTAGTTTACTTTACTGTTTTAACAGCCAGTTCATCCTTTTCTGATGTTAATTATGATTTAAAACTGCTAATTGAAAATTTTCCTTATTAATATAAACTACAACTATGTTTTAAAACGAAAAACAACAAAAACGTAACATCCTTAATGTTTATGTTACGGCAAGAATAAATTTGGTAATTTTAACACTTAATAACTTGTTTCATTTACTTTCTGTGTTGCTTTTATTCGTTTATACTACAATACTATTATTTACCATCTTAAAAAATAAATTAAATCTATAAAAAAAACAAAAAAGGAATTTTGTAAGTTCAGTGGGATTTGAACCACCATTCCGATTAATTTAAGTCTTGTATCATACTAACTCAGCCATTCAATCAATGCCATGCAAAATTTTGCTTCATATCATAAAAACAAATGAATGAATGAATCATTGTCACTGGCACAACTACATGCTTACAATATCCGTGTGTGGGTTGCCCAGAACTAAGTAATTACCACGACGTCGCCGACACACACATACACTACCTACGTTAGTGTGCCCTGCCAACCATTTAACGTTGCCGTGTGTACTTACTGTAACTTTGGTTCTCAGTAAGAGAGACTAGGGTTAGTGGGTCATTCTATTCTATTATCTGTGGGGGTGTAAGAACCTGCACCTGGCTCTCTTGAATGGAACCATTGTGCATATCTCAAAGGTCTAAACCCCCTTATCTAAACTATCGAATAAGAGTATAAAAATATATGCATATTCCCTAATATTTGGGCACACGGCTCTCGACTTTTCAATAGTCTTTGCTGTCCTTTTCCGCAGCTGGCCACAGTTTACTCGTTCATACTGCGTAATAAATTTAATGTGTCCAGTTCTTCTGATTACGACAATTCTTCCATAACTTAATTTAGAAAAAAATAACAACTTTTGAAATATACTAACGACTGCCATTATAACCTAAAAGTAGAAAGAGCAACTTGTGTCATGTTCATGTCATAATACTTACAATACAAATTTAATTTTATTGTGTTGCAATATGGAGCATATTTCAGTGGCTCGTTGACTAGCGAATGGCTGTTTACGCCTCATTACAATAGAACAACTAGTGGCAGCCCATACACTACCAACAAAAAATATAAAAAGTCCTAAACTTTGCAAACAAACAAGCATATCAAACAAGAAGTGGAGAGGTTATAGGAGGCTAGGATCTACTCGTATTGGAAGAATTTTTATGTGATCCATCGTATCTGATCACAACGAGCATCACAAATACTCGGTGACATTAACATTTCTTTGTTTACACTTGACATTTATTTAACTATACGCAAACGCAAAGAAGTTATTATTCTGAGATTGATATATAAAGAATTATGACGTCACATCCGCCCTAAGAAAATGGGTGACGTTTCTCGGAAGTTAGAATTTACCGAAGTTTTTTTGTACTTTTCAACTTCATTTACTTGCTCAAAAATAAATTATAATCAAAAATAATGATGGATTCTTAGTTATGAAACAACAAAGTTTATTATAAATAATATTTGACCTTTATTTGAACCACTTGCATATTCCCTATTGCTGCACTAGAATTACTACAACATTCTATACTAGACTTTTTTAGACTACAATCTACATCATTATATTTAAACGTAGCAAAAAAGAAGAAGTATCAGCAGCATAAACATAAAATAACTATCTACGTATTTCTAAACAAAAAATACCGATACGACTTAAACTATGATTAACCGCGCTACCCGTTTAAAGATAAACATAATGAATAACTATTCCGAATTTGTCATGGCAACCCCGCGATGCGCGGGAGTTGCTACGTTGTTCAGTCGAGCTTTAGCCGTCAGTGAGTGCGGACGTGCGTAGATCCAGTTCTCAGTTCAGTGCAACAACGAAGCCACCATGCACGACACCATACGTAATCAGGTGAGCTTTTTCTAGCTAAAGCCTACAGGATATATATTTTTCCAATCAGGGGAAAAAGATGGAGGGAATAGTTATTTATAAACGGGCTGTTATCATAATGCTTTAAAGCTGATGCGTCATACTTACATAAATTTATTTACAAATGTGTTTGGTATTTAGGTGTATCGCCAAATTCTTAATGTAGTCACTTTATTGAGTCATGAATATGAAATTTACATGATGCACACTGTGGGTACCTTGTTAGTTATAAATTATGATTTTTCGCTGCCTTTTTAACATTTAATATTTTGATAATTATTGTGCTTAAGTACCTTGATTCACTTTAATAAATAAATAAAATCCTTAATTTGTTAATTCTACCTAGGTACATATTATACCTACAAGTTACAAATAAAATATATTATTATTGTATCGACTAATCTTATTAATAAAATTAATATATCTATAGAAGAACTAAAAATGAGAAATTAATTTCACGTACACTTTAACTATCTTGTACGTAAAAGCTTTGATAAAACTTTAATAAGTTTTTTAAATCATTTTTGTCTAGGGACGAATCAAAGGCCAGTTGAAAATTGAAATTTTCTTTCAGGGATTGCATTTTACAGTTTTCGTATTTATTAATACTGTAAGTACCTTTAGAAATAATTAATTAAAATAAAGTTGGTAGGTACATACATATTTACAGATTTCATTGATAAGGTTTAATACTTAGTAACTAGTTTTATTAAATGTATTTCCATAATGAAAGTGGCTAAGTTCATCAATCATGACGTCTACTTGTGATTTCAGATAGTAAAGAAAATTATTTGGATAATTATTTATACAGAACGAATGCTTATGTTAAATATTAAATCAGTGTAAGAACATTAATAGTGGTCGTCACGATAATACATCTACCTACACACACACGCACTCACGCCTTGTACTAATGTACTCCCTTGCGGGGTAGGCAGAGGTGCATTGCTGCACCCACTTTTCGCCAGAGTGTTACATCTACCTATTACTCACTATGTAACAAACGTTTATGGGAAGAATCCATTGACATTGTTTTATTCGATTCTTATCCCCTGACAATACCCTTTCGGACACCACCGTGCCACCGACTAGTTATATTATTATAATAATAAATGTATAACAGAACTTCATAGCACATATCTGGTGGACAGGCAGCCTTATCTAGGTAGAACACAGTTTATGAATTATGACTAAGAACCAATTACTACTATAACATAACGGGCTGATGATGATGATATAAAGTTATAAGTTTATCATGATCGGTTCAACTTATATATGTTGGTATAATTATGTATAAGTAGTATAGAAGTACTTAGGTATTGTGTGATAAGTATGTATCAATGTAGTTATGTATGTTTTGCTGTTGCGAATTTTCAGTTATAACTTTGTAATATAATTTTTTCTTCAGCGAGTTTTAACTAACATAGGTATAAACGAATGCTTATCTGAAGATAGCTGGGCTACTCCAACTTTACGAACATTGCCATGTCATCGTTATCTCCTTTCCGAAACTGTAAATATTTTTATGAGTGCACTACACTCGCGAGCAATGAAAACGTTCCACTTACATATGTCAATACCATTATGCGTCCAATTTTTCAAACATTTCATTTAGAATTACAAATATAAATACCTAGATCAAAATACCTATTTACGGTTTTGGTTATTAATATTCTAATGCTCTGTTGAATGTACTTTAATATTGCAGACGGGGAGAGCGGCGTCATTAATATAGTCTTTTACATTTAGGAGTAATATGTTGCTAATTGTCACTGGAACTTATTCATTGCTCGTGATTGTATACAGACCACGAACAGGCAAACGCAGCGTGGGACGCCCTCCTGTCCGCTGGACTGACGACCTTAGGCGGGTGGCCGGTAGTGGTTGGATGAGGAAGGCCGAGGACCGAGTGTAGTGGCGCTCCTTGGGAGAGGCCTATGTCCAGCAGTGGATGATTATTGGCTGATGATGATTATGATTGTATAACCTAATTGTAAATTCAGTTACAGTTACTAGCTCGATATTGTCGTTATCTGGTCCATTATTGTAATATTTAGTCCATTAGTGATCATTGCTGGCGTAACTTTGTACCTTGATAATGATATCTCGGTACTTTGGTTATCTTTTTTATATTTTGTTGTAAACTCGAATCCCCTATTAAGGGTATCAGAAATACCTACTCAAAGTTGGTACCCTAGAGTGTTTATGTTTAATTATGAGAAAGTAGGTAATGTTTTTATTTACTTAAGTAATTCTTTTATTGTTGCGGTAAATATTATTGAAGGTATTTATTTAATAAAAGAAGGCAATAATAATAGTTTTAGGTTTTTTTTCAATTCGTTCAGTAGATTTTGAATGCATTACAAACATTAACTAGATACATTATTTCAGTTAGTCATGCCATAATTATTTACTTACTTCTTTTATAAAAGCGCTCCATTGGTTTAAATAACCTTCAGTTTCATGACTCATGACCCTAGATTGTATATCATTACATTCATTACAAACCATCAAACAAAGAGTAACATTCATAAAATCGTTAAACTTTAGTTCGGAATGTAGATACCGATATAGGTACATAATCTTGCATTTATACATGTGTTTTCATTTAACTTAATAGCTTGATGAATTGTTGACAGAATATGCCGCTATACGTAATATCTAATTGAGCCATTGACTTATTATATTACTTTGACTAGAGATAATTATAAATTATTAATAATGAGTAAATACTGCTAAATATGATGATACTCAGCTGTGCACAATCCTGTGTTTTATTACAATAAAGTATAGGTACAATATCAAACAGTATAGAATTAAAATGATTATGATATAATCATATATAATCTAGGCACGTTGCTGGACAGAACTACTTTGACAGTGGCCATCAGCCTGAGACTAGGGCTTCAAACCAATGAGCCACATCGCTGCCGCTGTGGGGAACATGCTGACCGCCGCGGTCACCACGGCTTATCGTGCGGCCGCAGTGCCGGGCGTATAGCGCGCCATGCCGCACTCAACGACACCATCCGCCGGGCCCTTGCCAGTGCAAACGTTCCCGCTACCTTAGAGCCAAGCGGGATCATGCGGGACGACGGCAAGAGACCCGACGGCATGAGTCTAGTGCCATGGAAGAGGGGCCGGCTGCTGGTGTGGGACGCAACATGCGTGGACACACTAGCACCGTCCCATCTTCCATCTACCTCCACAGAGGCTGGCGCTGCGGCCGGGCGGGCGGAGATGATGAAAGGCCGCAAATATGCATCCCTAGGAGAGGGGTACATGTTTGTGCCTTTCGGAGTCGAAACCCTAGGGCCGTGGGGACCGGAGGCACGTCAGCTTTTTAAAGACATCAGCAGCAGACTAATAGAAGTCTCAAGGGACCCTAGGGCTGGCTCTTACCTCGCACAAAGGCTAAGCATCGCTATACAACGGGGTAACGCGGCCAGCGTCTTGGGTACCCTACCCGACAGTGGCAGCGATCTGGCCAGCATTTTCTTTTTAGTTTAATTTTAATTTTATATTAGTTAGTTTTAGTTAGGCATTAATAATTATACTTTAATCCTGAGTATCTAAATAAAAGAAGTAATCTCTCGAGAGTAAAAAAAAAAAAAAAAAAAATCATATATAAGTACAAAAATTGCTGAAAAAATTAAGTCGATTCAAGAATCTCAATTTAAGGTCAGTAACTACCAACCTAGTTTGAAAAACATCATGAATACTAAATAGGCGAATATAGTATATTTTCTTTATTTCTTTTAAGTATACAAAGATAAACATGTAAGTAGGTAAGTATACTATTTACAATCATGTAAAAATAATTGATAAACAAGTACAAGTCAATATTTATTCATATGCTATTCACATTATTCGTAAGTAATTAATTCATAATAACATTAACGTTCTTACTTTTACAACATCAAGCTACTCTTTCAGCATTTTAATTATTTATCTCAAACAAAAACCTTGACAAATTAAATTACACAGCGTGATAACTCGGCAACTTAGTTCAACCTTGAGTCCTTAATTGCATAAATAACATAAAATTCAAGCTGAAAAGATGTCCATTTTTCTTTCTCAAAGGGAGTTGTGCCTTGCCGTTTTAGCCGCGGCCGTGTAAGCCTCGGGCCATCCCACTCGCACTGATGTGGGTAATTAGCCACACCGCCCGGGGCAAACCGAGGGGGTGGCCAGGGAAAATAATTCTGCTTTTGAGGTTTTTATTTTTAACATAACTTACCGCCCGCGGGGCTATTCTCAACCAGCCGTCTTTAAAGTAGCCTGGCGTGTCAGAGGCATCATAATACACTCACGAGAAATGAAAAAGTTCCAGTGACATATGGGAAGTCAGTGGCAGGTGGAACTTTTTAATTGCTCGTGATGTTGAACTGAATTCCAGCACTCTATTTGAAAGGCAAGAAGGGTGGTTTCCGAGGTATGGAGATCTGTTCTATTTAGTGCGAATTGTAGAGAATTAAAAAAATATATGTAGGTATGTGGGGAAAGGACTATAAAATTTGATTTAAGTACAATATAAAAACAAGGGCCGTTAAAGCCCCTAAGACTAAGTATTAAAACCTTGTCTGTCTGATTGGATAGTTAGCCTTAAGGATATACAACTTAAGTTTTTGGGTCATAACTTTTGAAGATTAACACATAATCAATACATCCGTAAAGTAGTTGCATACATACTACATACACCCAGATACACACGGATGTATGAGTGTACACTGCACTAGCCCACATTTATAATTAACAATCAGTAGCAGTAATTTTAATTATTATTACAAATGGCGTTGAAACGCCCAGCCGGGGCGCGGGAGAAAATACAATAATAATAATAATATTGTGTGTGGCGTATCGTTACATTTTTAATGAAAAATACAGCTATTTGTACCTGGCAACCTAGGCAGATATATGACCTTATTCCAGTCCCCATTATGTACGCTTTATTCGAGTTAAATCGAGGTAGGTATCAATCGTTTAACATAACAAGTTTAATTTCGAAGCTTATCTATCATGTTGCTTATACGCTGTCGGGGAGTATTGTTGTTTTGTTAGTATTATTGAACTAAAATAGAGTTATTATTAATCTAATATTGAAGTGTTATTTATGAAGCCTTTGATCTAAAAAAAAATACCAGCCAAGACCGCATTTCTCAATTAAACGATTTAGAATTTCGGTTCGAACTCAAAAGTTTAAAAGTAATTATGGTCGAATATCATGCATCCATTGGCGAGTCCCAAGTTTGAATGCGTCATCGACTCTGCAATTTGTTAGTATTATTTAAATTTTAGTGCCGCTTAAATATAACTCTTGCTACTTAATTATTACGCCTCGAACTCCAGTCAGTACGTTGTTTGACGCAACTGCCACAGTACCAAGTCTAGATTCTAGATTCGTCGAGAATTTTTTAAGAGTGATGACTAAAGCTCAATAATATATTTGGGTGGATGATGAGTGAACTCCTAACACTGAATCATAGCTATTTGGATAACATTGAGCATTTTGAACGTTTCACTAGTATTTGTAAACATTGCAGCTCAAAATCTGATTCAACTGTTCTTTTTTGGCGTCATGAAAAATAATATCATTGATTATTATATACTAGCTGTTCCCGTGAGCTTCGTTTAACCTTAAAAAGTTTTCCCGTGGGGATTCGGGGATAAAATGTAGCCTATGTTCTTTCTCAGGGTCTAGACCATCTGTATACCAAATTTCATTCAAATCCGTTCAGTTCTTTTGGCGTGAAAGTTTATAATATTAGTTAGGATAGATAAGTATCTAGACCATTTGTGTTAAGAGTAATGAAATAACTCGACTTCATCTATCCTACTGCTACAGATGGTACAACTTTACTAATGTAATGTTGTCTACAACCATCTCATGTGTCTGTTTTGAGACATAACATAATTATGGTCACGACTGTAAAGTTGTAAACACTAACACACTACACCGTAAGTGTTCCAATTCCATCATTGTAAATAATTAATTGGTACACGCCAGGATTTGAACCCACGGCCTCTCGTTGACTCTCATATTAGAGGGCGAGGTCTTATCAGTCACGTTACCATTCTGGAGAAAAAACTACTACCTAATTTCTACAGGGTGTTGCAAAAAGGGTATACTAAGCCGAAACCTACATGTGCAGCATGGTATATCTAAGCCCGAAACTGAAATCATAATTTGAAAATTCGCGAAAAAAAAAATTCATTTTCCATAGAAACTTTGTTGGTCACGTGACTTTTTACTATGGAAAATATTTTTTTTTCGCGAATTTCCAAATTCTGACTTCAGTTTCGGGCTTAGATATACCATGCTGCACATGTAGGTGTCGGCTTAGTATACCAATTTTGCAACACCCTGTATAATAGCTCAGAAACATTATATTTCCTAAAAGTCTTTGAGTTATATTTTGTTCCCACGAAACAGCGGATCAGTCGAAATTAATTATTAAAATGTAATTAAAAAGTTTTGTTTTATTAACTTTGTTTGGCCTTTGGTTGCCATTTTCTGAATTAATTAATTTTCCCTCGAGTTTCAGTTGGTCAGTTGTACTTGTACTATATATTATGTAAAAAATATAGATATTATACAGGGTTTTGCAAAAGCGGTATACTTACTAAATATGCTTAAAAGGAGTTGCCAGTTTCTATAACTCTATTTATCTACCCCGATGACCCCTAACTGCCAGTTTCTATATCTCTATCTATCCATAACTGGTAGTTACTTTCATACGATTTTGACATAATCAAAAGTAACAATCTGTCAAAATCGTATGCAAATGCAAAACCAGTTATGGATAGATAGAGATATAGAAACTGGCAGTTAGGGGTCATCCTGTACAACTTTTGTTCTACAACAGAAGGTCCCTCAAACTGAGGCTTCATAATTTTGCTTTTTTATCATCAATATGAAAAATATCAGTAGTAAAAGCAGAAATATGGGTAGTTTGCTAGATATTCGTCAAAGCCAACATTTACCATTGAATATCTCGCAGCTTTTTTCAGCTTTTGAAGCAAGCTTTTACCGAGAAATCTGAATGAAATAGAGGTACTTACCTATACACGGGAGGTAAAAGTTTTTTATACGTCAACATCAAAACCGCAAACCGCATTGGCGCAATTTTTTTATCTGTTTATTTGCGTGCCGCTGTTTATATTCGCGCATAAACAGAGTTAAACATAAGTTTAATGAGAGCATGTATGGATTGTATGCTTGATAAGTATCTGATGATACGTACAATGCGGGGCATGAAACTTGACCCTTCTTAGTTGGCTTTGTACCCGCTCTGAGAGGGTTAGATTTCTTTGGCGACTTCACGCTAGCTGACGTTGGACATACGACTCCCATGTGTAAGCTTTTTCATGAAGTGATTCTTGGGTCATAAATAAACACAGTAAGATTTACATAAGATTTACATAAGGTATAACTAACAAAAGTTTTTAATATAGTATGTTCAAAGATCTCTTCTAACACCAAGTGCCAATGACGACGATGAGTATAGCTTTACACTATCTAATACATATTATGTGTTAGTTCACTAATGTTAAATAAATAAATATGTGGGGACATCTCACACACGGCCATCCGACCCCTAGGCAAAACCTGTGTTATGGGTATCGGACAGCTGATATATCTACACAAATACATAAATAAATAAATAAATATTAAATATAAATATCAAGACCCAAGACCCACGTACAAATATCTGTCTAAACAAATATGTGCCCTAGCCGGGAATCGAACCCGAACCTTCAGCTCAGTAGTCATGGTAAGCGTCAAATCTTAACTATCGGTCTTAGCCATTTCAACGAAGACCAAACAGAGGAAATATTCCGAAGTAGGTACTTATGTGATTCGTGTACTTAAAAGGATGTTTTGCTTGTTGAGCTAAGGGGTGTTAAGGTCCCATAATAACTTCAATATAAGCAGAACTTAAGGAATGCAACGATTACCATGTAGAGTTTATTTAGTAGAGTGAAAACCTAGGCTTCTGTTATAAAAGGTAAAATTTTCAATTTATCGGCTCAGCTGCAGCTCACGGTCAATTAGGTCGCCCTTTTCAGTTTTCAGTAAGTGAGTTACCGCTTGGTGACTGTGACCTGCCGGAATGATTGCATTTTGTCACCATTTTCACGGAAATTCGGTTAGGTATGTGAGGAGGCGCTTGTTAACTGAATTTAATTGGTTCAACCATTCAAAGTTATAATTAACGGTATATTTTTGTTATAATATATAGCTAGGTACCAATGCTTAAGACAAAAAAAAAACAATTTATTAATGAAACATATTGCTCCCGTAGTAAAATGGAGCATAACTGCATAACTCAGATTCCCAATCAGAGGTTTGGAAATTTTGTGATCCAATTTTAATATTGTTGATTTTTAAATGACTTTGTTTTGTACCTGTTCATTATAAAAGCTTCCCTGTAATTTTTCAGTTTTGCCTTAATGATTTTTTTCTACCTAAACATATTATTGTACCCTCTATATTCTAACCTTCATTTTCTATTTTCACAGTCAGAATAGAATTCCAGCAACACATAGCACAGAAATAATCAAAAATGCCGTCTATAGTCTATTCTTCACTTCCTTTGTCGTATAAAACAATACGAGAGCCGTGCTTGATTGCTGGTCAATACCAAACAATGAACCTTGTGGAGGCATTTTCACCTCGAAACAGCGAGAAATCAATTGTGCTGCAAACGAAGAAAAACCCACACGCCATACGGACAAATGAAAAATATTTCATCATTTTTTTCTATGCTGCATTGTCATATGATTTTTTTACATAAATATCTGGCCAAAAATGCTGAAAGCTTTTGAAGAAACCTTCATTCACTTCAGCTTTTGTATGCACAAAAGGGAAACGAAGGCTAATAAACTTATTTGTAGTTTGACACCCCAAGTAACATTTCATTCGAGCTTAGGTTGTAAGAAATGCCTTTAGGTTTTATAAGGGTTGTGAAAAGGTTAATGCTTTGCTATCTGGTCATATTGAGTACTTGAGAATGATTACTAAGTCCTAAAACTAATTGTTTATTAAAACAACCTTGTAGCTGCTGATAAGAGTTTATATTAACGTTATTTTAACATGTATTTCAGGAGTATATAGTTCTAGGATCTTATAGTTGTCGTAGACTCCTGATTTACTTCTAGAAAAGCTAGCATTAATGCTAAAGTGAGAGCTTAAGGTTAAATTTTTAACCTTGATACAACTATAAAGTTATGGAATATTTAAATTACTTATAAGTATTTTTTAAAACCTATCTTAAACCTTTAGGTTGATAAGAGTTGTCTAGGCAAACAAATTAGGACTACTTGGTGAAAAACAAAAGCATTAAGCACTGGCTATGAGCTAAAGGCATGATTTAAGTCCTACAAGAATATTTTAAAGCTTTAGAGGCATCCTCAAAATATGTTTAATGCTTTTTAGTAATTTCCTAACGGCCGCCATATTTTTTCACTGAAATAAAAAAAAAACTTACCAAAAAGCTACATTTTAATTAATAAGGGAAAATTCAGTAGCGTTTCCTATACTATTCCAAATATATGTTTTTTTATATAGACAGTACTTTTATTTCTAATATAAATTTACACCAAACATAAAATTTTATCTATTTTTTTTAATTAAAATATCTTCAAATTTATCATTTACAAAAGGCCCGTCACTTATACAGAACTATTATCCGAAAGTATCACAATAAAGTGCTAGTCGCACAAGGTTTTCATATTTCCTGACTTCAGCCTAACTACTTACTATATTTTGTATTAATACAACACTTACAAGTTAGCCATTTTGAGTCTTGGAAAGTGTCAGGTAATGGCGCCATTTATTATAATTATTATAAAATCTTACACAGAAACATTTTAAGACCCGAGAGTCCTGGGAAGGCATTACAAATATCCATCAAATATGTTTCAAGTTATAGAAGAGAGTAGTGAATTATTGGGAAGTCTATCCCACTCTGCGTTCGCTCCGCCGCCGCGCGCTTCGCGCGTCGTCGTCGCTCACTTGAGTGTGATAGCCTTCCCAATAATTCATTCCAGATTTTTGTAGATAACATAAAAAGTTGAGTTTTTAATTTTTTGTCGCACTTCTTCAATGACGATGTAAGTGGTAACACATTGTCATTTAATAAACATGAAATTCATTAAACAACCAAATTCACTACAGCTCAGTCAAATTAATGTCGATTCAAACAAAGTAAATCACCGACATGGAATACACTCGCGAGCAACCAAATCGACTCAAGCCTTCACGGCGCACATATACATTGATTTTCCTAAAACGATAAATGGTAAATATAAAAGTGATATGTCATTCGAAAGCTGAAGAATTAGGCTTTCAATTAAGATCAATACCATAAAAAAAAACTAAGCGCAGATTTAATGACGCATTTTAATTGCCCGTCAGTGTTAATTACCTCATTAGGAATCCACGCCTTGCGCTACCTGATCCCGCTATAAAACCTTTCCACATCCGGTGTACCTTATCAGTCGCTTGTTGCAAGTTGACCGGTACACATCTCGTTGCATTGTATTCCTTGTTTTCGCAAACCCATGGATACCACACCAGAAGAAGCTGCTCAAGTTGTTGCCTTGCTGCAACAAGGGTTAAGTCAGCGAGCAGTCGCTGCCCAGCTCCACTTGAGCCAGTCTGCTGTATCCCGAGTATACAGACGGTTCCAAGAGACTGGTGCCTTCAATCGAAGACCAAGAACGGGCCGCCACCGCTGCACTTCAGAGAGAGACGACCGCTTCATTGTCTCAACCTCGCTGCGCAATCGACACCTTACGGGCGTTGATGTGCAGCAAGAACTGAGACGTGTACGACAAGTGGCTGTCAGCGAGTGGACAGTGAGAAGACGCTTGAAGGAAGCCAACTTGACACCAAAAAGACCTGCATCAGGCCCCAAATTGACTGCAGGCCACCGACAAGCGCGTCTTCAGTTTGCTCGAGAGCATCTCGATTGGAGCATTGCGCAATGGCGGTCGGTCCTGTTTACTGATGAGTGCAGAGTGTGTCTGCATGGCAGTGACAGGAGAGGCCGGGTCTACCGGCGTCCGGGGGAACGATTTTCCCAATGTTGTTTCGCTGAAACAGTAGCATATGGCGGCGGTTCCTGCATGATGTGGGCTGGTATTTCTCTAGAGGGAAAAACCGCACTTGTTTTCGTGCCTGGAGGCGGCCGAGGAGGCGGGTTAACAGCTGATCGGTACATCACCGACATTCTACTCGGTCATGTTGTGCCCTATGCAGAATTTGTCGGTGAAGACTTCGTGCTAATGCACGACAATGCCCGCTGCCACACGGCACGAGTCAGTCGGCAGTTTCTGAGAGAGAAGGAATTGCGCACGATGGACTGGCCTGCGCTCAGTCCTGACCTGAATCCCATCGAACACTTATGGGACGAGCTCAAAAGAAGAGTTCGGGCCAGGAATCCAGTCCCTGCAAGCGTGGACGAGCTGAAGACAGCTTTATTAGAGGAGTGGGACGGCATTCCTCAGGAAACTGTCAAAAAGTTGATAAGGTCTATGAGAAACAGGCTGCAGGCTGTAATTAGGGCAAGAGGGGGCAATACAAAGTATTGATTTAAATAAATAAATTTTTATCTTAACATTTTTTGTTTAATTTGTATAATACGATACCCATACCCTTTTTTCCTAAATTCCCGTTTTTCCTACAATTGCGTTCAGACATCATTTATTTCAAAAATGATGAATGGATTTCAATAATAATGATATCAAATTAAAGCTGACATCTTAAGCTTTTAAATGACATATCATTTTTATTATTTCTATTCATAATTTTACTTGTATTAATGTATGTTTGCGCCGTCAAGGCTTGAGTCGATTTGGTTGCTCGCGAGTGTACTTTTACCCAATACTATCCGTTGCATTATTTGCGGACCATCTAACTGTGGAAAAACAAACTTAGTGATAGGCTTACTTTTACATCCAGATGGATTATACTTTAGTAACGTATACCTGTACTCAAAAACAATTTTCCAACCAAAATACATATTTCTAGAAAAGGTATTGAATCTAGTATCCGGTCTTTCCTATTTTAAATATCACGACAATGAGGAAGTTTTAAGTCCTATTAACGCCGCTCAAAATTCCATCATAATTTTTGATGATGTAGCATGCGAAAATCAAAATAATATTCGAGATTATTTTGCTATGGGAAGACATAAAAATATAGACTGTTTTTATTTAAACCAAACCTACACCAAAGTCCCAAAACAATTAATTCGTGACAATGCCAATCTTTTAATTTTATTTAAGCAAGATGACGTAAACCTCCGACATGTATATGATGAACATGTTAACACTGATATGACCTGGTCAAAGTTTCGTGAAATGTGTTCCAGAGTTTGGAAAAATGAATTTAGCTACTTAGTCATAAATAAAGACTGTCAGAAAAACAAAGGTTGCTATAGAATGAAATTTGATACATTTATAAACGTCGATGGTTGAAATGAATATATAAAGCTTCTCAACAATATACTCAGCACTTTTCCATTTGCTTTTCGACTAGAAAGTTGTACTGTTTGCGAAAATGAACGATGAAAAAAATATAAAACAGCAAATAATCAAATCTGCTGAGGCTGTTAAAAAGAAAGTTCAACAAATGAAAAACAACAAATTAGATTCTGAAATAGCACTGCAATCTATTTTCAAACCAGTAACTGACCCATTAAAGCAGCTAGCCAGAAAAAACTCTAGTGCTAGAGAATATGATGGTGGTTATCAAGATAGTGAGGAAGAAGACAATACCATACCAGATATTACTCTTTCAAGGAAAAGAAAATTATCGGTACCCACTAAAGTATCAGGCGATACACTGCAAAATTCATTAAGTGATATAAATTTTGAACAATCTGTCAGTGATTCAGAGTTTGAACAAAACTCAAAGAATAACACGAGTGATTTATTTTTTGAAACTTGCGATGGTGTTTCGACTCCGACTCCTAAGGAAATATCATCATGGTCTTTGTCATCAGAAGTGTTTAAAGATATTCCATACGGAATCAGGATAGAAAATGGAAAACCAATGATCGGAACAGAGCGCGTTACTATAACCGATAATGAATTTATAGTAGCTGGACATTCATTTAATAGAACAAGAGGGCTATCTGAATTACTCTATCAAAGAAAACCTGATTTAGGAGTAGTCACTGAAGATGACAAACAAATTTACAAGTCCATGTTATTGCTCACGAATGCACATAAAAGAAAATATGATTTAAATCAACCAATTAACAGCAATAGGGGTTTTAAGTATTTAGAAATTATAAAACCATTGTTAAGTTCACCTTCAGACAAATCTAACAGCAGCACCGCGAAAGGGAAGGGATTGCCATTATTTAAAGAAGTTGGTAAAAGTGTTGATTACATTTTTTGGAATGATCCAAATGACTTAGTGAAAACATTAAAATTGTTAATAGCTTCCAGAGATGCTGGTAACACTGGATTAGATGATGAAATATTATCAGTTATGAAAGAATTAAGAACATGTGTAGACATTAAGTAAATAAATACTTGTGCAAATTAATTTAAGTTTTATTATAACTATAACCTCCACCTCAGTTACATGATGAACATCGATAAGTTTGGTCACCACGTTCATAAAAGAATGCGTGTTCTAGACTCGTTAGAATTTACACCATTAACTAAAACACTTAGTCAAAACGAAGTAGGTGATTACGATTTAAAACAAAGAAGATTAAAAGGATTGAAATTGCCAATTGAGGGTGATGAAGCTGTTAGTAAAGAGTACCTCGACCAAAGCTACAACCTTTATTGCAAAAAAGAAGACTTTCTTGCAGAACTCACAAGTATAAAAGCTGAATTAAGTCTTCTTCAGGAACAGTTGCATCGCAAGTGCTCTAAAGTAGACGTGAGTAATATGATCAAAGATCATATAGTAGATTTGAGAGATCATCTCACCATCCAACATGAGTAAAAAAGGTGTGGTTAATGAAATTCATAAAGCTGCCAGACGAAATTTCCCACGTCGGTCAGTTATCCTAAAAGGAATAGATGATTTATGGCAAGCAGATTTGATTGATGTAAAAAAATACTACAAATACAACAATGGTTTTAAATTCATATTGGTTGTTATTGACGCCTTTTCTAAGTATACATGGGTAGTAGCATTGAAGAGTAAAACAAAGCGTGAGGTGGTTTTAGCTTTTGATAGAGTTTTAAAGGAAGGACGAACTCCTGCAAATTTGCAAACTGATATGGGTTTGGAGTTTTACAATGACATATTTCGACAGCTTATGCAAAAGAGAGGAATTAATCATTATTCCACATACTCTTCAAAAAAAGCATCAATAGTGGAAAGAGTTATAAGAACTTTAAAAGGCAAGATGTTTAAACATTTCAGTTTTGTTGGAAAATATAAATGGATAGGAAGTCCAATAAATGATATAGTATATAATTATAATCATACTATTCATACCACTACAAAGTATAAACCATCTGAGATAAATAAGTTGAATGAATCAATCATAGCTAAGAATATAAAAAATCGTCATAAGGCTATATCATTAAAAAAAAATAAGTATTATATAGGTGACGTTGTCCGTATAAGCAAGTATAAAGGAGAGTTTCAAAAAGGCTATACACCGAACTGGTCCACTGAATTGTTTACGGTTATGAAAGTAATAAAATCTCAACCTACTACATATTACGTACGAGATCAACATGGAATTCCGATAAAAGGTTGTTTTTATGAATACGAACTTCAAAAAACTAAGTATCCTAATATTTATTTAGTTGAAAAGGTAATTAAAACGTCTGGAAATAAGGTTTGTGTTAAATGGCTTGGTCTAAGCTCAAAAGAAAACAGTTGGATCGATAAAAGCAATGTTATTAAAGATTGAAGTACATATATTATACTGTTTTGTTCCATTTATTTTCATTAGTCACCCAGTAATGAAAGGGAAAGGACTCCTTAACTCATTGATAAATAATTTGCCAGTAGAGTTACACTTACCAGGCTATCAATACTGTGGTCCAGGTACACGCTTACAAGAACGTTTAAGAAGAGGCGATAAAGGCATTAATCGTTTGGACAACGCATGCATGCAACACGATATAGCTTACGCAAACTATTCTAATTTACAAGATCGACATAAAGCAGATTTGGAGTTAAAAAATATGGCAAAACAAAGATTGAAATCAAAAGACGTTAGTACAGGAGAAAAAGTCGCATCTTGGTTGGTAAATAAAATTATGAAAGCTAAACTTAGAACTGGCGCTGGGGTTCAATCATTTAAATCATCTGTTAACAAATTAAAATCAGTGCTTAGGAAAATAAAACCAAAAAATAACAAACATGCCATAGAGTTAGCATATTTGGCTGCAAAAAAAATATTTCACAAAAATAACCGTGTGAAATTACCTAGAATTATTCCCATTCCTAAAACAGGAGGGATACTTCCTTTAATTCCAATTTTTGCGGGACTATCGGCATTGGGATCATTAGCCGGTGGTGTAGGCGGCATAGCTAAAGCTGTAAATGATTATAAGTCAGCGCAAAAAAATCTGGCGGAATCTGAACGTCACAATAAGACGATGGAATCAATCGCATTGGGGAAAGGTTTATACATAAAACCGTACAAAAAGGGTAAAGGACTATGTGTAAAATCGTCAAAAAACTAGTTTCGCGGCTACCCAGACGTGCTCTAAGTAATATTGATATATTAAGTCACACTCGCGATATACCTTATTTCCGTGGAGTTTATATGAGAGATACTCTGCCAAGTAAGCCTAAGAAAATTGAGTGTGCTATTGTAAATTTAGATCTTTCAGTCAATGATGGAACTCACTGGGTAGCCTATGTCAAAGTTAATAATTATACGAACTATTTTGATAGTTATGGTTTAAAACCGCCTAAAGAAATATTAACTTATTTAACAAAAAAAAATAATGTATTCTACAATTATCAAAATTGTCAAGGAAGTAATCTTTATAATTGTGGTCACTTATGCATTAAATTTCTGAAAAAAATCTGGAAACCGTTTATAACAAGCGATTGATTATATTATTTCTCATTATCACAATGTCGTTCACACTATCAATTACTGGTTGTAAATCCGCTTTGTCTACAAATTATTCGCCGGCTTTGCAACTTGGTGGTGAATATGAATGCGGACTAGTATTTTTTTCAACATTCAATTCGATACCTAACGTCGGTAAAAACAACAATAAATTTTATTATGGTGATAATGAAATGGTAGAAATCCCTGAAGGATCTTACGAACTGCTAGATATTTACGATTTCTTAAAATCACATTTAACTGATTGCACATTTAAGTTAATGTGCAACAATAATACTTTAAGTACAAATATATTTTGTTCGAAAGACATTCATTTTGAAAAAGCTGGTTCAATTGCGAGGACATTGGGTTTTAGAAATGAAATACTTAAAGCCAATATATTACATGACTCCGTCTTTCCAGTAAGCATTCTTTCTACAACCATCGTTCGCATCGAATGTGACATTGTGAGCGGATCGTATATTAACGGAAAACCCAGTCACATTATATACGAATTTGCTCCTAGTGTACCACCAGGATACCGAATAATAGAAATTCCAAAAAATTTAATATATTTTCCGGTAAATCAAGACACTGTTAGTGAAATTAACATAAGAATTTTAGACGCAAAAAACAACTTGATTAATTTACGACAAGAAGAATTACAACTCTATTTGCATTTAAGAAAAAAATGATCGATTTCATCAATAAAAGGTTTGAACCGCTATATAACATACGCAGTACATTACGCGCAGACCATCAGCCACCACCTATAAAAAGGAAAAAGCTTACAAAGGAAAACAAACAATTTCTGAAATCCATCAAACTCTTAAAATGAATATTTTAAATATAACAGATCCGATCACCCATGACAACAGTATTGAAAGCTATGAAGTTCATTCGTATAAACCATACATAAACAGTTTTAACCTTAATGATGAGATTCGCATTCCTATTAATCAACAAGACCTGTACGTTTTGCCGACAGCGAGTACACTATACATAGAAGGGTCTATCACAGTGTCTCGTCCTGTTGGTGATAAAAGAGAGAAAGTAAGCAGTGTTGAACTTATTAACAATGCTATACTGTTTCTTTTTCAAGATATTCGATATGAACTCAACGGTGTTGAGATAGATAGAATAAAAAACGCAGGAATAACAACTACTATAAAATCTTTGTTGTCAATGAATGAAAATGAATCTAAAATGTCACGGTTGTGGGGGTGGGAAATTGAGGGCTCTAAAATTACTTCAGGATCTTTTTCCGTGTCTATACCATTAAATAAAATTTTTGGCTTCGCTGAGGATTACAAAAAAATTATTATGAATTGTAAGCATGAGTTGGTACTTCTGCGTAGTAACACGAACCTTAACGCAATAAAATTAAGTACTAATGAAGTATTAGACGATATAACCATAAATAAATTAGTGTGGAGAATGCCACATATAAAAGTATCAGATCGCGAGAGGATTCACTTATTGAGATATTTAGAGAAAGACAAAGCTATTAATATAGCATTTAGAAATTGGGATCTTTATGAATATCCTCTATTACCAAGAAGTACCAAACATACGTGGTCAATAAAAACTACATCTCAAATGGAAAAACCGCGGTTCGTTATTATAGGCTTACAAACAAATCGAAAAAGCAATGCTAAGTCGGATATGTCCCAATTCGATCATTGTCATTTACGCGATGTTAAAGTGTTCTTAAATTCTACCTATTTTCCATATGAAAATCTTGATATAAAATTTGGAGAAGACCGATATCTATTAATATACGAGCAGTACGTGAAATTTCAACAGTCATATTTTGGACATCAGTTAGGGCCGTTGTTAAGTTTAAAACAGTTTAAAGAAAAGGCACCCTTGTTCGTGGTTGACTGTTGTCGTCAAAACGAAACATTAAAAACCGGACCGGTGGATGTACGTGTTGAGATAGAGAGTGATGTAGAAATACCCGATCAAACAACAGCTTATTGTCTTATTTTAAATGATTGTATAATCGAGTATAAACCACTGTCTAATATTGTAAAAAAACTAATATGAGTACTGATTTATTATTATTGGATTTGCAAGGATTTCGTGACTATAAAAATAGATTTATTATCAAAGAATTAGCATATGCTACAAAAGAATATACTCAGGTCTATTTAGTAAAGCCTCCTTATCCATTTTCAAAATTAACTAATGATGAAAAGAAACAAGTAAAATGGTTGGAGAGAAATAGGGGAATTTACTGGCGACAAGGGTACATAGATTATAATGAATTTAGCAGGTTAATAAAACCAGTTTTAGACAAAGCAAATGTATTTGTTAAAGGTGCTGAGAAATGTAAGTGGTTAAGAGAGTTGTCACCTGATTGTAAAGTTCTAGATATCGGAGAAAGGGGGTGCCCTAACCTAAAATCATTATTTGATAGTTATCAAGGTAATGGCAAAATTTGTTGTTTTAACCATCAAAAATATTGTGCTTTAAAAACAGTTATTTGTTTAAGGAAATGGTATTATAATGATAATTAATATTATTTTTAAAGAAAATAAAATCCAGATTTTTATTAAAGTTTTTTATTCATTTTAATATACCTACATCTATACAAAAATATAGTTTACATACTAAACTAAACTTAAAATTACTTAAGAGCTACACATAGTCTTTGTTATTTTTTTCACGAGGTTTTCCGTCATGTCTATTATTTCATCTACCGGATGCGTCACAACGTACTGTGCTTTTAGCACCACACACTCACTGTCACTAGTGCTGCTGTTCAGATCCACAACCTCAATTCTCACGAGCCGATGTCCTGGTCGCGGTGATTTGCTCATCACGTAAGAGGTTGTGGAGTCATCCTCCGCCCGCCGTTTTCTGGACTGTCTGGTCGCAACACTTTTCTTTTTGGTGATGGTTCTCTCTGGGCTTGGTGGCCGCACCTCTTCAACATCGCTGTCGAACCAGACTTGTCCGCACTGCAGCTGGTCGAATGAATGCGGCGTACCTAACCCGTATGGACTAGATTCATTCAGGATCTGGAAAGAAAGAAAAATATTAAATAATTTGTCCACCATAACTCTCGAGCACTCTACATTCAAATATGCGAGAAGAAATAAATAACTTACCGATTGTGACATTTTGTAGAGTTTTGTTTGAGAATGGTCCGAGTCTTAACAGTGAGGTGCTCGTGCGCACGCTGGTGGTAGAATGAAAGAAACATAATCAATATGCAACATCGATAATTTGAAAACATAATGTTTATAACATGCTATCTTTTTCACACTTACACAAACGTTTGCGTTGCACTTTACGCAGTAGCCACGTGTTGTGAAAACATAATGAATATGCAACATCGACAATTTGAAAACACCATGTTTTATAACATACTATCTTTTTCACACTTGCAAAAATGTTTGCGTTGCAGTTTTCCAGTAGAATACCTTCGATTTTATTACAAAGAGTGCCGGCAGTATAGACAAGTATAGACTTGTTTTTGCTGACGCAGACACGGGGCGTGTGAGCTACATTAGTGAGCTACACGTGTTTGGTTGTTTTCCATCAAACTATTTGATAGTGAATAATATACCTACCTATGTATAGCATTTTTATGAATTTAGAATAGGTCTAAAAAAAAACAAATAAATATTCTGCTTTGATTTTATTATTAAAAAACATTTTAATTGATTACATTCTTATATCTACTTACACTCATATAATCATAATTACATTTAGGGTACTTAACTATACTATATTAAAACTATGTATTTATATTTAATATCAAAGTAATCAACAGATCACAAAATATGTTTACTACCCCAGGCTATTGTACTAATTTTATCGCTACGTATCAATCTTTTGTCATCGTTGTGAGATAGAGCTACTTTATTAATGCTTTTCGTAATTAATTCATGGCGGATCGATCTAAACAAAATATTTTTCTTGCGGATGACATTATTTTTATGAAGGACGGATTTATAGTCTGAATCAGTCAGATCTCGAACTATACATGCTTTGACACCTTTAGCCTTTTTTATAACCATATCTTGAGTTTTTACACAGTACAGTTTGGATCTTAGACCCACGAACTCTGTTATTATCCTCCCACCCATTTCATCCTTAAACAGACCTGGTACTTTTTTGTTAATGCAAGGTAGGTCGTATTCGTTCTGAATGCTGTAATTACTCGTGTCAAAATATTTTAGGAAATGAGTTTTCAAATCGTGGTAAAAATCATCTGATTTTATGGAATAAATAAAACTATCAGTGTCCGTGTAGCACATTTTAACACTATCTTGATAATATGGTTTTACAATATCGTAATGAAAGTGGTACATGTGCGCTTTAGATAGCTCAAGAACTGAGAATCCAATATATATCGGTTTATCCATAACGATTCGTTTAGGTTTCATCTGAACAGCTACTAAGTTCTCACTAAAAACAGAGATACTGTGGAAATTTGGGCTTGCAATTAGTTTATCAACACTCAATGACTTTTTGGTTTTGTTGGTCGTATCACTCCATTGCTTCACCAAGTGAACTTTAACCCTGGATTCGATGTTTTCTAATGTTTTTCCGAACACTGAATTATTTAAAAGTTTAAAGAAATCCTGTTCAAACACTGATTTAGCTTCTTGACGAAGTTTTGTGTTAAGGTCGATATATGTTTTAAGATAAGATCTTTGTTTAAACGTAATCACGCGATGAATTTTTTGCAAAATTAAGCCATGCTGTAAGCATGTTTTTAAATGCCTATAGTGAATAACGTAATTGTATTTATCATACAGATTTGGAATTAACTTTTTATTTCTTCCTCCGGGTGGGGTGCATTTTTCAGGACAAAATGGTAAATCATCGTGTTCACTATGTAAGTTCCGCGGATACACCAAATCTACTTCAAGTATATAACCATGATCAGACTCGTCCTCTACTGATAAAATATCAAGTTGGTCAATTTCATATTGCTTGAGGAATCTAAAATTAGACTCAGGGAGATGTTGACACATACTATAACCATATAAATTATTGCAATCTAAATAGACTATGTATGAATCTTCTTTTGAGGGATCATAATCAGTCATAGATTTGTTGTTTGCTTTCGCATGACGATGGGAGCACATAACTACTCCTCCTCTAATTCCACTTTGAATCATACGGATCATGGATAAATCATTTAAAAGTTCTAGTTTAACGCCTGTCTTTAACAACATAGCATCAAATGACAAACTTGGGGCAGTGATATAAAATGCTGGGTCTAGCTGGTAATGGCGTTTGCATGTCTTACGAAAACTTTCAAAAATGTCCGTTAAAATTAATACATCACTTTTGAGATACAAATCAGTATATTCACCTAAGTTATGAATTTCGAACTGACTCCAAACTGACTGGGCATGTTGATAATCTTCAGTTGAAATGTGTTCATTCGTCATAGTATTGAAAAACTTGGACTGGGAAGGTAGACTGTCTTCTAAATAAGTCTCCCAATTACTCATGTAATTATAAGGGTAGACTCCCTTACGCGTCAAAAGACTAAAGTGATTATCTTCTGGAAAATGCTTGCGTAGGCAATGAAAGTCTTCTTTTTTTAATGTTTTAGCTAATTTCTCTAAGCTGGTTCCCAAAAACTTGAATGAATCGGTAAATCGCAACTGAATGTGATCTCCATCACCGATGGGTAAAAATTTTGTGAAGGAAATATAATTTTCCTTTGTTTTTGGAATTAATTTTATCATTCCAGGAAGTTCACCAAGTTCCTTGATGAAAAGATGACAATCATATCCTGATAAGTTATGAAAAAATATTGGTATGAAATTAGGTGATTTATATTGCAAATTACAATGAGCATGAGCCGCGCCGCGGTAGCGTGAGGAGATGTGACAGTGATCTCTAACTTTATCATTCCATAGAAAATGGTTACAAATATGACAGCGCTTTGCTTTTTGGAAATTCAGATCGTCTGACTCCGTGAAAATCATTGGTTTGTTGGTATTTAACGAATCATGAATTTTTTTACAATCAGTTTGTAGCGATTGAATAAACTTTGAAACACAGTCCCTACCTCTGTAAGAAACGTAGCGATTTTGGGTTTCATCAACTGAACAAATTATATTATATCCAAAAGCAATCGGTATATGATGGTGCAGGTCAGTTGTATTAGCAATATTAGGGTTGGGTTCGCAACCATGCACTGGTTGTAACATTGTCTCAAAGTCTGCATAGATTACATAGGGTACATCTTGTTTCTTGTCATAATTTTTAAATTGGAGAAAAGAACCTTTTTCGGGTAAAAAATAGGCTGTCTCTCCACAAACATGATTGGTTAAGTCTTCTTGTAATTTGAAAAATGACAAACATGTATCACAAAAGAATAAATTTCCATGATGCTTAGTGATTTGACTTCTCACAAGGCGGGGTAGATTTTTAATCAAACAGTAATGTGATTTATCCTCGTTTTCAACGAGCAATAAATTAATATGCCTAGCTTTTTTGTTCATTGATTCTGATCTGTATAATGGTCCTTCAATAAACTTACCATCGCTCAAACCATATACGTTGACAGTAATATTTGGATTATTTTTTTCAAATATGGTGATATCTGCGAAACTTACAGGAAAATTCATGTTTTCAGTGTTGAATAAATCCTGAAAATTAGGGTAGGAAGACACCCGTTCGGGGTGGATCTTTGTTGGGTGTAAGGCTGCTGTAACACACCAGAGGAAGCAGTATTCATCATTGTTTTGAATATTTAAACACGCTTTCTTGTTTTTTATAAATCGAGGTAAAGCTGTGTACTTGGACCCGCTGAGTGGTTGATATTTATTGATGTTAATCTCAAAATGTGAGTTATTCAAAAAGGTCCAGCCCGAGTCCCTTTCCTGAAACTCTTCCATTTTTTTCATCAATTCGGATTCTATTTCAGAGAAAATTTTATTAAAATCATAATTAAAATGGAGAGAAATATTTTTGGTTGAAAAGGATTTTATCTCCTGATTATCATTGCTCATCATCAAGAATGTTGAAAAAAGTTCAAAGTTTACTTTGATACTAGTATGTTTTTGTAGTGATTGATCTAAAAGTGATTTTATTTTATTCCTTATATTGATGAAAAATAAAGACGTTGAGTAAAGCTCTTTGCCTTCTGGCACAACAATTCTATAAGTAGCTATTCTATCTCGGAATGCGGACAAAATTTTTTGCACTCCATCCTCCACGGCAATAACAATGTTATTTTTCTTATGGGAATTACTCCGCAAATGACCAATCC